>NC_060130.1:519939336-520564336 GCF_021461395.2 Schistocerca americana | reverse complement strand
TTTAGAAATCAGGTTTTGAACGCAAAGCACTTCAGAAGCAGACGTGCACATTGACAATAATTTTTTAGTTGTTAAATGTAGAATAAAGTCGAATATCTTGCGAAAAGGTAGGAAATAAAATGCTCGAGTAACCTTAACAAACAGAGACAGTTGAGAATTTGAAGGAGAGAACTAGACCATGAGTCATTGAAACAGGGGACTGGAAGAGAATAGAAGGCGAATGGGCGGTTTAATGAAATGAAGTAGGGAAGGCAGCAGTGCAAAAATGAGGCAAAAAGACGAAGGCCGCCAGAAATGCTTCGGTAATGCAGGAGATACAAAAATTCAGTAAATCAGACAGGCAACACGGAGTATAGACGCCTAAATAATGAAATTGGCAGCATAGCGAGAATGGTTAGAGGAGAGATATAACGCTGTGGAAGCATGTTTGCGGAAATGGTAAATGTTACTTATAGCAGAATTAAATAAGTCTTTAGAGAAACAAGAAGCAGATGTACTTACATCGAGAACTCAGACGAAAACTACTACTAAACGGAGAGGAGGAGCCTGACAGGCGGAAAGTTCAAATGGCTCAAATGGCTCTGAGCACTATGGGACTTAACTACGGAGGTCATCAGCCCCCTAGAACTTATAACTACTTAAACCTAACTAACCTAAGAACATCACACACATCCATGCCCGAGGCAGGATTCGAACCTGCGACCGTAGCGATCACGCGGTTCCAAACTGACGCGTTTAGAACCGCACGGCCACACCGGCCGGCAGGAGGAAAGAATACAAGGGTTATGAGTAATACGATACTGTGAGAAGAATTCGACATAACACTGAAATGAATGAATCGAAACAAGGTACTAGGAGTCGATGACATTCCTATACAATTATTAATATCCTAAGAAGAAATAAGCATGGTAAAACTATTTCACCTGGTATGCAGAACGTATGATACAGGCCTTATACCTTTAATCTAGATTAGGTTAGGACGCACGCAGGAATGCCATTAGAAAGGAAAGTAGGTGCTGACAGGTGTGAATAGCATGAACCACGCGTTTAAAATGTTATAGCGGTAAAATACTAACACGAACTACCCACAGAGGAATGGAACAATTAGTAGTAGCCGACTTGGGGTGAGATCACTTCACGGTCCAGAGAAATTTAGGAATGGGCGATGTAATACTGACCCAAGATCTTATCTTAGAATGTAGGTTGAAGTGAGATAAACTCATTTTTATAAAATTTCTTGATTTAGGAAAGCATTTCACAATGTTAACTGGAAACCCTCACTGCAATTACGAACATACCAGGAATAAAATACATTGTGTGAAAGGCAATAGGCAACTTGTATGGAGACCAGACTGCTGTTATAAGAGTCAATGGACATGAAAAAGAGACAATAATTTAGAAGGGAATGAGACAGGACTTCCTCTTATCTTTCATGTTACTCAATCTGTACTTTGAGCAACCAGCAAAGGGAAAGAATAAATTTGAAAGGGGAACTGAATTTCGCGGAGGTGACAGATAAATTTTAAGTTTTGCCAATAACATCGTAACCCTGTCAGATTCGGCAAAGAACTTAAAACATCATTTTAAGAGAACGGCTTGTGTCTTGAAAACAGGTTATAAGATAAACATCATTGAAAGAAAATATTTGGGCAGCAAAATAACTGACAATTGCAGAAGTAAGAGGTTGTAAAATGTTGATGGGCAGTACCTAGAGAAACTTCACTTAAAAAAGAGATATTCACTATCACTGAATGTTAAGCTTCCCTCAAAGTTTTTGCGCGCTGTGTATCCTCATCAATGGGGAACACGTACAACAAAGTACTATAATCAATACAGCCAAGAGGAGAACACAGAGTATTGACATGTGGTTTTACAGATGAATGCTGGATATTAGATCACTAGAACAGTTAATCATGAAGAAGTAATGAATCGTATCGAAGAGAAAAGAGGTTTATTGTCACAACTTGACTAAAAGATGGTATAAGTTGATAGAATACACCTTCATCCATCACGGAATCGCCAATTTGGCAGAGGAGGGAAGCTTCTGAGTTAAGAATAGTAAAGGGAAATCAAAGATTGACAACAGTTAACAGGTTCAAATGGATTTAAGGTCCAATAGATATCCAGATATGAAAACAAATACACAATATGAACTAGAACGGGGATCAATATCACACCAGCCCTCATACTGATAACTACAACAAAGCTACCACATAGTTACCTCTTTACGGCAGATTTTTCGACAGATGGTCTTTGAAGGTCAACAGAATCCATTTATTTTAGACCAGTTCAAAGACCTCTGTGAGTGGCAAAGCCAATTTTCACATTACAACTTTACATCTACGCAAGATTGCCCACGCCGTGACAACATACTTGTAATGCTATCCGTACTCTGCATTGTGAATAGTGCTCATCTCAATTACCTAGTTAAAGAGTAAAAGTTATTGAATGTATTTCCGACTAAAACAGAGATGTCATTAAAATGTAACAAGTAATCATAGTACGTTATTCATTGAACAGCACAAATTGCTGTCAGAAAGGTGGAAAATTAATTTACCCCTCATCTAGCGTCTAGGTATTGTGTTAGTGCAATGGAGTGTACCTGTTTCCTTTTTGCTATGATGCATGTCTTTGAAATAAGTAATACGCCAAATTAATCATCAATATATTTTCCTTCAAATCGATGACTCCCTCAGAGCTGGAGTAGGTTCTTGAGTTCATGTCTGAAGAAATCTGCTGTTTCGTCACTGAAGAATTCGCCGTGCCATGAATGAAAATCGTATTTATTATCGAAAGAATTCTGTTATACATTACTGTATATAGAAATGGAAAGGTGTAAGACTGAGAATGCAAGCTCGGAGGAGAACAAGGGACGTGGAAATATCTTACACCCAAACTGGTGGATTGAGGGTTTAGCCATGTTAATGACATGCAGGCTTGCATTGTCATGTTGCAATAGCTTTGTTAATCACTTTGAAATAGAAATGTCTTACAACTAAATTACTGAATCGACGTTTGAATCAAGCTTATGATGCACTGGCATGCATTGACATGTTGCAGCACATCTGTTAATCAACTTCAAATAGAAATATCTAACAACCACATTGGTGGACTGGTGCTTTAGCCATGCTAATGAAGGGGCATACGTCACCTGTTGCTGCACCAAGCTTGTACCAGAGATTAGAGTGTAACATCTGTCAACAACTACTACTCAATCACGATATTATTGTACTTGGCTATCATCGGAAACACGCGGTGACGTTACAGTGAACAAGTACAGCGATGATTACGGAACACGCATCTCACTCAATTCTTTCTGGTCAGTTGTGCATATGCTATCATCCCTGATTACCGCTAACTCGCGATAAGCCGACTGAAGAGCCGTCATCTCCCGCTGCAATAATATTGTGTTCGGCTAATACATAGCTTTCGACAGTTAAGTATAACAGGAAAAAGAGCATACTGGAAGGACGTAAGCCAATAAACGACGTTCCACCACAAACCTGTTTCGCTCCTTCTTTATAGGAAAGGAGTACTAATTGCTTCGAATAGGTACGCAATACAAAGATAACGATGCACAATGCCTTAGACTCGTAACAGTCCAGTCTTAATTACACATACATTGTGAAGAGAGTGTAATATCTTGCGAAAGTTCACAATGTAATGCCCCAAAGGTACCACTTCTTATTAGCTCCAAAGAATGGAATCCTCGGATGCTTGGAGTAAGGCAATCACCCCAGTCTCAGCTGCGTAAAAGGCGCCACAAAGTGCAACATGAAGATTTGCGCAAGCGTTCTGAGGCACAAGAAATGTTAGAAATATTTTAGTCGCAGGCAAGGACAAGGACGACCGAGAATGACCTCTCTACAGCAGGTTTGATAGCTGTTATTAACTGCACGCTGAAACCCAATAAAATCTACAAGACAATTTCCTGCTGAGATTGTTGTTGCCTCAGCAGTTTAACTTTTCACAGCCAACTGTCCATTGGAAGCTCAGAACCGGTGACGTGTGTGTGCCAGATGTCTGGCCAGTGTATGTTCCGTCCAGTTTAGTGATGAGCCTTTTGTTGCGGAGTTTGCGACGTCCAATTTTTATCGTAAGTAAATGGATATATCAATAGTTGTGTCCCTCTACTATTTGTTGAGTGTATCTCGTTACACGCTGTTCTGAATGTAAAGCGGTAGCCGATATAATAAAGAGCCAGTAGGGAAAGGGTCTATTTTGGTGCTGGTGGCACTCTGATGTCGAAAGACATCGTGTTGGATTGACACACATAGGTTCAGTTGAATCTCTGAGGAATTCTCTTAATTCTCAGAAGTGACGCCATCACTTCTGATATACTGTAAACACATGTGTAACTTTCAGAAATGTATTTAGTCTACACTGGACTAATGTTTACTGCCGGTGAGTAAAGAGCCCCCATAAACTTACACTCTTAAATCCACAACTCCAGTAGACATGATTCGCATTGTAATTTCTTTGTTTTTGTCGAGTGTGCTAATCCATCCTTTCCCGTCCTTGAGTGTCATGTGGGATTCAACCGATAGAAGCCTTCTTGGCATCTGTCGTGATTTTAGTTAAATGTTTCTTCGTGAGCAAATCAGACACCAACAATGATTAGCGTTAGAATCTCTTTCTTTGTTTATGCCAGTTCCCATGGAATTAAATGTCCCAGTGCAACATTTTGCAATTTTCCTCACCACTTATTTTCTCCCAATTTTCTCACTCGAACTTGCTGGGAGCCATCCAAAGCGTTGATAAAGCGAAAATCATGATAGAGGAAATGTCAGGTTTTTTACTGAGGATTTAAGTGGTTTATTTTAAATGAGCTGAAGGAAATAAGGACGTCAGTGATAAAGATAGCCCACCACACACCAATTATAATCTATATAAATATCCTCTTTTACACTTCCGTTACGTAAATCACTCTACAGTAAAACACAGTGATGTCTGTTCTCAATCTGCTCAGTAATAATAATAGTTTCCACACTTGCGCTCTAAAATTATGTCGCTTCAGTTAACATTTAATCCACTGATAAGTTAACACTACGCTTGATTGGCACGGAAAGTGCTAGAAATCGGTAAGAGACTGTGGCTTACCTCGCCACAAGTGATATACCGGGTGTACCACTTAATTCTGACATGTGAATGAACTACGTCTCTTTCGATGTTACAAGAATATAATTCAAACAGAGAGTGGCTCATTCCAAATATTACGCCACTATGAATCACTTGAATGTCATATTCTAAAAAGCAGAATGGTCGCTAGATTTTTTTAAGAACGAGACTACGGTATTTTTTTCACCATAATAGCAGATATGCCTGATTCAAATTCGGTGATACGGTTATACAGTAGGTATGACAAGAAATAACGCGATTAAAACATTCTGAATGTGGGGCCGACGGCTTCACATAACAACCGATAGCAGTGGCGTTTGGGCAGAGTTGTCACTGCTAACGGATAATCAGCTTAGCGTGAAATAACCGCAGAAATCAATGTGGGACGCACGACAATATCCATTGGGACAGTGCGACGAATTTTGGCTTTCAATGGCTATGGCAGCAGACGACCGACGTGAGTGCCTTTCCTAACAGAACGACCTCGCCTGAAGCGCCTCTCCTTGGCGCATCACTATATCGGTCGTATCCCAGATGACAGGTAAACCGTGGCATGGTCAAATGAGTTCCGATTTCAGTTGATAAGAGCTGCTGGCTGGGTTCGATTGTAGCGCAGTTCCTACGAAGCCATGACCCAAGTTGTCAACAATGCACTGTGCAAGCTGGTGGTGGCTCGATAATGGTGTGGGTTGTGTTTACATGAAGTGGACTGGGTCCTCTGGTAAAATTGAACAGATCATTGACTGGAAATGGTTATGTTCGGCTACTTGAAATCCATTTACAGCCGTTCATGCACTTGATGTTGCCAAACAGCGATGGAATTTCTATGAATGACAATGTTTCGTATCACAGGGCCACAGTTGTTCACCATTAGTTTGAAGAACATTTTGGACAATTCGAACGAATGATTTGGCCAACTAGATCAGCCGACATGAATCCCATCGAACTCCCATGGGACATAATCGCGAGTTCAGTTGGTGCACAAAGGCTTGCACCGGCAACACTTTCGCAGTTATGGGTGACTATAGTGGCAGCGTGGCTCAGTATTTCTGCAGGGGACTTCCAACGACTTGTTGAGTCCATGCTACATCGCATTGTTCCACTACGCCGGGTAGAAGGGGGTCTGACAAAATATTACGAGGTATGCCATGACTTTCGTGACCTCAGTTTATTCCATTCGACACACAATGACTTACATCGTCCAGCTCTGGTCATCTCGTTAGCAGAAGCAGGTGATGGCAGACACTGAAGATACACAGCCGTCCTGAATGGATCCATGAACCGTCGACGACGACGTATGAAGTGCAGCATAACAGCGGACACATGGGTAGACGTTTTGCCAGTGCATTGCGTTAGAATCTACGCTGATTGTCCCTCAAACCAGCAATGCTGATTTCATAACCGTGTTAGTTCTTATCGTTATGTGGGTATTTGTAAATGTAATGTATGTATTGTGGATAAAATAAGAGTAAAGGCTTGTCTCATAAATTTCTTAAACTTAATTTAAAGAATTTTGGTGTCCTCTGGTGGGGGATATGGCTCGGCGGTGAGTCACAAGTCGCTTGAGGCCAGCAGAATCCCTTTATTGCTTTCCAGCGGTTCGTGTTAGATTCCCATGCCCATATCCGGCAGACGCTGGATGCTGGCGTCGAACTCACTGACCTCGGCGGCGTAGAGTTATTGTGAAGACGTCGGTCGTGGCTATGACCGGCTTCGCGTAACGTCAGACTGTCCTTGCTGTGCACTCCTAGCCAAGTGGATGAGCTATGTCAGGAGTTGATCGGTGGAATGGCACAGCCGGCCGCGTACAGGACGTGCTGAGCACATGCCCCAGCACTGGCGAGTCCGGGGTGTCTGGAGCTGGCGGCCACCCAGGAGGCCCTCAGTTCGACCCTCACCCCATCATTGCTGTAGGTGAACTCCCTTGAAGGCGGTCCTGTGAGGATAATGGTGGAGTAGTAGCAGCCTCATGGCGAAAGCCAGCACTATAGTGGATGCTCAGTCGGTGACTTGACAATTCGATCTGACGACTAGCCTGGCCGGACGATCAGTACTTATATGCGCCAAAGTGGGCTTTTTGTAGTGTGGCTACCGCATAGGTCACCTTCTCCACTTGTCGAAGTGCCCCTTTTTTCTGCAGCCAGCTCATCGAGGGACAGGCGAGAAAAGACGCGTAAATGGGTAGCGTGGCACGGTGTTGCGTCGGTATACTGGCACCAGTTGGCGTTCTTACCACAGCCTTCTTGCCTCGGGCTCGTGCACACTCTTCCCCTCCTAGAAGAATTTAGCCCTCCGCAGTCTCTCTGTAGCTGCACCTCGACCTAGTTAACTTTCACAGTTTGATTAGGGTACGCATTGTCAGTCTTTTCGTCACATTTGTTTTAGAATTTCTTTTTGCCACTCATCGATGACTGAAACAGATACTACCATACAATTAAAATCTATCCATAGTTTGTATGGTTCCAGTCACTGACTGGCCCTGAAAACTAGCACTAGTCTGGCAAACAAATACCAGGATAGCTGAGATGTGTCACCACACTTTGACTTTTGTTCGCACCATGCACACTTAAGTCCACTTTTACTTAATTAAGAATAAAATTCGGTGATCAATTGCACAGATATTTGTATCTTCTTCACCTGTTTCAACAAATTTCTCATCCTCAGAATCTTACACAATTAGGGATATTATAAATTACAAGACATTACTCGTATATTTCTGTAGAGTATAAGAGGTGTATTACAGAAACTTATTTGATATTGGTTTAGCAGATGTGAATATCTTCTTCGCAGAAGCATAATGCCGTAACATGCCAAAAACTGTACATAATGTATGCGATTATTGTAAACACAGATCGACAGATTGATAATTTACAGTAAATGAGTCACATCTACACACCTGTCAAAGCTGGTGCAAGGAACATACATAATAGATCATCAAAGTATAACTAAGTTGTATGAGGACGTTACATATAATACATTTGAAAAACATTGCGCATTGATTTAACACAACAGGAATGATCTAAACTTCAAATTTGGTAAAAGAGACGCTAAGCAATAAAGTTGTATCGATCAGTACAAGTGGATCATGTAACAAATCTTCCCAAGTCAGGTAAGAATGTTTATTCATTTCAAATTTTCTTAAGAGATTCATTTTGTACCCATTGTCAACTATATGCAAAAAGGATGGAGGAGGAAGAGTATGTTTCTTGATTTTGAGATGTTCTGCGATAGTTGACATATATGAACTCTCGGAGTCTTTCTTGAGCAACTGCTCACGAAAATGGGTCTTCAATGCCCTCCCTGTCTGTCCTGTATAAAAACTCGGACATTTACTAGATTTTATATTTTATATTTCCCAGATCTGAGAAATCAGTTAATTCAGTCACTGCTTCCTTCAGCCCTTCATAAAGCTTCTCCTCGAGGAGTCCAGAACATACTTACTGCCTACGACTTTGACTTGTCCATTCGGCAGCGCTGTCAAGCCATCTCATAAAGTTGTTCGGCGTCTGGGAGGTATTCTACAACAGTATTCCCATTTGACTTGTCTAACATTACAGAGTCACTTACTTGCTCTTTTTCACGAATTATTCCCCTTAAATCTATACCTAACTTCATCAATGTGTCACTCATCTTCATCGAACTAGTCATTGTATTCCTCACGTAACACATTACCTAAGTAGCCTACAACATCCTATCACATACTGTAACACTATCTACCTTTTTAGAGTCGAGAGACTTTGCACTAATGAAGCAAAGAGTGAGATTTGTATAGTATGCAGTGTATAAAAGTGTCTGCAGAAGATAATATCTTTTGACTATGTGAAGGTTAATGTTGTTGTTGTTGTTGTGGACTTCAGTCCAGAGACTGGTTTGATGCAGCTCTCCATGCTACTCTATCCTGTGCAAGCTTCTTCATCCCCCAGTACCTACTGCAACCTACATCCTTCTGAATCCGTTTAGTGTATTCATCTCTTGGTCTTCCTCTACGAGTTTTACCCTCCACGCTGCCCTCCAATACTAAAATGGTGATCCCTTGATGCCTCAGAATATGTCCTACCAACCGATCCCTTCTTCTAGTCAGGTTTTGCCACAAATTTCTCTTCTCCCCAATTCTGTTCAATACCTCCTCATTAGTTATGTGATGTACCCATCAAATCTTCAGCATTCTTCTGTAGCACCACATTTCGAAAGGTCCTATTCTCTTCTTGTATAAACTATTTACCGTCCATGTTTCACTTCCATACATGGCTACACTCCATACAAATACTTTCAGAAACGACTTCCTGACACGTAAATCAATACTCGATGTTAACAAATTTCTCTTCTTCAGAAACGCTTTCCTTGCCATTGCCAGTCTACTTTCTATATCCTCTCTACTTCGACCATCGTGAGTTATTTTACTCCCCAAATAGCTAAACTCAATTACTACTTTAAGCATCTCATTTCCTAATATAATTCCAGCGGCATCACCCGATTTAATTCGACGACATTCCATTATACTCGTTTTGCTTTTGTTGATGTTCATCTTATATCCTCCTTTCAAGACACTGTCCATTCCGTTCAGCTGCTCTTCCAGGTCCTTTTCTGTCTCTGACAGAATTACAATGTCATCGGCAAACCTCAAAGTTTTTATTTCTTCTCCATGGATGTTAATTCCTACTCCGAATTTTTCTTTTGTTTCCTTTACTGCTTGCTCAATATACAGATTGAATAACATCGGGAATAGGTTACAACCCTGTCTCACTCCCTTCCCGACGACTGCTTCCCTTTCATGCTCCTCGACTCTTATAACTGCCATCTGGTTTATGTACAAATTGTAAATAGTCTTTCGCTCCCTGTATTTTACCCCTGCCACCTTCAGAATATGATTATATGTAATTAATGATTATATCTAATTAACAAATGTTTATAATGTTATGTAAGTAACAATAAGTATCTTTTATTTAACTATGTATAATTGTTTGTAAAGTGAAGTCAACACCAAAAAAATGGTTCAAATGGCTCTGAGCACTGTGGGACTCAACTGCTGTGGTCATAAGTCCCCTAGAACTTAGAATTACTTAAACCTAACTAACCTAAGGACATCACACACATCCATGCCCGAGGCAGGATTCGAACCTGCGACCGTAGCGGTCGTGCGGTTCCAGACTGTAGCGCCGTTAACCGCTCGGCCATTCCGGCCGGCGAAGTCAACACCAGCTCAGGGCTAAAGTTAAATATAGATGAAAACCAGTAGGGATTTACCGACGTTCTGGAAGGTCGAAAACGGCGGAGATTTTTTGCTGCTAACGGAAGCAGGTAGGAGAGGGTAGAAGTGGAGTGAGTCAGGCAGGTGCCAAGACAGTGTTGAGGAAGGTGACGAAAGCTGATGCGCGCTGCACTCCGTAGTATTGTTTAAACAAAGCTAATGTTTAACTGATTCATAGATGTGAGTGAATGGGATGTGCTAAGGCACAAGTTTGCAACGCATTAGAGGAGATATAAAATTACGTCTGCAACGAGTGTTGGTTCCTGGATGTGAAATGGTCTAAGGCATCCATCACTTAGACCGACGCAGATCCCCAGGAAAACCAAACTCATATTTGCGATGATGTAAGTCGCATAATTCGACGCCACGAAGACATGTAATAATACCCGTCGCTGCAAAACGACAACTGACTTCAATGCACCTAAATCTCCAGCAACTGCGCTCACTACGGCACTACTGAAATTAACTGTCCATAATTCTGTATACGAGCTGTGTTGACAAGTATTTGCGTGTTTTGTTCAATAATCATTTAATTGTTTTGTTTTACCCAAAACTACTCATTTAACCTAAAGTGTTCCATGTAGGGTTCCTTTCCTGCACGAAAGCGAATGAACCCGAGAATCCATTGGTGTGAAACATTATTGCGCAACTGAGTGTTTCCTTGCAAAGTAAATTTAAATTATCACACAAGTGCAACGCTTAAAGCAAATGTGGAGAATTGTAGGTTACATTGAAAGTACGTAAAGTAAATAACTGTTCTACCTAGTGTGTGAACTTGGTTATTGAGACCTTCTGTCCAAGAAATTACGTAAAGTAACTATTTCAATAAAACTGAGAAAAACCCAGAATAAAACTTTTTGCAATCATTTCGATACTAACCAAAGTATCGTAAAAGTATTTCTTGTATATGATACATGTTTCCAGAGGCAGTGTTGCTGATCTTACCTTCAGAAACGTAAGTAGGCATTATTGTCGTTCTGCCGTTGTTTTCATAGACCAAAACTTTTTAAGTGTGTGCATGTGATCAATTCTGTAAGCAGTCATTATTCAGCTATCTACGTGAATTGGGCTGTTCCTTCAGTGATAGAAATTATGAAAAGAGAAAAAGTTTTAATAAGAACCAAAATATAGTAAAAACCAAATTTGGTGAATTTGTTGAATAACGTAAATTGATTCGTCATTTTGGCTGGCGACCGTGTTTTTCAGTAATATTATTACTCGCAAGAAGTAGTAGTTTGACGAAACAGAAAAGCTGCAACCAAGTCTATACGATAACTTCACATTTGACCGAGCTTTATCCCTTACGTGGCATCTGAGGTCACTAGCGATTGTCTACATGCTATCGTTATATTTGTCTTAAGGTGACAGAACAGCACTTACATTGCCATGCCAGCGTTGTAATATGTCGTGAAACAAGTACAAATTTTCAGCAAGAACTTGAACATAAATTATTTACAAGAAGGAGTCCGCAATTCAGGCACAGCAATGGAATTTCTGATCAAAGTATCTGGAGAACTATGGCTTAAACCTTGGATCTTATCCTGAACTCCTAGTACCTAATAGCATTTTCTTCTCATCATACTTCCCTGAACCTCGGTACGATATCCCACTATGACTCCCAGTACTCCTTTCACTGATTACGACAGTTACCTGAGGCATATACTCTGCTACCAAGCAGACTGCACTTCGAGTGACCATGAACAGTATAACACAGCGTCATGGCCAATGATGCATTTCGCATCCATAGTATCTCAGCGCCTTACTATGCTGTTTTGAGTTAGTGTCCCATCACGAAAAGACCAAGATCCCGTACCGTAAGACGCTGTTGTGACACCACTCACTTTAAACCATCAGCGCTACAACACAGGTCTCAACTACCTCACTTTAAAAAACACCGACGGAAAGTAAATCACAAAAAAAATTAATGTAGATTAATGAAATTTCAGGAATACGTTTGTCTAGTAACCTATCTGAGTGATTAACATTGCAAGATCATAGATTAAGGGCGAGATAGCCATTGCAAATATGAAATGCTGGTGTAACCGCCAGAATGTTGAATGCAAGTATGCAAAAGTGCATGCATTGTGTTGCACAGGTTCCGGATGTTAGTTTGTGCGATCGAGTTTCATGCCTGTTGCACTTGGTCGGTCAATAGAGGGACGGTTAATACTGGTTGTCAACGATGCTCGAGTTGTTGGCTGATGATTTCCAATATTTTCTCGATTGAAGACAGGTATGGTGATCGAGCAAGCCAATACAACATGTCAAAACCCTGCAGAGAATGTTGGGCTTCAATAGCTGTATGTGGACGAGCGTTATCTTGTTGGAAAACGCCCCCTGGATTGCTGTTGATGAATGTCAGCACAACGAGTCGAATCACCATATCGACGAACAGTTTGCAGTCAAGGTGCGTGGGATAGTCACATGAGTGCTTCTGCTGTTATACGAAATCCCACCCAAGACCATAACTCCACATGTAAGCCTAGTGTACCTAGCACGCAGACGAGCTGGTTGCAGGCCCTGAACTGGCCTCCTTCTAACCAACTTATCGACATCACTGGCACCGATGTAGTGCTAGCTTTCATCAGAAAACTCAACAGACCTCCACTCTCCTTCCAATGAGCTATCGCTTGACACCATGGAAGTCGCAAATGGTTTGAGGTCATTGAAACGAACGCTACAGGGCGTCTTTCTTGGAGCTGTGCCTGAAGTAACTGATTTGTAGGATTTCATTGTGTCACTGTGGTGCCTACTGCTGCTCAGATCGCTGCAGCAGGTGCAGTAGACGCACCAAAGGCATACGCCGAACACGATCGTCTTTCCACTCGATAGTGCCAAGTGAACGTCCGGAGCCTGATCTTCTTGCGACTGTACATTATCGTGACCACCGTTGCCAGCAATCATGTACTGGGCCTACATTTCTGGAACGTCGTTCTGCAATATCGTAGAGGTAACATCCATTTTCTTGTAGCCCTGTTACACGGCCTCGTTCAAACTCAGTCAGATGCAGATAATGGCGTCTTTGTCACCCTAAAGGAATAAAGCACTCTTGACTAACATCAGCACACCACGTCCAATCTCAAAGGTATCTAACCCTCACGACCGTTACAAAGTGCATTTCAAGCAAAACTGATTTGCATCCTCATAGTGGCGTGTCTGACGCCACTATTATGTTACTGGTGCGAAATTTGAACTGACATCATCGTTCAGTTGCAGATTCAAGCATACAAACTTTCGTTTATGTCACACAACTTCTTGGTGTTGCGAGTGTTTTTGTCTTGTCAGCGTAGATTCGTGGATAGGAACAGAAAGTAAGCAGCGCAGAACCAGAAAGGAAGAGAAAAAGCTCGGCACATGACTGAGGAACTCTGTGGATGTCAAACCACTTCTCTACAAAAGTAGAACCCTGTATGTCTCCTAAATTCATAATTCAAATGACAATAGCATTTATAATGAATTACACCGTCAGCCAACTAGTATCTACATTCATTTACAGTTTCCTGATACCCATAGTGTACCACTTATCAGCTGTCCTTGCAATGTCCGATGGAACGTCCTCTTTGCTAGCATGTCATCAAACATATCACATCATGTTACTCAGTGCATGGAACCACATGATCTGGTAAGTTAACTGCGTATATACAACAAGTTTCTTCAGTTCGTCACTTGGGCCTTTCTGAGGATCCATCAACCGGTCTTTCTTTCTTTCTTTCTTTCGCTTGTGCATTTGTCCCGCAGGTATGCAGAGTCAGCATGGTTAGTCGGATTTGGCAATGTGAGATTAAAGGGTGGCCGGATGCCCTTCCTGCTGCCACCCCGTATCCCCCATCAGGGAATTAGTTTACCCCAAATGCCTGCGACTAGAGTAATCAATGGAATATTGCGAAAGTGTTCAGATGTCTGCGAACCATGTAACTGAGGCGGGACGTGGGAACCAGGCCGGTATTCACCTAGGGGGATGTGGAAAGCCGCCTAAAAACCACATAAGGCTGGCCGGCACACCGACCGTCGTCGTTAATCCGCCGGGCGGACGCGATCCGGGGCCGGCGCGCCTACCCGAGTCCACGAAGTAGCGCATTTGCGCTCTCGCCTAATGTAGCGGGTCAAACCATCAACCAGTCTACTCCTGACAAAATGAAGACTTGCCAAACAGGATAGCCGGAAGAGGACAAAACCAGGAACAATAGACACTAGGAACTCACGAGCTGTTACAGAATGTACATGCTGCTGCTTACTCTGGACTGCACTGTGGATGACGGTAGCACCTCGTTTTCTTTAAATGGATGGTGGGTCGGTGTGAGTCAAAAGCTGCTCGGTAACAGTAGAATCCCTTTATTATTTTCCAACAGTTCGTAATCGTGCTCACATCTGGCAGGCGCTTGGTATGATCGTCGAACCCATGGATCACATTGGTGAAGTGTCATTGTGAAGGTGTCAATAGTGGTTACGCTCAGCTCGGCACTTACAAAGTTTTGGTCTATGAAAACAACGCCAGAACTACAACTTACGTTTCTGAAGGTAAGATCAGCAACACTGCCTCGGGAAACATATATTATAGACAACAAATACTTTTATGATACTTTGGTTAGTATCGAAATGATTGCAAAAAGTTTTATGTTTGGTTTTTCTCAGTTTTGTTGAAATAGTTACTTTACGTAATTTCTTGGACAGAAGGTCCCAATAACCAAAGTCACACACTAGGTACAATAGTTATTTACTTTACGTACTTTCAATGTAATCTACAGTTCTCCTCATTTACTTTAATTGTTTCACTTGAGTGATAATTTAAATTTACTTTGCAATAAAGCACTCAGTTGCGCAATAATGTTTCACACCAATGAATTCTCGGTTTCTTTCTCTTTAGTATAGGAAAGGAACCCTACTTGGAACACTTTAAGTTAAATGAGTAGTTTTGCGTAAAAAAACAATTAAATGATTACTGAACAAAACACGCAAAAACATTTCAACAGATCGTATATAGAACTATGGGCAGTTAATTTCAGTAGTGTTGTTGTGAGCGCCGTTTTTCTAAGTTCTTCAACGACTGGGGTAGGTCTGTGGCTTGTGGCGCTGAGCGTGCAACTTCTAGCTTATGGAGGTGTGGTGATTCGAATCCGTCCGCTAGCAAAGTTGAAAATTGGATCCTATGGTTTCCCATCGTCAGTTTAGGTGAATGGCGGGGTTGGGCCCTTCCGAATTCCTTTCTTTCGTGACAGATTCCGGATCTCTTCATAATCCAGCCTCACAGCTTAAATGAAAAAAGCTGTATCGAAGGCGAACAGCATATCTCTTCGGAGACTACCAGCAGTAAAATCTACACGATAAATCGGTACGCATGCGACAGCATGCGCTACCTAATATGTTCCAAAACTCCGCGCATAAAAACGTAATTCTTCCGTGGCTCGTACCTGTGGTTCTATGGTGATAGAATGGCAGGTTCAAGTTTCTTGTACAGCCGTTGGGCGAAGGGCGAGGGACCATTTGTATACCCAACAAGAGGATCGTCTTAGTGTTACTGTCCTACAGTACAGCTTCAAAATATAAATATCACACACTTACTTTTGTATGAGTAAATGGAGCCCATCGGCTGGTTCTTTTGATATTTGATCTTGCCTACTATCGGCCTTGTGCGGGTTATGGGGGCACCAGTAGTCCATGGGTGGTTCCTTACAAAACCCCCAAAAATGAATTTTTTACCTTTCATACTAAAGACAAGTCTCGGATTCTAAAATGGCTATTCATAGAAAATGGCTGAAATTGTTACGATAAATTCCTATTATCCCGATCTCGAACAACTTTGAAAACTTTGTAGCTATCTTTATCTGTTTCCGAGATACAGACGTTCAAAGTTACCATACATGTACACATAAAATACCCAAGTAAAATTTGGTGTGAGGCGAAATCTAAATAACAAATAAACGCAGCAAACGGCCCAAATTTTAATTTTACTTTCTGTAGACATTTATATAGAAGTGCCATCTTCCCGTTTTCAAAACTCTTTATTCGTTATCGAGATACACTCCAAAAACATGGTTTTTGGGTCCAAAATGAAGCAGCAGATTCAAAGATGACTATGCACAGCAGATTGGTGTAATTTTTGCTAAGATTCCTATATCAAGCAACCTTGAAAATTTTCTTGATGTCTTTATCCGTTTCCGAAATACAAAGTAGCCGTACTTACAGGTGTGAAATACGCACGCAAAGCCTGGTGTGAGGCGAAAACGTAGTTTATGAAGTGTCGTATCACGGAGAAACATGCTGCAACCATATGTTGAAGAGCTAAAGCACATGCAAAATATTTGTGCACGTAAAATTTGGTTTGAGGTGTAAAATTAGTTTTGCGTTATTTCAATTTCACATAAGTAAACTATCAAAATTTTACAGAGCCCTACAGTTCTTTTCGTATGATTGACATTCTCTGCTGTAGCAAGGAAAATAAGGGAACCAGCGGGAAAATGCTCCTGTCGGAACACAAAAACGGCGAATATGCTCATGTTCAAATGATTCTGACTGAAAAGTTGAGGTTAGCAGCTGCTTCATTCTACCTTCCTCTGTACCTTCATAATTTTTACCAAAATCTGATACGCGAACTTAATAGTGCTTCTATGTGCTGAGAGAGGAGACAGTGACAGTGAGAGACAAAAAGAAAAGTAATAAATACTGGACGATAGTAGATAGTGGCTGTGGTATAGAAAGAGCAAAGGAGGCGATGGCAGTGTGAGAGTAGGAGAGGAACACAGTGGCAGCTGAACACAGTTCACAGTGATAGAATAGTGCTACGAAAAGAATGAAGGAGACAGTACTAGTTGGAGAGAAATAAAGAGAGGGAGAAAGTTAGAAACAAACGAGCTATATAATATGCTGCCACCACATACACCTTCTGTTCTTCACAAACCAGTCCCCATAGTTCCGTATCGGCACTCGTTTTTATAACTGAGTACTGCCCTGGTGGACAGAATGGGCGATATTTCGTCATTTGGGCTACTAAACAGAGAATTTTAAGCAATTTTTTTAAAAGAGATGCAACATCGATGTTTGGGGCAATATTTTTGTTGGTCAACACGATACCTGTGCGACACATTCAAATCAAAGTGTATTTTTTGTATTGATTTTAATATAAAATTGTATGTAATGTTATTTACCGCTCCACTGCCTTGTGAATTACGGAATTATTGTGTTCTGTCGTAATCACAAGCGCCAGAACGAAGATGAAGATCGCAAGAGAAGAGAAGGCGGTGAAATGACGTCGGCCGATTGTCCGTTGATTAGGACCACACCATGATAGGAGTGGCATCTAGCCGAAATGAATATAAGCGCCTCTCCATCCAGCCTCGAACGGACATTAGTGGACAGTATTCGCGGAATATTACCACGGCCTATCAGAGGTTGCTACGAGAACAGTTACTAGTGATACATATCTATCGCTTGTTTGGACTCTGTCTATAGTGAAGATCATTGGTGTTTGCATGTCATTCATCGCTTGCGACACCATTGTTATTTCAAAGTTAAAAAAAATGGCATTGAGCACTATGGGACTTAACTTCTGAGGTCATCAGTCCCCTAGAACTTAGAACTACTTCATCCTAACTAACCTAAGGACATAACACACATCCATTCCCAAGGCAGGATTCGAACCTGCGACCGTAGCGGTCGCGCGGTTCCAGACTGTAGCGCCTAGAACCGCTCGGCCACTCCGGCCGGCTTAAAATGTTCAAATGTGTGTGAAATCGTATGGGACTTAACTGCTAAGGTTATCAGTCCCTAAGCTTACACACTACTTAACCTAAGTTACCCTAAGGACAAACACACACACCTATGCTAGAGGGAGGACTCGAACCTCCCCCGGGACCAGCCACACGGTCCATGACTGCAGCTCCTAAGACCGCTCGGCTAATCCCGCGCGGCTTCAAATTTAAGTATTGTCAGTCTGCTTTGTTGAAATAAAACTATTAATGTTATTTGCTTGAATTGTTGTATAGCATTCCGAGAATGCAGCATTCTTTAGGCATCCTATTCGAGACGAGTGGGCGGGACCCCACATTTGGTGATCAGGATTTCTAAACTAATCCGGCGCCTGATAGCCATGAACTTTTCGATTATATTGTGCTGGCACCTTAATTTTCTCTTGTCTTTACTTTGCAGGGGCGCATATTGCGTTAACAGTTTCTTATGATTTTTGCTAATCAGTGTTTGCAGGTGGGCGTTGCAAAAATGTTCTTTGCTTTTTTTGTCTGTTTGTGGCATTTGTGTCTTCTAACACGCTGACCCCACCTGTCCCGCCAATGCTCAGGCGCGGCAGCTGGAAGCGTTAGATGCAACACAGCTAATGCAGATGTTTCAGTTCCAAACGCAACAGATCTCAGCCTACTCAACACAGTGCAGCAACTACTCGCCAACGCTGCGCACCTTCCGGAACAAGCACCGCCTACTGTAGCTGCTACACCACTTTTTCGACAGTTTAGTGAACAAGACAAGGAAGGGCTGGAGTGGCTGCACCAGTTCGATGCCCGTATGCTAGCTCACAATGTCCCAGTTAGTGTGAAACTTCCATATCTGTTATCCACAGTAGGAAGTGCAGTGGCCAGATGAATTCAAAAACTCTTTCCTAATGCCAGTCCGAGTGAACTTTCGTATGACAATGTTATCTCTTCGCTGACTAACTATTATGACCAACGAGTGAATGTGGTAGTAGCTAGGTATCAGTACTTTAGTTGCAAAATACGGTTAGGACAAACTTACCGAGACTGGGTACCAGATATGCAGGGTATGACAAGGAAATGCAAATTCAAATTTGCTTGCGGTGCTTTATATTTCAATGTTACGTTGCGTAATGCGATAGTGAACAATGTACCTGATGTCAAACACACAGAACAAATTCTGAAACAGTCCGATCCATCATTTCAGCAGGGAGTGCAAATACTAGATCAGTACGATTCCGGTGCCTTGTCGGTTCGTACATCTGAGCGGCCAGCTATTTGCCGGGTTGAGTCCCTTGCTTGTGACCGCCCTATTCTGCAACGGCAGTTTGCGCTAGCCCAGCGAGTAAACAACGTTGCACGTCAAGTAAGCAGTCAGCTAAATAGGCGGCTACGCAGGCGAACAGAATTACGTCTTGCCCAAGGTGTTACTCACGGCACAAACGCCAAGACTGCCCCCCTCGACAAGCTCAGTGTTACACTTGTGGTAACAAAGGACATGTACAATCCATACGTTTGCAACGGACCAAACATAAGAATTCTACCGACTCACAAATATCTAGTCACAAGGGCCAAGCCATTAATGCAGTACACTCCAAGTCTGCAACAGGCATTAGCAAACATAGCAAGCGTGCAGTTTCTTGGGTGACATGCCAGTCAAACAAACTTTTTCTTCATTTACTTTTTTGTGGGAAACGTAGAAAATTTCAGTTGGATACGTGTGCCTCTGTCACTTTGCTAAATCGTCACACATATGAACTGTTAGGCTCCTCACGACTGACTAAAACTAGCACGCAACTGACGGCTAATAATGGACAAGATATTCCTGTTTTCGACACATGTACTTTGCCTGCCATGTATCGCTCGCATACGCGAACAATGACTTTTACAGTGCTACAATCAAGTGAGTGTGAGAACATATTTGGTCTAGATTCTTTTCATTTGTTTGGATTTAATGTTCACGACACTGTGTTGTCAGTGTGTACATTCAATACAAAAGTCAGTGTAGCTAGCTTGCTGAAAGAATTCCCTGAAATCCTTTCTGTAGGTTTAGGCACAGCTGACAATTTTGTTGCACATATTACTATGAAAGACAATGATCATCCGAAATTTTGCCGGACCACAACTGTTCCCATTGCATTACAGGACAAAGTCGCTGCTGAACTTAATGAATCGCAAGAAAACGGAATTACTGCGCCCATATCAGCTACTCAATGGGCAAGCCCACTGGTTTTGCTCCCGAAACTTCCAGGTCGCATTCGCCTCCGTGTTGACTTTATGTCTACAGTCAACCCACAGAATGTGATTCACACTTGTCCATTGCCACACCCAGAGGATCTCGTGGCCAAATTAGGCGATGGACGCTACTTTTCAAAACTTGTTTTCGCGGCGCATATCTTCAAATAGCGCTCGATGAAGAATCTCAAAAAGTGTGTATAGTAAATACACATTTGGGTTTCTTTAAATACTTGCATTTGCCTTTTGGCAGTGCTTGCGTACCCGCCATTTCCCAACAGTATTTGGAACAGTTGACTGCACATTTGCCAAACTGTTCAAACTATTGAAGGATATTGTAACAGCAAGCCCTACACCTGAAGAACACATCGCAAATATGCGTGCTTTGTTTCGTATGTTGTCCGATGCAGGACTAAAGTGTAGACTGATCAAGTGTAAATTTTTTAAACCTGAATTGCAGTATCTTGGTCATGTGATAAACAATCAAGGTGTATATCCTCTTCAGTCACACTTGTTAGCCATACGTGACCTGCCAGTTCCTCGCAATGTCTCAGAATTGCAGTCAGTCTTAGGAAAAATGAAGTATTACATTCGGTTCATACCAGATGCTGCACGAATCGCAGCTCCATTGCATCGCTCGCGTCGCAGAATGTCCCCTTTGTTAGGACAGCTTAGCGCCAAACAGCTTTTCAAAAATTTAAAGATGCATTACTCAGTGATCGATGTCTAGTCCACTTTGATGCTGCCAAACCAGTTGTATTGCAGGTTGACACTTTCTCTCATGGAATCGGTGCCATGCTTTCGCACAGAATTGGTGATAAAGACAGACCTATTGCTTTCGCATCAAAACTGTTGTTCAAAGCTCAGTGTAACTATTCACAAATTGAGAAAGAGGCTTTGGCTATTGTGTACGGTGTCACTATATTTCACCACTATTTGTATGGCAGAAAATTCTATTTCGTAATGGATCACAAGCCTGAGCAGTCGTCGTTTCATCCGACATCGGTTCCTGTACGAACTGCCCAGAAATTGCCACGACGGAATTTGTTGTTGTCTCAATACCAGTACGAGACTGTTTATCGTCCGATAGCTCATCATGGTAATGCGGACGCGCTTTCACGTCTTCCGATTGGCTCTGATACAGACTTTGACGCTTCTGATGCATCTTATTGTCACATCGATACTTAGGATTCTGAATTGCTTCAATCTTTTCCACTGAACTATAAGAAACTTGCACAGACCATGGAGGCTGATCCAGATTTGAACGTTTGGCTAACATAAATTCGCACATCTTGGAATCGTTCCTTGCACAGCATACCAAACCCTGTAGTGCGCCTATACTTTGCACATTGGCATAGCCTCGCTGTATAGAAAGGTGCAATTCTTGTTCAAAATGACAATGGACAGTCACGAGTGTTGATACCTAAAACTGCAGAAAGAAGTGTTGCAGCTACTTTACCAAGGACACTGGGGGACAGTTCGTACGAAACATTTAGTGCGTCGACGCTGTGCTTGGCAGGGTATAGACGCTCAAATAGAACAGCGTACGTCACAGTATCACGCATGTGCGGAAAATCATCCCGTTCCACCACAAAATTCTCTGCATGGCATAAGTCGCTGTCGCCATGGCAACGTATGGGCATCAAATTTGCAAACCCTTTTTGGAACACTCGTTGGTTGATTGTGGTTGACTAATATAGCAAGTTTCCTTTTACTGTGCCAATGAAGTCGACAACGTCATGTAGCACAATTCAGGTGTTGTCATCGATTTTTTGCCTTGAAGGCTTACCTGAAGTAATAGTGTCAGACAACGGCCCTCAGTTCACGTCAAATGAATTTGAAAAATTCTGTCAACGCAGTGGCATACATCATCCAACTAGTGCACCGTTCGATCCACAGTCAAACGGCGAAGCGGAACGTTTTGCCAGAACCTTAAAGCAGAAGATGGCCAAATTTCGCTCTGCACACACCAGGGATCGATCGTTGCAACTGATACCGTTCACAACCTCGCGAAGGACCATCGCTGGCAGAACTGCTTCATGGTCGCCGCTATAGCACACTGCTCCACCTGCTCCACCCTCCTCAGCATCCGGCGCCCAAGGAAGGCCACAAGTATCGCATCGCGCCGCGTGATATTGTCTTTTACAGGGTTTTCAGCGGCAGCAGACGGTGGGCGCGAGGCGAAATCGTCCATCGACTTGGAGCTTGCATGTATCTTATTTCAGGTCAGGATGGCTTGCAGCGCAGCCATCAAAATTAACTTCGCCTCTGTCTGGTACACGATGATCTTTCAGTCTCTCTTCCCCAGATTCACGGGTCCAGAGGACAGCGCAGGCACTGCAGCCGCCTGAGGGTGTCATCACGACACCGCGGGACGACCCGGTGGAAACGGAGTCTTTGCCTACTCTGCCTCCTCTTGTCCTACCGATGGAGCTGGACCTGCCCACGCCGCAGCAGCTGCCGCCTTCATTTGGTCCATGGCAGCAGGAGGTAGACGCGTACCCTTCTTTTAGTTTTCCAGGGGATGTTTCCGCCAGAGCGCAGGCCGAATGACGGGGTACAGGCGGAGGCTTCACGTCCCCTGCAGCCACAGCTTCCGGCCCGACGTTGCGCCCACACTCTTGCCTTCCACGCCGTGGTCACACTCCCTACACGCGACGACGATTCGTCGCTTTGTGGGGAGAAGGGGGGGGGGGGGGGAGGGCAGGAATGTTCTGGCGTAACCACAGGCACCGGAACGAAGATGAAGAACGCAAAAGAAGAGAAGGCGTTTGAACGACGTCGGGCAATGGTGTGCTGATTAGGACCGCACCACGATAGGAGCGGCGGCATCTAGCCGAAGTGAATATAAGCGGCACCCCTGCCACCATCGGCCGGACATTAGTGGACAGTATTCGCGGAGTATTAGCACGGCCTAGCAGAGAATGCTACGAGAACAGTTATTAGTGATACATACCTGTTGCTTGTTTGGACTCTGTCTATAGCGAAGATCATTAGTGTTTGCATGTCACCCATCCCTTGCAACACCATTGTTATTTCAAAGTTAAGTATTGTCAATCTGCTTTATTGAAATAAAACTGTTAATTTTATTTGCTTGAATTGTTGTATAGCATTCCGAGAACGCAGCATCCTTTAGGCACCCTATACAAGACGAGTGGACAGGACCCCACATATTGCAGCCCAATACTTGTACATCTCTCCAAATAACAACTTCAGTGCTAACATTAAACGGCTGCAGATAGGTAATTAGGCTATTACACAAGAGCATACATATTTTTAACTTGTCGTAGCACATGTGGACGAATTAAAATCCGTTTTCCTCCTCTTTCTTGTTAAAAACATATCTGTAATTAGATGCTATCATAACGGCATACAGCACAAAGAACAATAAACGGCATTGTATTCAACTGCAAGTAAGCACTGAACTGTTTAACAAATCAACTGAACTCAAGTGAGGCCAACTCTGTACAGTAGTTCGTCTTGGCTAAATTAGTGATGGGCGATAACCGATAATGCTCTCGATATATAGACAGGTTAAATCTATCGATGGCCTTGTATACTATCGATAGTGCAGATCCGTTTTTCGTCGTATTATTGAAAATCAAAATATCTTTCACTTACACTACATGGCAACTAGGTCGTGTGTGGCTTCAAGTAGGTGGTAGGTGGGGTCCGGACCCTCAGGAACCCCACTTGGCTACGTCCTAGGGTCAGCCAACGCTCATGATGGCCACACTCGCATTTCGCAGCCCAGCAAGTCAGCTATAGCCGACCATTATATCTTCACAAGACATTCCAAGGAGTATTCTGTCACGGAACCCTTGGCCCCAAAGAGAAACTTCTGGGCTTCAGTTATTAAGGAATTGTTGGAAACATGTTTGGTGGAAGATCTTATTAACCGTCATGATGGCTTTCAGCTGAATACTATTGATTTCTACTATTTCTATAATTTCTTCAGACAGAAAACATTTTATGACAATTTTTTTAAATATTGGTATATGAATTTAAACTTCTTAGTGCTCATTCCGGCAGAGAGCGTGCATGTAGTATCACCATTACGCATGCACCTGCTCATCGTAGCGGGAGCAATATTTGAAGGGGTTGCGAAACTCGACAGATGTCGCTCATGTAGCAGCTGCCTTCACACATGCCCCTCTGCGCCAATTTTTGGTGTAAAGTTAGCGACAGGAACTAACAACTTCTAGTGCGAAACACTCATCTGAACACACATGAATGGTTGTCTGTCGAAATATCATGGCAAGAGGTCGGCTAAATCTGGCTGCAATCCGGAAACTTCGTGGAATCTGAAAAATCGATTAAACATGCAGGATACCAGCATTTGCTACATCGTATGGACATCTCTGTCGTCCGGCAGAGTCCTGCTTACTCTATGGCTGAAGATTTTCCATCTCAGTTGCATTAAGATGGGCGATGCACCTTAATCGATATGAACCATTGAAGAGGCTAAAAAATTTCTTACACGAGGCAGACTCCCTTCTCGGTAACATATAAGATTTTACTAGGACCTTCTGTCCCACGTGAAACTCTATCTTCTTCACATTACTCTTCTAGGCCCTAACTCTCGCATAGACAACAGGCTTGATGTTGCTCAGAACAAGATCAAATGGTTCAAATGGCTCTGAGCACTATGGGACTTAACATCGGAGGTCATCAGTCCGCTAGACTTAGACCCACTTAAACCTAACTAACCTAAGGACATCACACACTTCCATACCCGAGACAGAATTCGAACTTGCGACCGTAGCAGCATCGCGGTTCCGGACTGAAGCGCGCAGAACTGCTCGGCCACAGCGGCCGGCAGAGCAAGATCAACAATCACAATGGTTCTGTTGGCCAAGCAACATACCCTTAATCTTACTCAGGGGTTCATTGTTTCCAAGAACTAAGACTGGAGGGAGTATTGTTGAGACAGCTGATAACTCGTTTAACATATCTTGAACTAAGCTCAAGGGTGTCCCCTATATCTGGTGGCCTCGCCTGTAATATAAACAGCATAACTTCCCCAACTGTGCCAGTGTGGTGGGATTGGAAGCAGGATGAAACAGAGAGATAAATATGGGCTTAATTCTCCTTCTCGTCATTCCATCACTACCAGTAGTGCCTCGACTGATTTGCTATCGGAACCGATTGATACCAGGCTGCATTACCAAATTTACAATGCTACCAGGTCTGCCACCTAAGATAATATAAACACTAAAGCAGTTCTTTACAGTTATGATATTTGCGTTAGATTATGAAGCGCTACAGGTAATATTAACGACATTAAACCTTCGGCTTATAGAGCTGGCTGACAGCCGGTCGCAGGTTTCAAATCCGCTATTACACTTTCGGCTGTGCTACAGGCCTAGCAGCTATAGCTTCTTCTTAGTGTTTCTTCTTCTGTGTTAACAGATATTATGTACCATACATCATGGAAAGCTGGGAAATCGATCTATTTAGTGGGATATGCTTCGAAAAGGAAGGAGGGAAGATTTGGCTTAACGTCCCGTAGACATCGAGGTTATTAGGGATGGAGCACAAGTTAGGATTGTGTCTACATCTACATCTACATTGATACTCCGCAAGCCACCCAACGGTGTGTGGCGGAGGGCACTTTACGTGCCACTGTCATTACCTCCCTTTCCTGTTCCAGTCGCGTATGGTTCGCGGGAAGAACGACTGTCTGAAAGCCTCCGTGCGCGCTCTAATCTCTCTAATTTTACATTCGTGATCTCCTCGGGAGGTATAAGTAGGGGGAAGCAATATATTCGATACCTCATCCAGAAACGCACCCTCTCGAAACCTGGCGAGCAAGCTACACCGCGATGCAGAGCGCCTCTCTTGCAGAGTCTGCCACTTGAGTTTATTAAACATCTCCGTAACGCTATCACGGTTACCAAATAACCCTGTGATGAAACGCGCCGCTCTTCTTTGGATCTTCTCTATCTCCTCCGTCAGACCGATCTGGTACGGATCCCACACTGATGAGCAATACTCAAGTATAGGTCGAACGAGTGTTTTGTAAGCCACCTCCTTTGTTGATGGACTACATTTTCTAAGCACTCTCCCAATGAATCTCAACCTGGTACCCGCCTTACCAACAATTAATTTTATATGATCATTCCACTTCAAATCGTTCCGCACGCATACTCCCAGATATTTTACAGAAGTAACTGCTACCAGTGTTTGTTCCGCTATCATATAATCATACAATAAAGGATCCTTCTTTCTATGTATTCGCAATACATTACATTTGTCTATGTTAAGGGTCAGTTGCCACTCCCTGCACCAAGTGCCTATCCGCTGCAGATCTTCCTGCATTTCGCTACAATTTTCTAATGCTGCAACTTCTCTGTATACTACAGCATCATCCGCGAAAAGCCGCATGGAACTTCCGACACTATCTACTAAGACATTTATATATATTGTGAAAAGCAATGGTCCCATAACACTCCCCTGTGGCACGCCAGAGGTTACTTTAACGTCTGTAGACGTCTCTCCATTGATAACAACATGCTGTGTTCTGTTTGCTAAAAACTCTTCAATCCAGCCACACGGCTGGTCTGATACTCCGTAGGCTCTTACTTTGTTTATCAGGCGACAGTGCGGAACTGTATCGAACGCCTTCCGGAAGTCAAGAAAAATAGCATCTACCTGGGAGCCTGTATCTAATATTCTCTGGGTCTCATGAACAAATAGGGCGAGTTGGGTCTCACACGATCGCTGTTTCCGGAATCCATGTTGATTCCTACATAGTAGATTCTGGGTTTCCAGAAATGACATGATACGCGAGCAAAAAAACATGTTCTAAAATTCTACAAGAGATCGACGTAAGAGATATAGGTCTATAGTTTTGCGCATCTGCTCGACGACCCTTCTTGAAGACTGGGACTATCTGTGCTCTTTTCCAATCATTTGGAACCCTCCGTTCCTCTAGAGACTTGCGGTACACGGCTGTTAGAAGGGGGGCAAGTTCTTTCGCGTACTCTGTGTAGAATCGAATTGGTATCCCGTCAGGTCCAGTGGACTTTCCTCTATTGAGTGATTCCAGTTGCTTTTCTATTCCTTGGACACTTATTTCGATGTCAGCCATTTTTTCGTTTGTGCGAGGATTTAGAGAAGGAACTGCAGTGCGGTCTTCCTCTGTGAAACAGCTTTGGAAAAAGGTGTTTAGTATTTCAGCTTTACGCGTGTCATCCTCTGTTTCAATGCCATCATCATCCCGTAGTGTCTGGATATGCTGTTTCGAGCCACTTACTGATTTAACGTAAGACCAGAACTTCCTAGGATTTTCTGTCAAGTCGGTACATAGAATTTTACTTTCGAATTCAATGAACGCTTCACGCATAGCCCTCCTTACGCTAACTTTGACATCGTTTAGCTTCTGTTTGTCTGAGAGGTTTTGGCTGCGTTTAAACTTGGAGTGGAGCTCTCTTTGCTTTCGCAGTAGTTTCCTAACTTTGTTGTTGTACCACGGTGGGTTTTTCCCGTCCCTCACAGTTTTACTCGGCACGTACCTGTCTAAAACGCATTTTACGATTGCCTTGAACTTTTTCCATAAACACTCAACATTGTCAGTGTCGGAACAGAAATTTTCGTTTTGATCTGTTAGGTAGTCTGAAATCAGCCTTCTATTACTCTTGCTAAACAGATAAACCTTCCTCCCTTTTTTTATATTCCTATTAACTTCCATATTCAGGGATGCTGCAACGGCCTTATGATCACTGATTCCCTGTTCTGTACATACAGAGACGAAAAGTTCGGGTCTGTTTGTTATCAGTAGGTCCAAGATGTTATCTCCACGAGTCGGTTCTCTGTTTAATTGCTCGAGGTAATTTTCGGATAGTGCACTCAGTATAATGTCACTCGATGCTCTGTCCCTACCACCAGTCCTAAACATCTGAGTGTCCCAGTCTATATCTGGTAAATTGAAATCTCCACCTAAGACTATAACATGCTGAGAAAATTTATGTGAAATGTATTCCAAATTTTCTCTCAGTTGTTCTGCCACTAATGCTGCTGAGTCGGGAGGTCGGTAAAAGGAGCCAATTATTAACCTAGTTCGGTTGTTTAGTGTAACCCCCACCCATAATAATTCACAGGAACTATCCACTTCTACTTCACTACAGGATAAACTACTACTAACAGCGACGAACACTCCACCACCGGTTGCATGCAATCTATCCTTTCTAAACACCGTCTGTACCTTTGTAAAAATTTCGGCAGAATTTATCTCTGGTTTAAGCCAGAAGGATGGGGAAGGAACACCGCCATACCCTTTCAAAGGAAAAATACCGGCATTTGTCTGGATCGATTTAGGGAAATCACAGATAACCTAAATCTGGATGGCCGGAAGCGGGTTTGAACCGTCACCCTCCCGAATGCGTGTCCAGTGTGCTAACCACTGCGACACTCCACTCGTTGTGTACCCTTCGGTATTGTTCTAGTTTTAAGCAATCGTTTTAAGGTTTTCTTAGGCTTTCCAATTCCGTCAATAAGACGCCTTCCAGAAATTGTGTTGTGTGAAAAGCATGGAAGAAGAAAAGTGATACACGGTATGAGCGTGAGAAATGTCTAGAGGCATTGCACATGCTTGTATTTTTTCGGAAATAACACACCTACAAAAACTTCTAAAACAGTATTACCTTGACTCCCCATCACTTCAATAAATAGTAGGGATAGATTTATAAGGAATTCCTATCAAATAATTATATAATTTTGTGAAAAGTCTGTAAGACAAAATATGCCAATTTTTATAAATTTCAATAGTAAACACAGGGTCGACTATGGGGAACAATATTAGTAAGTCAATGGATTAATGTAATGAGCCTTTATACGACGCAAGAAAAATAACCTAGCATAACATGAGTGTTTCTTGTGCATGCTCTAATAATTTGCCTTGATGAATGTCGAGAAGCCTTTTACATGCCAAGCCTCATTTTGAAGAACACTACGATCCAATGCATAATACATCAGCAAGTAATCATGTTGGCACACTACTGAATACAGTAGCAGCAATGTAAATAATATGCTGTCACTTAAAGGCAACCACAAACATCCCCTCATATAAATTTTCGTTTTTGGGTATTCATTTCCGTTTTAAAACAGTAGTGGAATAATTTTTATAGTTAAAACGTCTGGCTGATTAGGTGTTCAACGCCGAATCCTAGTATCCCCTGCAAAGTGCTCTCCAGAACTGAACAACTGAGTCATCCAACCACCTATAATAGGCAGTTCTATGTTTTGCTGTGCCGGCATCGGTCTCCTATTTTTCTATGACCTTATCATTTTTTTCATCTTTATTTCAGCGTTCGGTAATAATATAAGACAGCACTAACAACTTGCAGGACGTCCCAGGAGGAATGGTCAATATTGAGGAATATGGCAGGAAAGAACATTCGAAATAAAGAAGTCTAGTACAGAGAGCTCTAAAATGCATACCTTAAGAGTGATGAGCACTTCATCATCGATACCGTGAAGCAAACCTCTTCGAATTCAAGATCTTTGCTTTCCATATTTTGAGAGGTAGTAGTATAGACCAAAACAAGAAAAAATATATAGTAACTATGAGGTCTAAGGCACATATCTTAAGAGCTATTAGCACTTGCTATTTTCACAACTGTGGGACTCATCTCTTCTGCTGAACAAGTGCTCATAACTCTTAAGGTATGCATCTTAGAACCTACATTTATCAGACAGTTTTTCTTGCTGTGGTCTATACTACCTCCTCCCAAAACAAGGAAAGGAAAGAGCTTGCAACGGAACAGATTTGTTTTACAGTATCTAAGATAAGCAAGCACTTTAGAGCCCCTGTTTACTGGACTTCTTTGCTTCGAATGATGGTTCCTGTCACGTCGCTGGACTTTGACGATACCTCGTGGGACACAGTGCTTAATACTGTATACAACAGCATGTTTCTAAAACAACCAAACGATACGGTGGTGCGCCACCCAGGAAGTTAACAGATGCTGTTCGAAAATATACGGCTTCTAGACAAGAATTCTGCGGCTTGCTACTTGCGTAGACGCGATACTACTTGTACGTATGACATAAAAGAGCAATATGGCCGATTATGGCTCTGAGCACTATGGGACTTAACATCTGAGGTCATCAGTCCCCTAGAACTTAGAACTACGTAAACCTAACTAACCTGAGGACATCACACACATCCATGCCCGGGGCAGGATTCGAACCTGCGACCGTAGCGGTCGCGCGGCTCCAGACTGAAGAGCCTAGAACCGCTCGGCCACACCGGCCGGCGGCCGACTATGAAGAACGACATCACGTGTTAATTACATAGCGTATTTCGAGGGGTACGGATTGGAGCAGAAGAGAGCTTTGGAATCACGAATACAGTGGTCATTGGACAACAGCGATTTGTAGACAGGTGGATGCGGTATGCAGACGGTGGAGGTCACACAGCCACGCTTCAATTACGTCGTCGCGTGAGAAGTTGTAGGTTCCTTTTTGGGAAACAAAATGGTCTTAATGCCTGGTATTCAGGTGGCTGCTGGCCTCAGCAAAAGAACGGGAAACAACAGACACTCTTAAAAGACTGAATGATTATCTTCAGTGTTGGGCTGGCACTAGAAGAAACCCTCTTTTCTGTCACGCGTGCCTTAATAATGTCAGCGTCTGTTCAGCACGCAATGGCCTAGAAGCTTCGCAATTTCTTGTTAGTGGCGTTGGCTTTTTTACAACGTACGACTCTTTCTTTTCATCTCTGAATGTGCTCCACCAAGTACAAGTTCACAAGTTATGTAATCAGGAGTTTTCATCGGCTTCATAGAATAGTTCGTATGTTTTCTCAGAAATATTTAAAATTTTCGATGGATACCTGTCTGACTTACGAAAGACACACTATTGACGTAGCAAAACGGATGATTCCTTCTCATCAGCTGGCGCTGACTTTCTTTAATCTTTCACAGTTAGTTGCACTAACAAGACACAACATCTGCTCCCGTCTCCTGCGACCCTCTCAAATGCATGTCACTACACTAAGAAAAATTCTTTCGTAATATGAGGCTTCAAGCACATTTCACGGATGGCCGCTACTGGACCACGTGTTATACATCAAAGTGACTATCAGGAGCTTCATTTACTCCTTCTTTGTACACACGTTCTCTCAAAAGAGACTCTTCCTATCCTCAGACCGAGCACTTTTAGCCATCTTCAATATGTCTGTCTCTCCAGTTTTCCAGTCGTGAATGCACACCCCAAAATATTTACATCTTGTACTTTCTGTCCCGATATCCTAAATTCTTTCTACTTTTCCTTTTATTGTTGATATACAAACGAATTTATCAATTTCAGCTGTACTATTATTTTTGTTACGTTACACAACTTCTTTAGTTAATCAAGTTGGGTCTTTTCTTCTAAATTGTTCATCAAATTTTAGCCGACAAATTTCTTTTCCAGATTAAGAAAAAATGTTGAATTACTTTGCAACTCCTTATTTGCTCTTAATCTGTATATTTCTTCTTCTGTGTCCGAAATTATTATTTATTACATTTCGTTCTCTCCTTTGGATCTCTTCAATCTCTCTCTCTGTCCATTTAAAATGAAAGTTTAAGTGTCATAAAGACATTATGGTTTAATAACCATTTTGTGTAATTCGAAATGCATTTTTTGTTATAAATATCTTTTGTAAATATGAAATCTGTTTCCATTTTGCGGCAACGAATTTCATAGGAAATTCATTCTAGGCCAGTCTCTTCAAGTGCTTTGGTGTTTTGCTTTTTTCAGTTAATATTTCGATATTTACATCTACTGCTCTTTCATTAAGAATTCACCGAGCGAGGTGGCGCAGTGGTTAGCACACTGGACTCGCATTCGGGAGGACGACGGTTCAATCCCGTCTCCGGCCATCCTGATTTAGGTTTTCCGTGATTTCCCTAAATCGTTTCAGGCGAATGCCGAGATGGTTCCTTTCAAAGGGCACGGCCGATTTCCTTCCCAATCCTTCCCTAACCCGAGCTTGCGCTCCGTCTCTAATGACCTCGTTGTCGACGGGACGTTAAACGCTAACCACCACCACCATTAAGAATTCATCTGTGATTTTGTGTTATTTCATTGTCTTAACGCAAAATCTCTAGGTCGTCTACAAAATCCAAGAAATCTATCCTAATATTCAGTTAACTACGCATGCAAAACTGACTGGCCACCGTGTCATCCTCTACCAATGGCCCCATCCTGACGCGCTAGTGACAGGCACGGACTCAGCACACCGCGCTCCCGGCCGTTGTCAGCGTCATAAACCTTGGAGCCGCTACTTCTCCCTCAAGTATCTCCTAAGTTGGCAACAAGAGTGAACCACATTCCAGTTCTCCCACCAAGGAAAAGTTCCGAGCAGTATCGGGAAATGATCGCCGTTCCTCCACATAGCACTCACACATACCGACCACTTAGCTATCTAGTTGGGTATCGGAATCTTAGTTCTTCAGAATTTTTATCTCTGATATCCTACTTTGTTCCACTTTTGAATTATTTGTGATTAATAGCTTCTTAGGAATGTGAGCCCACACGTTTTCCATACGACACAGCCGGCCGCGGTGGTCTAGCGGTTCTAGGCGCTCAGTCCGGAACCGCGCGACTGCTACGGTCGCAGGTTCGAATCCTGCCTCGGGCATGGATGTGTGTGATGTCCTTAGGTTAGTTAGGTTTAAGTAGTTCTAAATTCTAGGGGACTGATGACCACAGATGTTAAGTCCCATAGTGCTCAGAGCCATACGACACACGACATCAACAGATAAAGCCAGTTTGTTTCTCGTTGCAAACAACCTGATTTTTAAACTGTTTTTTTTTTTCCTTAAGTGGACTTTATGTTTTCATTCGATACAATTGTCCCAAATTAATCTGGGGCTACATTTGGTTTAACAAAATGTGTTAACAGTGACAACCAAACAAGAAGTCTAAACAGTGTAGCACTCCACCAGAAACGTTCCCGGGCGTACATAAATGATGAAACACAATTCAGTACTTATTGTTTCGGTGTTACCCAATTACACTTTTGAGGAGCAAACACATCCCGAAAGGTATGTTGGCATATTAGGTTTAGAGCGAATATCTTAGAATCTATGATACATAAAAACAGGTTTATTATAAAAGCTGAAATGTAATTACTATTCTTCAAAACTGTATAATCAACTTTTGTAATAATATAAAATTTTGCAAAACACGCCACCACCATTAATTAACGTTGAAAAATTAAAACTTCTGCTAAAACATAAATTATAAGAAGCTTTCATGTCATATCCATCTACAAGTAATAAAACTAGTTTCTCAAATACTATTTTTGGAACATAAGCAGCATAGAAATCGCGATCGGAGTATTATCAACATACCTAATTAAAATACCTAAACATTCATTATTATTATAATTATTTATTTTGCTTTTTGTTCTATGTTTTATATTACTATTTTACATTTTACGTTCACGATTTGTTTTTTTAATTTAGTTTACATTTCATATAACTGTGTGTATTTCGCTAAATTTAAATAATAAGTAACTTGTTTTATGACACATATCATTGCGATAGTGATAATATGTAAATAAATGCTAAATATACACATTAATAAAACTAATAAAACTAGTTTCTCAAATACTGTTTTTGGAACATAAGCGGCATAGAAATCGCGGTCGGAGTATTATCAACATACCTAATTAAAATACCTAAACATTCATTATTATTATAATTATTTATTTTGCTTTTTGTTCTGTTTTATATTACTATTTTACATTTTACGTTCACGATTTTTTTAAAATTTTGTTTACATTTCATATGACCGTGTGAATTTATTAATTTTAAATAATAAGTAATTTGTTTTATGACACATATCATTACGATAGTGATAATATGTAAATTAATGCTTAATACACACATTAATAAAAGATTTTCGTCACCACGGTTCCCAGAACTCCTGAAGATAGACGTTGACTGTGGATATTGTATCACAGACACAGACAACCCCTTTGACTGTTCAGAGACGTCACTAAACCCGTCCAAAGATGTAAACAGCCATGCATGACCAGTGCCTATTGGACGGAGGGGGTCCGACAGTCGATCAGTTCCAGTCATTCCACGCGGAATGACTGGAACACGACTCATGTTGTCTGTAGTTCAACCATGCCTAGCCGGTCAATACCGCGTTTCGATCGCATCCGCATTGTTACTTTGTGCCAGGAAGGGCTCTCAACAAGAAAAGCGTCAAGGCGTCTCGGAGTGAATCGAAGCGATGTTGTTCGGACATGGAGGAGATACAGAGAGACAGGAACTGTCGATGACATGCCTCGCTCAGGCCGCCCAAGGCCTACTACTGCAGTGGATGGCCGCTACCTACGGATTATGGCTCGGAGGAATCCTAACTGCAACGCCACCATGTTGAATAATGCTTTTCCTGTAGCCACAGAACGTCGTGTTACGACTCAAACTGTGCGCAATAGGCTGCATGATGTGCAGCTTCACTCCGGACTACCATGGCGATGTCCATCTTTGCAACCACGACACCATGTAGCGTGGTAAACATGGGCCCAACAACATGCCGAAAGGATCACTCAGGACTGGCATCACGGTCTCCTCACCGATGAGTGTCGCATATGCCTTCAACGAGACAATCGTCAGAGACGTGTTTGGAGGCAACCCGTTCAGGCTGAACGCCTTAGACACACTATCCAGCGAGTGCAGCAAGGTGGAGGACCCCTGCTGTTTAACAGCGGCATTATGTGGGGCTGACGTACGCCGCTGATGGTCGTGGAAGGCGCAGTAACAGCTGTACAACACATCCTCCGACCGATAGTGCAACCATATCAGCAGCATATTGGCAAGGTATTCGTCTTCATGGACGACAATTCGTGCCCCCATCGTACATATCTTGTGAATGACTTCCTTCAGGATAACGACAACACTCGACTAGAGTGGCCCGCATGTTCTCCAGACATGAACCCTATAGAAGACACCTGGGATAGATTGAAAAGGGCTGTTTATGGAGGACGTGACCACCAACCACTGTGCAGGATCTATACCGAATTGCCGGAGTTTGACAATCTGGACGAACAGTGCCTTGATGAACTTGTGGATAGTATGCCACTACGAATACAAGCATTCATCAATGCCAGAGGGCGTGCAATTGGGTATTACAGGTACCAGTGTGTACAGTAATGTGAACAACCACCTCTGAAGGACCCGCTGTATTGTGGTACAACATGTAATGTGTTGTTTTCATGAGCAATAAAAATGGCGGAAATGATGTTTATGTTGATCTCTATTCAAATAATCTGTACAGGTTCCGGAACTCTTTAACCGAGATGATGCAAAGCTGTTTTGATGTGTGTACAGAACGTTTATTTATACCATACACATAAAATGAACGAAAGTTCTTCGCATAATACACACGATGGACAGTACAGTTACACTCCTGGAAATTGAAATAAGAACACCGTGAATTCATTGTCCCAGGAAGGGGAAACTTTATTGACACATTCCTGGGGTCAGATACATCACATGATCACACTGACAGAACCACAGGCACATAGACACAGGCAACAGAGCATGCACAATGTCGGCACTAGTACAGTGTATATCCACCTTTCGCAGCAATGCAGGCTGCTATTCTCCCATGGAGACGATCGTAGAGATGCTGGATGTAGTCCTGTGGAACGGCTTGCCATGCCATTTCCACCTGGCGCCTCAGTTGGACCAGCGTTCGTGCTGGACGTGCAGACCGCGTGAGACGACGCTTCATCCAGTCCCAAACATGCTCAATGGGGGACAGATCCGGAGATCTTGCTGGCCAGGGTCGTTGACTTACACCTTCTAGAGCACGTTGGGTGGCACGGGATACATGCGGACGTGCATTGTCCTGTTGGAACAGCAAGTTCCCTTGCCGGTCTAGGAATGGTAGAACGATGGGTTCGATGACGGTTTGGATGTACCGTGCACTATTCAGTGTCCCCTCGACGATCACCAGTGGTGTACGGCCAGTGTAGGAGATCGCTCCCCACACCATGATGCCGGGTGTTGGCCCTGTGTGCCTCGGTCGTATGCAGTCCTGATTGTGGCGCTCACCTGCACGGCGCCAAACACGCACACGACCATCATTGGCACCAAGGCAGAAGCGACTCTCATCGCTGAAGACGACACGTCTCCATTCGTCCCTCCATTCACGCCTGTCGCGACACCACTGGAGGCGGGCTGCACGATGTTGGGGCGTGAGCGGAAGACGGCCTAACGGCGTGCGGGACCGTAGCCCAGCTTCATGGAGACGGTTGCGAATGGTCCTCGCCGATACCCCAGGAGCAACAGTGTCCCTAATTTGCTGGGAAGTGGCGGTGCGGTCCCCTACGGCACTGCGTAGGATCCTACGGTCTTGGCGTGCATCCGTGCGTCGCTGCGGTCCGGTCCCAGGTCGACGGGCACGTGCACCTTCCGCCGACCACTGGCGACAACATCGATGTACTGTGGAGACCTCACGCCCCACGTGTTGAGCAATTCGGCGGTACGTCCACCCGGCCTCCTGCATGCCCACTATACGCCCTCGCTCAAAGTCCGTCAACTGCACATACGGTTCACGTCCACGCTGTCGCGGCATGCTACCAGTGTTAAAGACTGCGATGGAGCTCCGTATGCCACGGCAAACTGGCTGACACTGACGGCGGCAGTGCACAAATGCTGCGCAGCTAGCGCCATTCGACGGCCAACACCGCGGTTCCTGGTGTGTCCGCTGTGCCGTGCGTGTGATCATTGCTTGTACAGCCCTCTCGCAGTGTCCGGAGCAAGTATGGTGGGTCTGACACACCGGTGTCAATGTGTTCTTTTTTCCATTTCCAGGAGTGTATTTACCTTTGAGATTGGACGTGGTGAGTTGATATTAGTCAAGAATGCCTATAAGGAGACAAGAAGCCATTGTCAAAGCCCACTACGTTTGAGCTTTGTAATAGGACTACGAGAAGCTGGATGTTCCTTCCGTCATACTGCAAAAAGACTTGGCAGGAATTTAGCCACTGTACATAGTTGCTGGCAGCGGTGGTCAAGGGAATGTATAGACTCAAGAAGATAGGCCTCCGGACCGCCGCGTGGAACTACAAAGAGGGAAGACGATCGTGTTCAGTGTATGGCTCTGGAGCATCGTGCTGAATATGCAGCAGCAATGTTAGCAGCAGTTGGCACCACAGTGACAGATCGAACTGTTACAAATCGGTTACATCAAGGACAGTTCCGAGCCAAATGCCCCGTAGCGTGCATTCCATTGACTGCAAATCATCGCCATTTACGACATCAGTAACGTCAAGCGAGAACTTACTGAAGGGCAGGGCGGAGGTCTATTGTATTCTCTGATGAAAGGTAGTTCTGCCTCTGTGACAGTGATGTTCGTGTGTTGGCTAGAAGGACGCCAGCGGAGGGCCTGAAAGCAACCCATCTGCATGCTAGACACACTGTACCTACACCTGGAGTTATGATCTGGGGTTCGATTTCGTATGACAACAGGAGCACTCTCGTGGTTATCCCACGCACCCAGATTGCAAATCTGTACATCAGTTTGGTGATTCGATCTGTTGAGCTGCCATTCATGAATAGAATGTGAGGGGTTACTTTACTAAAGGATAACGCTCACCCAAATACCGATGTTGTAACCCAACATTCTTTACAGAGTGTCGACATGCTCCCTTGTCTTGCTCGATCTACATCTACATCTACATCCATACTCCGCAAGGCACCTGACGGTGTGTGGCGGAGAGTACCTTGAGTACCACTATCGGTTCTCCCTTCTATTCTAGTCTCGTATTGTTCGCGGAAAGAAGGATTGTCGGTATGCCTCTGTGTGGGCTCTAATCTCTCTGATTTTATCCTCATGGTCTCTTCGCGAGATATACGTAGGAGGGAGCAATATACTGCTTGACTCCTTGGTGAAGGTATTTTCTCGGAACTTCAACGAAAGCCCGTACCGAGCTAATGAGCGACTCTCCTGCAGAGTCTTCCACTGGAGTTTATTTATCATCTCCGTGACGCTTTCGCGATTACTAAATGATCCTGTAACGAAGCGCGCTGCTCTCCATTGGATCTTCTCTGTCTCTTCTATAAAACCCTATCTGGTACGTATCCCACACTGGTGAGCAGTATTCAAGCAGTGGGCGAACAAGCGTACTGTAACCTACTTCCTCTGCTTTCGGATTGCATTTCCTTAGGATTCTTCCAATGAATCTCAGTCTGGCATCTGCTTTACCGACGATCGACTTTATATGATCATTCCATTTTAAATCACTCCTAATGCCTACTCCCAGATAATTTATGGAATTGACTGCTTCCAGTTGCTGACCCGCTATAATGTAGCTAAATGATAAGGAATCTTTCTTTCTATGTATTTGCAGCACATTACACTTATCTACATTGAGATTCAATTGCCATTCCCTGCACCATGCGTCAATTCGCTGTAGATCCTCCTGCATTTTAGTACAATTTTCCATTGTTACAACCTCTCCATATACCACAGCATCATCCGCAAAAAGCCTCAGTGAACTTCCGATGTCATCCATAAGGTCATTTATGTATATTGTGAATAGCAACGGTCCTACGACACTCCCCTGCGGCACACTTGAAATCACTCTTACTTCGGACGACTTCTCTCCATTGAGAATGACAGGTTGCGTTCTGTTATCTAGGAACTCTTCAATCCAATCACACAATTTGTCTGATAGTCCATATACTCTTACTTTGTTCATTAAACGACTGTAGGGAACTGTATCGAACGCCTTGCGGAAGTCAAGAAACACGGCATCTACCTGGGAACCCGTGTCTATGGCCCTCTGAGTCTCGTGGACGAATAGCGCGAGCTGGGTTTCACACGATCGTCTTTTTCGAAACCCGTGATGATTCTTGCAGAGTAGATTTCTAGTCTCCAGAAAAGTCATTATACTCGAACATAATACGTGTTCCAAAATTCTGCAACCGATAGACGTTGGAGATATAGGTCTATAGTTCTGCACATCTGTTCGACGTCCCTTCTTGAAAACGGGGATGACGTGTGCCCTTTTCTAGTCCTTTGGAACGCTACGCTCTTCTAGAGACCTACGGTACACCGCTGCAAGAAGGGGGGCAAGTTCCTTCGAGTACTCTGCGAAAAATCGAACTGGTATCCCATCAAGTCCAGCGGCCTTTCCTCTTTTGAGCGGTTTTCATTGTTCCTCTATCCCTCTGTCGTCTGTTTCGATATCTACCATTTTGTCATCTGTGCGACAATCTAGAGAAGGAACTACAGTGCAGTCTTCCTCTGTGAAACAGCTTTGGAAGAAGACATTTAGTATTTCGGCCTCTAGTCTGTCATCCTCTGTTTCAGTACCATTTTGGTCACAGAGTGTCTGGACATTTTGTTTTGATCCACCTACCGCTTTGACATACGACCAAAATTTCTTAGGATTTTCTGCCAAGTCAGTACACAGAACTTTACTTTCGAATTCATTGAACGCCTCTCGCATAGCCCTCCTCACACTTCATTTCGCTTCGCGTAATTTTTGTTTTTCTGCAAGGTTTTGGCTATGTTTATGTTTGCTGTAAAGTTCCCTTTGTTGCCGCAGTAGTTTTCTAACTCGGTTGTTGTACCACTGTGGCTCTTTTCCATCTCTTACGATCTTGCTTGGAACATACTCATCTAACGCATATTGTACGATGGTTTTGAATTTTGTCCACTGATCTTCAACACTATCTGTACCTCAGACAAAACTTTTGTGTTGAGGCAGATCCATCTCCAACCGAGCACATATGGACCTTCATTGGAAAACAATTCCAGCTTCATTCACAACCAACATTAACTGCCCTTTATCGACCAACCAAGTCCAACAGGCATGGAACACCATCCCAAAACTGACATCCGGCACCTGTACAACAGAATGCATTCACGTTTTCATCCTTGTATGCTTAAATTCAACATTCTGCCGGTTGCCCAGGTTATTAACATACCAGCATTTCTCACTTGTAATGACTTTCCTTGCGCTTACGTTAACCACTGATCTTCCAATGGTAATCATTTAAATATGTTACCTAGACAAATGTATTCCAGAATTTCATTACTCTACATCAATTATTTTTCGGTATTGTGATTTTTAAACGTCAGTGTATATGACAGTGAATTATATGAGTGTGATGTCTCTCTCCACTTATAGGCAATCTTTTCTTTTTTTATTGCCTTTTAAAGAAAATTGTAACACACACACACACACACACACACACACACATTTTTTACACTATTGTCCAAATAATTGTTTCTGTATGCTTTGAATTCAGCCTGACTGTATTTAGACCTTTAGGAGCAATTATAAATACATACGCAGGCATTCCTTCCGTAAATTCAACCTCCACAGATTATATGCACATAAGGTTTTCAAATCCATATCTTGATCTTGAATGAACTTAGTCATTTAGACTATTTTATTATTTCACAAATAGGTGCACTGAAATGTCTTTCTGCCAGTCAGTAAAGCATTGTACAGGTTGTTTAAATTCATCACACTTGAATATTTTGTGCATGTGACAGCACCTTCAGATTTCAGATCAAGAACTGCATGTCCGTCTGTATTAAGAATGACGCCTCACCCTTTAACGTGCTGATGTTGATAGGAGCATGCAATGGGCTGTATTCTGTAATCTTTCTTTCTGTGAACTCTGTCATATTACACAGAAAGTCCAATACGCACCAAGAACACTACATTGTAGTACCGAAATGTTGCACGTTGTTTATCACTATCATCATATCAAAGATACTGTGAGGTACTAGGCCTACATTCACATGCTTAGATCCATTTGCAGTCAAATTGCACATACTGTTGAATAACAGTATTCTACTAGCACTTAGCTGAAGCTGATGTTCCGGTATCTGCTGCTGTGGCTGTACAGTCTCCGTTCTTCCGAATTGCCTCAAAAATTCTCTTCGGCATTGATTTTTCTTAGTGTTTGTAATTCTTGCGGTGCAATTGTCACTCACTCTTCTCGTATCGCTCTTTTCAGCTGACGTACGTCGTCAAACTGCCTTCCACTGCGATAAACAAGTATTCTACAAAGGTTTTCCACTGGGTTTAAATCCGGGATACGTGCAGACCAGTGCAAGACATCGATATCTTTATCTTCAACCCGCTTTCTGGTTCAAGCAGAACCGTACACAGATGCATTATTTAGGTGCAACATTACACTTTCGTCCCCTAGGTCTTCATTCATTCTAATCAATTCTGTTTCTATCATATCAGTGTATATAGTGCTCATTCTAGTTTTCAGCCAAGCAATGAGTGATTTTTCTTTAGTGCAATAGGCTACCCAAATCATAATACTTCCACTACCAAAATTTCTCCTCATTCTTACTTGCTGCTCATGACAGTAAAATTGAAATCCATACTTCCTACCTAAATTAAACTTCTTCTGATCACTGAAGATCATTTTATCCCATTCTGACATGTGTTTTCCAGCAAACTCGGATCTAGCTTATTTATGTTATGGTTTTAATGCGGGTTTCTGTTGTCGTTTCTTGAATGAAAGATGTTTGTCATGTGACAAAATTTGTTGTACACATCTGGCAATTACAGGCAACTGTAAATCAGCAACAAGATGAGAAGAATAACGGTTTGTAGCCTTTGATTCCCGCAAAAGAGCCGGCCGGTGTGGCCGAGCGGTTCTAGGCGCTTCAGTCTGGAACCGTGCGACCGCTACGGTCGCAGGTTCGGATCCTGCCTCGGGTATGGACGAGTGTGATGCCCTTAGGTTAGTTACGTTTAAGTCGTTCTAAGTTCTAGGGGACTGATGACCTCAGATGTTAAGTCCCATAGTGCTCAGAGCCATTTGAACCCGCAAAAGAAATCCTTTATATGCCTCAGATAATTTTCTATTTTGCCCATATTTTTTGTTCTGTCCACATCTTGAGCTCAGTCTAACGAAATTATAGGTCAGTGTACTTGAACAGTTCATCTTCTTGGCAATTTGGTGATTGGTGAATCCCATTTCCTTGTACGTGCGGATTTCTACTTTTTCATCTCATGATAACTGTTTTCCGCGTGGCGCTGTAACAATCGTGGTTTCTGTAAGTACCGTTTACTCTCTGTTTCCTATCTGCTGTAAACGCACATACGCACACACTAACACCACATAGAGATGATTGCCTCCCTCTATCACCTGAAATGTTGATGTCTGTATCCGGTATGCTGTATTTGTGACATCAAATTCGATACCATTTGACTGCATTTATCGGCATACTGGATTTCATACATTGTATAGACACTGTGTCCAACTGTTCCATCCGACAATGTTAACTTCCCTTCTGAAATTCCTTCACCAAAATAGACGAAGTAAATATTCCAGAAATCGAATCATGAACACCTGAAAACATAAGGCACGTAGAAAGAGATATCCTCGTAGTAGCGAAGCATCTTAAATCACTTAACAAAAGCAAGTCTTCCGGTACAGACTGTTTACCAGTTAGGTTCCTTTCAGAGTATGCTGATACAATAGCTCCATACTTTATAATCATATACAACCGTTCGCTCGAGGAAAGATTCGTACCCAAAGACTGGAAAGTTGCGCAGGTCATACCTATATTCAAGAAATGTGGTTGGAGTAAGCCACTAAATTATAGGTCCATGTAATTAACGTGGACATGCAGCATGATTTTGGAACATATATTGTATTCGAACGTTATGCATTACCTCGAGGGCAACGGTCTATTGACAGACAGTCAACACGGGTTTAGAAAACATCGTTCTTGTGAAGCACAACTAGCTCTTTACTCATAAGATGAGTGCTATCAACAAGGAATTTCAAATTGATTCTGTATTTCTAGATTTCCAGAAAGCTTTTGACACTGTATCACACAAGCAGTTTATAATGTAATTGCGTGTTTATGGAACGTCGTCTCAGTTGAGTGACTGGATTAGTGATTTCCTTCAGAGAGGTCCCAGTTCGTAGTAATTGACGGAGAGTCTTCGAGTAAAACAGAAGTGATTTCTGGGGCTCCCCAAGGTAGTGTTATATGGGCCCTTTGCTGTTCCTTATCTATATAATCGATTTAGGAGACAATCTGAGCTGCCGTGTTAGATTGTTTGCAGATGATGCTGTCGTTTATCGACTAGTAAAGTCATCAGATGAGCAAAATAAATTGCAAAACGATTTAGAAAAGATATCCGTATGGTGTAGAAATTGACAATTGATCCTAAGTAACTAAAAGTGTGAGGTCATTCACATGAGTGCTAAAGGGAATCCGTTAAATTCGATTGAACGATAAATCAGTCAAATCTAAAGGCCGTAAATTATACTAAATTCTTAGGAATTACAATTACGAACAATTTAAATTGGAAGGAACACACAGAAAATGTTGTGGGGATGGGTAATCAAAGACTGCGTTTTATTGACAGGACACTTAGAAAATGTAACAGATCTACTAAAGAGACTGCCTGCACTAAGCTTGTCCGTCCTATTTTAGAATACTGCTACGTGGTGTGGGATCCTTACCAGATAGGACTGACGGAGCACATCGAGAAAGTTCAAAGAAACGCGGCACGTTTTGTATTACAGTGAAATATGGGAGAGAGTGTCACTGAAATCATACAGGATTTGGGGTGGACATAATTAAAACAAAGGGGTTTTTCGTTGAGGCGGAATCTTCTCAAGAAATTTCGATCACCAACTTTCTTTTCCGAATGCGAAAATATTTTGTTGACGCCGACCTCCATAGGGGGAAACGATTATCATAACAAAACAACGGAAATCAGAGCTCGTATGGAAAGGTATAGGTGTTCGTTTTATCCGCGCGCTGTACGAGTTTGGAATAATAGAGAATTATTGTGAAGGTGGTTCGATGACCCCTCTGCCATGCACTTAAATGTAATTTGCAGAGTATCCATGTAGATGTAGATGTAGAAATATTCTTACGTTTATATTGATTTCCATTACTGTAGAAGCCAAGAAACACTGCATAATCCTGAGAATCGCTTGTTACAGACTTCTGAGTTTTGTAAATGAAGCGGATTTTCATGAAATCACTCATAAGCAACTTATACGTAACATTGAAATGAACGATCCACCAGAAAATCACATAAGTTGATGTCATAATCTCCACGCAAGGCAAGTAAGTAGCAAACTCCTAAAGATATAGCAAAGGAAAAATACTAATTCAGGAACCAAAGGAAGAAAGATTAGGGTTTTATGTCCTATCCACTTCAGATTGAGTAAGGATAGGGCCACAAATCAGCCGTGGCTAATCCAAATGGCTTCATCAAAACTGATTAGGGAAAGCAGGGAAAACCCAAATCTGGGCGGCTAACGCACTTCCGTAGATGAGAGGACAGCGCGGCTGACTGCCGTGCGGATGATCGGGCTTGATTCGCAGTACTGCCAGGGATTTCTCTTCGGTGAGTAAACGGCAAAGGGGTGCATTTACCCTCGTGATTCCAACTGAGGTACTACTTGACAGAGAAGTAGTGGCTCCAGGTCTCAGTAACTGAAACGATCGAGAGTGCGGTGTGTTCGCTACCCCACGCTTCTTCATACCGCATTCAATGAAGCCATTGGCACGGTGGTCGGTCGGTTCCGAGGGACACACAAGGGTCTGTGGAAGGAGTTTACGTTTGCACTGCGCCGTAGTGCTCCGTACTATGAACGAAAACAAAAAATACGGAAGTTTTCTTCGTGTGTATCATATGAATTCAATTACCACTTAAGGTTGATTAGTGCGTTCAGTGTACTCTGCACAGTAGCTAGTTCTATCTGTGCTGATGCATCAAATATGGCAGTGTGGGGCTTTGCATACAATGAGGCATAACTTAAACTCCCTCTAAAGGAATTGCAATCTTTCACGGCCACGCTTATCTAAAGTAAATCCCAGTACAATGAAAACTAGCACTTTTCATTCCAGGAATGAAAGAAACAGACCTATCCAAAGCAAATACAGTGAACCATCAGGACATCATTTTCACTCAACATTCTCAGATTACTAAATGAATGTTTTCGGCTATGTCGAATATCAGATCTAAAACCTAAGAGAGATATTGTGGTAACAACTTTTACAGCCAACACACAAGCTAGAAATTTCTGACAATTACTACCTAATATATTGCAGCTCTGTAGAGAAAGTCAGCGCATACTGAATGTTACTACGAAAGCGATTGGACGCTCTGTTACAAACTGCTAGAAGTGAAGGCCAACTGAAGAAATACATTCAGTCGTGCGAATAGTGTCTTTATTGTCCCCGGCAGCGGACGTCGCGATGGAGGCAGATGAGGTGGCGTAGGTAGGTCAACGGGCTAGTGCGGATAACTGCCGTAGGAGCCGCACGTGTCGCGTTGCTTTGGCAGACACGCTGACCGAAGTGCTTACCTGAGGGCGACAGCAAACCGGGCGGGCAGTTCTAACGCTAAGTTTAACCACCGCTGTCCTCGCCTTGTGACTGGTGCCGTGCTCTGTTTCCGTGTGCACAATCCTCAGACACCAGCGCTGGTCGTGTGTTGTGTTGATCCCCGTGCAAGTCTCTACACGGTTGCGGACGGTGTTTCCCCGTGGACTGACTAGCACGGCGAGTCTTCATTTCTTCCTGAGGGCTTCTGTTCCCCGGCTTGTTGTCGGGCCACCGTCCAGCCATACAGTACCTTGTAGCGACGCTGTGATTAGTGGCGTTGTCACACCTGCGCAGATTCTAAAGCGTCAATAAACTAAGAGCAAATATTGTAGCTAACCATGAACACAATAACCCAGTCATAATTTACATATCCACTGACTCATAAATTCACAGGATACCAACTGCCCCTAATATGAAAATATACGGAAAATATCTCTAAGCAGCCTCTGAATTATTGTCAGTGAATTTCGGCTTTACGCTGCATAAAACTGGCTGTAATTAGTCTGACTGAAGGGAAATATATTGCAGGAGTCTATTGGCGGAAGTGATGAATGGTTCAACCAGGAAAATGGAGGTTGTGTAACACTTGGATTCAACATCTTAGAGAGATGGGTCGCACTGATGTTTTCACTGGCGGAATTGACGGAGAAATCGTTTACTAACTGGATGGAACCAGGTAGTTGCATTGACATCGCTAGTAAGTAGTAAGGACATGGGGATGCTAGGACACTTTTGATATTAAATTGATATGCAAATGAATTAAATTTAACAATTAATTACCCACACCCTCACCTGCCCATCCCCAACACAACCACCCATCCATTCTCACCCCCATCCTTGGATGACGTCATGTGTTTTCCTCAGCCTGCATCTTGGTACGCGCCCCCATTCGACCCTCCCCCAACAGGAAGAAGAGCCTGGAGTGTAACACACTATCTTTATTTTTATTTTTATTTGCAGGGGTTGTGTTCAACTGATGAGATTCTGGTATTGGGCAGAGATGAGTCTAATAAGTGCATTATCTATAAACATACGGCTGAGGAGTTTATCTCTCGCTGTTTGACGTTAGAATTCGCTGCAGATGCTTCCTGATGCACTGCTTGACAATATCCCTGCAGACAGGTAATCGAAGCCAATATACGTCACCACAACTGATAGAAAATGCTTCACTGTTAAAATTACAAATCGAAATTTTCATGAAAAAAATAAACCAGCACTCGTAATTAATGGGTCAATATGCAACACACATATTGGGGAAAATCATTGTCACAAAAGAGTGCAGAGGGCAGCAGATGAACATGCATTCTACTCGATGTATGGCCGGTAACTAGCGAAATTATAGGTACTCGTGCCTCCCCTCATCCCTCCTCCTGCATCACTCCCTCATTCCCTCCACCTACGGTGGAGACACGTTGTTTTCAAATGGTCAACTATTACTGCATGCCTTGTTGTTTCCCTGGAGCCTACCACCCTTCCACCGATGGAAGAGCGGCACCTGGCCTGCCTTAAGGGGACGGTCCATACATCGGCCCTTCGCTAACACAAAAGATTGTAAAGCCACTTAAACTATAAGAGATAAGTGAAAGCCACTCCAAGTGCAGCCTGTTTGTCCATCTAACATTTAGCGGCACCACACCGCCTCGCAAGCTGTCCCCTAGTCAGGACGCAGCTGCGTCAGCGAACTCACACACAGAAGGCCCGCTTCAACAAACGTCTGCCATTCTGAATGTGATAATACTTCCCCATTTTACTTAACGTCAACACATGTGTTATAAGCGATCGTCTATTAAAAAGGAGAACATAATCGCAACAATGATAAATGTTCTCTTTCCACGAAAATGGGTTCAGACCATATTCTTTTAGTTTTATGAGAAAAATCGGTATGGTTTTTACATTCCACTGCAGGGTATAATTCGCATCTCATTCTTTTGTGACATCCAACAAGGTGAAATACGCTACAACTCCGCCGCCGATTACAGATTACTAGACTACAGATGTTGGACTATACATCACTTATACATGACCACTCTGCGTAAAATCTGGAAAAATTTCCACTATTTTGCTGCGAAAACTTCCGCAGAATGTCCTCCTTATTTCGAATCCATCATCGGAGTAAAGAAAAGGCCAGAATTAAAACTATGAAGAGGAAACATCTATGTTGAACAATGTATTTCAGCTTGATGGACGAATTACAAGACCTGAGGCCGTATCTAGTGTTCAAATCAGTGTCTGTAAATATACTGTCATGCTCATGTGTATTACAAGCATTTCAGACACAAGAAATAAGATTACAGAATACAGCCTTTCACACTATTTGCTCACATGTCGGAAAAAAAACATAATCATTTTACATTCGACAACAAGAAGCTATAATTCAAGAGGACATTGCTGTTTTCCACATTATGGCAGGTCTCGTTATACCAATGCTATGGTACGAGCGATTCTTACAGATTTTTTTGTCATTTTCTAAAATATTTTTTCGATATATTTCCATATGTATGTGGTCATATAGGAGGCATACCCATACGCTGTTTGATTTTATACTAGGATATTTGCGTGTCCTATGCCATAGGTCTCTAAAAAATCCTAAGAAATCCCCTCCTTCCGATGATCTACACGCATGCACTTTGGATAGTAAGCTCATGAAAAGTATAGTAACACTCGCCTCGCACCTAGATGAGATTCAACGAGAAGAGCAGATTCGAAACTTTTAGTCTGGAAACAAATCCGTGTACCGCTACGACCTGTCAGAGTGCTTGTCTGCAGACTCATGCAGGGATGGAACTGATGGAAACTCAAAGACTGTTACAGTTCTACACATTCACCTGACTTCTACTCTACCATGTAGGGGCCTACAAGAGGGAGTTGTCTTGCGTAAAGAGTTGATTTCTGCTGCTGCTCTGATATTTTTTCCCGTGGGTAACAGATTTGCAGGGTATGATGAGGAAATGCAAGTTCATATGTGCTTGTGGTGTTTTATATTCAGATGTTATGTTGAGTGATGCGATTGTGTGCAATTTCACTGATGTCAAACTTAGAGAAAAGATTTTGAAACAGTCCGATCCATCATTTCAGCATGTAGTACAAATACTAGATCAGTACAATTCAGTAGCTGTGTCAACCGATAAATCTGAGCAGTCACCAATTTGTCGGGTCAAGTCGTCCCCTGCTTACAACCAGTCCAGTAGGCAGTGACAGCCTACACGAGCCACACTTTGTAGGCAGTTCTCCACACTGCATAAACACTTTTCTAAACAGGGGAACAGAGTTAAGTCATGCCCTCAGTGCAATTCATGGCACAAAAGCCAAGACTGCCCGTCCTGACAAGCAAACTGTTATGTTTGTGGGAAGAAAAGACATGTACAATCCGTATGTTTTCCGTGGACCAAACACAAGAAATCGGCCAACTCACATAAATCTCGTCATAAGATCCACATAATCAATGCAATGAATTCAAAGCCTGCTGCATGCATTAGCAAAGTAAACAAATGAACTGTTTCTTTAGTGCTATGCCAGTCCAACAAGCTTTTAGTGCAATTGCACATTAGTGGAAAACGTGTGAAATTTCAGTTGGACACCGCTGCCTCTGCTCCATTGCTCAGTCGTAACACATATGAACTGTTAGGCTCCCTACGCCTGTCCAAAACAAACATGCACCTGAAGGCTTATAAAAGCCAAGACATTCTCATTCTCGGAAAAAAGTATCTTGCCTGCCATATATCGCTCGCATATGAGAATTGTAACTTTCACTGTGCTACAGTCACGCGATTGTGAGAACATATTTCGCCTTAATTCGTTTGATGTGTTTGGTTTTAAAATTCAGGAAAATGTGTTGTACGTGCCAGCATTCAATGCAAAAGACAGTGTAGCTAGCTTGCTTAAAGAATTCCCTGAACTCTTTTCTGAAGGCAAGGTTAACAATTTTGTTGCACATATTACTATGAAAGTCAATGCTCAGCCGAAATTTTGCCTGGCCAGAACTGTTCCCATTGCATTTCAGGACAAAGTCGCTGCTGAACTTAAAGAATTTCAAGATAGCGTGGTTATCAACTAGTCAATGGGCAAGTCCACTGGTTTTTCTCCCCAAACCTTCAGGACGCATTTGCCTCCGTGTTGACTTTAAGTCTACAGTAAACCCACAAACTGTGATTGACACTTATCCATTTAGAGGCCCAGACGATCTCGTGGAAAAATTAGGGGCTGGACGCTAGATTTCAAAAATTGATTTGCTTGACGCGTATCTTCAAATACTGCTCGATGAAGACCCTCAAAAAGTGTGTGTAGTAAATACTCATTTGGGTTTGTTTAAATGTTTATGTTTGCCATTTGGCAGTGTTTCCGCTGTTCAAACTATTTGGACTATATTGCAGTAGCAGGTCCTACACCTGAAGAACACATTGCAAATATGTGTGCTTTGTTTCGTGTGTTATCTGACGCAGGAATAAAGTGTAGACTGGACAAGAGTGATTTTTTAAAACCTCAGTTGCAGTATCTAGGTCATGTCATAAACAGTCAAGGTGTACATCCTCTTCAGTCACATTTGTTAGCCATAAGTGACCTGCCAGTTCCTCGCAATGTCACGGAATTGCAGTCAGTCTTAGGAAAAATGAAGTATTACGTTCGGTTCATACCAGATGCTGCACAAATTGCAGCTCCATTGCATCGCTTGCGTCACAGTATGTCCCCTTTGCTTGGATAGCTTGGTGCCAAACAGCTTTTCAAAAATTTAAAGATGCATTGCTCAGTGATCGATGTCTAGTTCACTTTGATGCTGCCAAACTAGTCGTATTGCAAGTTGACACTTCCTGTTATGGAATCGGTGCCATGCTATCGCACAGAATAGGTGATAAAGACAGACCTATTTCCTTCGCACCAAAACTGTTGTTCGAAGTTCAGTGTAACTATTCACAAATTGAAAAAGGGTCTTCGGCTATTGTGTATGGTGTCACCGAATTTCGCCACTATTTGTATGGCGGAAAATTCTATTTATTAACGGATCACAAACCTGTGCAGTCGTTGTTTCATCTGACGACATCGGTTCCTGAACGAACCGCCCAAAATACCAGTACAAGATTGTGTATCGTCCGACAGCTCATCATGGTAATGCGGACGCGCTTTCACATCTTCCGAGAGGTCCTGATACAGGCTTTGACGCTTCTGCTGTATCTTGTTGTCACATCGATGCTTAGGATTCTGAATTGCTTCAATCTTTTCCACTGAACTATAAGAAACTTGCACAGGCCACGTAAGCTGATCCAGATTTAAAAGTTTGGCTAACAAACATTCGCACATCTTGGCCTCGTTCCTTGCATATCGTACAAAACCGTGTGGTGCGTCGATACTTTGCACATCGGCATAGCCTCGCTGTACAGAAAGGTGCAATTCTTGTTCAAAATTACAATGGACAATCACGAGTGTTGATACTTAAAGCTCTGCAGAAAGAAGTGTTGGCTGTATGGCTCTGAGCACTGTGGGACTCAACTGCTGAGGTCATTAGTCCCCTAGAACTTAGAACTACTTAAACCTAACTAACCTAAGGACATCACAAACATCCATGACCGAGGCAGGATTCGAACCTGCGACCGTAGCGGTCTTGCGGTTCCAGACTGCAGAGCCTTTAACCGCACGGCCACTATGGCCGGCAAAGAAGTATTGCAACTACTTCACCAAGGACACTGGGGGATTGTTCGTGCGAAACAGTTAGTGCGTCGACACTGTACTTCGCAGGATATGGACGCCCAATAGAACAGTTTACGTCACAGTGTCACGCATGTGCGCGGAGAATCACCCCGCTCCACCACAAAAATTCTCTGCTTGGCCTAAGTCGCAATCGCTGTGGCAACGTGTGCATATTGACTTTGCGGGGCCTTTTTGGAACACTCGTTGGTTGATTGTGGTTGACTAATATAGCAAGTTTCCTTTTGCTGTGTCAATGAACTCGACAACGTCAAGCAACACAATTCATTTGTTGGCCTCTATATTTTGCCTCGAAGGTTTTCCTGAAGTCATAGTGTCGGACAACGGCCCTCAGTTCACGTCAAATGAATTTGAAACATTCTGTGAACGCAATGGCATACAGCCTGTAACGAGTGCACTGTTCCATCCACAGTCAAAGGACGAAGCGGAAAATTTTGTCACAACCTTCAAGCAGCAGATGGCTAAAATCCGCACCATACACGCTAGGGATCAAGCAGCCGTCTACATTTTGCTGTGGGCCTCAGGTCGTATTCCGGGGGACGTCTCCGCCAGAGCGAAGGCCGGATGGAGGGGTACGACTGGAGGCCTTACGTACCCTGCAGCCACAGCTTCCAGTCTCTCAGAGCAGCCACACTCCTGCCTCCCCCGCCGTTGTTGAGCTCCCTATACGACGACGGTCCGTCGCTTTGGTGGTGGTGGTGGGGGGGGGGGGGGGAGGGGGCTTCAATGTTACGGCGTAAAGTCAAGCGCCGGCACGCCAGTCGGTAACGAGAGAATAAAGATGGCTGTGAAGAAAACGTCAGCCAATTGTACGATGACCGACTCCTCTCCAGGACGACAACGAGACGGCAGCGGCCTCTCTGCGAAGAGGATGTAAGCGTCTTGTCGACTGGTCGCGGTCCACAAGCACAGCAGCATCAAGATTAGGAATTCCATGAACTGAAGATCATTATTTTGTCAGTCGCCCTTTGCTTGCGACACATCTGTTTAACACAGAGTTAAGTATTGTCATTTATCTTATTGCAATAAAAACTCACTAATACGACTTGTTTCTAATGATCTGAAAAAGCAGGTTTCCTAGACACCTCATATTCTACGACGAGACAGGTTTCCATACCCTGTAAACTATGTGGGTTTTTGTAACACATGCATTAGCAAAGGTGACCAAAGTTTTACACAGAGGCGCTACATTAAAGCATTCGAAACACATGTGTCCCAATCCATTACTGTTTTCTCACACATGCAGTAAAATATAAATATTACCGAATTACGCTTGGTTCTCAAAAGCAATGTTATTGCTTAAGCATTACGAAAAAGAATCAGTGTGGTTATCAGACCTAAGCCATTCCCTAGAGTGTTGCGTAGGAGAGTGGACCGTAGCCACACATATTAACTTTAATAGTGTGAGGGGTGTGTACTCCAAAGATATGGAGTCAGGACGAAATTGCTATATTATCCTACACATGAGCAAAACCACCTAACATCAGACCAGCACTCCTTTGTACAACAGGAATGCTATCACAGCCGTGTACAAGCTACTGTAAAAAGCAATAAGACTGTTATATCTCCATTGGTTACTGATCGTGGTGCTTACTCCCTCGTAAGAAGTTGCTGCTTCTTCGTGTGCACTTTCATGCAGCAGGGCGTGGTAGTATCTCAGTGTATCAGTTATCGATAATATTCATGCCGGCTTTTCATCACTCTATTTCCTAGTGAGACATAGCCACATCTGTCGAAACCAATACAACTGCTAATAAGAAGCACTACTGAGGTTGGAAGCGTAATTGATGGTACATACTTTTCTGACTTAGAAATACGTATAAAATCCACAATTTTCTTAGAGACAGAACAGTAGTCTCCTGACTTCTTTCCAGTTGGTCTATAAGCAGCTCGGGCGGCGGATATACACGGATGATGCCTTCCTATGACACCAGAACAGTGTAGAGGGAAGTATTTTTTTCCTTTTAAAGTTTGTCACTCTGATGATTGGGGTAGGAAACTTGCAGTATGGTTGTATGTCTAATGTTTGACAAATATACCCTTCATTAGAGTATTAAGAGCGTTGCATTCTGCACGACTAATATTGTGGTCTATCTCCAACTTTATCCTACAAATGTGAGAATACTCTGTGACGCTCATCCTCACAGGAAAGATGTCATACTTTGGTGTATATGGCCGAATGGACGTACTCCACAAACGTAGACTCCATACGCAACCTAGTATATTATACTTGTAAAGTAATGGAGGGGTGATTTAGCAATGATACAGAAATTTCGAAGCATTCTGCCATGTCATTATCTGGCATTGAAATTATGGAACAGCTGGTATACTTTGATGTATATGACCTAATGGACATATTACACAGTCATCTATCTCCACTCGCAATATTGTGCATGGTACTTACAAAGTAGTGGAGGAGTGATTTAGCGATGATACAGAAATTGGAAAGCAATCTGCTGTGTCATTGGTTGGTATTGAAATTACGGAACAACTGGTAAAACTGCTAAAATTGATACCGCTATCAACTGCGGTGTGTAATGCAGTACATCGTCCCAGATCAACAGTGTTTTTTTCCATCCCATCCATCCAGTGGTACACTGTTGATTACCACATAACATTTGACTGAGACTACTTGGTTGAGATGGAGACAACCTTAGCAGAACACTCGATATCTGCTACTTGTCACTGTGGAGCATGGGATTAAATGTAGAGGTCATCACCATCAGACAGTTGTTTGGAAGAGTTCCTCAGTGCTACAGACTCGTCCTATTTCCATATGCTGCGATCCCCACCACATTTTCTTTCTTTTTTACCAATAGTATTACAGTACCTCTTTTTATTTATACTACCTCGCACGTGTTGTGAACAGCACCTTCTGGTGATGGTCATTACCGGAACAGTAATCATGTATATTATCGCAAAATGAGGAAGCAATGCTCTTCTAAACAGGACACTGAGACGTCCACTTCACCGTCACTGTTGAGGATGAGAGTAACTGCATACGTCATCGTCTTCAGATAGGAAACTATTCCCGTTTCCATATACTGCGATGTCGTCCACATTTTTGACAATGAGGGACATCGCCTCTGTGTTTCTTTTTTTTTCTTTTTCTACCTATGTGTTTCGGGAGTTGTGTAGTTTACTCCATGCGATGTTCAGCTTTCTGTGAGAGGCAAATGATCGAAACATGTTAATATCGGTTTAGCACCTGACACTAACCTCAAAGTCATGGCAGAAAAACAAAGCGTATGGTGGCGTACAAAGCTGTAGTCGTACATTGCTTTCATGTATTACAACAAAAAAATGTATCAAACTGCTTATGAAGGAACAATACAAGAACCGTCTCCTAGGGTTGATAATCTGATGCGTATGGCCTTCCTCCAGTACAGTCGACAAAACTTTAGGCAGGTCTGTGCAAGCAACTTCGGCCACTGGCCACTAGCTCCTGTTGAGTGACATGTGTACATCTAACATGCTCAATGTCAACATCCCCACAGTATTTGTTTTTTGATTATCGGATGAGAAAGATGTGGTAAAATATTATAAGAGGTTTTATTACAAGGAGTGGTATAGTTGGTTAAAGTGTGGATGAGTGTAGTTCTCCCAAAAGTATACCGATTTTGATAGTAAAACTAATAAAAATTGGCTGTATATATTCTCATAAAAACATGACTTTTTTATCATTTATATTACTTCGTACTTCATAACCTCCAATTATATAGTAGACACCACTACTGGCTCGTTATGGAACCTCAGAATGCTAGTGTATTTTCCGACATGTGAGTAGATTACATGAAACAGGCCGTAATGATCAAACTAATTACAAAACTCGTTTTCAGGAATCTGTTGACATTGCGAATGACTGTCTCCTGTATGACAGAAACTTTACAGACAGGTCGGTAGAGGGGAGTTATGGGGCAAAAATGTCAAATGTGAGTGTGCAGATGGCATTTGGTTTCGGTATTTAGGAAGAGAGAGATGCTGTAAAATCTTATAGGAGGTTCTACTACTGCACAGGCTCTCACAATTTCTTTCGTAAACGCTTGCGTGATATGGCATCACATTGATCAACCAGAACCTGCCATAGTGTACAAGCAGCAGCGTCCTCTTGAATTGTAGCCTACTGTTGTCGAATGTAAACTGATTGTGTTTTTTCCGTCAAATTAGCAAATGGCGTGAAAGGTTGTATTCTGTAATGCTATTTCTTGTGTCTGAAATGTTTTTAATACACACGTGCATGATAATTTATTTACAAACACTGATTTGAACATGTGAGACACTCTCAGGTCTTGTAATTTGTCCATCAAGTTGAAAGACATTGCATAACAGAAGTTTTTTCTTTTGAGCTTAAATTCTCGCTCTTTCTTTACTCCATTGACGATTTAGAAATAACGGGGACATTCTGGGGCGATTGTTAGTTTTCACAGCAAAGTAATGGAACTTTCTTTTCCCAGTTTCACGCAGTATGGACATGTATAACTGGCGTGTAACCCAACCTCTGCAGTCTAGTGGTCTGTAATCGCCAGTGATGCTGTAGTCTTTTCACTTCGTTGGATGACGCAAAGTAATGAGATGTGAATTGTATCTTGCAGTCTAATGTAAAAACTGTACCGATTTTTCCTATAAGACTTTTCGTGGAAAGAGAACGTTTATTATCTCCGCAATTGTGTTTTCCTTTTCAATAGATTCTCCCTTATAAGATATGCGTTGACATTAAATAGAATTCTTACAGTGAAAGGCTTTCACAATCAGAATGGCGAAAACTTGCTGGGGCGGGCCTTCTGTATGTGGGATCGCTGATGCAGCTGCACCCCGATAGGGGCTAGCTTGTGGGGCGATGCAGTGCCGCTACATTTTAGACGAACAGACAAGCTGCACTTCGGGCTGCCCTCCTTTAAATATCAGGTTGTTTAGCTACCTTTACATCCTTTTATGTTGGCGAAGGGCCGATGCCTGGAGATTCGCTTCAAGGCAGACCAGGTGACACTTTTCTGCCGGCAGAAGGGTGGTAGGCCACAGGGAAACCACGAGGCATGCAGTAGTATTTGACTATTTGAAAACGCCGTATCTCCACCTTAGGTGGAGGGAATGGGGGAGGGATGGAGAATGAGGGATGAGGGGAGGTAGGAGTGCCTGTAATTTCGCTGGTCCCTGACTGTACGTCGCGTAGAAAACACGTTCCCTGTGTTGCAATCTTTTGGGGCAATGATTTTCCCCAGTGTGTGTGTTACATATTGACACGTTAATCGCGAGTGCTGGAGTATTATTTTCATGACAACTTCGATGTGTAATTATAACAGTGAAGCATGTTTCATCAGTTGTGGTAGCATGTATTGGCTTCGATTACCTGGGCTGGAGGGTGATTGTCCAGCAATGCATCAGGAGGCGTCTGTAGCAAACTCTGACATCAAATAGCGGTAGATACACTCCTCTGCTGTATGCTGTACACTTACTAAACTCCTCTCTGTCCAACACTAGCATCTTATCAGTTGTGTATCTTGAAGTTTTCCCAGCGTATTGATTGGTCCATCATATTTCGGGCTTGCTGCCGGATCACGTTGACATCTTGGCACGATATTTCGGCTAACAAACATGCAGCCATCTTCAGGTGAGTACGAGACTGAAGATTACTGGTGCGCGTCGTTCTATATATACCGAAAATTGGCGCGGCGGCGCCTGCGCAGTGGAGAAGGCCAATACCGCGCCCCCTATCTAATTTGGCGCGCCCTGCAGCAGAAGCGGGCCGCGCATGCGTAGTGGTGTACCTACATTTGCGGTATCTGTCGTAAAGCGCCTTCGCGCAGCTGAGGCGTGCGCGGTAGTCGAAAGTATAAAATCAATTTTCGTAAGCCGTCACACTAGATGCAGACCCATGTCTCTGTGAAGCGATTAAAGAAATTACAGGATCCCATGCCTTATCCATCTGAAAGCCGCCGTCTCGATTAATAAGATCTTTTGCCAATCGTATCTCCATGGACTCCTTGATAATGGATTCCCAAAAAGATCTAGTTGTCGCTAAAATTTTTGTTCCACAATAATCCATGGAGTGTCCCGTCGAAATACAGTGTTCTGCTATGGCTGATTTGTTGGGCTGTAGTAGACGTGTGTGGCGCTCATGCTCCACGCATCTTTCCCGTACTGTGCGAGTAGTTTGGCCAATGTAGGATTTGCCACATTGACAAGGGATCTTATATATACCCGCCTTCCTCAGACCCAGATCGTCCTTCACAGAGCCGATATTTTCGTAGGTGGTTGGAAGATCACTTCAACACAATGCTTCTTTAAAATCCTTCCTATTTTAGAGGAGAGGTTACCCACATACGGAAGAAACGCCCTGGACCTGACCACCTCTTTGTCTTCTTCTTCTTGTTTCTCTTTACATTTCTTCTTTGTTACAGCTGTGCGGATTTGGCGTGTAGAATATCCATTCTCCCTGAAGACGGATTGCAAATGTTCTAATTCTTTAGGAAGGCTGTCCTTATCAGATACCGCATGTGCCCGGTGCACCAGAGTACGCAGCAAACCCATGGTTTGTGCAGGGTGGTGGCAGCTTGTCGCCTGCAAATACAGATATGTGTGTGTGGGCTTCCAGTAGACGGAGTGCCCCAAAGATCCATCGGTTCTAGGATTGACAAGGACATCCAGAAACGGCAGACATCTATCTTTTTTTGACCTCCGTGGTAAACTGAATATTCTTGTGAATGGAATTCAGATGTTTTAAGAATCCTGCCAGTTTTTCTTCTCCATGGGGCCAAACTATAAATGTGTCATCCACGTAATGCCAGAAGACTTTCGGTTTAAATTCAGCCGACTCGAGTGCCATCTCCACAAAGTCCTCCATAAAAAGGTTTGCTACCAGAGGGGACAAAGGACTGCCCATGGCAACACCGTCAACTTGTTCAAAATATTCATTATTGAATAAGAAATAAGTTGAGGACAGGCAATAATGAAATAATGCTGTTATGTCGGCTTTGAACCTTCTGCTAATGAGTACCAGTGAATCCATCAGTGGAACCTGAGTAAATAAAGAGACGACATCAAAACTCACTAATAAGTCAGAATTGTGGAGTTGGAGCGACTTCAGTCTACTAATAAAATCAGCGGAATTACGAATGTGATGTGGACACTTGCCCACATAAGGTCTCAGTAACGAAGACAGATGTTGTGCTAAGTCATTCGATATTCCCACCAATAGGGTAGATGGGGAAGGGAGAGATGGAGGGGTGGGGCGGGTGTAGGTTCGGGGACTCATGTGCAGGCTGAGGGAAACACATAATATCATCTGGAAATTGGAGTGGGTGTGTTTGGGGTTTGGGTGTGTGGATGGGGATTGGGGGTGAGGGGTTATTAGTTGTTCAGTTTAATTAATTTGCATATCAATTTGATATCAAACGTGTCCTAGTGCCCCTGTCTCCCTACTAATGCAGTATATCTCAGCATCCGCAGGGACCAGGGAAAGTGGAATGATGGAACCTTCTACACTCCTGGAAATTGAAATAAGAACACCGTGAATTCATTGTCCCAGGAAGGGGAAACTTTATTGACACATTCCTGGGGTCAGATACATCACATGATCACACTGACAGAACCACAGGCACATAGACACAGGCAACACAGCATGCATAATGTCGGCACTAGTACAGTGTATATCCACCTTTCGCAGCAATGCAGGCTGCTATTCTCCCATGGAGACGATCGTAGAGATGCTGGATGTAGTCCTGTGGAACGGCTTGCCATGCCATTTCCACCTGGCGCCTCAGTTGGACCAGCGTTCGTGCTGGACGTGCAGACCGCGTGAGACGACGCTTCATCCAGTCCCAAACATGCTCAATGGGGGACAGATCCGGAGATCTTGCTGGCCAGGGTAGTTGACTTACACCTTCTAGAGCACGTTGGGTGGCACGGGATACATGCGGACGTGCATTGTCCTGTTGGAACAGCAAGTTCCCTTGCCGGTCTAGGAATGGTAGAACGATGGGTTCGATGACGGTTTGGATGTACCGTGCACTATTCAGTGTCCCCTTGACGATCACCAGTGGTGTACGGCCAGTGTAGGAGACCGCTCCCCACACCATGATGCCGGGTGTTGGCCCTGTGTGCCTCGGTCGTATGCAGTCCTGATTGTGGCGCTCACCTGCACGGCGCCAAACACGCATACGACCATCATTGGCACCAAGGCAGAAGCGACTCTCATCGCTGAAGACGACACGTCTCCATTCGTCCCTCCATTCACGCCTGTCGCGACACCACTGGAGGCGGGCTGCACGATGTTGGGGCGTGAGCGGAAGACGGCCTAACGGTGTGCGGGACCGTAGCCCAGCTTCATGGAGACGGTTGCGAATGGTCCTCGCCGATACCCCAGGAGCAACAGTGTCCCTAATTTGCTGGGAAGTGGCGGTGCGGTCCCCTACGGCACTGCGTAGGATCCTACGGTCTTGGCGTGAATCCGTGCGTCGCTGCGGTCCGGTCCCAGGTCGACGGGCACGTGCACCTTCCGCCGACCACTGGCGACAACATCGATGTACTGTGGAGACCTCACGCCCCACGTGTTGAGCAATTCGGCGGTACGTCCACCCGGCCTACCGCATGCCCACTATACGCCCTCGCTCAAAGTCCGTCAACTGCACATACGGTTCACGTCCACGCTGTCGCGGCATGCTACGAGTGTTAAAGACTGCGATGGAGCTCCGTATGCCACGGCAAACTGGCTGACACTGACGGCGGCGGTGCACAAATGCTGCGCAGCTAGCGCCATTCGACGGCCAACACCGCGGTTCCTGGTGTGTCCGCTGTGCCGTGCGTGTGATCATTGCTTGTACAGCCCTCTCGCAGTGTCCGGAGCAAGTATGGTGGGTCTTTTTTCCATTTCCAGGAGTGTACTAACACACAATTTCTGATTTCTGAAACTAAACAATGTCCAACATCGCCAGTGCATGTAGTTCACATTTAAGTGCAGGTTATACTTTGAAAATGAAGAAATTTATGGTTTCTGAAACTAAACAATATCCAACATTGCTAGTGCACGTAGTTCACATTTAAGTGCAGGTTATGCTTTGAAAATGAAGAAATGGCTAAATACTTCTAAATGGTTATTATTACGGTTTGATGTATCCTTTTTGCGAATATAAAGGTGTTAGTTCATTTTCCACTGCTGCCTGTGTATGTATTTATTCCAATAGCGCATCTTCTTGGCCCTGACTTGACTATCTCCTCTGCCCTCTACTCTGTCCATCTCCTACTCCACCTCTCTCTGGCCACCTCCTCCACGTCATATCCACCTCCTCCTGTCCCTCTCCCTGTCCATTTGCTACTCCCCCTCTTTCTTTCCATCTACTCCTCCTGACTGTCTCTGTCTGTTATGTTCTGTCCCCTCTGTCCATCTGCTCCTCCCCCTCTGTCCATATCCTCCTCTCCACTCTGAGCCCATCTCTTCCTCCCGCTCTCTCTCTCTCTCTCTCTCTCTCTCTCTCTCTCTCTCTCTCTTCCACTCTCCCATCTCCTCCTCCTCCTCCTCCTCCTCCCCCTCCTTCTCCTCTCTCTATCCATATCCCCTTATCTTACTATGTTTAATCCTTCCTCTCCATCTCTCCACTCATCTCATCCTCCACCCTCTAACAGTCTTTCTTCTCCACTCATGTCTCTCTGTCTATATTCTACTCCCCATCTCTCTGTTCACCTCCTCCTCCCCTCTCACTGTTCATCTCCTTCTGTTCTTGTTCTCTGCTCCTTTCCTCTCCCCTTCATTCTGTCTGTCTCCTCCTCCCTTAAATCTGTGTCTGTGCTCTCCTTCCCTCTCTCCATCTGTTTACCTCTTCCTCCCTCCATCTGTCTTCATATTATCATCCCATCCCCAAATGGAGGTCGTCGTTCTTAACTCCACAGTATTCCTTTCCAGACAGTAATATGTCTACCATGTCTGGCTGAAATAGATTACGCACGTGTCACTTACGTTTCACATACATTTAACGTGTTATACGCCCGCATCTCGTGGTCGTGCGGTAGCGTTCTCGCTTCCCACGCCCGCGTTCCCGGGTTCGATTCCCGGCGGGGTCAGGGATTTTCTCTGCCTCGTGATGGCTGGGTGTTGTGTGATGTCCTTCGGTTAGTTAGGTTTAAGTAGTTCTAAGTTCTAGGGGACTGATGACCATAGATGTTAAGTCCCATAGTGCTCAGAGCCATTTGAACGTATTATACACAAATCAGGACTCACAACTCTAGCTGTATCTCTAGCGAATATCGTTCTGCAGTTTCCTTTTCACATAGATCATTCTCTATGACGTCATATCTCCTGCACTTTGTGTCATTCAGTGATAGAATTGTGTCGACATATTCAGTGATATATATGAAGGATCCTAGCAAAACTGTCGTGAATAAAGCTCGTAGTACAGAAATAATAAAATTTAACGTCGTGCATGATGTAGCAGTTTTCCATGCATCTCAGTGTTTATGACGTCAAATCTCCTGAACTACGTGTTGTACAGTGAAATACACAGCTCAGCAAAAGTTTTGAATGCTATTGTAAAATCTAGTCTACGATACTAGAGGTCTCATTGACCTAGGCATTTCATGCATTATCCAATTAGATCCCATATAGTGGACGGTGTTTACTACTGGTATGCTTGTGGGAGTTTTCCAATCATGCAAAGAAATTGTAGCCGCAGCGGCACACCACGAGTAGTCCAGTATCAACAACAGCTTCATTCAGTTTGTGTTCAACATTGCACTAACATGCCACACAGAGGCATAGAACACTTTTATAGAGTCAGGACAGTAGCTTTACTTTCAGCAGGTCATACACAGCAAGAAGTTGCCGATCGGTTATATGTCATTCAAAGTGGTGTATCTATGATGTGGAGAAAATACAGAGAGATGGGAAATGTGAACGACAGACTATGAAAATTGAAGGCGGAAGTGAGTGAGGAGAAAGGAATGGAAAGGGACGGGATTACTGGTGTCAGCCGTATTGGGACATTACACGGCATGAAAATGTGTACTGGACCGCAATTCGAACCGAGGATCTCCTACTTACTAGGCAGGTACGTTAACAACTGCACCACCTGGGAAACACTGTTATCGCAACTGCGTGGACTATCTTGGCACGCCTCACTGCCAACCCACACTCCCCCCAAGAAGCACTTATCCACAGTCTCTGTTCATTTCCTCCTGCTCGCTACTCTGATATTCCCACATTCCCACAGGAGGTCGGACGCACTGAAGGAGATGGATCCATTGCTCATCTAGGCAAGCCAGTTATATGAATTCAGACATGTCAGAAAGAGCAGACACAACGCGTTCATATAACTTAACGATTGTCCTCGCAGTGATCATCCTCGTATGACAACACCAATGCAGGTTCGTATCCTCCAACCGTCGGGTTGCTGGAGCCAATCATCAACTACCAGAAAAATTGGAAATGTGATCTCCTGACATACAGGGATTTTTATCTCAGACCAAACAGTGCATAGAAGATTGCATGAGGGTGGCCTTCATTCTGGAAAACCAAAGAGTTTTGATCCGAACCAAAGGAGCCGACGTCATCGAAGACAATAGAGTAATCTCATTGCATGAGGGTGGCCTTCATTCTGTAAAACCAAAGAGTTTTGCTCCGAACCAAAGGAGCCGACGTCATCGAAGACAATAGAGTAATCTCATGTTTGCTGACGAAACCAGGATTGGTTTGCGACCGGACACTGTACATGTTAGGGTTTGGGGAAGCACTAGACGACACCAAGAATGCCAATACGTTCAAGAAGACCAACCGCTGCAGGTAGAAGTGTAATGTTCTCGGTGGCAATAGCGATGGGACGGCGGACCCCTCTAATTCCCATCCACGCAATTTCCCTAGTCCCTGATATCTCCAAGGGGTCCTACAAACGACTGTAATACCCTACAGACGTGAAGTCGGTGAAAACTTCATCCTAGTCAATGACAATGCAAGACCTCAGCGTACTCTAGAAGTGTCTCTGTATCTTCAAAGATGCAATATGAACCGAATGCATTGGCCAGTACAGTCCCCAGACGTGGATGCAATTGAGCATGCATGGGACCTGTTGAAGGTGGCGATTGCACAGCGTTTGAATCCACCTGATGATTTTCAGGATCTCACTGAAGTTACCATTGGGGAGTGGGACCTCATACCCCAAGATAAACTTTATAGTCTCATCCAGAGCATGCCTCGCAGTGTGGAAGAACTCATTTGTGTGTGGGGAGGATATACTACTAAAGACTGATAATCATCATCATGACATAAAAATATTCCCTGTTTTTTATTGCAAGATGTACACTTAGGAGAGAGCCTTATTTAATTTGTAATTATTTTTTGTAACTAACCAAAATGGTTCTTGTTTTCAGAACGAATCATGTTCATTTTTTTCATAAGTTATCGTACAAACCTAAATGGATGTACTATAAGAATAATTCCAGTAAACTCTAAGATAGGCCAAACATTTGTTCAGGTGTGTATTTCTGCAGGTACATTCAGCTGCATGTTTGTACTATACTTTACGCGAGACTTGTTTCGAAGAGTTAGCAGCAGAAAAGTAATACATTTAGGCGTGACGTATGATGTGTCAGTTTTTCCTACAACTCGATGACGCCATATCTCCTGAAATATGTGTCGTATAATAATATAATGTTGTAGATACGCCGGCCGGTGTGGCCGTGCGGTTCTAAGCGCGTCAGTTTGGAACCGCGTGACCGCTACGGTCGCAGGTTCGAATCCTGCCTCGGGCATGGATGTGTGTGGTGTCCTTAGGTTAGTTAGGTTTAAGTAGTTCTAAGTTCTAGGGGACTGATGACCTCAGTAGTTAAGTCCCATAGTGCTCAGAGCCATTTGAACCATTTTTTGTTGTAGATACATTGAGAGGAATATGTGGACTCTGTCTGCGATATTTGTTGTGAACAGAGTCACGAGCAAAGAAGTTATAAACTTAAACCGCATGCATTGTGCGGCAGTTCTTCACGCATCTCCTGAAATATGAATCGTACAATTATACAACTTTCAGTTCAGTGATTCATGCGAATACTGCCTGCAAAATGAGCCGTGAATACAGTTAGTAGTAAAGAAGTAATAAATTAAAACGTCATTCCTGATACGGCAGGTCTACTGAGTGAACAGCGAAAATGTGGTAAGTGATAAACTTTTTTCATCATTTTGTGGTGGTTCTTAGTGAGAAAAAGTTTCCTATAGGTCTGAAATTACGTGTACAGTTTGTTGCAAGTCACTAAGTGCTCTAATTCTCAAATACTGAGTGAAAAAGTCTGCAAACTCTTGCGTGATAAGCTATACTACTTTTTCATCCCCACTCCCGCTCCTTTGATAGGCACATGGTTCTTACTCCCACATCGTTTCTCTCCAGACAGTAAGAGATATGAGTACCACGTTGAAATCGATCCAGTGGTTTAGGAGGAGATGTGGAGCGTACATACATTCACTGGGTTGACAAAAGTCATGGGATAGCGATATGCAAATACAGACAGCGGTAGTTTCGCGTACACAAGGTATAAAAGGGCAGTGCATTTGTAGTACCCACCAAAACAGTCGTCGCAGCCAAGTTTCTATGTATTACTAATGCATTCGTAGACACAAGGATTCTTCTTCGTTCAAGATCGGGCAAAATTATGCCCACATCTTTACTGCAACGGCGCAGGAGATGTCATTTGTACTCAACTGCTAATGTGAAAAGGTTTCAGACGTGATTATGGCCACACGACGGGGAATTAACAGCCATTGAACGCAGGATGGTAATTGGAGCTAGGCGCATAGGTCATTCCATTTCGGAAATCGTTAGGGAATTCAATATTCAGAAATCCAAAGTGTCAAGAGTGTGTCGAGAATACCAAATTTGAGCCATTAGCTCTGACCTCGGACAACACAGTGGCCGACGTCGTTCACGTAACGACCGAGAGTAGCTGCGTTTTCGTACAGTTGTCGGTGTTAACAGACAAGCAACATTGCTTGAAATAATCACGGAAATCAATGTGGGGCATACTAAGAACATAACCGTTAGGACAGTGCAGCCAAATCTGGCGTTAATGGGCTATGGCAGGGTTATATATATTTTGTGATAACGTCATGGGTGCTTCCATGATGTTGTCACAAAATCTGTAGGATGATGGAAAAAGATAACTCTATCAATATGACGTAAGGGTCCCAGGACCGGACACGAACGAGTCGAGAATTATAAGCGAGAACCGTTCTGATGCCTCTCAAGTGGAATACTTGTACTGGTACTGTTGTTGCTAACACTTTAGGGTAGGAAAATTTTAGATGTGGTAGTATCGACCAAAAAAAGAAGAAATATCTAGTTAGCTGGGGCTCTAAAGAGCATACCGTAAGAGCTGTGAGCACTCATTCAATAGAGAACATGTAGCGAAGATGAACAGGTGCTCATTGCTCCTCAGGTATGCTGTTTACAACCCATGATTACTGGACATTTTTTCCTTTTTTTGTTGAAAGATGCAATTGCCATCCCCGAATTGCTCTTCAACAGTGGGAAGCAAGAAGGTGCTTAAAACATCAATGTAGGACTGTGCTGTGATAGTGCCTCGCAAAACAACAAGGGGTGCAAGCCCCTTCATGAAAAACACGACCATATCATAACACCACCGCCTCTGAATTCTACTGTTGACACTACACAAGCTGGCAAATGACGTTCACCGGGCATTCACCATACCCACACCCTGCAATCGGATCGCCACATTGTCTACCACGCTTCATCACTCCATACAACGTTTTCCCACTGTTCTTTCGTCCAATGTCTACTCTCCTCACATCAAGCGAGAGATCGTTTGGCATTTACCGGTGTGATGTGTGGCTTATGAGCAGCTGCTCGACAATGCAATCCAAGTTTTCTCACCTCCCGCCTACCTGTCATAGTATTTGTAATGGATCCTGATGCAGTTTGGAATTCCTGTGTGATGGTGTGGATAGATGTCTGCTTATTACACATTATGACCCTCTTCAAATATCGGAGGTCTCCCTCAGTCAACAGACGAGGTCGGTCTGTAAGCTTTTGTGCTGCACGTGTCCCTTCACGTACCCACTTCACTATTATGGTTCAAATGGCTCTGAGCACTATGGGACTTAACATCTATGGTCATCAGTCCCCTAGAACTTAGAACTACTTAAACCTAAGTAACCTAAGGACATCACACAACACCCACTCATCACGAGGCAGAGAAAATCCCACTTCACTATTACATCGGAAACAGTGGACCAAGGGATATTTAGGAGTGTGGAAATCTCGCATACAGACTTACGACATAACTGACACCCAATCACCTGACCACGTTCGAAGTCCTTGAGCTCGGTGGAGCGCACCATTCTGCTCTCTCACGATGTTTAATGACTACTGAGGTCGCTGATATAGAGTACCTGGCAGAAGGTGGCAGCACAATGCACCTAACATAAAGCAACGTATGTTTTTGGGGGTGTCGGAATACTTTTGATCACATAGCGTACATACGCTGATGAGAGAAGACATTATGACCAACTGCTTAAAGGCTTTTTTGTCCTTCTTTGGAACGAAATACATCACAGATTCTGCGTATCAGGGATCCGACAGTTTATTGGTAAGTTTGTAGAGGTATGTGGCATTAGATGTCTATGCGCATATCATGTAATTCGCGTAAGTAGCGGGCCGCTGATTGTTTGGAAATTTGGAAATTTGTGATAAGGTTCTATGGGACCAAACTGCTGAGGTCATCGGTTGGTTGGTTGGTTTGGGGAAGGAGACCAGACAGCGTGGTCATCGGTCTCATCGGATTAGGGAAGGATCGGGAAGGAAGTCGGCCGTGCCCTTTCAGAGGAACCATCCCGGCATTTGCCTGGAGTGATTTAGGGAAATCACGGAAAACCTAAATCAGGATGGCCGGACGCGGTATTGAACCGTCGTCCTCCCGAATGCGAGTCCAGTGTCTAACCACTGCGCCACCCCGCTAGGTGAGGTCATCGGTCCCTAGGCTTACACACTGATTAAACTAACTTAAAGTAACTTACGCTAAGCACAACACATACACATATGCCCAAGGGAGGACTCGAACCTCCGACGGGGAACCGCGCGAACCGTGACAAGGTGCCCAGACCACGCAGCTACCTTTGGACGGCGCGCTGATTTGCGTACGCAGTTATGGCACCCAATAGCGACCAGATGGGTTCCATACGATTTACATCAGAAGGATTTGGCTGCCGAGAAATCGATGTCAGTTCACTACAATGCTCCTCAAACCACTGTAGCGCGGTTCTGGTTCCGAGACACAGTCAGTTATACTACTGAGGGATAACATCACCGTCGGCGAAGACATCAAGCATGAAGGGATGCAGGTGGTTCGCAGCTGTCAGAATGTCTTCGATTACTAGCTCAAGCCCAATGCAAGCGCAGGAGAATGTTTCCTATAGCATAATACAGCTTCCACCAGCCTGCGTCCCTGGCGCGCTGCACGCTTCGAGCCGACTTTCACGTCGATGACAGCGTTTTTGAAGACAACCACCGATCTAGTGTAGCAAAAATTCGATTCACCTGAAGAGCTTACACGTTTCCATTGATCGATGGTCGAATCCCGATAGTCCCATGCCCACTGCAATCGTAATTGACGATGTCGTTGAGTCAACATGTGGAAAGGTAAGTGTGGTCTGCAGCAAGAGCTCTATGTTCAACAACGTACGATGAATGGTGCGCTCCGAAACACTTGTTCGTGCACCAGCATCATGTTATTTTGACAGAGATGCTACAGACCACCATCTATCCTACTTTACAGAGCAGACAACACTCCGAACCCCACGCTATGTGAAGAATCGTAGAGTCCAACCATTTAGCGTCTAGTGGTGGTTTTACTGTCCTCCTACCCTTCTCAGAGATGGTCACGACCGTAGCACGTGAGCATTCGACCAGCTTCGCCGTTTTCGAGATAATCAATAATGATAATCTGCCCCTTCTCAAAGTCGCTTGGTCCAATGAATATCCTCATTTGCGACCCATATCTTTGCTAGTGTGATCCCCCGTCCCCGTCCGCTCCGCTTACATAGTGTTTTTACCACATCACGCGCCCGCAACGCCACCAGGTGGCATCCAGCATCGCGGTGAGCGTTGGTTGTAGTGTTTTGGCTTATGAGCGTACACTTACAGGCGCTGGTGCCTATACCTTTGACGCTCTGACGCTCTATTCAAAATGTTGTATACTCATTCCCCTCTACAAGTCCTAGAAGTCTGTAACAGGAATTTCCGAACAACCTGTATACATTTGAATACCATATATATCAAAAATGTACACAGGCTATGTCTGTTGGAACCTTAATTAGAGGATCATGTAAATATTTCAAGTAAATCGGTCACTAATTTTTGGCGACCTTTACTAACATTCTTCTCTTGTTATGTGGTTTACATTCACGTCGTAAATGAAATGTAGAGCGAAATGCTTCGGTTCTTAATTGCGAAAACATACACACTTGGTATTTGTCGATAACAGCACCATCTACCACAAATGGGAAACAACGGTTTGAGTAAACAAGGTTTTTTTTTTTTTTTGCGGAGAATTAGGGTATGCCATTAAAAGGGAGATTCTCATTTGAAAGTACAAAGTTGACCCTCCCAACGCAGAAGGAGTTCGTAGGAGGTGACCAGTTGAAGCACAGACTGATGTCTCCTTTACTAGTATTCTCTTTTCACCAAGAACATTTGGTTCAAATAGCTCTGACCACCATGGGACTTAATTGCTGAGGTCATCAGTCCACCAGAATTTAGAACTACTTAAACCTAACTAACCTAAGGACATCACACATATCCATGCCCGAGGCAGGATTCGAACCTGCGACCGTAGCGGTCGCGCGGTTCCAGACTGTAGTGCCTAGAACCGTTCGGCCACTCAGGCCGGCACCAAGAACATTTTTTACCTGCGATGCATTGTATTCGAGATATTTAGCTGTCTCAAGTTAAAACGAACACCCTGTATGTACATAGGTTGGATAACATGTAGTGACAATACTGCTGTAACATGAAGGATGTGCGTGACATGACATGCCCACTGTTTGTAGCTGATAGCAGAGGGTCAGATAAAGTAATGCAATGAGTGGCGACGGCTGCGTCTGACTCAGCTGCTGTGTGTACTGTCTGAAAGTGCGGAAGGCTAGTTCAAGAGCCCTAACAGTATGTTCAGGAAACACTAACAATGTTCATGAATCAAGACTGAAATTGTATGTTGTCTGAGCGCACAAAAATGTTTCCTTGTGCCACTGCATCCTATTTATGCTTCATGACAATGCATGATGCCACACAGCGAACCCCATGCAGGACCTCCTGCATATGTGGGGATGGAAGTTACTGGAACATTCACCACATTCACCCGATACGTGTCCGTGCGATTACAACCTCTTCGCCAAAATGAAAGAACCTCTTCGTGGCATGCTCTACAACACAAGAGAAGACATCATCTGTGCCACAGGGTGGACCTCGCCACACATCGACAGAGATGGATGCACTGACAATGTATGATACTTTATATCTCTACGGGAGAAGGTGGCCGAAATGCAGGGCGATTGTATTGAGGGCGCGTAATACAATTATTGTCAGTCAATATAGTCTGGTATGAGCTACAACCATGTTTCCACTACTTTTTACCCAACCCAGGTATATAAGATTGTACAGATATTCCTATTACAGACTTCTAGGACTTGTATAGGGGAGAGAGTACATAATATTTTGAACATGAACCAGTGTCCAGAAACTTTCCTCTTCACTTCTACGATGGATTCATTTCAGAAGTGTCCGCCCCCGGTAGCTGACTGGTCAGCGCGACAGAATGTCAATCCTAAGGGCCCTGGTTCGATTCCCGGCTGGGTCGGAGATTTTCTCCACTCAAGGACTGGGTGTTGTGTTGTCCTAATCATCATCATTTAATCCCCATCGACGCGTAAGTCGCCGAAGTGGCGTCAAATAGAAAGACTTGCACCCGGTGAACGGTCTACCCGACGGGAGGCCCTAGTCACACGACATTAAATTTCGGAAGTTTAGCTCATCCACATCTGTTTGAGGAACTGAATTAGGCATGATGCACTACAGTTATTAGATAACAGTTCGTAAGGAAATATGAAGGAACATTCATTTATCACATAAGCACATTTCTTTGTATTAACACTAAAACATTACGTGTTTACATTTTTCCAAAACAAAAAAGAACCCACCATACTGTACCTACAGAACACTACTGATGCATTACAACATTGGTTTGACGTGGCGACCACTAAGGTTACAGACGCTGTACCTAGGAAGCATGTTCTGGTACACACTCTCCATTCCACCTGCTGTCTCTTCAGTTTCCAGTGCAACAGCCAGAGCTCATGCCAGTAGATCTTCTTCCGTCTCTACGGGAGTCTTTGAAATTAATCTTCGCATAGGACCACATAGGAAGTAGTCCATAGGAGTTAAATCTGGTGATCGCGGTGGTCACGTAGTATGACTACTTCGGCCTATCCATCGTTCACAATATCGTCTGCTGAGATGTCTACGAAAACGCATATGAGAAGTGAGGTGACGCATCATCACACTGAAACCACATTTCCTGACGGACATTCAGAGCACAGCTTACAAGAGCAGGTCCTGTGCGTTTTGTAGAAGATCAAGTATGCAGAAATAGTTGGTTTGAGTGGAAGGAGGTATGGCCCAGTTATATGACCGACCAAAATACTTGCCCACACGTTAATATCAAACCGGTGATGAAATCCATGAACATGTGTGACACGAGGGTTTTTGTCTGTTTAGTCATGGCTGTTTCACAAATTCAGAACACAGTACCTAGTGAACAGTACTCGGTGTGAAGACAGGAATGTGTCGATGCAGTGGTGGAGGAACCACGTACGGCAAGCAACACGTTGTGGAGTATCGGATAGACGCACAGCATGTACCATTTGTAAGTGGTACATATAAAATTGTTACTCACGCAGAACGTCCCAGATGAACTGCGACAAACACCCACTGCAGGCGCAATTATTCGAGTACTCGTTGACGGGTTGTCCTCATCGTGTTGCACTACATCTTTTTCAAATTCTTGCCTGCGTCTTTGCAATGGAGCACCACAGCTCTGCCTCCTCACGGTGAAGGTTCCTTGTCAGTGCACTTTCGCCTGTCATGGCGTTCGGACGTTCTCGATAGTGTGCTCCACGTGACCGTGCTTTGTTTACGTTTCGCAAACGACTGTGGTGCTTCGTACTCTTCACGCCCTTCTCGGTACGTCCCTACATATATCGACAACTTTTGAAGAGAACCGGAATGAGATTTTCACTCTGCACCGGAGTGTGCGCTGATATGAAACTTCCTGGCAGATTAAAACTGTGTGCCACCGAGACTCGAACTCGGGACCTTTGCCTTTCGCGGGCAAGTGCTCTACCAACTGAACTACCCAAGCACGAGTCACGCCCCGTCCTCACAGCTTTATTTCTGCCAGTACTTCGTCTCTTACCTTCCAAACTTAACAGAAGGTCTCCTGCGAACCTTCTAGAACTAGCACTCCTGAAAGAAAGGATATTGCGGAGACATGGCTTAGCCAGAGCCTAGGGGATGTTTCCAGAAAGAGGCAAAGGTCCAGAATTCGAATCTCGGTCGGGCACACAGTTTTAATCTGCCACGAAGCTTCTTTTGAAGAGAACCGTTTATGCGCAGTGTAGTGTACACTAGATTGTGTACGTTTTCTTCGTCACAAGTTCGTGGCCAAAGCTCTACATTGTACACCGTAAAAAGGCCGATACCCTGATACGGGTCAGGTAATATAGTCAGCACCAGAAATCTTCCACCAAACGCACCGACGGATGTTCTGTTACTACCGATACCCGGCAAACATGGTGAGATCCAGCAGGGTGAACTACCACTCCCGGGTACACAGCTTCTCCAACACCTACAACAACAGTATGATCTACAATATCAACCTGCACAGCAGTTTCTGCACCAACGTCATCAACAATTGCAGTTTCAGCAGCAATGACTGGCTCAGCAATGCCAATTTCACCTGTTGCAGCTATAACAACAGCAGCTCCAGTAATCTCACCACCAGCAACAACAGCTGTATCGGGTTTGCCAGAAAGTTACATAAGGTGTCAAACAAATAACAAACCTTAAATTGAAGTTTCACAAGGAATGCAAAAAATTTCACGCAAATACAACTCCAGTCACAGGCGGAGAAGAAATCACGCGATAGCCGCCCACCTGCGATGCCACAGGCATGTTTCGAAACTTACGAAGAGCAGACGGCATCACGAAGACATCGGGTGCCACAAGAATACTTTTAGGAACAATTCGGACCACATGAGGAAGAGGCAAGATTAGCCAGGCAAGACACCGTGTAAATACGCGACAGGGAAATGCAAGGGCGTGAAGGTTACAGCGTAGAGCATACTGACACTCGCCCAGAGCCGATGGAAGAAAGTCATTGCGTTCCATTACAACTATATCATGCAAGACTAGGCGAAAGTTACAGTGGGCAATATCCAAAGGAATTGCCACAACCTGAAAGACTGACACGTGAAATGATCGGAAACAGAAGCGGCGAGGATTCTCGAATTTCATATATTACCACGACGATGTACGACAACAATCATTTCCTCACTGTAAGGAAGTTTCAGCATTTCCATGAAGGAAACTCACTGCATCCAAGAACCTTCATTGATCAGTTCAGAGTAGGACTACCAGAACATCTGACATTAGAACACACATTAGACTTTACATGTGCCCATATGTCTGGAACAGTTGCAGAAACGATGCAAAACATAGCAGTTCCATGCCGACCACATGAAGATTTCAGAGATAAGTTTCTCTCACGTTACTGGTCGAGTAAAACGCAAAACAGAGTGAAGTATGAACTACTAAAAAATCCATATTTCGAGTATTGCGGAGAGAAGAGCCGTGTAAAATTTTTCGAAGCAATGGCAAAGATAAACCAATGTTTGGATGTGCCATACTGCGATGGAGAATTGATTAAATTTGTACCATGAATCTGCCACTAAAATACCAACAGTTATTGGTAGAGCATGGAGGCACTGACGTGGGGGCATTCGAACGAATTTTGAGAGAACTAGATTTCATATTCTCGAAAGATGAGACAAGAAAAAAGCGAAACTTGCGTGAAAACGTGAATGAAAGACAGCGAAATGGGCCGGAGACCACACGAAGGAATGACAGCTACTACGAACCGGGTGATAACTTCGCGTCGAGAAATGACAATCGATTCCAACAGAGAAATAAGTACGGATATTGAACAATAAATTGCTACGGTTATGCGCTTAGGAGTGACAGTAATTGCTACACGGGAGATAAGGGCAATCTCAACGGTATTGGAGGACAAACAGGCCGACAAATTACCAGCAACGAAACCTGTATCACCAAATCGAACAAAGACAGGAAGGACAGAAAGAAAACTTGGAAATAAGGCGAACAAACCCCAATAAACGTTCGAGTCGAAGAGAGCGCCCTAGTCAAGGACAACAGTGCACCTACCCAAGGAAGCAGCAGCATCGTAACGAAAGAAATATACACCTTATCATGATAGGTCAAAGATGAAGAAACAGAACCGCAGGGACGGAAAAAAGACGAGATACCGCGAAATCAGGTTGCAGACGAATTCGTTGGGAAGGTTTCGCAAAAAGCGGACTACCAGAGATAAAAGAGGCAAGCATAATGAAAGACGACTTAAGAGGTAAAGTAATAGAATTGTAGGGTTATTCAATACTGAAACTAATGGGCGCCGATTCCAAGAGGATAACGTTCCGTCGAGAGAAATAAACATTTTGTCACGACAGGTAGTAAATGAGGAAACAGGATCGCAGGGATCAAACGAAGGCATAACAATAACACCATGCTGGGGAGAAATTAATTAATTGGCAGGATGCCGACAACGGAAACGAACTACCAAAGGCAGGCACAATGAGAGAAGAGAATAGGGACTAAGTAATTAGAATTGCCGAGTCATTTGAGGTCAGTACCAGGGAAAACGAACTCAAGGAGGATAATGTTGTGTCTAGACAAGACAGCCTAGACACAATGAGAGGAAGCCGAAAGACACGCGCTACGCTAAAGCCGGATGCCGTGAGGTCTGAAACAGGGTACGTAATGAATGCTATAAAGAAAAGTACGTAGCTTCTGGAATACTTAACTTTAATCCATCCTTTTGGTACATCTGGAGATTGTGGCGATGCAAGTGAGACTCTTTAGATACATGCAATGTTACTAATGGCGCCTTGCTAGGTCGTAGCCATTGACTTAGCTGAAGGCTATTCTAACTATCGGCTCGGCAAAGGAGCGAGGCTTCGTCAGTATAGTCGCTAGCTACGTCGTCCGTACAACTGGGGCGAGTGCTAGTCCGTATCTCGAGACCTGCCTTGTGGTGGCGCTCGGTCTGCGATCACACAGTGGCGACACGCGGGTCCGACATGTACTAATGGACCGCGGCCGATTTAAAACTACCACCTAGCAAGTGTGGTGTCTGGCGGTGACACCACAGATAATGCCCAGACCACGGAGGTTGAAAATAAATTACAATTGGGCACAGGTCCCAGTGTGTACAATGATGGAGGTTACAGAGATATAATAAGGGCATTTAGATGAGATTATTTGGGAGTTTCCACGAGGAAAGAAGAGGCAGATGTAGTTGAGCTGAGGAAAGACGAAGTTAAATGTGAAGAAAAAGCTGTAGAAGAGAGAGAGAGATATTGATCGAGGCATACCATCAGAAGGTTAGAATTCACAGGTAAAAATCCTGAAACGACTCACATATGATTCAGTACAGGATGCACGGAGATGAGGAAGAACAGAGAAAACTGGTCGAGATTGAACAAGCTGTGAAGGCCATGGTAGCAAAAATCTCAGTGAATGTAGTCATAGACAGCGGAAGCGAGCTAACCGTGATTTCAGAGAACTTATTTAACCTATACAATGCTAATGAAGAATTACTGATCTTGAGAACGAAGGAGATTAAAGAGAAGGGTCCCATCAAAAATCATGCTACGGATGTCAACAAACAAACAAAGTTAAATCTTCCGAGCCAAGGTCAAAAGAGCTAAACCAATTTCGTTATCATACCGAAATTAACGGTGGACATGATAAAAGGTGTGGATTTTCTGAATAAAAGACGAGCTGTGATAGACATGGGAAAGGTTAGTGTGGCATTTGGAAGCATTATATTTCTCTTTGAGCAAAGGATGAAATTAGAAGAAATACTAGTAATGAATAACCGATTAAAAATGACGTTAGAGAAGGATGATGACGAACCAGAACAATATGTACGAAGGGGGGAATCACCTCACCTCACTAGAGAACTCCTGTTAGAAATACATAAAGAAATCGACAAGATACTACTAGAGGTAAAAGACGTTCTAGATGAAAGTAAAAGTGAATTATAAAATGTTTTATGGGGTAACGTGGAGGTGTTTTTACCCAGTCCAGTATTAAACACTTCCAATACAAATTTGAAGTCAAGGAACACAATCAATTTAGAGTACCACCTTACACAACATCACTAAGGTACAGGGATAAAGTATTTACGGAGATATCCAAAATGTTAGACGATGATAACATTGAACAAATCTCCTCAATATATAATAGCCCTCCCTATATCGAGAAAAAAAAGATGGCAGTATCTCGTTAGTGCTTGATTCTCGGCAGATAAACACCATCATTATCATGGGGACAAATCGTCCTGAAAAGTTAGAAGAGATAATTCAAAAATGTCATGGTGCAAAGGTTTTGTCATCCATTGACTTACGTTTTAGCTTCTCGCAGATTTAACTGGCGCCTGAATGATAAAATATACAGCGTTCACCACTTTTGGCAGATGTTACGAATTTAAATGATGACCATTTGGTCTGAATATATCGTCAGCGGAATTCGTTAGGGGGCTTAACACCATACTGAGTCCTGAAATCTTTCAGAAAATAACGTTTTATGTTGATGATGTCATTACAGCAGACCCTCATGGGAGCAGCTCAACAACACAGTAAGCCAGTTTTTGCAGACCATAAAGGATCGTGGCGTAACAGTCAATATAACGAAGTCCAAATTTGTAATGCGAGAAGTAACATTCTTCGGGCATATAATATCAGAAAAGGGAGTGATGCCAGACCCAACCAAATTAACAGCAATTAAAGAATTATGCACCCCATTTAATAAAAAGACTCTGAGGGGAATTTTAAGACTAATCAGCTTTCACAAGAAATTCGTATGGATTGACACTCTTGCAACACCACGCCTGTGTGCACTTACTGGAAAAAATATGCCATGGGTATGGGATCAGCAAGGTAACGAAGAATTTTTAAAATTGAAAAATACATTACTAACGGCACCAATGCTAGCTCACCCCGACCTGACACAAAATTTTGGTGTGGCCACAGACAGTGCGAAAACAGGGTTAAGAGTTGTTTTGTTCCAGGAATACGAACAAGAAGGGCACATTAACTACATAACATTTGCATTTTCTAGTCAAGTATTCACGAAAAGTGAGAAAAATTATTTGATCACAGAGTTCGAGGCGTTGGTCTTTGTATGGGGCTTCCAAAATTTTACATATTTCCTGTTTGGAAGAGAAACAAAAGTATTCACAGACCACAAGGCTTTAGAGTACCTATTATCCGCGAAATTAACTAATGGAAGGCTGGCCAGATGGTTGCTAACTTTACAAGAGTGTGGTTTCACAATCACACACTTTGCAGTATCAGCCAACCTATTAGCAGAGGCCCTATCACGAAGTCCACAGGGAGCATCTAAGAGCATAGATTTGGAAGCAGAGGAAGATCAGTTCATAATGTATTACAAAAAAAACGTAACCTTGAAAGCTACATCACTACTGCATTGTGGAACATACAAAAACATACATAAAGAACAAGACAAAGATCCAGACATACTAATGATCAAACAAAAGTGGAAAAGCAGAGATTTCCCAGAGATCAGACAACATTAATGATGTCTTATTTTCCAGACGAAATGTCGCCACAAGTGAATAGTTAGTTTGTATCCTGGCTGAAATAGTTAATAAATACATATGGTAAAAACACCTGAGTAATGTCCTCTTTGGACCAAAAAAAAAAAAAAAAAAAAAAAAAAAAAAAAAAAAAAAAAGAAGGTTCCCAAAACTAAAACAAACAAGCTACTTCCCTCATATGGAGAGGCGAATAAGGAAAGTTTTATTAAAGTGCAAAAACTGCATGAGAGTAAAACATGTCACTTTTCAGACCAAACCGCATATGAAGGGCTTATTTCAATAGTGGTAGAAGTCCACTTTTGTTCCTTCTGAGATACAGAGTCCTAAAGTTAAAAGAACGCTGAAAAATCTGCAGTTGAGATCCCAGAAACATTCATGTATATATACTTGAATATTTTTGGTATCTCAACTGCAGATTTTTCAGCGCTCTTTTAAATTTAGGACTCTGTATCTCTGAATGAACAAAATTGGACTTGTACCTCTATTGAAATAAGCCCTTTATATGTTTCCACAAACGCCTGGCAGATTAAAACAGATAGTGGCAACAGATGTAATGGGACCTCTCTCAAACACAAAGAAGCGCAAACTTTCATCTTTGTCGTACTGGAATTACCTTCAAAAATTTCACTTTAAGGCCTTTAAAGCGGGTAACAGGGCTTACAATGAGCAAAGCGTTCAAACAGGATTTTCTCAAACAAGTTGGTAGGGTGGAACGAGTCCTTTCAGACAATAGGCCACAATATAAATCAGCACAGTGATAGAACACTTTGAAACAGTACAAAATTAAACCTATTTTTATATCAAAATATAAACCCAGAGCAAATCCAGCAGGGAGGTCAATGAAGACATACGTACTTTATATCGATTTTCTGCCAGCAAAAACACAACACTTGGGATGTACAGCTGAGAAATTTCCAAGACATTATATAAGGGATGTTCAAAATGAAACGAGCCAGAGGTATAGTTACAGAAACCAGTACCAGTATGTTAGAAGTATTGACCGTGGCTGCTGAGACACTTGTCCCACTGTGACACAAGGCGATGAATGGCTATCTCATAAAATTCCCGGGGCTGCGATGTTAACCAGTCCCGAACGTACAACTGGACGTCGTCGTCCACATGAGTGTATGAAAGGTTACGCTGACGTTCTTCTTTGACCAAGATGCCCCCCTTCTGATTCACTTCCTGCAGCATGGGATAACAGTGAATGCCCAGCATTACTCACAAACCTTGACCACAATTCGTCAAGTGAACAAATCAAAACGACCAGGCAATCTCATCCATGGGGTCATTCTGCTCCATGACAATGTGAAACGTCCCCTTAGAAAAATTATGAATGACTGTGCTAGTAAACCTCTTACGTTATTTGATTTTCAAACAGCTGAGCAAAACTGAGCGTACTCAGACATCTCTCTGTTTACTTATTCTGATAATCATTAAACTGATACACAATATTTTTTTTAGCGCAACGCAATTTGATTTTCAATAATCCCTACAAAAGAATGGCCCTGACTAACGATAACCTATACCTTTCATGAATCACTGACCTCACGAAAATCTTGGTTACTCGAACTACTGCAATACAGCGAGCGCCAGTATTGCCAATTAAATAAAAGATTATAACTACTGAAGGCACTAACTACTCATAGGCATAGTTAGCAAATGAAAGATTTTGATAGAGAACAAACAATGTATTTACCTTAATAGCGTTCAAAAGTCATCATGTATATATATCTATCAATTCATGACATCCAGCTTTACAAATTTCCTTTTTCTGGCGGACACACGTCCAGATCGTGCTCACACAGTAATCTCTCAAAACTCTAGCATCTCTCTCTCCACATCCACCACTGCTACACAACGCTTCACATCCAACTGCCCAACGCTACAATAGCGAGTATTCCAAAAATGCCAACCAGCCACAGGCTGCACACAGCACAGTCAGTGATTTTCATACAGAGCACTACGTGGCGTTGCCAACATAGAAACCTAAACAGTCTACGTACAAATGCGAAGAATCATACGGCCAACACAGTCACGGTCCTCCTGCAGAAATTCAAATGGGAGGTTCTCGGCCACCCTCCATACAGTCTGGATCTCTCTCCCTGTCATTACGCCATTTTTGGTCCCCTTCAAAAGGCTCTGAGGGGCAAACGATTCATCTCGGACGACGACGTCCAGCTGTACGTGCGGAACTGGTAACCCCTGGGAATTTTATGAGACAGCCATTCACTGCCTTGTGTCACTGTGGGACAAGTGTCTCAACAACCAGGGTCAATACTTCTAACATACAGGTACTGGTTTCTGTAATTATGCCTCTGGCTCGTTTCTTTTTGAACGCCCCTCATAAATCGAATGCCCCACAGCACTACCCTACTTCCACCCATCACAATACTTAAAAACATCGAAGCCCCTGATAAAACCAAAGAAACAATAAGATTTTCCACGGTACCACACAGGAAACACAAACGGATTATAGCCACACCAGTAACAAACATTAAAATGGCAGCCATGAAAAGAAAGGAAAGAGGGGATAAGACAGCAGTGAAAAGGACATTCACAGTAGGGCAGAAGGTGTTTGTGAAAACTCACCATCTGTCCAGTAAACACGGACCAAAAAGCCATAAGCTTTTCGCTGCATACAAAGGACCTGTGGTAGTAACTAGAATTGCTCATAACAACGCTGTAGAACTAATGCATAGAAAGACAGGCAAAAGCTTCAGACTTCATTATGCAAGCCATATTAAAAGGTATGATGAATAATCACTTACAGGCATCAGTAAATAATATCAAAGAAGCCGTCAAGTATGTTCCAGACAGGACGTGACCAGGAGTCTGAAGAAAAGAAGAAAACGAGAAGTACCTAAAATTTTTATATGTAGCAACTAACATGATATATAGAGTTTGCAAAGGTGAAACGTATAAATCCTGATCTAATAGCATGACATACTAACATGCCACACCACGACACCACAAATAACGAACGTAAGGAATCTCATTATCTTAAGATATGGTTCAAATGGCTCTGAGCACTATGGGACTTAACTGCTGAGGTCATCAGTCCCCTAGAACTTAGAACTATTTAAACCTAACTAACCTAAGGAGATCACACACATCCATGCCCGAGGCAGGATTCTAACCTGCGACCGTAGCGGTCTCGCAGTTCCGGACTGTAGCGCCTAGAACCGCTCGGCCACCTACGCCGGCTGTCATAAGATATCAGGAACAAATTAGAAACTAGAATTTTAACGCAGAGATAGGACACCAAGCTACGTAAATAATTTCTTAAGAGGCGTAAATTAGGCATTAGGCGTAAGGCAGATTATAAGAAAAGATCTTTGTACTCAGACCTCCTGCAAGAAACAATCGTCAACTGCCCACGACGTTGCGGCGCACAACAACTGAAAATGCATATGGCACGTGAATGGACGAGATCAACGATTTTCTACGATGTGGAGGCACCAGCAAGAGCACGAGAAGGATGGCGAATTGTAACCAAGGCAACCCTTGTACTTAACTACGGTAGCAACTTTACCATGATAAGGAAAGCACAAGAAGAGTCGATGAGCAGCAGAAGATCGACGTTGGGTCCAGGCCTTGCGAAAATTCACTTTCGACCGATATTAAAGTTCGAAGGATTGCAGGGAACGATGGACCACAAAACAAATGAGACAGAAATTAGCGTAGGGAGTAAAAACAAAACTCCTCGCCAAAACCCCGACTTGGCTGAAGCACAATTTGGCAAAAAAGTATCTGTAGAATTGCACTGTCGCCACCAGTTCAATATTACACTGAACTACAGAGCTGAAGGAAAATCAGTCAGTCAATGCCGAATTACACATCCTAATCAACGATTGAAGCAGTAACGAATGTAAAACTTCAAAGCAACTAGTAATCAATCATTTACTGTATCCTGCCGAGAGAAGACAGGATTCAAGTCTGAAGGAAGGAAGATGCTTGGAAGAACGGAAGATGAAGAGAGAAGAAGGGCAAAAATATTTCAAAATACACCTTTCCAAATACCCATGATATTGTAAACTAGTTGTCTGCGAAGTACTACAAAAATATAAACACCTTCAGCAATGTCTTGAGAAGAAAGATACACGTTTTTAAAGCCAATACTCCACGAGTCTCCACACTATAAGGTCCACATTATTATGAACGCCATACCTAACTACGGCAACATCCTGTTGCAAAATTCGACGAAGAACGACGCTGCCCACCCATGTGTTTCCTCAAACATCTTACACAAGTACTTCAGCTTCGTGCAAAGACATACATAGCCAACCTCACAAAAGAACACTCGCAGGCATCGTATGAAAATAGTGGTCGAAATTAGGTAAAGATCAGTGTCAGACAGTGAAAAGGCATAACAGTTAACATCAGACTTCATTGTAGTGATGCAATTTACATTTCTCTATAGAATATGTATAAGTGTCTGAATAAGAACTGTACAACAGTCTTTTCATAATCTTTGTTTGCTAAGTAATGCAAGAGAGATCTTTTTGTAATGAAATGTTTTATGCACGTATAATATTAATTAGAATAATATGTTAAAAAAAAACTCTTCATGTATATTGTGTCTTAAGGATAACATTTTTGTAAAGTTGATTTACTGCCTATGAGTTAAATGTTTCAAAATTTTACTCATGCATAATTATCAGTGCTACATTTCTTAAAAACCGCGTTGTCTGTTAGAATAATATTTTTCTTTAGAATAATATATGTGTATGTACATTGTTTGGGATTACAATATTTCTGAATCTTGCATAAATCATTAATATAAACTTTTAAAATTTTGACATGATTAGGATTTGCTAAAGAATTATTTTGATGCTTACATTAATTGTTAGAATCATAATTTTTGTAAGACAAACAATGCAATTTGAACACTGTATTTTTGTATTATGTATAAAGTCATTTAACTTTGAGACCTGATTTAAACAGTAAGTGGTTGAAAAAGTAGTATTGAAAGATCGATGTGAGAGGCTCCTTATCTTTGATATAAAATCTAAAATACACATAACACATTTAAATAAACGGGAAAAAGAAACTGATATCAATATCAATAAAAATTATAGTCTTCGCTATAGGGAGACAATTAAATCATTAACAAAATTAAACATGTTAAAAATTAACGTATACAAACCACTAGAATTGAATAGAATAAGGAGTAGACTACGTGGCTGACCAATAATCAATGCTTGAGGAAAAGTATAATTTTGGACTGACTTAGACAAGGCTTCAACCATTTTCTAACTTCAGTCAAAAATCATAGTGGAGGGGCGGTGACATGTAAGGCGTCAAACAAATAGCACACCTTACATTGAATTCTTAAAACAATTCTGGTTAACTCGATATGTCACACAACATAGTTACATGAAAATGTTCTAATTTTATTGATAGGCAAAGAGAACAAACAAACCGACATTTCGTGAATATAAACCACTAAAACTCACACTAGTAATTGCATGCAAGTAATTTCCCAGACCTGAGATACGAGACGCTGTTCTGGGAAGGAGAATTTTTATGACAGAATGCCCATTCTGCCTTCCGCTGAAACTTTCACAGCGGGACACCTAGCGGACACAATGAGACACTGGAGCCACTGTGTAGGCCACCGGCAAAAGTAGCCCCTGTCCCTACTTTTAACAACGACTCTTCAGAAAGCCTTTCTACAGGAGATTCCAGATAAACGTAGGGAGAAACGCAACGGAAAACACTGGTGACTCATTATAGCCACTAGTGTTAAAACTCGCATGAAAGAAAAAGCTGTTTATCTCAATATTACGTACGAGAAGTTAAACTCTGCCCTACGAAAGAAACAACGCCTGTAACACGCTGCGAAAACTCTAGTGGGTGGAGTTATAACAAGTACGAATGCTCTGATTGGCTAGAAAGAAAACTCATGGTCACCAGCTTTCATACAGGCAAATTGAAGACAGAGTAATTCGCTTCTTCTCTTGCAGCAAATCATTGAGTGTTTGAGCAGGGCGACTGACCCTGAGACGATTGCGAGAGTCACTATGTGAACACTTGCTCACAGGCTCGTATTAACTCGTAAGGAGTTAAACTGAAAAGTCCCTTGTATAAAGAATCGCACTGAGCACTGACAGTTAATGCTTGTGAGCGGTTTGAGAGCAACGACGTACACACTATTCCAGCCAATTAAGTTAGCTAGGGAACAACTAGGAGTCTCGGCTTCACCAAAGACGGAGGATATGTATCCGAATGGTGTTTAACAATTAAGAGAGATTTAGAATAGATTCTCAGGTTCACAGGTCGGACCGACAGCTGCCACTGCCGCCGTCGACGAAAGTTAAACACGCGCACTTGCTCTACACCAGTAAGTGATATTCAGTTGTGGCTCCGGACTGCGGTTGTCTCCGTCTCTCCTAAATCTTGTACATTCAACCATGACCTGTAGTTACACATATTCACTATTGTCGGACTTAATTGAAGCAGAAACGCGAGATATCCGATTTAACGAAAAGAATTGATCAGCCACTGTAGAGTGCTTCATACTGTTAAGTTATGGAATTGTTTTAACTGTGTACTTCATTTTGATTGCTCTTTACCGACCCCATTCAATCTGGGGTACATTCATTGAGCATTTTAGCGTAATTGATATCTCTGGCCCCAATTGTACTTAATTTGTTTGTATTTTATCTACCCCCAGACGTGGTCATCAGCCATCTTACCATTAAAGAACCTTATAACAGTTAGGAATTTCGCTTCACAGTTGTGAACACCCAATATCAATATTTTGTTAACATTGCTATGTCATGAAGCTATACTTAGAGTAAAGATAAACCTTAACAACGAAAATATAAGATTTTCATTTTGCCAACTTACAGTTACGCCTGCACCCGTACACTAATTTCTGAATTCCTAAAACACTCAAACAGTGTCCTTGCGCAACTGTGGTAGGAAAATAGATCAGAACCAGTCTCACACATGTTATAGTTAGCCATTCCAGTGACCTTCCCAGCTTCGTGCTTGAAGCCAATGCACCTGTAAGTCAGCAGCAGGAAAGTGGTTCCCTTAGTAAACGTCTGTGTGTTGACTTACTTCCTGTCCCAGCGCGTGATATGTTACCGGGTTCAGATACCCCTACTAGTAATGGTACAGTGCAGACAAACTCAGAACGCTCTCAGAATCAACTGTTGACTTTCATTGCTGCGGTGGTACGGCCAATTGTCAACAATCGGTACAGTCCGTCAGATGCAGGCCCTTATATTGTCATTGTGGAGAGTTTAGATAATAACGGTGGCAAACTCCACTCTATACCGGTAGTCGAGTTATTATTTTCCTGTAACTCCCATATCAAGCATGACATTTTTGACATTAATCCGTCAGGCAGAAACAGAGTCTAGATAGAACTGAAAACTGCTGCTACTGCCAGCACTTTGACAGAAGTCCCTGTTTCCAAAGATCGTAAGCTGGATGTCTGTATTCCCAACTTCCTGCTCCATACATATGACATTATTCGTGATGTTGACATCAAGTTGACAGGCAAGGAGATCGTTGATGCAATGGAGAGCACGTGTCCTGTCGCAAGTATCAAACGATACACTAAGAAACATTACTCACATCCTGAAAAAACGGTGTCGATTTCAGTCAGTCTGGTTGTGTTGCTCTCCCAAACTCTGCCCTAACATATTACTATAATGGGGGCGTGTTGTCCAGTCGGACTTTATGTCGCTCCAGTCATTCAAAGTAGAAATTTCTGCCATTTTAATCTCTGGGCAAGGCAGTGTAGAAGTCACACTCGTTGCAGCAAGTGCTGTAGTGCACACCCAGCGAATTCCTGTACGGCGCCGTTTCAGACGTGTTTTAATTACTCTGGTCCGCACCCAGTGACAGACCGTTCATGCACGGCCTTTCTCCATCAACAAGAGCTCCGACGTGCAAAAGACTATGCCACGTTGGGGAGAGTAATTGGTAGCACGCAGCTCTCATACTCCGCTGCTCTTCGACAACCTCCTACTCCCCAAAATCCCCTGGATTTCCCGCCTCTACCTTCAAGGCATTCTCCGACGCCATAGCCGGTGTGGCCCCACTTAGGCCAGGTATCGTCAACATAACTTCCAGTTGGCACACAAGTCGGGTGCCAACTCTGACTTGAGGGGTCCATCGAAATGGCGTGTTCCTAGGTCAGTGTGCCAACAGTGCGTCTCAGACACTCGTACGAATATTCGGTTTCTCATTATCGCCCCACAAGCCCCACTGCCACCCAACCCATATCCTCCTCACTACAGTCAACAACCGCCTCCACTTTGTAATAAGAACGAATGTGTTATCGAAAAGATTATCTCATTTACCATGCACCTCTTGGCAGATGCTAAAACACAGCCACCTGGCACTTTACAGATACACCTCTACGACAACGTTTAGCGACCCTACTCAGGCCTAGCAGCTGCGGTGGGCTTTAGAATTCTCCAATGGAATGCACGATCTGCGACTGCCAATAAAGAAGTCTTTCAACATTAACTTTGGATGCGTATGATAGCAGTGGCTGCCATCTCAGAGACGTGGTTTCAACTGGGTTTTGTTGTCTGCTTTCGAGAATACCGTGTTTATCGCCAAGACATGGAAGGTGGTCGAGAAGGTGTCGCCCTCTTCATTAATAATGGAGTGGATCATACCCCAATGAAGCTATCCCACGAGGCTATCGACTACTTTCAAGCGATAGTGGCCAGGCTCTCTACTCCAGTCGGTCGTGTAAGCATCGTAGCTCTCTACAGTAGGCCGAGGTCGTATATTCCCCTTGAACAGCAGTACGCATTGGTTCGGCAGTTGGAACCCCCATTCTTATTTTGTGCGGATTGTAACGTGCACAGAAGACTGTGAGTCTGTGCATATAACGATAGGTTGGGTGACGAAATCCTTCAGATTATCGACCGAGTTCAGACTCGTCCTCCTCAGTGATGGATCACCTACGTTACTTACATTACCTGGACGGAGACCTTCAGCTGTTGATTTGACTCTGTGTTCGGCGTCAGTTTCTTCGTTTTTTGCATGGACTACTCTTCCCTATGCTATGGGGTCTAACCACTGCGATCTTCGTGTATCGACTCCCACTGCAACACCTATCACGCCCTAGGAGCCATCTCGTAAATGGAACGTTACGCAGGCAGATTGGTGACACTATGGCGCACTAATGGATGCCCAACTATCGTCATTCCCCATAGTGGCGTTCAAGCAAGAAAGGTAAATTAAGTTTAGGAATTATATTAATGTGGCTGCATCGTACTCTGTTACACAGAAGAGGATGATGACTGGCACCAGCCGATCCGCTCTTCCCAGAATGTTCGTGTCGGTGGCGCAACGGAGACAGACTTGCAGTCGTCTTGAACGGCATACCATATGGGAGGAATTATGTTGCCTACAAACTGCTGGATGCGTCCACTAAGTGCTTTCTCAAGGCTTGGAAGAGAAAACACTGGAGGAAGTTCTGCGAACAACTATCTGTGCACACTGCTGTTGGACGTGTTTGGTCGATGGTGAACTCGCTCAAACGGAAACCGGTACCTCCCAAGCGGTTGCAGATCTGGACAGCCGAGTTTTCCGCCATTTTGGCACCTCCATCTGCCATGCCGGAACCCATCAGTCTCTCGGCGACAGGTGCCGTTGCCGATCTACGAAACGATTTAACCACGCCATTCTCTCTCGCCGAACTCTACAGGGCCCTGACGCTCTCGTCAGGTACATCGTCCAGCTATGACCAGATCCACTACTCCATGGTTCTAAATTTGTCTGACGATTCTAAATGTGTTCTCGTGAACATCTTTAATGACTTGATAACTGGAAGAATCGATATTGGTGCCCAAACTGAATCCTGGGAAAGACCCTGGTCAAGCGACATCGTATGGCCCGATTGCGCTGTCTTCCTGCATGTGTAATACATTCGAACGTCATACTTCGTTTAGAATGGTGACTGGAACATGATAACTTCCTCCCGAGGACGTAAAATGTCTTTCGTAAGGACAGAAGTACTTATGATAATATTACATCGATTGCGATGGACATTGAAAACACGTTATTCATCATTAACGGGTGTTTTTTTTTTTTTTTTTTTTTTTTTTTTTTTTTTTTTTTTTTTTTTTGAGGGCGTATGACAATGTCCTGGTAAGTGAACAGCTGCTGCATTTTCTGGTGGTGATTTTTACAGATTATATACAGTCTGCTTAGTTGCCATACAGTATATATCAGGACAGTGTGTTGGATGGACTCTGCCTAGTGTCTCGTGGCCTCCTGCATGGCGTAATACTGAGTCACTTACTATAGGCCATGTTTATTACCGACTTAGAGACTTTGTATAGCTCCACCTTCAAAGTTCTTCAGTATTCGGACGACGTCTCTATATACGCTCACTCGTCGTGTTTCTGGGTGACAAGCTTATGGCTTACCGACGCATTTGGAATGTTGGCCGCACCATATGGACTCACTTTGTCACCTGACAAATCAGTTGTAGCGACATTTACGCGGAAACGGCGTAGTAGCGTCTCTTAAGCCCCTCGAGTCTACTTCGACAGCAAACTCCCGTGGACGCGACATGCTGCGTACCTCATGGACAAGATGGAAAACACTGTGAATATCTAGAGTATGCTCGCCCGAGAATGGTGAGGAACTGAACCGATTACGCCCTTGAGCCTGTATAAGGGTTTGATCCGTTCAATCTTAGATTATGGTAGCACTATCTATCGCGCTGCAACGCGATCAACTTTGAGCAATCTCGATGACATCCATTACAGACCGATTCGTCTTGTCCTTGGAGCCCTGACATCAACTCACACCAACGCCCTGCTAGTAGAAGAATCCGTTATGCCGTTGTCTATAAGACAGCAGATGTTGTCTGATATTTTTCTCCTCAGTCGATCTGCGATATCTGGTTTAACCTCTCTTAAGGCGGTGGTTGATTTCTGGAGACTCACACAGGCACCTCATGGACGACGAATGAACAGAACTCCTTGTTAGTTCGCAGCTTCGAGAAATTGCGCCACCTACTTCCACTCGCTCTACATGACACAAAACTCCCTTGATTTCGTGTTTCGCTTAGTCCTTTCTTCACTCCAGCCCCAGTGGCATACCCGTCCTCCGATTTCCGAGCGGAGACCAATATCACTCGCAACCTGGAGCGTTTTCTCAGTATACAATGGACGCAGTACTCTCGTATCTATACCGTCGGTTCTAAATGTAGGCGAGCGTGGGATACGCCTTCTTCAGCCCATCTAGTGGCGCCTACCAAATGTTTGCGCTCCACCTCAGTCTTCTATTACACGGTAGAGCTACTGGCCATCAGGGAAGCCATTCACTATGATATCCGGACATTCAAGTTTGTCCTGATGCTTACGGACCCTGGAAGAGTGCTCCAGAAATTGCAACATCCCGCGTTTGATAAACAGACCAACAGATATGTTCTAGACCTGTTGGCGGCCATTGGAGACGCACAGACTTTGGGCAATGCTGTCGAATTACTCTGGATCAAAGGACATCATGGCAATCTGTTGACCACCTTGCGCCGGCCGCAGTGGCCATGCGGTTCTAGGCGCTACAGTCTGGAACCGCGCGACCGCTACGGTCGCAGGTTCGAATCCTGCCTCGGGCATGGATGTGTGTGATGTACTTAGGTTAGTTAGGTTTAATTAGTTCTAAGTTCTAGGCGACTGATGACCTCAGAAGTTAAGTCGCATAGTGCTCAGAGCCATTTGCCCACCTTGCCAAGAGGAGTATTACAGAAGGCCAGTTATTCGCAACGCCAATTCGTATTATACGGATCTCACATCGACGACAAAGGCCGCTTATCACGTTTGGAACTATGAATGGCATGTCTCACAGCACTCTAAGGGCGGCCACCTGGCGGCCATACAACCGAACATCTCTTCTCTTCTTGACCATGGTTCGCCTCGGTGAAGCTTCGTAGACGTCATGTGACTTCTATCATTCGCTAGAGGCTAGGGCACTGGTGTTAGCCCACGCACCTATTTCTGTTGAAGATGATCACGTATGGACTCTGCGATAAGGACACAACGGCAATAGCGGATCTTAACCACATTATATTGCCATGTTCCATGAACCGACTACACAGTCAGACCTGTATAAGAAATTGGTTGCGAGAGGTTATCCCCTCCCCACCAGTATTCCTGTTTTACTCCACTGTTTTGATAAATATAACTTTCTCACAGACTATCTGAAAACCAGCCAAATTTAATTTATTTAATTTATGATTTGCCTAGGTCTTCATTTTCACATAGCATCAGCCCTGTTTGTAATCGGGTGCATAATTTTGTGTTTTAGTTTGCGTGCAGACCTCCATTTGTACATTAAATTTTCATTATTGCTCTCTTGTGCATTTTATGTCGCTGTTCTACTGGCACTATTGTACATACCATTTGTTATATTTTGTTGGTCATTCAGGTCTTTCTTTTACTTTAAGTGCATCTGTCTGTATGCTACATTTCTCATATTGTTACATGATGTTATTTGCAGTTTTGTTCTTCAGCTATAGTTGCACTTATTGTATGTTGTACGGTGTTAACCGTTTCATGTTTCGTCTTTTACTGTAAGAGCATGCATGTTTGTCATAATGTTGTTGTATAGTGCTGTTCGTAATTGTACTCCAATGTCACTGACATCACTGCAGGAGGCTGTCTGGTGTTCGTATAATTGCGCTTTTATTTTACTTTGAGAGTGTGTTTGTATGCTAGCTTTGTTGTTTTGTGCTATTTCACTTCTTTGCGATAATGTTTCTTTGGCACTTTATAAGTGTCGTTGGCTGTATGGTTCTTGTAAACCAAAGAAAAAATAAAGAAACTTAAAAAATAATGTATCTGTTTCTCGAAACTGCTGCGTAACTTCGACTAAATGTTTGTGCGAGGGCTTGCTGTATTTCGGAAAATGTTCGTGATACAGCCGACTAGCAACTCTTCCGTTACCTCGAGTTTCGCCATACACAAGAAGCATGCCTGTGTATTTCGGAAACCTGTACCGAACCATTTTTACTGTATCGGAGACGCGTAGGCATTGAACAGGTCTCACAGCAAGGCAGACCTGAAGTAACAGTAGGTGACATTCTGACGTAGTACACGTCATCCTGCCTACCCTACTGCATAGTAGGACAAGCAATTTTCCCTCAGCAGACCTGGGTGCGTTATACATCTGAACTGAAACTGTCATAGAACGGTAATAGTACATTTCCAGACAAGGGTTCCTGGTCAAAATAATATGTACTTACTACCCTCTACAAGTCCTACAAATTTGTAACGGGAATTTCCAAACGCCCTGTATACACCCCTGTTTGCCTTCTTTTCAATTACGTTTAGCTGTCAAGTTAACTCTCTTGTCTTCTTTTCGATTACATCAAACCTTGCAGTCAGTTCATTGATTAACCTTGGAATAGTTTGAGAATCCGTATATAATCCGTTAATAGTCTTGATGAGTGCTTAGAATCTTATAACATTTAATCATTTAATACTGTCGTTGAGCATCTGAATTTTCACGTCAGCATACAGACGAATATTGTGCCCCCCCCCCCCCTTCTCCAACATTACGGGTGGGTGACCTCGCTAATGTGTCCGTACCGTAAAGTATAATGACCTAATTACCCTGGTGATTCACTACACACACACACACACACACACACACACACACACACATACACACGCACACACATGATCATTTCTAAAAACATCCTGAGAGTTCTAGCAGTAACCACCTTCATTCAGCTCTTTCATTTTATCGATAGCTACAAAGCTATACTGCGAATGCTGCCAACAATGTCTATATAAAGTTTTAAATTCATCGAATTTCACGTCAATTAATAAATGTACCTGGTAAATGTATTATCCTTTTTGAAGGTAGTAATAACCTTTGCATTATCTCTTATCAGTTGCTTTGGGATCCTTGATGCCGAACAAACCAGATTATTTCCGTATTTGGTCCTGGCTTTCCACTATGTCATCATAGAATACGGACACTTCATTAGGTTTTATTCCTTTTTTTTGCTAAGACCTCTTCACTTTGGGTGAAAAGCCTTATATCTAATATCGTCGACATATGGAAGTTTATTTTCCAGTAGCTCGCATTTGGGTTGAGATATTGTTTTTGAAAATATATATACATTCTCAAGGTGAAGACCATCTGGATGCGTTAGTAGGTACATGACGAGATCCGTTTTCCCACAAGATGATCGGCCAACAATTATTATCGATCTAATACTATTCGGCAGTAGACCCTAAGTCTTGCTACTGCGTTTTTTCGAAGTATTCTCAGACCAGCCAGTTACGACGAATTCCTTGTGAAGAGGATCCTTCAGCCATCAGCTCATGTTGAGTGCTCTATGACTACGCTAGCATACAAGGGCTTTATAGGATAAAGGAATAACACAGATGTCATGCACATACTTTATTATTTCTGCAGATAGCTGGATATTTATATGTACTCAAATGTAATCGCAATTCTGGGCGTACATGAAGTATTGTAAACCTATTCTTAGTTTCGAGTATTGACGTGCAATACGCAGCGAAATATTGAGCTACGTCTTCTTCCACGGTATTCGGAATTTGCCACAAATTTTCCTGTAAATTGGTCCGCGATGTTTGGTAGTAACTATAAATGTAAGGCTGACAGCTCAATCTCTGATGGATAGCGTGGTTTATGACAAACCTGCCCTACATTAAATTCTTGAAGGTATGTTCATAAATGCGAGTCCATTCCGTTTCGGTAAAAATGTTTATTATTCGTGGGAAGTCATCAGAACTGATTTTGTGATCACCTAGTATCACTGTAGGTGTTGTTTGAGCATTTAGAGTAAACTTACCCGCAATCATTATTGAATTGTGACACAGCCTACAACACTTACGTGCCACAATAACATGGATTTTCAAACATCAGTTCTGGGTTAAATTCACGATCAGAAAACATTCCAACGCTATCAGTTATACATTCATTCGAATTTAGGGTGGAAGACATACTGAAAACATATATGAACTGCTGCTCAGTCGTTTTTGTTAGGGCGTACTCCACAACATCATGTGGAAAGACGAAAATAAAACGAGTTAAACCATATAGACCCACAGTACACAACACCTACACATATATGCAAAACATGTATGAAGCTTACATGAAATGTACTGCTTAGTGCACCTAAGCAGTACATGAAATGTACTGCTTAGTGCACCTAAGCAGTACATTTCATGTAAGCTTTTATATGATGGAGATGTTACCTTGTCGACTGGACTGCACATTGAAAACTGAAATCATTACTTATTGATGGTATATATATTTATTTTGCATTGCAGTTTTTGTAACTTCATGAAAAAAGTGTATGATCGATGTATTGCAGCTGCATGCGGTGGAGGAATTTTACGTGAGAATCTTTGCTAGGATCGAAGATTGTGTGTGTCGAATGGACATGTTACCACAAATCTGTGTGAAATCTACAACTAAACCAAGCTGCACTACAATGATCATATGACTTAAATCACTTTTCATGTGGATGATCGTCTGACAGAACCATTGTTATCATTTTCAAGTTTCTTTACTCTTTCACTAACACATCTGAACGTTCAGTTATTATTATTTGACGAACTGTCTTCCGCTGATGATATTCCTGTTGGGTGAATAATAGGGAGGGAAAATGCGTCACACACACACACACACACACACACACACACACACACACACACACAGACACTAGAAAAACACACACATGGTGTTATTCACATTAAGGAAACAATATATCTGTCCGAAGAACATACTTTGGAATATACTGTATTTTAACGCTTCCTATATTTTCGAATACTCACTACATTTGGGACATTTGTAAATGAGGCGTAACACGAAGTTTGACATTTTGAGCACTTCAGGTTATAGGGTACAAATATGGAATACTCCATTCGTTTCATGTTTGTTAAAGTTAAAATAAATAATAGAAAACCTAATAAATCACTGTCAAAGAAAACACTATAAAACATAATGACACAATAGAAAAACACACGAAATATATAATTTTCAGTTATTAAATTACTTACTCTAAGTAATTTCACTTGCAAAAATCAGACTCATATTGTCCTTTACCGTAACGTGCACATTCAGTATGCTCCCACATTTCGCACGTTAGACATATTACCCATTTTTCCCCTGTCTCGTTCTGGGAAAATTTACCTGAACAAAAAAGGCATTTGCCATCTTCATTAGTGGGTACGCTATTGCCCAGAACGCTAATGAGGGTGGACGAGTCATCTCTCTCACTAAAAACATTATGTTCAGAATCAGATGATTCTTGATTCCTATGCTTTGGTGGCCTCTGCTTGTTTGCCTCCCATTTATTTGCTGCTATCGTCGATATTTCAAGAGATCTCTCGCATGGAGACCAGATTAGGACTGCTGCAGGACCTACTTTCCTTCCCTTTATTTCTTGCCTTTTCTTTATTCTGGCAGTGGGTGAGATTTGTGAGGGTGTAATTTCAGATGTGGCAGCCGATGTTCCTCCCCCGACTTCAACATTAACCTTTCCACATTCAGAAGACACAGCTCCTGCAGACATTTCACTGGCTGGATCATTAGGTAAATCCTTAATTATTCCTTCATTGCTGTCAATGAAATCTGCACCCGTGAAAATATGAGAGTTTAACAAATATATTCCTGTCACCCTAAATCCATTGACAGCTATCTGCCCTGTATGCCCCTTGAGGTAAACCTTCCCATTCAGTTCGGCGACGTCCCCATTATCCAAAATGATGCCTATTTCGACAAGATGTTGTTCATGCAAGACGGATCTCTACCCCATCGAAGCAGAAGAGTGATGTCTTCGTGGAACACTTTGCGGAGCGCATTCTGGCTGTGGAGTACCCACAGGCCATTAGCATACACCTCGATTGGCCGCCATATCCCCTGGATCTGATGACGTGTTACTTCTTTTTGTGGGGTTATATTATAGGCGAGGCGTATAGCAATAGTCCCAAAACCATTTCTCAGCTGAAAGCAGCCATTCAGGAGGTCATCGACACCATCGATGTTCCGACACTTCAGCGTGTCATGCAGACTTTCGCTTTTCCTCTGCGCCATATTATCGCCAATGATGGCAGGCTTAGCGAACATATCATAACCTACATCCAAATATCTGTAGTGACGTTTACATGTTGAATAAAGTGCGTGCACGCAGTAGTTTGTAGCTAATGTACGTTCGTTTTTTTCAAATAGTTCGATAATTGCCACCCTGTAGTATCATACTCGAAAGTATCCGACAACCTGAACTGCGTTTCGCCTGATTTTCACGCAGCCCACACAACGTAGCTGACATGCAGGTCCTCTAATCTCTTTGCAGGACAGTCGTTTGACTACACAAAACGGATATCACATGAGAGCTCCAGAGAACACTATTCTTTAAGGTAATCAGTCCGGATGTAAATCAACACCAGAATACTGTAAACACTAGGAAATGCGTCATTACAGAAGAGACAGTCCTTAACGCTTGTAAACTAAATTTTTTTTTACACTAAGAGAAATTTCAAAATCGCTATCAGAATCATCAGGATTTGAGTTAACTATCTAAATCTCATAAGTCATTCCAGCAATATTTAGGCAGAATTAAATATTTTTCCGAACAAGAGATTTTGAGACAATATCTGAGCTCCTGAAGTTCTATGACAATTCGAAGTCCTTTTACTCTTTAAATGGTTTCCCGACACCTGTAACACGTAGTTCCTAATACGAGTGGTTTGTCGTAAACAGTATGTTGAACAAACCAGTTAAAAGCAACGTGATTAACAGCGGCAAGCTCTCTATGGACACCCAAAAATTAACATCATATCACCAGTAATTTCTCTGTACTCATCACTGAGTAATTATTTGTGCGCAAGATTGAACTTTAAACGACATTACGAAATTTTTTTATGGGTCTGAATTGAAACCAATCACCTATAGCCATTGCAACTAAGCAAAGTTTCGTGCATGACGGAAACTCGATCATAGCAACGTTCGCAATTGGTGACTAGGCATAAAGGATCAAGAGATATCGAAGTTTTCACCAATATCAGTTAGCAAATCTGAACTTGAAAATTTTTCTACTCTGCTTCGAAATCTGTCAAGAACCTTATCTCCCTGTTAACTAGCCACGAGAAACGTTTATATTCATTTGAAGTGACAAAGTTTGCACGCGTTCCAAACGAAATACTATGGAGTAAGATTTTGTGACGGGAACTGGAACACAGCGCATAGCCAGATTGTTAACTAATGAAATCAGATGTTAGATATCGATTATTTTCGCCAGCAGGAAGATGTCTCAGTCTGAAACGCGGATACAATTTCTTTGCCTGACCGGGAATGGAACACGGCACTTACCGCTGTTGTTTTCCATCCACAAACTGTTTGCTCACCAGTAGTGCGATGTGTGCATGTTTGACTAGAAATAACGGAACCTATCGTTATTGTTGACAACACATGAACAGACATAAAAACGAAAATTATTTATCACTGGTGGTTCGGTATGCAAATGGTATGGCTTGAAATGAAAACGTGGATATTTTTGTGCTGGAACAGGATTCGTGCCTTTCGTAGAGACCTAGAGGAGTCTGCGGTCTTTGTAAAAACAACGAAATGATCGAACTATACATTTCGGTGTGGGTCAGATGTCACGAAAGAGAAGATACGAATTCGAATCCCAATCCAGCACCAAATTCTTCAACATCTCAAGTTCAAATAAAATAAGAGCCCTGTGACAATAAACAACCAGTGGCTCACTAAATAAAATAACGTTTCTAGTGTAAGGAAGCTCACTGGCGACAGAGTTTCTGTTTGCCGTGACTTCCGTCTTTGCTGTGGGCTAACCTAAACCGGCCCTGTCCCATTTGATAGCGGAGAGATATGATGTTTATAACGCGTACCCTAACGACGGTGCAACCTAACGTTCTTCACTTGGTGTTGCTAGAGGTGAAGGTGATCTGTTTCTGTGTGTTTGAAAAAAGGGGCCGGAAGTGGGAATGGAATCCACACCTTAGAACTCAGAAACTACGATCAATCCACTGAAGCCCACATTTGCGACATTCAGGACTATGTCGCAACGTATGATGCACGTAGCTTACAAATTAGACAACGTGAAAAATTTCAGTTCTCTGTTCACTGGCTAATTATCAGCAGGCTTCTGACGCGGAAATTAGGATAGTCACATGTCACCGGGATGCAAAGATGCTTTTAGCCATAATTGCTTCGGTTCGAAAGCCATTTTCAAATTTTCACTATTTCTAAGAAATTTCTTAGATCGAGAAATACCGTTCAAGAGTATAAAGTCGCCAAATAGTTAGATTATTACTGAAATTATCGCTATTAACTTCTTCATTCTGCTGCTGCTACACGCGTGCTTGAAAAAACATTTAATGTGTCTTAGCCGTTTGTGGCCCAAATACAGGAAAGTACACAGTTCGCAGAAACTGGTTGGGGCTTTCTACGGCAGTTGGAACGTCCTTTTCCTAGTCATTACTACAGCGAAATATTGGAGAACATAATGCTTCCTTCTGTTCTTCAGAGATTTTTCAGAGGCAGAAAAATGTTCTAACATGAACGTTCTGCTGCCCATACGGTGAACTGTGCAAAACTGTTGTTTCAAATGAACGGATACCTTACGTTGTTAGATTTGGGCCCCAAAGTTGCTGACATCAGTCCCATAGATAACGTATAGGCAGAGATGGAGAAAAATATTAGACGTAGAAAAGTAGCATGGAAAATCAAGACAACGCTGTCCGAAACAGTCCATGACGCTTGGGAAGATTTGTCACGGAGTACAGATTCGTCAGGTAACTTGTTGCCTCTATATCCCGGTGGCTCAATGCAGTTGCAGGGGAGAGCGGAAGCTGGACATCGTACTAAATTATTGTGTTGTTAGGGAAAAATTGTATATGACAAATGGACTTTTCATTCTCCCATGTAGGGGAGGAAAATTAGTTCGTCTTATCTACTTTCTTTGTTTAAAATAAAGAGGACAGGATAATACATCAAAACTAAACTGTCTGTTGCACCCTTTTCAGTCGTTCAATCGGCTCCAGATTTTAAATTATTTTACGACTTTTTGTCAAAATGACTGACACAAGCATGAACCAGTTTTTTTGTCACATGACGCATGATGTCAAATTTAGATGTGGTCTGTTTATTTATATGCGGGAAGGACGCCAATACCGACGAAAGCACAAAAGAGTTATCATTTTCTTTTGCTGACAAGCAGAAGTTATAATGCATAAAGAGACCGGCGATGTAGCTGTAACACTTTAAAATCATGAATACGTAATAATTCTTGTTGTTCTCCTAAACCAATAACTTTTACCATAAATTAAAATTAATAGAAGTGACAGCATTCGAAACCCCTAGCTGCAAATTAGAAACGGACCACCTTAACCAGGACGCCATTGCACAGAGCGCATAGGCTACGCTTACCAAGTGCCATGACAAGGTCTGTAACGTCATGATACACCGAGTGAATGTGGCGCAGTGCGTCTTCGATCGAATCGCAGATATTCCATATGACATTGTGTTGCATGAACGGAGTTACGAAGAACGTAAGTTAACTGAAAATGACGCAATAAGTTTTCTACTAGGATTCTTTTGCACGGGCCGTGTATGGAAGAGTGTAAGAACTAAATAGCTGCCAACGCAAGCGTCACAAAAATGCGATACAGTGGCGGTGAAGCTACTCCTGTAGCAATTTCTCATGCAGAAAGTGGCTTGAGAATTTTTGAAACATGTGTTCTACGACCACAATTGAAACGTATCTGTAAATGCAGTGGAATTATACACCTATCGTATCTACGTTACGACGGAAGTTTGATGTAATGAAATACAACCGTTTTTTCAGTCACATTTGTGAACTGACTCAAGTATATCACACAACAATCAAACTTTATATTTACAAGGAAAATGTATCTATTCTGATGCAGATACCAAAAGAAAGATGTGAAAAAGGGTGCAATTATGCTATTCCCGTTTTTCACCTCGAGATTTACCTGAGTGTGTTCATTGCTTCCGTAACATTTCTATCGGGTGCTGATTCGCTAATTGTAAACAACACACAAATTACTATCATTAACAGTCCCTTGGTGCCTTTTCTGAGCCTTTCTTGCGAAATAACTCAGTATTTCCAAAACAGACACTTCTACCTTAATCCAACAAAGTACTGAATGGGGGTTGTGAGATGGCTAATGATGCATAACATGTCTTACGATTTCGTAAGTGAATTTCGTTCTGGCCGTTTGCAGATCGAATAATGAAAACCAGAAACAGAGGTACAAGCCGCAGTGTTTCTCCAACGAAATCCTAATCGACTCGAGTATCAACCACTTCACTGAAAATCGAGCACATTACTACTAACCCAACATGACACATCTGTGCTGTCTAAGGTATCAGTCTATCGTCAGACTTAATTCCTTTCATTTTCTAATCCACATGCAATAGCAAAAAATTCCAGAATCATTTGTGTCGAACAGCGCGTGGCTGCATCAAGATTAGAACAATTTACGCTCGAGTCTTTCTTCGCCTCACAGCAGCTACCGGCCACCGGCCATACACGCCCGCCGCTAAAGTCAGACACCTCTGCCTAGGTGAACGTGACACGGCGCTATGAGGGTCTTTATCAACGTTAATTTTCTTATTTACAGTTCTCGCGTTAATTTCGCAGTTAAGATTTGGATTTTGCATAGCTGAAACTTACGAACGTTGTTCAAATGTGATTAAATATAGTCGCAAGCGGAATAAGGTCTAACATTTGCAACATATTGTTCGCTTTGGATTTAGCAGAGGAGTGAAGACAACAGAGGCAGCTCTTAACTCTTGTACTGTGTGTGGGGCGAGTGTGCTTGGGCAAAAAAAAATCAGAAAATTATTTTTTGCTTCGAGAAAGATGCTTCTAGCATGAATGATTTTGCACATTGAGGGGACCTCGATAACAGACGTACAGGGTGTTACAAAAAGGTACGGCCAAACTTTCAGGGAACATTCCTCACACACAAATAAAGAAAAGATGTTATGTGGACATGTGTCCGGAAACGCTTAATTTCCATATTAGAGCTCATTTTTGTTTCGTCAGTATGTACTGTACTTCCTCGATTCACCGCCAGTTGGCCCAATTGAAGGAAGGTAATGTTGACTTCGGTGCTTGTGTTGACATGCGACTAATTGCTCTACAGTACTAGCATCAAGCACATCAGTACGTAGCATCAACAGGTTAGTGTTCATCACGAACGTGGTTTTGCAGCCAGTGCAATGTTTACAAATGCGGAGTTGGCAGATGCCCATTTGATGTATGGATTAGCAAGGGGCAATAGCCGTGGCGCGGTACATTTGTATCGAGACAGATTTCCAGAACGAAGGTGTCCCTACAGGAAGACGCTCGAAGGAATTGATCGGCGTCTTAGGGAGCACGGAACATTCCAGCCTATGACTCGCGACTGGGGAAGACCTAGAACGACGAGGTCACCTGCAATTGACGAGGCAATTCTTCGTGCAGTTGACGATAACCCTAATGTCAGCGTCAGAGAAGTTGCTACTGTACAAGGTAACGTTGACCACGTCACTGTATGGAGAGTGATACGGGAGAACCTGTTGTTTCCGTACCATGTACAGCGTGTGCAGGCACTATCAGCAGCTGATTGGCCTCCACGGGTACACTTCTGCGAATGGTTCATCCAACAATGTGTCAATCCTCACTTCAGTGCAAATGTTCTCTTTACGGATGAGGCTTCATTCCAACGTGATCAAATTGTAAATTTTCACAATCAACATGTGTGGGCTGACGAGAATCCGCACGCAATTGTGCAATCACGTCATCAACACAGGTTTTCTGTGAACGTTTGGGCAGGCATTGTTGGTGATGTCTTTATTGGGCGCCATATTCTTCCATCTACGCTCAATGGATCACGTTATCATGATTTCATACGGGATACTCTACCTGTGCTGCTAGAACATGTGCCTTTACAAGTACGACACAACATGTGGTTCATGCACGATGGAGCTCCTGCACATTTCAGTCGAAGTGTTCGTACGCTTCTCAACAACAGATTCGGTGACCGATGGATTGGTAGAGGCGGACCAATTCCATGGCCTCCACGCTCTCCTGACCTCAACCGTCATGGGGGCATTTGAAAGCTCTTGTCTACGCAACCTTGGTATTAAATGTAGAGACTCTTCGTGCTCGTATTGTGGACGGCTGTGATACAATACGCCATTCTCCATGGCTGCATCAGCGCATGAGGGATTCCATGCGACGGAGGGTGGATGCATGTATCCTCGCTAACGGAGGACATTTTCAACATTTCCTGTAACAAAGTGTTTGAAGTCATGCTGGTACGTTCTGTTGCTGTGTGCTTCCATTCCATGATTAATGTCATTTGAAGATAAGTAATAAAATGAGCTCTAACATGGAAAGTCAGCGTTTCCGGACACATGCCCACATAACATATTTTCTTTCTTTGTGTGTGAGGAATGTTTCCTGAAAGTTTGGCCGTACCTTTTTGTAACACCCTGTATATGATGAAGTGCGACCATTTAAGCGTTGTGTAACATTTCCATTGAACAGGCGAGGTTCAGAAGTGGGGAGCAGTAGTGCTACATGCTCTAATTTAAAACAACAAAAATCATGTGGGAGACTATTAATGCAGTTTTGCTTGAACGTCATTAGTTGGCTCATTACGAACTCTAAAGCAACATTCCTGCTCGTGAGTAGTTGTGTTGTCTTTATATTAACTTCTTAAGGAACAGTAATGGCTGAGCCCTACCAAAAGGCAATATACTCGATCAAAGGACAGTTTGAAATATAATATTTTAGCTATGATGGTTCAGGAAGGGTGTTGTGCATTACGAAAACCTTCCCAGGGGAGAATATACTGAGCCTAGTATTTGTGTGTCAACAAGCTAAGAGACCTATCCGTAGCAGTGTGAGGAAAAACGACTTACAAAACTACACACGTGTTGATATTACAAGGTAATAACAAAAGTATCCGGGAGTTAGAAAAGTCAGCCACCAAGCACTTACTCTTCTGATCGTATGCCCTCAAATGCTTGCCTTTAAAGTTCCTTATCGAAAAACAGTCAAGAAAATTTCTCTCTGGGTGACAATACGCTTCAGACCTGGTTTGAAGAGATCTTTAACTCAGATCGAGTAGGTTTCTACAGGCGTGGAATCGGTAAACGCGAGGATGAAGGAAATGAAATGTGTGTGAATTCTTAAGGGATCAAACTGCTGAGGTCATCGGTCCCTAGATTTACACACTACTTAACCTAACTTATGCGAATAACAACACACGCACACACACACACACACACACACACACACACACCCTTATTCGAGGGAGGACTCGAACCGCCGGTGGGAGGGGCCGCGCAGTCCGCGACATGACCCCTCAAACCACGCGGCCACTCCGCGCAGCGATAATGCGAGAGAATATACTGTGATGATAAATTTCTCTCTGATATTCACTGTTTTGTTCAATAAAATAAGAAAAAACGCTAGTAAAATACGCAGTGTATTAATTCAAATTAAATTCAGATTACCACGGTATCCGTAAGTTGAGGGTCTGTTTTGGTGAAAAATAAAGAATCTGTAACAGGAATGTGCCGGTATCAGCACGAATTAGTGAGATATTACTCATACTGGACTTCGAAACAGTCAGTCATTACTCGCTGTCCCGTGTCACAATGAAGCAGTACGGAAATGTGATAGTTCACAAATAAATCTTCCTTATCGATTTTAGATCTGACTGCTTGCAGCTCTGTTACGAAACAAGTAAAAATGTATCCTCCAGCGTGACTGGAACCGGGAACCAAACCAGCATCCCATTTACAGGCGACGACGTTCCTCACAGATAGCGGTATACTGCCGCGTTGTGCTCTTGGTTACTGCTGCAGCGCTCGCTAAGATAGATTAAGCTCGCAACGTAAAAGATACGATTAATTGCAATTATCACGTCGAATGAGTTTCCTGGACTCAAAACCACAAATTGATAACTTAATTTCACATCTTATGTGAAAATCACTCAGATTATTTAACGGAAACAATACGAATATATCAAGTGATATTCTAATTCTGTGTCATCCAGGAAGTAACTCATCACTCACAGGGTTACAAAACATATCCTGGGTTGTTGAAAAGTTTCAGTTATACTTCCAGTACGAAATACCAGCCTTGTGCGGTCTAGGAAGTGACTACAGTTCAGGTCTCAAAGTAGCGGCGGCCGTGCGCCGAAATACCCAAAGCATATGTCAATGAGTGCTATTTTAGTTTCTGTAACTGCGTTTAGGGATTACAGCATCGGCACTAATAATACTCATATCCACCGACGGAAAATTAAACAACACAAATCATTAACTGTTAAAATTATTTGTGTTTTTCAGTCTTAAGAGTACCGAAACTAAAAGGCTCATTGCCAGACATTTTTCACACTTTTAGAACATCTCTACTAGTGATACTACAAATGTTATGAGTAGGCAGAATTAGTAAAACTGTCAGTCAGTCCATAAATACTCAAAGAAAAATATGCATCATCTATTCGTATGATTAAAATGTATTGGCAGCTGATACTTTGTCAACAAAAGCAGAAAGCGCCTATGTTGAACAGCTTTTCAAAGTGCAGTATGCTTAAGAAAGAGAGTACCCGAAATAACAACAGATTCACCAAGCTGAGTGTGGTGCTGAGATTATATGCGTCGCTTCCTCAGATTTCTATTAATTTAGACCATAACGTTTTAACATAACGGGGCCTCTTGGCTACCACAGCACTTATATGAGAATTATCGAGTTCTGTTGTGGCGGCACAGAGGGGCAAACGGTTTTAGAATTAGCTCTGTCTAGAAGAAAATAAAGAAATGGAAAACAGATAGGAATTTCTATTACGTACTGTTATTTATTTGACTGTACACATTATAACCTTCCATTTGAACAGCACAGCACATTTTTACTCTAGCAACCGAGATACCAATTGTAATAACTAGATAATGATTATCAGTTTTCGCAATGCAGTTTTTAACTGTGAATTAGCTACAGTCTCACTTAAATTCAAATTCCACCATCGTCTCCTCACCACAGAATTTTCATATTTTCTGATTATGTGTGTCGCCGCATTGCACAGAGCAGAACACAGTTTCTTAAAAGGTGAAACATGATACCTTGAACTGCAATGCGCAAGATCTCTTCTTTCCTGTTTAGTTTGCTTGCTGTTGCGTTGCATTTTTTTGTTCAGCGTCCCGAACAGTAATCATAAGTCAAGCTGCAGTTAGATTATTCAGAGTCAGCTTTGCTTTTTCAAAATTCATTACCGGTTCAGTTTAGGTAAAATTCAGTTCAGATCTCATTTCATATGCCGGCAATTTTATTTTTACAGTGCTGTGTTAAATTCGGGTGTGTGCTATTCAGTATTTGGAAATTTATTCAGTCACACTACGTACGTAAATTCACAGGGGATTTTAAAGAAAAATTTTGGTGATCCATTCTTTCCAAATTCAATTAGCAATTTTATGTAGCATTTTATTTCTGTTAGCTTGCATGTTGGAGTTGGTAGTCACGCATTGTGACGCCACGCATTATAGCACTGATCATTGTAGCGCGTTTTCTGCGTGTTCACATACCTCTGTATTTGAATACGCATACCTATACCAGTTTCTTTGCCGGTTCAGTGCAGTTTCAGACAGTATTGGTGACTCATTTTATCATATAGTGTTTCCACAATTACACCACTTAACACAGATACCTGAGTATATAGAACAACAGTCCAGTCCTGGTTCAGTTCACAAGATTTCTTAAACATAGAAAAGTCACAGACAAGCAAAACTAGTGTGGCTAGTGTCATGAAACAGTCATCAAAATTCTCCACCTACACGTTGAGGTTGAACTGTGTTGATGGTTTGTGGTCAGCATACTTCAGTTCTCTTCGTAGCCTATAGATGGGTGTGGTGGAGATTGGTCATACGGTGGCGTGTCGTGCACGCGAGTGTACTGCACAGGGCCTCAAGGATGGACGCCACGAACACACGTTCATTGTAACTTACTAGTTGTCCCTTGTCCTCTAAGAGGTCGTCTGCCACGTTTTTCCCTCGCTGTCCAAAACCGCCTTGTAAAGAGGTTAACAAGTCTATACTATCAGTCCTATTACCGTCAGCGCCAAAATGTCCAGGCAAGAGCAGGTAAATATCGGGAGTAACAGAGACTCTCTTACACAAAGGTCCAGTTGTACTCGACGTATGGTTTCTCTATCTCCCCTGACAATTTATCCCATTATTGTGGTGAACTCTCTCGGCTAGATATTTTATCTTTATTAAAATGGTTCAATGGCTCTAATCACTATGGGACTTAACATCTGAGGTCATCAGTCCCCTAGACTTAGAACAACTTAAACCTAACTAACCTAAGGACATCACACACATCCATGCCGAGGCAGGATTCGAACCTGCGACCGTAGCAGCAGCGCGGTTCCGGGCTGAAGCGCCTAGAACCGCTCGGCCACAGAGGCCGGCTATCGTTATTAGTAAATCACATCCGTTAGTATGAAATTACATCCGGCATCACTTTCAATAGCAACCGTTGCCACTAGTCACGTACAGGGTGTAGTCAATGAAGAAATCTGCAGGCTGCGCTTTGAGAATTTCCTCAACCGGACTCTTGCTAATAGACTGCGCAAGATATCAGCAAGGTTTTGTTCAGTTTATGAGCTGTTATAGTGACAGTCACGTCGAATCAAGACAATTTAGCGGCCGTCGGCCGCATGTATGGCGTGTGTTTAAGCTCGCAACAAGGAGTGCGTGGTAGCCGCGCGGTCTGTGGGCACCTTGTCACGGTTCGTGCGGCTTCCACCAGTTGGAGGTGCGAGTCCTCCCTTGTGTTGTCCTTAGCGTACGTTAGTTTAAGTTAGATTAAGTAGTGTGTAAGCTTAGGGACCGATGAACTCAGAAGTTTGGTTCCATAGGATCTTACCGCAAATTTTCAAAAAAGCTAGCAAGAAAACGCCCAAAAGAAGTGCAGCTTGCTAAGAATAACTATTAAAAAGAAGAAACTTGGTAGGTGTGTTCTGCATTTTAAAGATGATGTCTATTCAAATTTCGCACCAGTCGCATAAGAATGGCAATGAAAGTGCCACTCCCAGGAGACAAATCAGGTTAGGTTGAGCGTTATTTAGCTTTGCGAATGGACGTGGTGAGTTGATGTTAGTCATGATTGCCTTTAAGGGACAAAGACGCCGTTAACAACACCTCGTTGAGTTTTGAAGCGGTAGTGTAATAGGACTATGACAAGCTGGATGTTCCTTCTGTGATATCGCAGAAAGACTTGGCTAGACTGTAGCCACAGTACATAGTTGCTGGCAGCGATGGTCACAAGAATGTACGGTCGCAATAAGAACGGGCTCCGGATGGCCAAGTGGCACTACAGAGAGAGAAGTCGATTTTGTTCGGCGTATGGCCTTGGCGCATCGTACTGCATCTGCAGCAGCAATTTGAGCGGATGTTGACACCACAGTGACACAATGAACCGTTACAAATCGGCTATTTCAACGACAGCTCCGAAACATAAGCCCTGTAGCGTACATTCCACTGACCCCAAGCCACAGCCATTTGTGACTTCAGTGGTGTCCAGTGAGAGCTCACTGGAGGGCAGGGTGGAGGTCTGTTGTGTTTTCTGACGAAAGCTGATTCTGCCTCGGTGCAGCGATGGCCGTGTGTTGGTTAGAAGGGGGACAGTTGAGGGCCAGCAACCAACCTGTCTCCGTGCTGGACACAACTGGAGCTACGGTCTGGGGTGCGATTTCGTATGACAACAGGAGCACTCTCACGGTTACCCACGTATGCTGACGGCAAATTTGTATGTCAGTCTGGTGATTCGAACTGCTGAGTTTCCATTCATAAGCAGCGTCCACAGTGTGTTTTCAAACAGGATAACGCTAGCCCATATACCGCTGTTATAACCCAACATTCTCTACAGAGTGTCGACACGTTGTCTTGGCCCGCTCGATCACCAGATCTGTCTGCAATCGAGCACATATGGGACATCATCACACTCAGTTTCAGCTTCGTCCACAACTAGCATTAACCGCCGCTGTGCTGACCGACGACGTGCAACAGGCATGGAACTCCATCCCACAAACTGACATCCGGCACCGGTATAATACAATGCATACATGTTTGCATGCTTGCATTCAACATACTGGTGGTTGCACAGGTTATTAATGTACAAGCATTTCATATTTGCAATGGCGTATCTTGCACTTACGTTAACCTGTGATCTTGTAATCTTAATGTACTCCAGAAATTGCAATTCTCCGCATTATTTATTTTCTGCTGTTGCGATTTTTTCCCCTCAGTATAGCTGAGGGTAAAGGACAATAATCTTTAACAGGTAACTGTACTCCCTGCTTTTATTACAAATATAGGTGTGGTTACGACGGTAATTATTTCATCTCGTTAATCAGGAGCAAATAAAACTCTATATAAAGAACAAAGAATAAATGAGAGACAAATAAAAGGTTGCCCTAACAACTCGAAGTGTCAAAATGTTAGATGGTGTACGCTGTCAGAAGATGCTCTTGACTTGAATGAGTTCACGTTTTTTCCTCCCTTTCTCTGTCTTTAACCTACTGGCCGTTAAAAATTTGCACAAAAAGTTAAAACTGACGAGAGCAAACGGCGGGTTTGGTCTTCATAGTCGCGCCCCGCTGACAAGTAGCAAAAGTTTTCCTTGGTACGCAGGGCTTCCTCACAGGTGTCGAGGAAATCCTCGATTTTTGGACTGTAGAGCCCCAGCGTGAGGCTGGGCGGCTGTATGTGTGTAGCGACCTTTACTTAGCGCAAGCGCCCCTGAAGACGAGGCTCTGCGGTGACGTCAAAACACGGTGAGTCCCCGCTTCCTCTTAGCGGCTAACTGCCCGTGCAGGCCCGCTCTCAGCTCTCCTTGTTTGCTGTCGCTGTAGCAAGCGCGTTCACGTCATGCCTCGGACTAATGCTGTTACTGAGACTGATGTACTTGTTTTCCATAGATTTCGAGGTTCGTCAGCTGAAGGACTGTCACGGCCGGAACACCTGCCAAAAATTGGCAGGGATGGAGAAGGAATCTTATGCAACGAGCGAAACCGGCATTCGCGCGCAATAGCTTATGGAAGTCACGAAGAAAGAAAACATGGAACTGTTGAAAAACAGGTCTCTCAGAATACCAGTATGAAAGACTAATGCCGTTCAACTTGAATTCCGGAATACAGGTCTTCAATGAGCAGCAACCTCTAGCTTTATGTAAGTGTCTAGTAATGTATGTGCGAGCGCGAGATCGTGCCTCCGAATGTGGATTGATGGGTCGGTAATAACTGTAATCCTAACAGAGTGAATTACTTTCCTGTTATAGGTGTTTGTGGTCTAAGCATTAATACTTAGTTATGTCCCTCTTACATTAACGTCTAAACATCAAGCGTTATCAAGAAATGAGAAAATGGTTCCTTAACAAGATACCGGAAGTACTGCAGAAAAAGATTAAATTTCACCACAAGACATTTACCATTGAACAGTGTTCAATACAAGTAATTAGAACGGTTACAAAAGAGGACATACAATCTTTAGGGTTCTGTACCTCAAACCGTAAAAAAGAAACCCTAACAGGATCACTTTGTTGCACATCGGTCTGTCTGTCCAGCTACTAAGACACCTTTTTCTCAGGAACGGGTAGAGGTGTCGAGTTGAAATTTATGTCAGATACTAAGGTCTACGGTCCGTTGACGGCGTGAAGCACATACGCTTCTACGAGAGCTAAATGAAAAGTAATGCCTCCACCTTCGTTAATTGGGTTTTGATGGGAATATTTTAATAAATCAAACGCAGATATAATCCTTATAATGTGATCTTTAATTACCAGTATTCACTCTTCCACTCTGCCAACGATGAACAAGTTTTCTGAAGCCGTCACGGAGGAAGTCGACACTCTGTTTCCGCAACCACAGTCCCACAGTTCCCTCGACGTCTTCATCAGAAGCATAATGATATCCCCGAAGACCGCCTTTCATTACCGGGAACAGATGGAAGTCAGACGGTGCTAAATCTGGACAGTATGGAGGATGCCGTACGGTGGTGAGATTCAGTTCTGCTGTGGTGGCACATGAAGAGTGTGGTTTGCATTGTCACGCTCCAGGAAAACATTTCCATTTTCCTTTCGGACCTTTGTTAGCCCTCGTTTTAGAGTTCGTAGCGCTGTGATGCAGCGCTCTGAATTTATTATTGTTCCGCGATCAAGGAAATCAACATGGATAACACCATCTGCTTCCCAGAACACTGTGGACATGATTTTTCCAGCTGAGGGCTGCGTCTTGAATTTCTTTATCTGAGGCGAGTCTTAGTGTCGATACTCCATAGACTGACGTTTCGTCCCCGGGTCGTAATGGTGTACCCACGTTTCGTCTACTGTCACAATTGAATGGAGAAAGGCGTCACCTTCATTGTCGTAACGCATTGACCGACCGTCTGCGCAGGGTTGCATGCTTCAGACTGTAACAACACAACCGTTCATTGGTAAGGCTTCCCGCCAACTACAGCTGTAGAGAAGAGGCTACGGAATAGTCCAGTACCTGCCACAAACCAATGCTGCCAACTGTTGAAGAGTTACGAAGGTGGAGACATTACTTTTCAGTCAACCCTTGTAATTCAATGCAGTCCAAAGATACGCCCATTTACTTCCCATATTTATATACTCGTAGCTCAGTCTTCAGAACCTATAGATGAACTATCTACATACGTAATACGCAACACTCAGAGCACGAGTCCTGCTCGTACACATAGGATTTTTTTTATTTTCTTAAGGAGTACCGAATCTGGAAAATCTCTTCTACAACAATAGCATAGTTAATAAAGATATGTTACTCCTAGTTGCAAGTTATTCTCGGCAAGGCACGCTCTCAGTAAGGATGTTCAAGAGCTATCATGGCTGAAGATTCTATTCTCTTGAAATTCCAGTGACGATTACTGGAAGATAGAGTGAAATTCGTTTTGCAATGCATCCCTGACTTGCTCCACTAGATTCAGAAGCGTAGAGATCGCCTGATACTCCACATGATGGAAAACATCCCCTACGAGAAATTCATCCACCAGAACAGCTGATTACGGGCGGGCATTATTTTCCGTGAAGTAGCAGACAAGACCAACTACACCTCCGGAAAATTTCACGAATGGCTGCAGTACTCCATCTCTGCATCTCCGAAAGTTAAAAGTATGTTTCCAGCTACCACCAAGATAAAATCCACCCTACACCCTTGAATATTATACCTATGCACACTAGAAAATCACCAAACGAAGCTGGCCTCTTTCCACGATGTTCCTCTGACTACATTGGACTCTTCTTTACCTGGAGAAGAATCTGCGACCAGAAGCATACCACAAGTTTTTTTCTGCGAAGAGGACAGTATTGTATTCAGTAACTGAACAGTCGTGACGTTACTGACTCAGCAATTAATGCTGTCGTTTCTGTTGTTTCGTAGTCGAAACGTGCACTGCTCAGTGTTTGACATAGAAATCGATTGCTTGGAGTACCCGATGCACGGTTTGTCGGAAAATTATAACTTCTGAAGCGGGTAAAAATGAGATATATATATATATATATATATATATATATATATATATATGTTGTACTGTTGAGCGAGAAATATCGTATAATTTTGAAATCTCATTACCGCAAATACCGAATTCAAGGAAAGCGGTTAAGCACAACTTCAACAATGTAGGAAGACAATCCTGTTGAACGCCAAACAGTTCTGTTGTTAAACCTCAGCAGTTCTCCTGTCTACAGTCCGTATAGACAGCTACACTATCTGATGAAAAGTATCCGGACACCTATTAGTGAACATTAATATGAGGTGTGTCCTCCCTTCACTTTTTCACGGCTTGAACTCTTCTGGGACACTTTCAACGAGGTTTCTAAATGTCTGTGGAGAAGTGGCAGTCCATTATACCTCAAGAGCCGAAAAGAGGGAGGGTAGTGATGTTAGACGCTAGGGTCTGGAGCAAGTCGACGTTCCAACTCATCCCAAAGGTGTTCCATTGAGTTAACGTCGGGACTCTGGGCGGGATAATCCTTTTCAGGAATTTTATTGTCCACAAACCATTGCCTCATAGAGGCTGCTTTATGACAAAGTGCATTTTCATGTTCTGACAAACAATCATCGTCTCCGAACTGGTTCTCTACTATACGCAGTAGACAGTGCTGCAAAATGTGCTCATGTCGTTCCGTATTTAACGTTCTCTTTAGCACAAGATGGGGACTGAACTATAATGACGAAAGACTCCTTCATACCGTAAAAGCATCTCCCCCGTACTTCAGTGCTGGGTAACGCTCTCCAGGCATTCGCCAAACCCAAATCCTTCCTTAGGAATACACAGGGTACAGCGTGATTCATCACTCTAGCATACCCTCTCTCACATCAGACCAGGGCTTCACACATACTCGTTTCCAGATATCCACCGTCCAGTGGCGTCTCTCTTTTCAACATCTCAAGTGTCGCCTAGCACTCACTGCGGAAATAAGTGTCTCATGAGGAGCTGTTCACTATTGTACTTCATTTATTTTAGCTTCCCACCCACAGTCATTGTGCTAACTTGACTGCTCGTAGTGGTTTGGAATTCACGAGTGGTTCCTTCCGCCGGTTTCATGAAATTTCTTGCAACCACCCTCTACAATGCTCAACAGCCCCTGTACATGAGGTATGCTTGGTCTTGGTTTATCTGTTGCTGTTTCTTCTCGTTTCCACTTCACAGTCACAATACCAACAGTCAACTTGATAGATGTGTTACATCCAATGGCTAGCCTACTTTCTCTTGGCCGTCTCAGTCAGCTGTTACTGCTTCTCTACTGACAACAGATTACTGTGTGTGTGTGTGTGTGTGTGTGTGTGTTTTCGCGGTTTATGGGGCTCGACAGTGAGATTGTTCTGTTTAATCATTTATTTAACCTGATCTCGTTAGGGTCATCAGGCCCTCTCTCACATCGGACCAGAGCTTCATACATACAGTACCTTTCTTACATCATAGTTACCTAAGAAATACAATTTTAGTATGGCAAATAATATTAAATAAGATTAGAGTGTCTATAGCGACAATGTGAGTAACAAATACTGACTGTGAACTAATATAGTTAATACTGGTGGTAGAAGTACTACTGCTGCTGTCACTAGTAGTGATAATAATAATAATAATAATAATAATGACAATAATAATGACAATAATAATTACGATTATAACAATAATTGTAGTGGCAGATATAAAAAGAGTTTATAGGTGTACAAAACAGATGTTTTCCGATATAGGGAGTTCTGGTTATCAGTGCACGTACGGAAATTAATAGTGTAAGGGAGCGCCTAGCACAATGACAGCCATTCTCTCCCAACCAAACTCACGGTCCTCCTTACAATCACACTGACATCCCTTAAGTTAACGGAAATCAGTGAAATGTTCCAAAACTGTCAATTAGAAACGGTTAACGTAAGAGGAAAGCCAAAATAATTTCTCAGGAAAATGTGACTGCCTGATTACTTACAAAAGCATGTACAAGCCAGTCACCCTGACAACACATCAAAAACTTCTCCCAAAAATGTTAGGAAATAAGTCAGACATTTTTCAAAACCTTAAAAGTCGTACCAAATTCCTTTGATTATGAGTTGAAACAGAGAGAAAAGGAATCCTGCCCTCTTGTATGAATACAAAACACAGTCTACTAAAATATAGCGCACCGTGATCTGTACCCCAGAAGCACCACACACTGGAGGGTCCTTTTCTCGGAACAAGAAGCGATGCGTTATAGGGCTCTATCCTATGTGAAGACGAGTGTGATGGGCCTCATACAGCCTGTGAAGCTGGAAGGTGGTGCGTGATGGCCGAGTTGTTGACTTTACCAGACGGAGTTTACTCTCTGCCACCTTCACCGTCTCTTCTTCCCATCGACGCATGACTCTGTAACTTAACAACGAGGTGAAAGCATGTAAGGATGGCACACTGAACTATCAGAGTATCGCGCACGCCTCCTTAACTGCTACATCCGCCATTTCGTTTCCCTTAATACCCATGTACACTAGCATCCAGGGCCGGCCGTTGTGGCCGAGCGGTTCTAAGCGCGACAGTCTGGAACCGCGCGACCGCTACGGTCGCAGGTTCGAATCCTGCCTCGGGCATGGATGTGTGTGATGTCCTTAGGTTAGTTAGGTTTAAGCAGTTCTAAGTTCTAGGGGACTGATGACCTCAGAAGTTAAGTCCCATAGTGCTCAGAGCCAACTGGCATCCAGGAAAAAGATACCTCACTCCCCAGCTTTTGTAGATGGAAAAGGGTGTCCTGGATATCCTGTACTAATTTATCTGCTGGATGCATGTGTTGTAGAGAGTGAAGGACACTCAAGGAGTCGGAGCAGACGAGAAATTTAGCCGCTGCGACACAACTCATCTATTCCAGTTGCGCACTACCGCTTCCAATTCCGCATGCAAAACAATGAACTCTTGAGGCAACTGACTCGAGAACACGATAAGGAATAACAACAGAGTAACCAGTGGAGTCCCCCTGTTTAGATCCATCCACAAGTACAGCTACATAGTTGTGGTGCACATTTAAGGTGTCATAAATATTGTATTAAATTAAACACACGATTGAAGCCTCTCCTGTACTGCATTAAGTCTCAGCATTAAGCAATGAAGCAGTTAGTTGAAAACCTGAATTTGGGTTTGTACTTGCCCAACACCAAGTGACTCCAGTATATTCCTCAGGCGGATCCCAAACGACCGAGATGGAGAGAAGGCTTTCGAAAGGTGCACGACCAACAGTATGGTATGGTGGTGAATTGGGAGCAGCGAGAAACTTATCACAGCGGTAGCACTGGTTCCGGCCAGATCATCGAAGCTTTGCGCTGTAGCATTTGCCTAGCACTTGGATAGGAGACCGAGTGGGCGGCACTCAGTTTTTGTGAGGCCAATTGAGGAGCTGCTTGATTGAGAAGTAATGCCTCTGGTTAGGAGAGCTGACAGTGGCCAGGAGAGCAGTGTGCTGGCCACATACCCTCCATATCTGCATCCAGTGATAGCTAACAACTGAGGATGACACGCTGGTCGTCGGTACCGTAGGGCCTTCCCAAACCTGTTCGGATGGAGTATAGTTTTAGTTTATAAGAACTTATATGCCTGATGCTCCATGAAGACTTGCTGCCAGATGATGAGTGGTGATGCCCCAGTCCCAAAGTAGAGACTGGGGATTGGGCGGGTCATGTAATCACCAATGGTCAACCTGATCCCTCATAGTGGATAGAGTCAATGATCTTCAGGTACGAACGTCTCGCTAATCCGTGCAACCTGCTCCCATAGTCTAGACAAGGTCTCATGGAAAACCCTGTACAACTGGAGTAGATGCACCCTATTTACACAGGTTGAACTCTCCTGGGACACTTCCAGCGAGGTTTCTAAATGTCTGTGGAAGAGTACCAGACCATTCTACCTCAAGAGACGAAACAAGAGAAGGTAGTGATGTTATACGCAAGGGACTTGAGCAAGTCGACGTTCCAACTGATCCCAAAGGTGTTCCATTGGTTTGAGGTCGGGACTCGGTGCAGGCTAGTGCTTTTCAGAAATTTTATTGTCCACAAACCATTCCTTCAAGGACGCTGCTTGGCAATTAAGGAACGTTAAGATATTAAGCGTTCCTGGGTCCTTGCCTTCAGGTTCTTTAGTTGTGATAACGACGACAGTTTGGAACAAAAAATGAGGCCCAGAATCCTCAATGAGTCCTTGAAATGTAGAATGAATGTATGTATGTATTGAACTGGGGACCTAAGAACGACGGAGAGGCTTCGTCCCCGCCGTATCACTTAGTGGTATACAACCTCACAACAGGCTACAGCAATTCACTCACCCCACTGCCGCCCCACACCGAACCCAGGGTTATCGTGCGGTTCGGCCCCCAGTGGAACCCTCACTCCCGCCCCCTCCCCTGGAACCTCTCATTCCAGACGAGTGTAACCCCAATGTTTGCGTGGTAGATTAATTATGGTGTACGAGTACGTGGAGACAGTGTTTGCGCAGCAATCGCCGACATAGTGTAACTGAGGCGGAATAAGGGGAACCTGCCCATATTCATTGAGGCAGATGGAAAACCACATTAAAAACCATCCACAGGCTGGCCGGCACACCAGACCTCAACATTAATCCACCGGGCGGATTCGTGCCGGGAACCGGAACGCCTTCATGCTCGCAAAGCAGTGTGTTAGACCGCACGGCTGGCCGGGCGGGCCTAAAATGTAGAATGGTGTCCCTCATATGCAAGTCAGGTAAATTAAAAATAAGACGAGAACGATTAAAATTAACACGCTACAATTTTCTGTGGAAATTGTGATACCTGTCATTGCAGCTCATTCCTCCATCCTCTTCACTGTGAGCTGCAACTGACGAGTAGCAGCTCCAGTGCTGGAAAAAAAAACTGACAAATCGTTCACAGATAAGGAGCATTGCACATAACTTCTTCCCACAAACGTTATACTGTTTGTGTTTGAGGCTAAAACGGTAACACTTAAAACACTTCCCTGGTGAATAAAACTTTCATTAAAATGTGTTCGTGTCTTGTTTAAAACCTTCTGTTTCTATTCCTGACTCTTTCTCATGTTTGATTGCTTATTATTCGGATCACGGTTTTTACCGTATGACATGGATTTTTGGAGATAACTATGATCCTTACTAGCAGTAGCCAAAGCCTTTCGATATACCAGTTCCGCCGTGTGCTGTGTTATGTGAAGTTTCTATGAAAGTCTACGGACATTTAAACCCAATGAATTATCTGAATTATTGAGACTTACGAGTGACGATCCAGGTCTTTCGTTCAATTAAGAATTTATTATTCATGCCTCAGACAGGACTCTTTCCTTGAGTGATTTCAGATAGGATGCATGAAAACTTACGGAATGGACGTGTGGGGTGGTGGATTGGGGGGGAGGGAGGGGGGGGGGGGAGGGGAGTGAAGAGTGAATTATGTTCCATGAAAGAAACATTTCTTACCGAGTCAGAACTTGCCTCCCGACTCACACGTTGCATACCAAGGAACAATTGTACCTTAGGAGCGTGAGTGGATTTCTCCTAAGCATTCTTTACGTTTAATGTCAGCAAGGGATTCTGCTTCAAAGGTAATAGGAGATGGATACTCTAGGGAGCCCAATGAGCTCTCAATATCGCAAAACACTACACTTGAAGCGCATAAAAATATACAACAAACGAACGGTGAACTCGGCTTTTTAGCAGCAGGAATTCGAGGTGCTCTCTCACTAACGGTCTAAACGACACAGGACTACACTAACGAAAACAAACAAAAGCCTGTACGATCCGAGTGTCGATATAAGGATCGATAGCAACGGCGGTACGGTACGCTACACTGTTATTAAAATAAAAGCTTGTACCTAGTAGGCTCGTCTCCCTCATTGACACACTAACGTTTACTTCCTCCTGTCTTCCCTTGTAACATTTGCCCCTTCTTAGAGAGCCAATCCTAGCCTAGCCTCTCACGAGCAGTCATCCAATCACAAGACACAATTCTCGTGGAGCGTTCAGCCACTTTTCAATAATTCTACATAACTACTACGTCAGACTAGGTTGACCAACGAAATACCCGCATTTTCACGTCCAGGAACCTACAGCTAAAGAAAGGAAAGTTGTTTCAATTGCTCTGTGAATGGGCGTGACATTGTCCTTGTTTCTTGGTGAGGAGAAATCCGTCACAAGGAGTCAGGTTCTCAGTATGACGTAGCATTAGCATACACATACTTTTTCTACTGACTTGCAGGACTCCACTCTGGAATTCTTGTGTTGGCAGGCGGTGCTTTTAGCCCATTTATTAAGAAGTTCTATGGCTTAGTACATCCTGCATGTACTAGTGAAGAACGTAGGTATACAAAAAATTCAGAAGTATATGGTGCAGGAAAATAACTACTACGTGTGGTATTGGAATGGGTTAACCAGATATGCTGTTTTATCCCGTAGTTCACAGTATGGCACGAAGGATTAGATTGACAGTGATATCGGATTATGGATTAGCGTAGGTCCATTTCATGTGATGCAAGCTCATTTCGTTGCTTGACTGCCGCTGCCGTTCGCAGAGTCATTTTTGTCAGCGTCCAAACTCTGCTGTCGGCTATGTTATACCTCCGACCCCGCTACCAGCGCCTGCCTTAGTGCTTAAATTGCAAATCCCCGCTGTTGTCTGGCCATGAGGAAATTGTTCTGGAAGGACGACACGCCTCTCCACGCCAGATAGGGTGGTGCCGGTGCTTGCTTCCTGCCTCTCTGGTCTGGTCCCACAGAAAGTGGGTGAGCCAGCCCCTTCTTTCGCTTTCACGTAGCCGCTGGCCGTCTTACTGTGGTTTCCTTCCTGTCTCCGAAGCATAAATGCGACATGCTCGTCAGTCCTGTGTCTTCTGCTGGGCTATCTGCACATTGCTTCCAACTAAACAGTACATCCTTACAAACACTTTGTAAATACACAATGAATCACAAATTAGCCTCATTAAACATTAACCGAAAGCACTCCTCAGGAAATTATTTATGAAAATGCCTCATACATATACAGTTGCTCTATGCCTTTCAATATTTTGTTTTTCTTCTATAAAAACTAAATTCTTTGGCTCAGTGGCTTAAAATCATTCCAACAGATATAAAAAATTCATATATATCTACACACTCAAGTGTACTATGCTAGCGTTTTCAGTAATTTAACATGCATTAACCCTTCGTCACCGTCATACTGGTATAGTCATACATGCTTTCATGCTCATATACAGTTCTAACCTAATACAATTTCTTTCACCTTTGGACAAGAAGCTAGATCCAATCACCTTCTCCCAGTCATGCTTTCCTAACTACATCCATTTATCTACTCCATCGATCGACTTTTTTCTGTGGTACCTTCTCCTTATTATTCCTCACGTGGTCCTTTTCTCGGGCTGGGAGTCGATTTTGCCTTAAAGAAACTCACAACAAAGAAAACAGAAACAAAAACAAACAAATCCGCATCTCTGAATTATTCATATGTGGCCTGGAACAAAAGTATTAATTTAAAATATAGAGAGAATTTTTGTGTACCTCTGTATGTTTCCTTTGTAAACCTTTATACTACGTGACATCTGATACATCGTCAATGGGTATTTTCTTCCCATCTTATGCCTCCTTTTCACTCTTAAGTCAATGGCGTCATATTCATGTACCTAAGAAAATAAATTCAATGAAACATAACTTATCCTTTGTTTAAATTGGTATACCTATATTTATAGCATAATCCACATTGTAGAGCCACTGTTTCTAGATGTCATTGACATTCCACATCTTTCAGCATCCACGTGCTCCTAAGCAAATATATAAAGGAGTTCCCAACTCCTTTTCTCCCGAATTCTTTTTTTATGCAGGACAGACGCACCTTGGTCCATACTGCGTGACTCTTCTTTGCTTCCCCACTTATATTCGGGTGCAAATGCTCCTCGGTGTCCCCCTCTTAGTCTTTCCATTCTATTAATCTGTGTCCAAACGCAGCCTTGGTGTAGATCTTAATACCACAAACATCAATACTACATCCCTCCATTCAAAGAACTGCCCTATGTAACAACAACCCCATAGTTTTTTTCAATACCTTGAGTAGCAGAAACCTCTACCATGTTATATCCAATTATAAAAAAATACCCCAGTCTTTTCCCTTTCTATTGTCCCCTACTTCTCTCTTCCTCACATTCATCGCGAAAACCCCATTTTGCTTTCACAAATAAAACCGTGTTACTGACTCGATGCAGTAACGGTTCGCTTCTTTTACAATGCCTCGACACCTTTTACAATCTTACAATTCTTTTTATCGGCAGTAACTACTTTAACTACTGCATGAACAGCAGCTACGATAGAAGAAAATATCAAAAAAGCCATAGTTAACAATCACTACTCCTCCGAATTACTAATCTGTCCTTTGACTCCGAAATAATTTATCCAACCAAACGTTTTCCACACCTGCTAAATGATACTAACAAAAGAAAATGTAACATCGACTTTTGCTCCATTATGCACGGCCAATTACGAGTACATCCAGCTTGCATTTAAATTTCGCATTTTTTTTTTCACACACAAGCTCTTTATTCCGCGAAGAACTTGACGTTGCTGACATGGTGGACACCAATTGATTTTCCTGCTTTCATCCTATGCTCGCTTGATACTTTTGTTGGTTGACATCTTTGATCGAAATTTATTTATTTCCCATCTCTTCTGCTCTGACAGAGGTTTTTCACTACCCTCTGTCCAGCCTGTGTTTCCGAATTCTCCTCATCATACTCAAAATTTTCTTACTAGAGTCCAAAATATGATCCTCCACCTACGTCTTGTCCTTCGTCTGGAATTGGCTCTCAGTCTTTGTCATTCTCTTCTCCCTCATTTTCCTCCGTCTCTAAAGCATGACTTGTAAATGCTTATTCTCTGATCCTCATACTATTTACAACTCAGTCCTCTTCATTACTGCTCATATTGTGCATCTATTCCATCAATTTCGTCTCTCCTTTGCTGCTCCCCCTCTGACATATTTACAGAATCTACAGCATCGTCTTGGTCTGCTCTGAGTTGTTCTGTGGATCTTCTAATGGGCGATCGTGCTTGTGACATTTGTCATTGTTGATTCTAATTTTCTGCATAACCTCTGTCGCGAGCATCTGGTGACCTAAGCTCCGTGATTTTCGCTTGCTGCAACCTTTTATTAGTCTGTGGCTATGTTGCTATAAACTGGGGGTGATTATTCAGTTGGAAATAGCTTTCTACGCCTCTGTTTAATGGGAACTTCTGGAATAGCCCACCCGTGTCTGGCGGTCTGTTCCTATTTTTTCTTCTGTTATTCTCCTATCGCGGCAGTCCACGAAACCTGCTAGAATTGTTCCTGTTGTTCTCCACTTCCTTCCGTCTTTCCTTCGCCTGATTTTCGTTGAAAGCAAACTAACTCCTGTAATATGTTTTTGAATGCTTCTGTGTTACCGCCACATCTGCCGGCCAATACTTGTTGATACCTGATAGGTAACTTCATGTAACAGAATCGTATGATTTCGCTCGCGCTATATGACGTGTCCAAGAGCTGGTTGTTGCATATAAGAATGCCAACGAACTTCACTGGACTGCTCTGTTCTGATGATTCTAATTCTTCGTGCATCGCAGTTACTTGCTTGATGTGCTCGTAAGTTCCCTTTGACCAACGTATCGCAAGTAAAACATCTTAGAACTCCTGATATGAGCTACACGTATGTGTGATCTCACTTTCGGATTGTTGCCTGATATCCTTCTAAACGTGCACACAAGAAGTCTAGCTTATGTTACAATGGCCATTGTGGTGGTAATGGTAAACTGAACTAAGAGAGCCACACCTTGCGATGAATAGATTCGTCTTAGTCCATATACGTTTGGAATTTCCGTACAGAAAGGAAGTGCTTAAAATCAATTGCTTCTTCCTCTCGAGCATACGTCCTATCAGCTGTTTGTGTTTCTCTGTATCCTGCTACAGGTCCGCCGTTGGTTGTTGGCTCACTACTTCTACATTCCCTTGCGACAAATTCGTTCATGTCCGTTGTACGTGTCCTTATGAGTGTAACACAGTTATTTTGTGGGTTGTCATCAATCTCTAGACGTAAACGTCGTGTGATCGGTTTACGAAAACCATTCTCGTTATTTATTCCTCTTTCGCGTGCTGTACTCGACTGGGCCAATGACGGATTTTCCTCATTTTCCCTTCTTGAAGGTTCTTTTCGAATTTACAGGATCCTCACATCTCTTCTGTAATTCGTGTCAGAATTATTTCCCCTTTTGCGATTCTGGCAGTACTGTGACTTATTTAATTTCCTGACATGACCATCAGTATTATCCAATGTACTTGTGATTTCTACAATGCGTGTTTCTCGTTCTTTCTGCCTCCTTTGTCCAATTCCTTTTCCTGGACTGGAAGTAATAGGAATTACGTATTTATTCCTTCCCGTGTTTTCTCTATGTCTTATGCCAACTGTTTAGCTGACTGCGCTACCTTCTTGACTTCCTTAGCGTCACCCTTTGCATACAGGTACATAAAATATTATTAAATCCATTCGAAATAATTTCGACGCTGTACCAACGCTGACAGATCAATAGGACTTGGAGCAACATTCATGAAAACCAGAGAAAGCTGGAATGTCACATACATGAATTATTTAATTCGCCCCAGCAGAAGTTCTATGATTAATGCAGATTTATGTCTCTATAAATGTGATAACAAACCAATATAATTTTTACTGCCCAAAATTTTACTTCTCTTTCTGCTCTATGACCACTTATTAGGCAAAATCTTTTAAAAATTTCCTGAAAATTTAAAGTGCAAGTCTCCAACCATTGGCGTGATCCTGGCAGGATACACCAAAACTGATTAGCCTACAACCTACGCATTTAGGTAATTACGTATATCGGTATTTAGATGCCCAATGAAGACTGTAAACTCAATTGTTGCGCAAGGACTTTTTATTAACGCTAAATTATAGCCCTACAGACTTCGAAGGATGATGGAATAGTTACACTGTAATTTAATTGTGTGACCAGGTGAAATACGTGTGCAATGAAAGTCAAGGCTAACGGAAGTTCTTTTGTTTATTATAAATCCTCACACAAAACGAGTGCAGTAGTTTAATAACATCCTGTTCACTGACGAATTATCCCAAGAACGTGAAACAATTACAAATGACTAAGGTTGGCGGAGATTCCAAATGGTTCAAATGGCTCTGAGCACTATGCGACTTAACTTCTGAGGTCATCAGTCGCCTAGAACTTAGAAATAATTAAACCTAACTAACCGAAGGGCATCACACACATCCATGCCAGAGGCAGGATTCGAACCTGCGACTGTTGTGGTCGCTCGGTTCCAGAGTGTAGCGCCTAGAACCGCACAGCCACTCCGTCCGGCCGGAGATTCTAGACAAGGAACTTATAGGTAGGTTACTAGATATTAGCCCACTGACCCGTTTCCGCGATCTGACGACGGTGATTGCCACATTTTGAGATCGTAAAATTAGGCAAGCCAGAAGGGCGTCTCCCTCCTACTCATTAACACTCTAATGTTTACTGAGTTCATTTCGACCAATATGTGCCGCACCCAATAGAAGATCTTACAATTTCTTTTAAAAGCATTGTTTCATTGTTCCCCAGTGCTGGTGTTGGCGGCCACTGTGTGGATGACTGCTGTGAAATCCAGAAAGTTACCTAGTGCAAACTGTACATCATGTTAGTAGTATAGCAATGGCGTCGTGGGCCCAGTCTGCGTTGTTGCCAAATTTATTCAAGATGGTGGAGCCTAGATGGTGGCCATAGATGTGACAATGTCACAGTGATGCCTTGGTGGAAAGTTGAAATTTTGGTAGGAAAGTAGGTCAATTAGGCTACCTCCACGAACCTATTTCCAGCCCCCCTCCCCACTCCACCACTCCACCCCTTCCCTCCCCCTCCTTTCCTCCTTCCCCTGCTCCCACCCTCCCCTTCCCTCCTCCATCTGGGAATTAGTGCGAAAAGGACTCAGTCTCCACTGTCCTATCACATATTGTGGACATAAATCTTTATTTTGTATGCATTGTTTATTCAAACAGTTTCAGTTGTCATAGGCAGTAGGTCCATCCAGAGTTTTCACCTTGAGGTCAGGAGTTCAACTAACCTAGTTCACAACACCACCACCAGATGGCACTGTCAGCCCACCCCCTCACACTTCCTATAGTGTAATCAAAGATGGCGGTCTGGGGAAAAATGGTGGGAAAAGGACTCAATCTGTGTCTAGCTCCCAGACTGGGAGGATGGACATTATTGTTTACTGTGTTCAATGGATTACATGTCTGTACTGGAGAAGAAGTGGTTTAATAGGTATATTAGCTGGAACCATGCAGCTGAGGACTGTATCATAGCTACAGTCATGATGTTTGGAAAGCAATGATATTTGGTGAAGACTAACATGTTTCTTCATTAATGAAGATGGAGCAGGATGGGGCTAAGATACACTTTGCAACCCATGCTGATAAATGTGTGTGCTGTAACTGTAGATCATTCGATAAAAGTCCACTCAGTCTTCCAATGCACAAGAGGCAAGGCTTTCACCCCAGAGTCTCTGCGCTCAACTGGTAGAGAGGCCACGGGCTGGGCTCACAGCACCACCATGCGGTAGCTAAAGGGGCGGCTGCATATTTCCTGACATGTGGGAAATACCTACAGCCTTCCTCCTTCCCATCCCCAGCGCATGGATACCATTTGTCACTGAATACGAACTGCTTCAGGAGTTATTAAATGTGGTGTTTAAGCAATGTGTGGAGTACTGTCACATACATAACTTGAAGATGTGTCAGGAACTAAATGTACCACTCTACATAGATAGAGACAGAGATAACTTTGCAGATGATGCAAGAATATATAAACAATTTGCGATGTAAATACACATTTATTCCAAGCAATACCAACAACATCACACTTGAATACAGGCTCTGAAATAAAGATTGCGGCACACTTGTGAAACCACCCCTGAGTAGTTTGCGTCTGTTTTGCGATTTATGCACCCCATTCTAATATGGATTCTAAAAAGATCGCTGAACACTTGCGAAACCTCCGTAAGAAACTTCACACACTTTTGTGGGAAACGGATCTTGAAAGCGATATCAGCTGCAATATCCGATTTTTCACGCCAAAACGATGGTATTTGGAAGTCGAAATAAATATCTCTGTAAATCTAAACAAGACTCTTCGAGTTTTAGCTGCTTGTTTGGAGACGCTGCCAGAGTGAGAAAAATTTCTGAGTCCTACAGCTGCTGTGGTGTTCATCACTTTTCTGAAATGGTGGGTGGGATTAATATGTATTTGCTACTGCTGAAGTCAGGGAGATTATTTTTTCTCTTCCCGAAGCACACACTGATGCCTAACCACAGGCCGGAACATCAGAACAATTACACAAACGGAATTCGAAGCACTGGCCAGGTGAGAAAAAAAAATGGTTGTAAGTTTCGATGAATTTTCGATGTCCTTCATCTCCTGGTCTGGAAAAGCTCTAAAGCTACAATGGAGGATGAGGAAGATCATACTGCCAGATGGAACCACAGGAAGATGTTCTGCTTGGACTTCCTTCTGAACACTAACAAATAAGAAATCACGTGACCCTCAGACATCACAAAAATTTCCGTAGATACCTTGCATGTGCCTTGTTCGAACATGTATGTGTAGAGGCTCCTATGCCTTGCACAAAGGATGTCTTGCGACTCTCTGATGTCATGGAACGTCTTGTGAATGGAGTATTCTGATTGGTTTCTACTGAATTTACCTGCCAAACTGCTGCTGCTGCTGCTGCAGGTGGTGGTGTGGGAGCTCTGTATGCCATTCTCTGCAGTCGGACCAATTACGAGACTTTCAGCAGCAAAAGTATTTCGTATAGATCGAAAAAATACACAGCAGTCATATTGCAGTGACAGTTAAACGCAGCAAAAGTGGTCTAGACAATATGAAATATGGAAACTAATCCCAAAAAATACTGAGTGTTAGTTCGCTATTTAGCTGCCTACATGACGACATAGTTACGTCAGCTACACTCATGTACCTCAGCCGGCCCCTCTAGTTCGGATGGCTCCTATAATAAGCCAGAAATGTCAATCTTTCCAGCCACAGGCCACTGCCGCCACGCACTCCGCACCCCAGCAGAATCGTTCTAGGAAGCCAGATACACATGTTTTATCACTGTACTCACAATTAAATATACCACCCACCCGCCCTAACGACTGTGGTTCTGGAAATATGAAAATGTATATCCTCCTTTTTTCAGGGTGTGTAATAATTACATTTAATTATTATGTGTTATTTATGGTTGTTCAAAGCTGAGATCTAGAAGGAAAAAAACATAAAGACTTATTATAGGTTAAGTGAACGTTTTAGCGACTTTGACACATTGAGCCACAATATTCGGAAGCGACAGCAGTCCAACAAGGAAGGCCAGCATGTGTGTCAACATTGGTCACGTTTGTGCCCAATGTGAGAAGGCCGATCACCTGCGGAGTTTGCGCAGCGCCACTGAGCACTTCGAAAGATCAACAACCGAGTAGACCGGCAATGCTTCCAAGGAGAACAACGACTAGCACAGTACGCACATAAGCGGTCAATGCTCCAGGATCTGTCAGCTTACTGAACTCATGTGTGTGACATATCTGGCGATGCGGAGGATTGCCGGCCGAAGTGGCCGTGCGGTTAAAGGCGCTGCAGTCTGGAACCGCAAGACCGCTACGGTCGCAGGTTCGAATCCTGCCTCGGGCATGGATGTTTGTGATGTCCTTAGGTTAGTTAGGTTTAACTAGTTCTAAGTTCTAGGGGACTAATGACCTCAGCAGTTGAGTCCCATAGTGCTCAGAGCCATTTGAACCATTTGATGCGGAGGATTCGTCTTCCTGGACAATGCCCGACCACACCAGCATAGAAGTAAAACAATGAAAAGCCGACATGTTTGTAAAAATTGGTCAAGTTTCTGCCCAACATGAGAAGCATAGATCAAGGACGGAAAAGTCAGTCCAAGGGAGAAAGAAGACACGAAGAAATGTCACCTGGATGGATGGACTGATGGTTAGTCAGCAGATGTCATACTTCGCTACAGCGACTTAGCCACTACACTGCTCGACAGAAGATCTACATCTACATCTACATCCATACTCCGCAAGCCACCTGACGGTGTGTGGCGGAGGGTACCTTGAGTACCTCTATCGGTTCTCCCTTCTATTCCAGTCTCGTATTGTTCGTGGAAAGAAAGATTGTCGGTATGCCTCTGTGTGGGCTCTAATCTCTCTGATCTTATCCTCATGGTCTCTTCGCGAGATATACGTAGGAGGGAGCAATATACTGCTTGACTCGTCGGTGAAGGTATGTTCTCGAAACTTCAACAAAAGCTCGTACCGAGCTACTGAGCGTCCCTCTTGCAGAGTCTTCCACTAGAGTTTATCTGTCTTCTCCGTAACGCTTTCGCGATTACTAATGATCCTGTAACGAAGCGCGCTGCTCTCCGTTGGATCTTCTCTATCTCTTCTATCAACCCTATCTGGTACGGATCCCACACCGGTTAGCAGTATTCAAGTGAACAAGTGTATTGCAACCTACTTCCTTTGTTTTCGGACCGTATTTCCTTAGGATTCCCGCAATGAATCTCAGTCTGGCATCTACTTTACTGACGATTAATTTTATATGGTCATTCCATTTTAAATCACTCCTAATGCCTACTACCAGGTAATTTATGGAATTAGTATTGGTTAAAAATAGTCTTGGTTGCAATATTATTTTTCTTTTTCTAATTATTTTTCAAAGACGCGTTTCGCCTTATTTAGGCATCTTCAGGTTGGTCCGCCCCGGTAGCTGAGTGGTCAGCGTGACAATCCTAAGGGCCCGGGTTCGATTCCCGGCTGGGTCGGAAATTTTCTCCGCTTAGGGACTGGGTGTTGTGTTGTCTTAATCATCATCATTTCATCCCCATCGACGCGCAGGTCGCCCAAGTGGCGTCAAATCGAAAGACCTGCACCAGGCGAACGGTCTATCCGACGGGAAGCCCTAGCCACACGACATTTCCATTTCCATCTTCAGTTTATCTTTTCTAGATGGACTCGAGAGGCACCAAGATCTGCATAACGCGTTCACTTCTGTGAATGGGAACGCGTTATGCAGATCTGCATAACGCGTTCACTTCTGTGAATGGGAACGCGTTATGCAGATCTTGGTGCCTCTCGCGTCCATCTAGAAAAGTTAACCTGAAGACGCCTAAATAAGGCGAAACGCGTCGTTGAAAAATAAAAAAATAATAAAACTGCAACCAAGACTGTTTTTAACCAGTACTGTCAAGCGCTGGTTTGCTGTATGCCACATATTGATTGTAAGAATTTCTAATTTAGGGGATTAACTGCTTCCAGTTGCTGACCTGCTATATTGTAGCTAAATGATAAAGGATCTTTCTTTCTATGTATTTGCAGCACATTACACTTGTCTACATTGAGATTCAATTGCCATTCCCTGTAGCATGCGTCAATTTGTTGCAGATCCTCGTGCATTTCAGTACAACTTTCCATTGTTACAACATCTCGATATACCACAGCATCATCCACAAAAAATCTCAGTGAACTTCCGATGTTATTCACAAGGTCATTCATATATATTGTGAACAGCAATGGTCCTACGACACTCCCCTGCGGCACACTTGAAATCACTCTTACTTCCGTAGACTTCTCTCCATTGAGAATGACATGATGCGTTCTGTTATCTAGGAACTCTTCAATCCAATCACACAACTGGTCCGATAGTCCATATGCTCTTACTTTGTTCATTAAACGACTGTGGGGAACTGTATCAAACGCCTTGAGAAAGTCAAGAAACACGGCATCCACCTGGGAACCCGTGTCTAGGGCCCTCTGAGTCTTGTGGACGAACAGCGCGAGCTGGGTTTCACACGATCGTCTTTTTCGGAACCCATGCTGATTCCTACGGAGTAGATTTCTATTCTCCAGAAAAGCCATTATACTCGAACATAATACGTGTGCCAAAATTCTACAACTGATAGACGTTAGATATATAGGTCTATAGTTCTGCACATCTGTTCGACGTCCCTTCTTGAAAACGGGGATGACCAATGGCCTTTTCAAATCTTTTGGAACGCTACGCTCTTCTAGAGACCCACGGTACGCCGTTGCAAGAAGGGGGGCAAGTTCCTTTTCGTACTCTGTGTAAAATCGAACTGGTATCCCATCAGGTCCAGCGGCCTTTCCTCTTTTGAGCGATTTTAATTGTTTTTCTATCCCTCTGTCATCTATTTTGATATCTACCATTTTGTCATCTGTGCGACAATCTAGAGAAGGAACTTCATTGCAGTCTTCCTCTGTGAAACAGCTTTGGAAAAAGACAGTTAGTATTTCGGCCTATAGTCTGTCATCCTCTGTTTCAGTACTATTTTGGTCACAGAGTGACTGGGCATTTTGTTTTGATCTACCTACCGCTTTGACATTAGACCAAAGTTTCTTAGGATTTTCTGCCAAGTCAGTACATAGAACATTACTTTCGAATTCGTTGAACGAATCTCGCATAGCCCTCCTTACACTACATTTCACTTAATGTAATTTTTGTTTGTCTGCAAGGGTTTGGCTATGTTTATGTTTGCTGTGTAGTTCCCTTTGGTTCTGTAGTAGTTTTATAATTCGGTTGTTGTACCACGGTGGCTCTTTTCCATCTCTTACGAACTTTCTTGGCACATACTCATCTAATGCATATCGTACGATCGTTTTGAACTTTGTCCACTGATCCTGAACACTATCTGTATTTGAGATAAACCTTTTGTGTTAAGCCGTCAAGTACTCTGAAATCTGCTTTTTGTCACTTTTGCTAAACTGAAAAATCTTCCTACCTTTTCTAATATTTCTATTTACGGCTGAAATCACCGATGCTGTAACTACTTCGTGATCGCTGATTCCCTGTCCTGCGTTAACTGTTTCAAATAGTTCGGGTCTGTCACCAGAAGGTCTAATATGGTATCGCCACGAGTCGGTTCTCTGTTTAACTGCTCGAGGTAGTTTTCAGATAATGCACCTAAAAACATTTCACTGGATTCTTTTCCCTGCCACCCCTTATAAACGTTTGAGTCTCCCAGTCTATATCTGGTAAATTAAAATCTCCACCCAAAGCTATAACATGGTCGGGAAATCTACTCGAAACATTTTCCAAATTTTCCTTTAGGTGTTCTGCCACAACAGCTGCTGAGCCAGGGGTCTATAGAGTCATCCAATTATCATGTTTGAGCCTGCTTTAACCGTGACCTTCACCGAAATTATTTCACATTTCGGATCTCCGTCAATTTCCTTGATACTATTGCACTTTTTATCGCTATAAACACGCCTCCCCCTTCACTGTCCAGCCAGTCTTTGCAGTATACATTTCAATCTGAGTTTATAATTTCATTACTAATTTCATTACTGTTCACATCTGTTTTCAGCCAACTTTCCGTCCCTACTATTATGTGAGCATTGTGATCGTTTATTAATGAGAGCAGTTCTGGGACCTTTCTATAGACGCTTCTGCAGTTTACTATTACCATATTAATATTGTCATTGCCTGTTGCGTTTTACCCACTGCTACCTTGTCGTGTCTCAGGAGGCGTCTTGTCGGGCCTAGGGAGTGAATTCTCTAACCTAAAAAACCCACATGTTCACTCCACACGTACTCCGCTATCCTTGATGTCGGTACTGATCCATTACGTCAATGCAGAAGATGCCATCCCTGATGTTACCAGAAAGAAGTTCTTATGGTACTTACCCAGGTGGCTGGTGACGACAAAGCGACTGTGACCTTACCAAATGCGTCACCTGTGAACCCAGATGTTGATGAACTCCTCCAGAAGACGCGAAACCTGAGGGTCGCTGGTTCGATTCCGAGACTGAACTCTCCATGATATGCCGTAGCCGATTGTTAATTATACAACAAGCGATTTCTTAAGAAGGAAACGGTACCACCATCACACACTGTGATGGGTACAATACTGAATGGAAGAATACACTCTGCTGCAACACGAGCCGTCGCCGAAACAGCGTTCACTGGAACCTGCACACTGCACCTCAGACACTCCGCTGCCATGAGGAATTGGGCGAATTGAAACACATAGCATTACTCTGCTTGTTTAAAGGGTCTTATGTCCCATTAAATGACTGTTAGTGGAACCACCAATGTTCCTCTCACACCTCACCCACAGAGCCCATTCCATCACCCACAAAGTGTCGCTTTCCTTTATGCCATCCCTGAAAAAATAGTGACCTTTGGTCCACTCTGTCACCGACGCTTAATATCTGGTGTCAGTAAACCTCGACCCGCTACGTTATGACTGGACATAATTTTCCAAGTAAAAAACGGCTTTTCAATCCCCTTACAGCTATCATAGTTGTCAACATCAAATCCATACCTTCGTTATGAACGGGCAAAGCCATTTTCTTTGCACATGTTGGAATGCTCACCACAGCACACATACTTTGTAAGACTTCTGATCATAGCGAATCGATAACATATCCCCTACCAATTACTGAATGCATTATTGTGTGAAAGTTCACAATGGATAGACTTGCGTCATTTGTTTTTCTTGTGTATCTTAGGAAGAGAGACGTAATCGTCTCATAAGCTGCCAGCTATTAAAAAAACATTGCAACTGCTGTGCTACTGTCACCCTGCATAAAAAAGCTGTCTTGCTTCTACCAGCGGCCGGCCGAAGTGACAGAGCGGTTCTAGGCGCTACAGTCTGGAACCGCACGACCGCTACGGTCGCAGGTTCGAATCCTGCCTCGGGCATGGATGTGTGTGATGTCCTTAGGTTAGTTAGGTTTAAGTAGTTCTAAGTTCTAGGGGACTGATGACCACAGCAGTTAAGTCCCATAGTGCTCAGAACCATTTGAACCATTTTTTTTTCTACCAGCGCACACAAATACCACTTACAATATCCATGTTATGAACTATACAAGCTTTATCAATCGAGATATGGTATTGCCACCAAATGAAGTGGTCTTCTAGACAAATACCGCAACTGAATACAGATGATTCATAGGGTGTGTATTAACAGACTGAAAGTGAGGGTGCTCGTCGTCAGCGATGTAAGCACGTAATAAAATCACCGAATTTAGAAAGTGATTTGGCTAAGGAACATGGTATTAAGCCAGTATTTGCAGCTTCCTCATGCCGCTGCTAGTTATTTCTCCAGTATTTGTAATGTATTGTATCTGCAAACCCTGTCACAGATTCAGCGACAAATCCGCTGGGTTATAGGTGAGGGAGGATGATGGCTCTGCATCCTGTAACCGTTCCTCAGTCTCCTCCGCTCATCCCTTCAGCTTTGTACATGTGATCGTCGCAATTTAAGTCATAACTGAGCAGAAGTTAGAGCGCGCAATATCCACCACCTTCTGCAAACCACGCAGAAATAGAATGAACTGAGTTAATGTGACAAGACTATGTTTTGACCATTTGATGGTGAAAGGGAACATGTGGTCCTAGGTCTGCCAGTTGTGTACGATTTGTGAGGCCCAACAGAAAATGCAGCTTTCCCCTGCAACATGAAGTGGTAGAGAAGACAGTACATGCAGTTACGGGAACTGGGAGAGTGACAAGGATTTTGCTATTGCATTTCAATGCGTTTCCAAATTATCTACAGATACTGCAGTCCAAAGAAGTTCTGCGTCCTTCAGGATGCATTCAAGTCTGTCATCTAAACATTCTCTCTACCACCGTTATTTTGTACCATCCAAGAGAGAAGAAAACTACAAACTATAAAAGCTTTGCTAAGAACTATATAAGAAACAAATATGGTCTGTGTGCTCGCATCGAGTATATATGGTGATCCAATTAAATATTCAGGTATTGATCCATTGGAGAAGGTGACCATTGATCGAAGTCCCTGCACAAAGCAGTGTAAAGTTTCATTGCCTGTACTGTGGGAGGACCATATCATAACTATTAGTCGCAAGAGAGGTCCCTGTTTTGTTGATTGATACTTACTTTCCTGCTGTAACACGTTTGAACAGTGTATGACTACAGCTTTGTACACTGCCATTCATTTTGTTTTTGTTTTTTTTTCCACCATGACTTCAAGGTCTGTGTTAGGTTCTAAACTGACTTTCATATCTATTATCCACTGATAAGGGGTGCTAAGCTCCTCAACATGTGCACATCGGGAAAAATCTTGTGCACTCAGATGGGTGCCGTGACTAAGTTTGGTGCAAAATAGTAGATACAGACCCGGCTCACTCTGCTCCTTTACAAAACGTTGAATGCAGTGGTCTACTTCTGGTCAGCTGCAGATAAAATGTTCGATCCATTGGCTCTCACAGAAAACTGGACATCACTCTGTTCCTTTACAAGAATTTATAACATAGTTGATGTACATAATTGCTTCAAACTCTGTCCATCTGGGGCTCCATCCTGAGTAAAAACAACACGTTTCTTTTTCTTCTTCTTCTCTTTCTTCTTAACCATATGTAATCACAACACTTTCATATCTATTATCCACTGATAAGGGGTGCTAAGCTCCTCAACATGTGCACATCGGGAAAAATGTTGTGCACTCAGATGGGTGCCGTGACTAAGTTTGGTGCAAAATAGTAGATACAGACCCGGCTCACTCTGCTCCTTTACAAGACGTTGAATGCAGTGGTCTACTTCTGGTCAGCTGCAGATTAAATCTGTGACAGTGTTGCAGATTTGCTCAAACACCACGGAAGGAGATCTTTCAGTCTCTAACTTTATCCCAAGAATGTGAGAATGCTCTATGACTCCCATCTGCATAGGGCAAGATGGGCAATCATAAGCGTAAATTATGCACTACGATCGAAGTGCTAGAAATATGTAGATCACTCTCAGCTGTACTTTGGTATATATGCTACAGCACTAACAATGAAAGGACCTACTGCAGAGTCATCTATTTACATTGGCAATGGTAATAGCAAAGTAGTGGAAGGGTGGTTTAGCGATGATACGGAAACTGGGAAGCATGTTGTCATGACACTGGTCGACATCGGAATTACGGAAAAGAAACTGGTAAAATTGCTAAAATTGATGGGACTATCGACTGTGATATTTTTCCCATCCCATCTATCCACTGGTACACTGTTGATTACCACATGATGACTGACTGAGGTGCAACACCTTCCGAGGATGGCTAGCACAGAAACAGTGATTGATATATGACCGCAATATGAGGAATCAGTTCAACTGGAATACTGAGCCATTTGCTACCCTGTCATGGTGAAGGATGAGTTTAAATGCAGAGGTCATCAATCACCTTTGGACAACTGTTTGGAAACACTCTACAATGCCACAAAAATCTTCCGGTTTCCATATGTTGTGACGTCTTCCGCATTTTTGTCAGTAATAAACTTCGCCTATATCTTTTAATCAATCATATTGAGTGTGTTGTGGGGGCTGCAGCGTAATTTATACTTTGCAAAGTCCAGTTTTCTGTGAGAGCCAATGGATTGAAACGTGTTAATGTCAGTTAAAAACCTAACACAGAAACTGAAGTCATGGTGAAAAAAACAAAATGAATGGTGGCGTACAAAGCTGTAGTTGTACACTGTTTGAACGTATTACAGCAGAAAAAAATGTATCGAACAACAAACCAAGGACCTCTGTTGCGACTGATAGTCCTGATGTGGTCGTCCTAAACTGCAGGCGATGATGCTTTGCATTGGATTCACGTTTCATCAAATGAAACAACAATCGCATTTATTAGATAGTCTGTTACCGAATCTGCAACTTGCGCTAGTCGTACTACATCCTAAGTGATACTCAAGCAATATCTGAACCCACGTTTATGAAGTGCGACATTAAATGGTGTAAAGTTGAACGAAATAGTTGTAAACGGACTGCTAGGTGAAGTGACAGAAAAATAATTAGCAAGTAAGTTTGTTTTATTGTTTTTATTGCATTCTCTCGCTCATTTGTAAGAAATTTCAAAGAAGAACATGATGATAAGGTAATTGTTTTGTAGCATGTCTATTGTCGTGTACTCTGCCATTCATTTGAGCATAACCAAACGTTAGAAACCTTTGAGGTCATCCTTGTAGATCTTGTTTGAAACGGTAGTGGTCTGAACGCCTATGTCGTACCTGTCAAAAATTAGTAAATCGTGCCAGTACGTCTTCGCCTCTGATAGAAACTACGTATAAAAAAAAAGACTGTTTGTTTCAGCTGATCAATGTGGCGAAGAGAGCATAGAATAAATGGATGCAGAAGGATATGGACGAATCGTTACTGAACATCGGAATGGTGAAACTGGATTTAATGAAGGATGCAGAAGATATAATGTACCAGAGTTTACACTACATTGTCATTTCAATGGCTTAAAAAGAAACATCGAAATTTTGAAGACCTAATATATGACTGCAGATATGGAACATAAAATACAGCATATAATTAATTTAGAGTCTGGTTTTGTCGGAGTAACTATTACTGAATTAAGGTAACTTGCCTACCAACTTGCTGAGAAATACCATCTGCTGCATCGCTTCAACAAAGGAAAAAGATATCCAGTAGAATGTGGTGTTAAAGGTTTACTAAAGATCATCCCACATTCTCCTTGTGGGCTCTCGAAGCAATATCGATGGTACAAAGGAAGGAGTTTAACAAACAGCATGTTAATTAGTTTTTGGTCAATATGAGATAGTAGTAGATGAATATAAGTTTACTGCTTACAAAGTATATAACGTGGACGAAACCGAATTACCCACAGTTCACAAACCGTCTAAAATAATTGCCTGAAGGGCAAACACGAAGTGCGTGCAATCGTAAGCGGGAAAGGAGGCTTAGAACGACATGTGTATGACAGGGTGCGGCAGCGTTCATAGCGTAATTTGACTTCCGTTGCACAATGACTTACTGCAGGAATGCGCGCCAGCTCGTGCCGCATTCGTGTACTAATGAGCTGCCATTTCGAGTGACAGTGATATCGAACGGTCGAGTACACAGCATCGTGCCTTTGCTGTTGAAAGTCATTTCAAGAATAACGACTCTGTTATTTCTACCCAGCGTCTATTTCGGCAACATTTCAACTTGGGACGTCATGGGAAAGTTCCAGATGGACGGACCATTGTCAGATGGGTACGTGCATTTCGAACAACACTTTCTGTTTGCAATGGCTAACCAGGAAGAAGTGAAAGAACTGTGCGGGCACCAGAAGCCGTGGAACATGTTCGTGCTGCACTATTGCGTAGGGCAAAAAGATTTTCTCGTCGTCATGCGCAAACTGTGCATATGTCCGATCGCTCAATCGGGAGAATATTGCTCGAAGATCTCCATTTTCAGCCATATAAGCTGCAGATTGTTCAAGAAATTAGGCCTCGCGATTGGGTTTCACGCGAAATATTCTGCTTAAGCATGCGTGATCTCCTTCATAAAAATCCACAAATGTTGCACACCATCCTGATGTCACATGAAGCTCATTTAGAGTTATGTGGTTCAGTGAATAAACAGAATATGCGTTATTGGAGTGATGTAAACCCGCATGAACTGCACATCAAGCCCTTGCGCAATTCTCGTGTCTCAGTGTGGTGTGGAGTTACTTCTTTCGGGATTATTGGCCCTTACTTCTTTGAGGATGACAGCGGTGTGGCTGTAACTGTCACCAGTGAACGCTACCTAAAGGTGCTGCAAGACTTCGTTCTTCCGCAATTAGGTACGGTCGATGTGGATGTGGAACAATTATGGTTTCAACAAGACGGAGCGATCTAGCATACAGCCAGAATTTGCATGGACTTCTTCCGACAGACATTTCCCGGTAGAGTAATTTCCCGTTTTGGTGACATTTCCTGGCCGCCTCGCTCACCTGACCTTTCATGTGGAGACTTCTTCACTTGGGGCTACCTGAAGCAAGAAGTGTTCCGAACGCGATGTGCCACCATTCCTGAGTTGAACGATGGCGTCAGAACTGCCGTCGGCAATGACCCATGGAATGCGTTACGCCGAGTTATGGAAAGCTTCCAACGCCGCCCAGATGAATGTGTTGTGCAGAGGGGCATCATTTGACAGGAGTCATATTCAAAAAGTAATCCACGCAACGGACAATGACTTACACATTAGTAAATGGCATACCTTTAACTATTAATTGACGTAAGAGGTAATAAATAAATTACGGTTACTGATTGATGGTGTATTTCTAATATCCCACCATGAACGCTGCCGTACCCTGCACAATGAATGAAGCAGGCGAATTTATACCTCCAATATTAATATTTAAGCATAGCCCAATGAATGAAATCTTAAAAGGGAAGCTTCACCGAACACAGCAGCGTGTGGACGCTCGATAGATGGGCGGAAAACATCAGAACTGTTTATTCGACGACTAGAACATTTCATAAAATGTAGGAAAAAGGGACCAGAAACAAATTCATCCTTTTCAGGATGGACATAGCACATACACCAAAAATTCGCCGGCCTGAGTGGCCGTGCGGTTCTAGGCGCTACAGTCTGGAGCCGAGCGGCCGCTACGGTCGCAGGTTCGAGTCCTGCCTCGGGCATGGATGTGTGTGATGTCCTTAGGTTAGTTAGGTTTAATTAGTTCTAAGTTCTAGGCGACTGATGACCTCAGCAGTTAAGTCGCATAGTGCTCAGAGCCATTTTGAACCAAAAATTCAAGGGAAATTCAGCTGTCTCTTGATTGTAGTGTAATCATACTACCATTTCCTACTGAGACTAGTCATTGTCTACAGCCATTGGACACGTCGTTCTATAAAACTTTAAAAAACCCCTACAATGAAGCGGCATTTTCATTGCTACGTTCAATTCGTGTCAGTGTTATAAAAGAAGCTATCATTGCAGAACTCCTGGGTATTGCATACCCCAGATTTGTTTGTATGGACATAGTACTAAACCGTTTTTAGATAATGGGCTTGTTGCCCAATGAGAGAAATGTCATCAAGGAAGAGGACTTTTCAGGTACTACTGTATATATTGTTGATCATTGAGACCAAGAATCGGCTGGTGGAACTGAAGCAACAACGGGAAAATTCGGAAGGCGCCTAACGTTGTAACACCACTCAACGATCAGTCTGGGTCTTATACAATTAATCAAGAATGTGGACCTCAATACAATACCCCAACAACTGCCGAAATTAACAGTCAACAAATTAAGTCTTACTTGAACACTTCATCTCCTCTCCCGTGTATAAGAAAACTCATCAAGAAAAATACGAAACGACCTAAACCAATAATAGGATTAACATTAAGTCTTTACGGAAAGGATTTAGAAGGCAAGGAAAAGGCAAATAAAATGAAGAAACCTGTGCACAAACCTATAAAAATAGGCAGATGAAACCTTTCACAGGAATAAAAAATAAAGGACAGTGTGAATTGGTTATATCAGCTGTGTAAGGAAGATCGAGAAGCAGACGTGATCCAGAGTATGGAATGTAAAGCTTAGGTACATAACCTATGCGCTGATGTGGAAAGTAAAACAAAGAAATATGTCTATGATAGCTGTGTTCAATCCAACTACTCTGCGATACGCCAAATTAAACTACTTAATTTGTTAAGAATTGTTTCCAATGTGTAATGTCATTACGTGCAACTATCGAAGTAAGATTTATTGCTTGTAATTTCCTATTGTGACGTTTTGTTACATTATTCCATGGATTCATGATGTCGTCGCAGACTTCTCATTCCAAGTACGACTTAGGCTACATAGGGTAGAGATTGGGAAGCCAGGAGATTTCAGAAAGGTTGAAAACTCGTTTTGAGAAAACATTTTTGTGTTTATATGGGAGCGGTTTGATAGATTAACAAATAAAGAATCAGTGTACGTTAAACAAGCCGTGTTATTTAAATTACACTAACAAACACAATAATTGTTCCTACAGGGGTACGACTTGGGAAACTTTACCCTGTATTTCCAAGTAAGTCGGCCGGAGTGGCAGAACGGTTCTCGGCGCTTCAGTCTGGAACCGCGCGACCGCTACGGTCGCAGGTTCGAATCCTGCCTCGGGCTTGGATGTGTGTGATGTCCTAAATTAGTTAGGTTTAAGCAGTTCTAAGTTCTAGGGGACTGATGACCTCAGATGTTAATTCCCATAGTGCTTAGAGCCATTTGAACCATTTTCCAAGTAGCTGACCGATCTTCCTTATGGAAAAACAATGAGAGGGATTTCAGAACACAGGTTTTTGTGGATAATGCTTTCGATGATGTAATGGGTCTCAACGTGAAAACGTATTTTTGAGAATGTTATCGTAGTCTTATTTTGAAAGTTTCATACATGACATTGGAAGGAGATTAGTTACCAAATGGCAAATTTACTACTAATATCCCGCGTACTTGATCACCGGCACAACTATGAGCTAAAGCATTATCACTATCTGCTTAAATGCTTAATACATCATTGCTCCATCACTGGAACGCAATACAGTGGTGGTTCTGTGTGGCATGGATTCGACAAGTCCTTCATGAGGTATGTGGCAGGTGGCAAGAGATGACTCCGCAAAGGTCACGCAATTTCTTTAAATTTGTTGGCAGCCCTGGCGCAGACCGCACACAATCAGCTCGTGAAGATAAGTAATTAAGTCTATAACAACTGACAATCAAATTAATATTACACCGTAAGGTAGTTAATTAGCGTCTGTTTCATATCATCAATTCAAGGTTTCACTCGAAAAACAGGCAGAAAAACAGAATCATAGCCTAAGAACTGGTTTTGACGTACTTTAGACGTAGGTTTCCATACAAATTTAAGACATTTCTTTGAGTATTATGTGAAGAATTTAGGTTGTCTTCTTTACACATATATTTAGTACTGCCATATCTACAGGGAGGATTAAATTTTTAAGCTCTATCTTTTATTTCCTTTCAAAACGACTGAAGTACGTATCGCGCATACACGATCTTAGGCCTAATTTTTTCGGGCATACAAGTTTTGATTTTTAATGTTAGTAGAACTGCATTACGTTTCTATACTAATAGTATACACGTATATTAGTGTTCCACATAACTTTAGTGGCTCTTGTGGTCTGTAGTCATTAGAATATTACTGTTATTGCCTAGATAAATTTTGTAAAAAATATTATAAACAACCATGGGCGAGAAGTGTTTGAGCTGCCATAGCAAAGTCAGTTCTCGGGTTCTGTGCAGCTGTTGTGGCAGGTGGTTATATTGGGATGCATGTAGTGGCATGGGAAACAGGGAAGTAAATGCGTCTCTTCCATGATATTGCAGAGTATTTTCAAGGGATAGGAAAATAGTGGAACAGGAATGGAACATTAGAGCCCTTAAGACCGAACTGGACTGGATAGTGCTAGGGGGAAACTGATTAGGTTAAGGGGGAGAAGGGTGAAGACAGGTGGGAAGTATTAGCAAAGAACGGGGCCACAGAAGAGAACAGTATCTGACAGTTTCATCACTGGTCGTGGTCGTGCGGTAGCGTTCTCGCTTCCCACGCCCGGGTTCCCGGGTTCGATTCCCGGCGGGGTCAGGGATTTTCTCTGCCTCGTGATGGCTGGGTGTTGTGTGCTGTCCTTAGGTTAGTTAGGTTTAAGTAGTTCTAAGTTCTAGGGGACTTATGACCACAGCAGTTGAGTCCCATAGTGCTCAGAGCCATTTGAACCATTTTTGAACCACTGGCACAAACAACAGATTTGCCTTGCTACCCCATTAAACTAAGGAAGAGGCTGAAGTAGATATAAGCGTAGTCAGCACTCAACAGACTTTCACTAGGAAACCTACTGTTTCAAGAAAAGTAGAAAGTAGGAGGAAAGGTCTGTTGTTAGGTAGGAGCCATTGAATAGTTGTGGACCAGATTTTGCAGGAAAAATTAGGTGTCACGTACCAGGTAACAATTATTTTCAAGCCCAGTGCATATTTTAGCCAAGTGATTGAGAATGTAGGATCATTGTGAGGGGGATTTACAAAGCAGGATCATGTTGTGATAGTGTGTGGAGAGGGAAACAGTACTCACAGGGATCAGGGCTACAATACTGAGTGCGACCTGTTAAAAACAGCATCTGCAGTGAACCATACAAATGTTGGCTTGGTTCCTGGTTTCATGCCGTATGATCGTCCCCAGTTGAACAACTCTGTCAGCTGCTTCGGGCAGCTACTTTGTCAGGCATAGGTTTGGTTCCTGTATATGGTGTTGGTACGTGGGACATGACAAGACATGGCCTGCATCTCAGTAGGAATATAAACTGGCTGGGATGACAGAAAAATCCTTAAAGGTTGGGTGGGGGGGGGGGGGGGGCTGAGACTCATGCGAGTACTTATTTTTTATTCTAAGATCAGTGTCCAGTCATCCAACACCGATTGAAATTAATCTTAGTGGGAAACTCAGTCAGGTACTAGAGATCTTAAAATATCACAAGATTCTCATAGCAGTACAGTGAAAAATAATGTTAGTATATTGCATCAGAATATCAGGGGATTAAAAAACAAAGTAGATGAGCTTCTTGTTTGTTTAGACGATTTAGAAGCTGAGGGGGAACAGATGTACTATGCCTGTCTGAACATCATATAGGTACAAGTACAGAAATGGTAAATGTAGGTGAACATAAGCTTTCAGCACATGTAGGTAGAGACACTATGGAGAGAGGAGGAGTTGTCATGTATGTTAAACTATATAATAGTGTGAAAAATTCAGAAAATAAAATTTCTTGAGTAGAAGCATGTGCATGTGTGCTTAAACTAAATAAAGACATTTTTATAATTGTAGCCGTGTATAGGTTACAAGTGGGAAATTTTCAACTATTTTTGAAAAACTTGGATTCTTTGTTGTGCTAACTTTCAGACAGAGGAAAGCAAATTATTGTTTGTGGGGATTTCAATGGAGATTTTCTGAAAGATTCCGATAGAAAGCTTAAGGGTATACGGAATGAGTTTTTAGACGAAAAAATCGATTTTTAGGTAAATGCATTTTCGAAAAATTTAGACTCTCCCGTTTAATACCATGTATAAAATATTTGGATGACGTGAATAGAACTATTTTAAATAATTTTTTAAAATAATTTCGACACACGATGTTCCGCACCTTGTATATGAGACGCGAAATATACCTGATATTGACAGCCTTGCCAGAGATGTAATTGAGCACAAGAGAGTTAGCTTTTCTGTTGGCTACACAGCTATACAGTTGACAATAGATTCTGCACCATTTGTATTGTTTCCTTACTTTCAGCACTTAAGTGGATGACCCAATACTTTGCATTATTTACGATCAAGTGCCAATTTTAGCACCGTAAAGATATCGTTTCTAAACCGTTTTGCAATTGGCTTTGATTTGCTGATGACTTTACTAGACGGAAAACGACATCAACTGCAAACAAGCTAAGACGGCTGCTCAGATTGTCTCCTAAACCGTTTATGTAGATAAGGAACAGCAGAGGACCTATAACATTTCCTTGGGGAACACAAGAAATCACTTCTGTTTTACTCGGTGACTTTCCGTCAATTACTACTAACTGTGACCTCCCTGAGAGGAAATCACGAATCCAGTCACATAACAGACGATATTCGATACGCACGCAATTTGATTACAAGCCGATTGTGGGATACAGTGGCAAAAGCCTTCTGGAAATCTAGAAATAACAAATCGATTTGAAATCCGTCGTCAAGAACACACAACACTTCGTGTGAGTAAAGAGCTAGTAGTGTTTCACAAGAACGATGTTTTGAGATGCTAGTGCCTAGCAGCCAGGCCTAAACAATCTGCCTTTTGTCAAAGTCGCATATGTCCCATTTCCCATTTACTGCCGGTATCGTCACTAGAATGATTCCCTATTCGTTTCTTCTCCGGTTATAGACTTTCCTTGCCGAGCCACGTACTGTCAACGCCAACAGGCGGCATTTAATGTCGCAATGGACAGTGGTTACAATGTTTTGGCTAGAAAATGTGCTTTTTAAGTTACTGTAAGCTACTAAACTCACTGTATGTGGTAGATCGATGTGGGTTCAGCAAAACATGGACTCTTCCTCTTCTGATTAGATTAGACTGGATGTACTTTTCATTCCAATTGGTCCATAGTGAGGAGATCCTCCGGGACGTGGAATATTGTAGCCACGCATCATCAAATCAAAAAATAAAAAGAAATTACAGCACTTATTTACAATGATCGCATTTCTGTACAAAATTTTTACAGAAGTCGGATTGTACCCAATATTCACATTACGTGAGACTATTGATAGCACACACGCATCAATCGGTTCTACTAAGAAATGCATCAGTGGAGTAGAAGGGGCTAACCACCAACAAATCCTTTAGACTCTTCTCAAACTGAACTTTATTATTAGTTCAGCTTTTTATGACTACTGTTATGTTATTAAATATGTCTATTGCTCCATTTTCGACAACCATATGAACCAAAGTAAAAGTTATTTTTACTTCTAGTACTGATTCCGTGACCTGAGCTGTTGGTTTGAAAAAGGATGTATTTTTAATGAGAAATTTCGTTGGGAAGCAGTAGTTAGTATCCCCAGTTCCTGATACAGTCCTCAGCAGGACGGTCTTGACGTCACACCACAAATAATTTGTATTGCATGTTATTGGGCACGGAAAACTTTAGCTTGGATTGATAATTTACCCAAGAAAATAATGCTGTACGAAATTTTGGAATTAAAGTATGAGTAGTACGCTAGCTTTTTTATTTTTCTATCACATGTGTCTGACAACATTCGCACAGCAAATGAAGATCTGTGTAGACGCTTCAGCAGTACTGTTATATGCTGCTCCTAGTAAAATTTATTATCAAACTGTAATCCCAAGAATTTAACACTGTCAACTTCTTCCATCAGCTTGTCGTCATACGAAAGGTCACTAGGTGCTCTGATTATAAACATTGGATGAATATAGCATGGGTCATTTGCACTTCATTATAATCAAAAGCAAGTTTTTCACACATCTCAACGTTTATGACGTCATATTCCCTGAACTCTATGTTGTACAATGGTATTACTTTTCTGGCACATTCAGTGACATATCTAGATACTGTCTGTAAATTGTGTTGTGAATAGCGCTAGCAAAAGAATAGTAATATATTAAATCGCCATGCCTGATGTCTAAATTTCACTGCACGCTATTACAAGCAGAAGCTAATTTTTCACGCTTCTAAATGTCTACGATGTCGTAGCTCCTTAACGATGTATCGTACAATAATATAATTTTCCAGATACGTTCAGTGATGTATGTGGATGCTGTGTGTTAACTGTGTTGCGAAGAGTATGGTAGTAAACAAGCAATAATTTAAAACGTCTGACGCTGAAGTTTTACTGGGTCAACAGCGAAAATTTAGTAAGCGATAAACTTTTTCTCTTCTTCATTTTGTGAACGATGTCAGCGACGAGATGTTTCGTGAACATTTGAAGTTCTCCTACTGTGTTGAACTTTTAACGTAAGGTCATGCATTTTAAAGAGCAGATCTGATATGGTCAATAATTACAGGAATTATTGAAAATAAATTTTTGTTGCACCTGGAAGTCATAAGATAGCAACCCGAAACTGGTCCCAAGTTCCATTCAATTCGCTTAGTAACGTACGACAGAGCACTGGAAAGCGATTCCTCCGTATTTATTATGGGAAAATTTTTTAATCTTTTTAAATAAAACAAATGTTATTAATATTTTACATCTTTATTCTTCTCATCTACATATTTATAGCCCTCTGCTGCTAGACGGTTCCGAATGTCAGACCACACACAAGCGCTGCGACGTCTGTAACAGACCGACGCCTTGGTTTCAATGTTGTCGCTCATGCTCTATACCCCGAATTGGCCCCATCCAATTGTCACCTGTTTCCAGAATGTAAGGAACACTGTTGTGTACATAGTTCCGCGTAGTCAGCGTGTACACAACTTTCCCACTAGAGCATGCCCCGATAAGCACAACAGCACAGTCGCAGCGCTCATCCGTCTCTGCACTACGAGATGGCGCTGCCTTAGAGACGGGTCAAATTCTGCTTCCGCCGATCCACGTATTAATATGTAACGCAGCCAATGAGATTGCTGCTAACATAGAATCTTTTCTCCTTGCGGATCACCTGAACGCATGAGGTATTACAACGAGTGTATAGACCTCCAATCAGTCAGTCTGCATTTGTCTGCACCGGTCTGTACCTGTCTGCATTAGTCTGTACCAGTCTATAGTCAAGTTTCAGTCTGCACCTAAGAAGATTATCATATTCCTGTACATAGCCATGAAGATAAATGTATAGACACTTTGTCAAGTATCAGAGATATGTGAGAATAAGATTAACGTACCAAGGCCAAAGGAACTTCAGATTGTCAATTGTAAACAGCATCCAGAATCAAGTTACGTAATGTCTAGGCTTTTTAGTATTTTAACAAATGTGTGTGAAAATTAGTCAAGTTCTGTTTAAAGTTGGTCACCGACAATCTGCTACTCTAAGCGTGCAAGTGGCATTTCTATCGTCTGACCTAACGGCAGAAGATAAACACGCCTTGATAAGACCACGAGACATATTGCTGACACTCGCCTACTTCGTTAGAGTGACAAGTCAAATAATCTGATGGTGTGTGTACCGAAGGTCTTACAGTACGCACACCACAAACACCTTCAAGAACTTCTTGTTGATAATGATGAAGCGGTCCTAGCAGTGGTGAAGTTTTGACTCCGTCAACAAATTGAAACCTCCTACAGGAACGGTATTAACAAACTGTGAGGCCTTTATATCGCTCCGGCCTGGAGCCTGTGTATCGGGAGACTGACTCATGCGTGCACGGTAACAGATGGTCTAAGGCGGGTTCAGTCGAGTACGTAGCTCTAATTTTAATCCACCAGAGTACAGTAGCGGACAGAGACATTCAAGAAACAGGTCAAGAGAATGTTTATGTGAATTGTTCTGTTTATTTCTTGAAGCCTTTTTTGTTTATTTATGTATGTACAACTTTATATATTTTCTAGGATTGTGAATGATGTGTGAATGTGGCCCAAAGTAAATATGTAGATCATTGTTATATTGACCAACGCTGTACGAACGAGCGTGAGAAATTTTTAAGACAGTGTGAATGCAGACGATGTGGGATTTTGTATCATAATACGTTAAGTTAGTTTATGGCAAAATAAAAGCTAATTCGAATGCTAATGAAAATATTAAGTATAAATAAAATATCAGAATGTTAAATATTTATTTTGGGAAAAAGTACAATTCGAAAGTGTGTTATTTGTTGATTGGTTAGTCAATAAAATCGGGGACTATGGCGTGAGAATAATATTATCTATTGGCCTTAAAGAAAACTGACCAATCACAACGGAGTATTCTTCGCGGGTCTTTCCTCTTGGATATATAGAATGCTCACAGCAGTCAAAGTAGTCAGAGCCAGCCTTTCAATGGTACCGTCGTGTGTATTATGAGCCTCAAAGGAAGTTACAGTTTGCCGGTTTTATTTGTGCTACAGAGCTTTTCCCGATTTTTAGAAAAGTTACATTGTTCGCAGCCTGAGGCGAGTAACAGTACGGTGGGTTTCTACTCGGCTTTCCTACCGGCAATCAGCTGCGATGAGTTCACAGGTAGGCGCCGGTTTGAACCCAGAAAGGAACCTGGTCGCCGCAACTGGTCTCTCATTGTTCATGGGCAGGATGACTATGTTCAGAAATAAGTATGAAAACATGAAGAATAAAGACGTAGCCTATAATGTTAATAACATCTGTTCCATTTAAAAACCGATAAATGTTTTCACCAAAAAATATCGGATGCATTGCTTTTCAACACACCCTCGTATATATTAGCACCGTGTTAGTGATACTTCCACACTACGTCTACATTTATATGGCTACTCTGCGAATCACACTTAAGTGCCTGGAAGAGGGTTCATTTGACCCACTTTTACAATAATTCTCTGTAATTCCACTCTCGAACACCGCAGGGATAAAACGAACACCTATATCTTTCCGTGCGAGCTCTGATACCCTTTATTTTATTATCATGACTGTTTCTCCCTATGTAGATCGGCAACAGCACAATACTTTCGCGTTCGGAGGAGAAAGTTAGTGATTAAAATTTCGTGAGAAGATCCCACCACAACGAGAATCGCATTTGTTACAATGATGTCCACACAGAATCCTGTATCATGTACATGCCATTCTCTCCACTATCTACCGATAATACCAAACGTGCTGCCCTTCTTTGAACTTTCCCGATGCACTCCGCTAATCCTATCTGGTAAAGATCCCGCACTGTGCAACAGTACTCCCAAAGACGACGGACAGCCGTAGAGTAGACAGTTTCTTTAGTAGATCTGTTGCATCTTCTAAGTGTCCTGCCAATAAAACGCAGTCTTTGGTTCGCCTACCCCACAACATTTTCTGTGTGTTTTTCCAAATTTAAGTTGTTCGTAATTGTAATTCCTAGGTGTTTAGATGAATTTATGACTTTTAGATTTAATTGACTTGCCGAAAAACCGAAGTTTAACGGATTCCTTTTAGCACTCATGTGGATGAACTCTGACATTTCATTATTTAGGGTCAAGTGCCAGTTTTTGCACCACACGTATTTTTTCTAAATTAATTTATGATCTTCTGATGACTTTAATTGACGATAAACGGCAGCATCGTCTACAAACAAGCTAAGACAGCTGCTCAGATTTTTCCCTAAATCGTTTATGTACGAAATATTACCTTAAGAACGTGCAAAAATTTAACAGTACATTGAGGATGCTTCACTGAACAATTTTAAATGGGGACCTGGGGTCGGAGAAGCCAGATTAAGATATCCCCATAGGTAATAATAAAGGGAATTCAGGGCAGGTGACCGTGCAGGCCACGGAATAGGACCTCCAGTTCCAATCCAGCGACCAGGAAATACAGGGGTTGGATGATTGCCGACATCCACACTGAAGCGAGGCGGTGCACCGTCATGTATCCACATCCCTTCCTTCACGAACAACCATGGGTACGTTCTTCAAAAACTCAAGTAGAACCACAAGTAGAGGTGGCTATCAGACGGCCAGGTTGACCTCCTAGTAAGCAGGCTTGTCCTCCTTGTTTACTTGCAGCAGATAAAGAATATACATGTACGAGGGTATTTCGGAAAGTAAACGTACACCGTACGCCAGAGGAACAGAAGTGTTTCGGCGAGCAAGTTGGCAACACAGGTGTTAACCTTGAACCGTTAGCTTTCTCCTCGCGGTCGTTCGGCAGTTGAACGTTGCTTTTGGTTGGAGTAGGTCGTGTTTAAAATGGTTGCGCCGATTCAGAATCCCTCCAAATGCGACCTCATACGTTTTCTTCATGCATAAGGTCAGCCACCAGCGGATATTCACAAAGAAATTGTTTCTGTTTATGGGAACGTTATGAATCGACAAAATGTAACGAAATGGTGTCGTCATTTCTCTGAAGGTAGGGCCGATGTTCATGACAAACAATGAACAGGTCGGCCATCTGTGACCTTTGATGCCCTTCTTCGGAGAACAGAGGAAGCAACTCTTGCAGATAGACGTCTCACATTGAAAGAATTGCATCAGATCATACTGGACGTGTCAATGAAAACTCTTTATTACGTTGTGACTGTCAAGTTAGGGTACAAGAAATTGTGTGCGCGCTAGGTTCCAAAACTGTTAACGGAAGAACACAAAAAGAAAAGGATAGGCTTTGCTTTGCACTCGACTTCCTCACACGCTATGCTGAAGCAGGTGATGAATTCCTTGATCACAATGTGACAGGTGACGAGACGTGGGTTTATCACCATACATCTGAATCCAAGCAACAATCAATGCAAAGGCGCCATTCGAATTCACCAAAAGCCAAGAAATGCAAAACGTCGATTTCAGCGAAGAAAATCATGGCTTCTGTGTTTTGGGACAGACAAGGCATTCTTCTGTTGGAATTTATGCCTCCTGGAACGACAATTAATGTTGCTGCATATTGCCAGATTTTGAAACGTCTTCAAGGGCAATTCAAAACAAACGCAGGGGAATGGTGACAAGTGGAGTCCGCTTGCTTCATGACAACGCTCGGCCTCACACAGCGCTCGTAACCAAAGTACTACTCAAACAATTCAAATGGGACTTTTTGGACCATCCGCCATACAGCCCGGACCTTGCGCCCACCGACTTTCATGTCTTCCGTTACCTGAAGTCACATCTTGGTGGAAAACCATTCCACGACGATGAAGAGATCCAAGATGAAGTTGAAATGTGGTTCCGACAACTGGCGACAACCTTCTATGAGTGTGGGATACAAAAGCTTGTGCACCGACTTAAGAAATGTTTGGATAATGGGGTTGATTATGTCGAAAAATAACAAATAATCCAGTTAATAAGATGTAACTGACGTTTCTTAAATAAGTGTTCTATTTAAGGACTGCGAGCCATCGTATCTTTAGTTTTCGAAATGCCCTCGTAAATAAACAGCACGTGTAAGCTTCTACGCATGTTTGTGCTAAATAAGCTGGAAAATCAGTATGCTAGACAAAGCGGTAGACACGTTTACTTCCATATCTCCTTAAGCTGGCTTCTCTGACCCCAGGTTTCCTACATCAAATTGTTCAGTGGAGCATTCCCTATGTCCCGTTACATTTTTACACGCTCTTACGGAAACACCCCGTAGGTAAGGAACAGTAGAAGACCTATACCAGTACCTTGCGGAACGCCATAAATCACTTCAATTTTACTCGAAGAATGTCTGTCAGTTACTGCGAACAGTGACCTCTCTGACAGGAAATCATGTATCTAGCCACATAACTGAGATGTTATCCCGTAAGCATGCAATTTGATTACAAGCGGCTTGTGAGGTACAATAACAAAAGCCTTCTGGATATCTAGCAATACGCAATCAATTTGAAATCCCTTGTCGATAGCACTCAACACTACGTGTGAGTAGTAAAAAAAAACGATGTTTTCTGAACACGTGTTGACTGTGTGTCAATAGACCGTCCATTTCGAGGTAATTCATTATGTTCGAATACAATATACATTCCAAAATCCTGCTGCATATCTACGTTAATTTAGTGAATTACTCCTATTGCCTTTCTTGAATTTGGTGAGACTTGCGCAACTTTCCAGTCTTTGGGTACGGATCTTTAGTCGAGCGAGCGGTTGTATATGATTGTTAAGTATGGAGCTATTGCATCAGCATACTCTGAAAGGAATCGGGACCGGTAGACTCGCTTTGATTAAGTGATTTAATTTGCTTCACTACTCCGAGAATATCTATTTCTAATTTACTCATATTGGCAGCTGTTCTCGATTCGAATTCTGGAATATCTACTTCGTCTTCTTTGGTGAACTAATTCCGAAAGGCTGTGTTTAGTAACTGTGCTTTGGCAGCATTATCAGTGACAGTATTTCCAATGCTATCGTGCAGGGAAGGTGTTGACTGTGTCTTGCCGCTAGCATACTTGACGTAAGACTAGAACGTATTTGAATTTTCTGCCATGTTTCAAGACAAAATTTCATTTTGGAAACTACAAAAATCATCCTACATTGAAGTCCGCGCTAAATTTCGATCGTCTGCAAAGATCGCCAATGTTAGAGGTTTAGCGTTCGTTTAAATTTGGAATGCTGTTTTCGTTCTTTCTTCAACAGTGTTTTGTGTACCATGGGGGCTAAGCTCCGTTGTTTGTTAATTTTTTTGTTATAAATCTCTCAGTTTCTGTCGATACTGTTTCTTTGAATTCAAGCTTCATCTGGTCTGCACTTATATTGTTAATTTGGAAGGAGTTGAGGTTGTCTCTCGTGAAGGCGTCATGTGAAATTTTATTTGCTTTTTTGAACAGATACATTTTTTGTTTATTTTTGGGGGATTTAGGAGTTGCGGAATTCACTCTCTCAGCGACGACCCTGTGTTCACTAATCCTTGCATCTGTGTGGTTGCTCGTTATTAGCTCAAGATTATTTGTTACTAAGAGTTCAAGTGTATTTTTACAGACTTTTACTATTCGAGCGGGTTCATGAACTAATTATTCGAAATTGTTTTTAAAGACTGCGTTTAGCACAATTCCGCGTGATGATTTACGCATACCTCCGGATTTAAGCATGTATTTTCGCAAACATATCGAGGGTAAACTGAAGCCACCAGGAACTATAATTGTATGCGTCGAGTACATGTTTGAAAGACTCAAGTTTTCTTTGAATCTTTCAGCAGTTTTATCATCTGAGTTGGGCAGTCGGTAAAACGATCCAGTTATGTGATTCCGGTTGCCAAGAATGACTTCTACTCATACTATCTCACAGGAACTATCTACTTCAATTTCGCTACAATGCAAAATACTTCTAATAGTAATCACGACGGTTATTCATATTCATGAAAGCGTGTGACAATATTTTAAAACTGTGGTAGCACATTTATGTCCTTTAGGTTTAATTGAATTACCGGAAAACCGAAGTTTAACAGATTCCTTTTAGCACTCATGCGGATGAACTCCAACGTTTCATTATTTAGGGTCAAGAGCCAGTTTTCGATCGGTGGTTTATTGTGAGAATTTCCAATGCTCCCTCAACGTTCAGTCATTAACGCGAAGAAAAAATGTCTGTGAGGTCGCATTTGTTTCCTTCTGTACTTTGTCTCAAACGGAAAATAACGTATGAGCAGTGAGTGAACTGTGGGGTCGCTAGGCACGGTATACGCACGATGTAATTGGCCTCTGTAAGAAGGTCGCGCATCGGTGCCAACACTTATAAATATGCAGTCGTCTGACAGGAAGAGAGGAAATCGCTGCTCTGAATGCCATAGATTTCCATCCGAAATGGCGGAAAGAACAATGCAGACCTCATCGGAACCAAGCCTGCGAAGAGGGAATGACATCTGCTAAGCGAATACACGTATCGCTGGAGTAACTGAGTGCAAATGAATTAACAGCACCTCAACCAAAAATTATCACCAAGAAAGTAGAGACTTAATAGAGACACCTCTAGTAAAACGTAAACAACGAAGTACGCTGATATTGTAGTACGTCGTCGCTTGACGAGGCCCATTAGGCAATCAGAAGTCACGAGTGTCAGTCGTCAGTCCAGACAGGAGGCGAACTCTGTTACAAGTACACGTGAGATGCCACACCACCAGTACTGATAGTGAGCACACGTAAAGACCACTACTCGGAGCACTTGAAGATGACGACTGTCTCAATCGTCATACCGTGCACAACATGGAATTGTCAACTCAACTGCAGAATCGAAAACATACCACCACTTGTGATACGATTTTAGAATTATCCCTCCCTCGCAACCTTGTTATTAAGTTTCCTTTGTGCACATACCTTCAACTATGGTCCAAAAGTAACGTCCAGATCGAACAGTAATATTATCGTCAAGGTGGACAACATTCCACATCAAATGTTGCTACTGCTAGAGATGTCACCAATTCAATTTCTCTTCTCCTTATTGAATTCAGTTGCTGATGCAGTTGTGTTGTTTAAAATCTTCGTATGCAATAAATTTCGAGGTATTTGCATCCCATCCTGAGGCCCCTTCCACAAGCTGCCGATAATTTAACTCTCATGCACAGTACCAGTCAGGATCCCAGGGCTGCATGGAACACACGACCGTAGAACCATCTCCCTGACGCCGAACAACTTGTGAACTGCCCTAAATAGTAGGCTTTTGGTAGGTGGCTTTCACGGTCTCGTGTATTTTACTTCCATTCATGATCTCTCACATCCTTCCGTCACCCACTTTTAGAATGATAGTTCCTCTCTGTGTGAGCTTAAACACACCAAACACTGGCGTAGTGATACATTTGAAGCAGCAAAGTCACACAGCACCAAGTTGTATTTGGTTCATCTTTGTGGTGTACTCACCAAATACTCGATCAGTGATTCATTTTACTCTGCTGAGCTGGTTAGTATCACGCAGAATACCAAACTACTCACTTCTGTAATTGGTTTCTAGTAGTTTTGTCGGTCTGCAAAATGTATTCATTCGTACCAAAACATTACTCGAATGTAGGCGAGATAATTGGCCACCTAGAATTTGTGCGAGGTGGGGTGAGGTATGGTAGGGTAAGGTGAATTTGTTTGTGGAGGTATACCTGCAAAGCAACCAATACAGGCCAGTCAGGTACTCAGAAATGGGGGAAATCTCGGGAGGGGGAATTTGAAAGACGGCTGGACGTTTAAGAGGACAGGCAAAGCACCATAAACGGTGGAATGCCAGACAAGCTGAAAGATGTCTTCTTACAGAGCTTAGAAATTCGTCAATAATTCACAGTCAAATAATAAAGCAAATCTGAATACATCGGCGATCTTAAAAGAACAAGGCACACACAATGACAACGTTTTTTTTAATATCTTTAAAATAACAAAAGTTAATAATTTACAGTGACTAAATGTTTTCACAATGAACATCTGGATTTAAAAATTCTAAAAGCTTCACACAGCTTCAACAATCGATGTCTCAGATGACGACATTGCACTACAGCTATCGTCCTTGAAAGCTACATAACTGTATCTATTCCATTTATAGATTTATTACGTTTTTTATACCATTTTCCTACGCAAATATTTGTCAGAACATCGTATTCTGCACTATAATACAGCAAATGAATGTTGCATGAATACCTCATATCTGTTCATACTTGTGAATTCATTTTATGAATTTTTACTGTTTTGACAGCAACTTTATTTAAATATTAATTACATCTGCTAGTACAAAACCATTGTAATTAAAGAAGTGATCCCTCGCTTACGTTGTCTGACACTGCTATTAAAAAGAGTGCCAAAAAGACGCTTCTGTCAAGCAAGTATACACAATTGTTTAAACAATATTTAACAACAGTTCGTCATCATTTAACGCATTCGTAAGAATACTAGCTTATTTAATTATGACAAACTTTTACTTTCAGTTTATTGTAAATGATCTGAATGTGACTGCTTATAACTTTCCTTTTATTTAAATGTTGTTGCAATATATTATTTTTATATTGAGACATATATTGGGCTCAAACATTATGAACTACCTCTAAGAGAACTATCTACTGACACACGGTCAATACGATTTAGACAACACAGCTAGCTCTTTACTCATATTTAATGTTGAGTGCTATTAACAAGGGATTTCAAATTGGTTCCGCATTTCTAGATTTTTAAAAAGGCTTCTGATACCTTACCTCAGAAGCAGCTTATAATCAAATTGCATATGGAATATTTCGTCGTTCATGGGACTGGATTTGTGATTTCCTCTCCGAGAGATCAGAGTTCGTAGTTACTGACAAAGTCATCGAGTAAAACGGAAGTGATTTATGGCGTTCCCTGATGTACTGGTACAGGCCCTCTGCTGTTCCTTATTTACAAAGGTTGCCGAGAAGGTAATTCACCACATTTTCTTCAACAATTTATTGAAAATAATGAGAACAACGCACATGAAAGAATAGTGTTTTATCGACACATTCTATTTTTCCATGTAATCCCTGTCGGTACCATTCCTTGTCCTGGTGGCGGAGCCAGAGCTTTAAAATATCTTCCACGAATGGCATCTTATTAAGTCCCAAACAAGGGGAAGAACAGGTATGATGGGCTATGTGAGGATGGTCACCCCAGCCGCCCCAAATCGTGGAGTTCGTCCGAACCGCCTTCTGATAACCTCACCCTCCGTACCCAGCGACTAACTCTACTTCTATCGACAGCAGATGCTTCATAGACTTTACACAAGGGTTTATGAATATTCCCCACAGTTTCCTTCTCTGCAGTGAGAAATACAATGACGACACGTTGCTTCTAACATACACTACTGCCCATTAAAATTGCTACACCAAGAAGAAATGCAGATGATAAACGGGTATTCATTGGGCAAATATATTATACTAGCACTGACATGTGATTACATTTTCGCGCAATTTGGGTGCATAGATCCTGAGAAATCAGTACCCAGAACAACCACATCTGGCCGTAATAACGGCCTTGATACGCCTGGGCATTGAGTCAAACAGAGCTTGGATGGTGTGTACAGGTACAGCTGCCCATTCAGCTTCAACACGATACCACAGTTCATCAGTAGTAGTGACTGGCGTTTTGTGACGAGCCAGTTGCTCGGCCAACATTCACCAGACGTCTTCAATTATGAGAGATCTGGAGAATGTGTCTGTGATGCAGCGTCAAGGGTAACCGCAGCCATGGTCTCTGAGCTGATAGTTCATTCTGCTGCAAACGTCGTCGAACTGTTCGTGCAGATGGTTGGTGTCTCGCAAACGTCCCCATCTGTTGACTCAGGAATCGCGACGTGGCTGCACGATCCGTTACAGCCATGAGGATAAGATGGCTGTCATCTCGACTGCTAGTAATACTTGGCCGTTGGGTTCCAGCACTGCGTTCCGTATTACCCTCCTGAACCCACCTATTCCATATTCTGCTATCAGTCGTTGGATCTCGACCAACGCGAGCAGCAATGTAGCGATACGATAAACCGCAATCGCGATAGGCTCCTCACACGAGACATCACTACAACGTTTCACCAGACAACGCCGGTCAACTGCTGTTTGTGTATGAGAAATCGGTTGGAAACTTTCCTCATGTCAGCTCGTTTGGAAAAAATATCTGTATGGTGGGAAAAATCGTAGTTGATCCCAAATAAGGAAAAGTGAGAGTTCATCTACATCAGTGTTAAAAGGAATCCATTATACTTCGGTTACACGATAAATCAAATCTAAAGGTCATAAATTCAACTAAACACCTAGGAATTACAATTATAAACAACTTAAATTTGAAAGAACGCATAGAAAATGTTGTATGCATTTTATTGACAGATCACTTAGAAGATGCAACAGATCTACTATAGAGACTGACTACATAACACTTGTCCCTCCTCTTTTGGAGTAGGCCTATTGTTGTACTGTTTGGGATCTTTATTTGATAGGATTGACAGCGTACATCTAGAAATTTCAAACAAGGACAGCACGTCCTGTGTTATCGAGAAATAGGAGAAAGGGTGTCATGGATATGATACAGGACTTGAAGTGGACATCATTAAAACAAACGTGTTTTTCGTTGGGGCGCGATCTTCTCCTCCAAATGCGAAAATATTTTGTTAACGCCATCATTTATAGGGGGAAACGATCATGATAATAAATTAAGGGAAATCAGAGCTTGCACAGAAATATATAGGTGTTCGTTTCTCTTGCACGCTGTTCGAGAGTGAAGTAATAGAGAAACATTGTTAAGGTAGTTTGATAAACCCTCTGCCACGTGCTAAAGTGTGACTTACAGGATATTCATGTGGATTTATTCTAGGAAGTTCTCATGTTGTGCCACATAGTGTCTGTAGAGCTTAAGCGCAATGTAGTTTTGGTGGGAGCAGCATTCAAACAATGGAAAAACAGACAGTAGAAACACAATGGGTATCAAGTGGAGGCTGAGACTTTTCGAGTGAAGAGCTCAATGGACCGATTCTGTACGCTTTACGTTTCGATCTGGTGGAGAGGAATTTATATTTCAAGAGGTATCAGAGTACTCTAGTGTAGGACTCTATCGTTTTCCACTTGCATAATCCAACTGGGAGCAGAGTATCATCTAGCAAGTGTTAATTTCGAAATCCTTATGTTAAACTCTGAACTGTTTTGAGCTGGTCAATATTTAGTGTGTAGTGATCACGAAGTGGATTTAGTTTCTCGTATCTTCGATGACTGTTAAGTTTGGGAATATCGCTACTATTCTCATAACACTCGATACGCAACATCACTGGCTATTTTGCGCCTGTATTTTAACCGGATATCATAGAACAGTTTCCGTTTATTTGAGATGCCCTTTCTTGAATAAATAATATTCAACATAATCCTCGTTCCTCTACACCAGTTACACACGTTAGAATAGAACCGTTTTTATTGAGTTCATCTACCTTTTGTTTTATATTTCTATGTATTTGATTAATTCGCAGTTCCAGCCAATGCAATAGAATATTTGACTGCAAGATCATAGCTAGAGTTTATTAACTCCAGTGAGTTAGATGCTGGGCGTAAAAGCTGATGTGGGAAGCTCGACCCTATGACTACATAGAGCTTTTCTTTTTTAAACATAGCCGTGCGTAGTCCAGTTACCTAAGGTACAAGCATCAAAATGGTTCTGAGCACTATGGGACTTAACTGCTCAGGTCATCAGTCCCCTAGAACTTAGAACTACTTAAACCTAACTAACCTAAGGACATCACACACATCCATGCCCGAGGCAGGATTCGAACCTGCGACCGTAGCGGTCACGCGGTTCCAGACTGAAGCGCCTAGAACAGCACGGTCACACCGGCCGGCAATTTTTATTTCTTGTAGTTTTTGTCTTCATCATCCTGATGACTTCACTTCAGTAGTCATGCTGGGATTGATCTCGCCCCTTTTAATTAAAAATTATATCATATTAGATTTCTTTTAGTGAAACGATGAAAATAATTGTCCTGAAACTAGCGACTTTGGCCAGCGGTGACCATCTTCAGATACGTTTGAAACATAACCCAATATAATACAACCTGAGTTGAATCGTCAAGTTATACGAACCAATTCAGACAGACCTCGTCCAGCATACCAGCATAACGAAAAATAGGCCACTGCACACTACCATTTTAACGGGGCTGCTTTTCCCGAAAAGATTCATGTTGTTGTGAACAGTAGTGCCATTGACAAGATGACTGATGGCACTGCAATCTGGTTCAGACAATATTTTTAGTTATGTTCGATGAAGCCTACCTGATTTTGTTTGCAAATTTTGACGATTTGTCGAAGCTACTCTGGCTTTATTATGCTAGGAAATCTTTTAAACTGATATGAAGATTGTCACCACTAACTGAAGATCACAGTCTCAGGACAATTCTTTCCATCATAGGCTGTACTGCACCGTCCACTAATTCTTAAGTGCACTAGATAACTGGATAATGTAAATGTAAAACTGAAGTACTGCACTGAACTGAACAAACGTCATTTGAAAGTCAATGAGTAATAGATCAGAGAAATAGTTCTGAGCCCCAGTGCTACTATGCCAATTATCTGTTTATTAAAGTTTTAGTACCGCCGCATTTGCCCAAATCATTAAACAGAACGCAGCCAGGAATTTCCGTAATAAATTTCGCAACTCACAAGGGTCTGAGGTTCACGAAATTGTTAGGTTTATTTTCCTCGTGACCCGCAGCATCAAGTTGAATCAACTTCCATGGATGAATGCGAGAATGTAAATAACCAGGCAGTATCTCAGCTAGGTCCACACTCACGTCAAAGCCTCGAAAAATTCGAAGTCCAACTTGCATCAGTTTCAAGTTAAAGTTCTCAGACTAACTGGCAGAAATTGCAAGTCCGAATCCACAGTCTTCATCGGCGGTAAAATTTCAGAGTTCCGAATAGTCCGCTGATGAAAAACTACTCTTAAGTCCACAGGTCGAAAATATTACTAAATGTTCACTGGCTACACACGCGAAAATTTGCTAAGGCCCCAACTTGGCATTTAGAAAAATCTCAATACTGTCAAGACACGACCAACTCACCGCCCATCCAACGCACACACACAGAGACTGCTGATGAGTACTGCCCAAAGCAGCCTGCCTCTGCGAAGATGGCGTCCGAGTATTTGTGCTCTCGCATAGGTCACAAGTGTCAAATCAAGTGTATTTGCTTTCTGATCATGTAAAAATATAAATCTTTTGATATATATAAGTATTATATGTGAAATCAAATCCAAATTTTACCAGATTTTCAACATTGGTTTCCGCATAAATTACATTTTTAATGTGAAAAACGTTACTTTTGGTGATATTATTGTTAACAAATATAAATAATTGATTATGAACCCATTTCTACTTTCCTAACTATTATTTTTTAAGGCTGCCGCTACTTTTACGATATAAATTATTCTCGAGGCTAATTTGCCGATTTTTCAGCATGGAATAAACATTCCAGTTACAGTTAAGAAATATTAATTTTTATTACAATTTTAGTTTAATTCTCTGATAGGTCTCCACGAGACCTATCCATTCACACTCCGTTTATGAAAATCGGTGTAGTTCTCACCGAACTACAGATTTTTAAATTTCATACAGTTTATAAGTTCTTTTACACAGAACGACTTGAGAGCTATGTATCGCACCGAAGGTGCAAATATACCCTAGTAACTGCTGTAACTTTCCCTTTATTTCTATAGTACTGGCTTTCCATTATCTTCCTAGGTTCACATTTTATTAGAACTTACCAACTTTTTATCGTTAACAAGATCCTTTAGCTTGTCAAAGCGCTCCTTTCCATAATTTTTCTCCCCAACGGCTTTCGAGCCCTGGAACTACCGGCCACGTGCTTTCATTGTGAGTTAGCCATCAACTAGCATCATAATTTCTCATACATAGGATCCACTCCAATATCAGAACTGAAAGAGGGTCGACATCTAGCGGACGAACTACAAAACTTGTTACCGCTGTGGCCGGCCGCTAACAACCACCACGTGGCCTGCTACCAACTCCTTTTATCCGTCAAACTTAAGCTCGCGTGCCGACAACTGTCGCACAGAGCATAACAAGCTCCACGTTCTCGGCTGCGTCCTCTCCCAAAGTTTATAAGGTGCCGTCTTGGGGGCTGTATCGTCACAATAGACGGGAAAAAAGAAACAAATTTTACACTTTCTGCATCTCTCTTTTTATTCATGACTACGTCGCGGTTTGTGATAACTTTGCTCTGTGTAGTTTATGAGTCAATAACTATATGACTGGATTTTAAAAGGGCCAACAGATGGTACCATTCAGTTCTCAAATAGTGCATATGCACACTCAATTAAAAATATGGTCCATGCAAAAGCAAAAAATGGTATTTACATGAATAGCTTTAGTATCACACGTGCCCTCTATTATGCCATGAGCTTTCCTCTCTCAAAGAAAAATGCATGAGAATATGCATTGACCTATGATAGATGTTTTACAACCTTTCCTAGAAAAATGATAAAACTGTTGTGACTAGTACAAACTACTTTTGTCTGGCCACAACTGTGGGGTCTTTGATTGCTTATGGGAGAAGGCTCATCAAACTAGAACACATGAAATATTAGTTCACTTTATTACATGAACGAATAAACGATTTGCTTAACTTTGACGCAGTTCTCTGCCACAGGAGTGATAGATAATTTACAACTGTCATGGACAGGCAAAGTATCATTTGATGCAAGGCCGCAACCAAAGAACCCCCCCCCCCCCCCCCCCTTCTTTGGCTACGGCCTTACATCAAATGCAGAGGTCCGAACCCTCGTATCACCTAAATGAAATTACACACGACGTAGTTGCCGTGTCCTGAAATTGAAACATATTTTGATTGAGACGAAAAAGGGATATGCACTATGGATAGTCAGCGAGGCCAACGATAGATTTAACCTATCTGTATATCCATAGTACTACCCATCCCTATTTTAGCTAAGAGCAATTCTTGGTCTTGCTTGAGCTCAATCGGGGTTTCGTTAATCAGTTCAGTTCTTACTCGGAGTTGAATTAAATGCAAGTGCTGCCATTAATTGTTTTTGTGCTGTGTGCTGTTGTGGTAGTTGCTAATTATAGATAAGTTTGTAACCAAAAAGGAAGAGGAAACTCGATTCTGAGTAATCCACAAGCGTTATGGTATGTTAAAATATGTACGCACTATTATAAAAGCCAAATTACCTATCTATAACAGTTCAATGTTAGCACAGGATTCGTTATTTGGAAGCTTTTAGACCATTGGGTTTGCAACATTTTAATACTTCACAAGGCAGTGGACCGATAAATATCACTAAAAATAACATTAAATTAAAATCAGTGCATAAAAATACTCTTGGGTTTGTCTGTGTCGCACAAAAATCACGTTGATCAACAAAAATATCGCCCAAACAGCAATGATTGCATTTTTTAAAAAAATATCCTATATTAGTAGTCCAAATGGCAAAATATCGCCCAGTGTGGTCACCTGGACGGTTCTGAGTTATAAAAACTAATTCTGATAAGGGATTGGAAGGGGTTTGCGGAGAGCAGAAGGGGCACGGGATGACAGCACATTCTAAAATTAGTTCGTATCTAAAAGATTTTTTCAGTATGTTGCTTGAATTCGTCCGAGCCTACTACGCTCTGCATCCCTCCCTCCCCCTTTCGTCCAAAATCTATTTGCGTTCTTGTAATACTATAATAAAAGAACACAGTAATTCCATGCACAATTAAATCTTAAAATTTGATCAGATGAACAACCATCCACAATTAAAGGAAAAACGTGCAATGTCAGAATTCAGTCCTTGTTGTGATGCATTTTATTTCATTTTAAAGCAATGTACAACAACCAATTTTGCCATATTCTCAACAGACCTGGGGTATCTCTGCCTGTTGGGCGGCTGAGCTAGCAACTCCTGGATTGGGCAGGCGAAGTGATTGGAATCCATCGACCAGAAAACATAAATGGTTTTCTATGGTTTCCCATTTTCAATTTAGGCAAATGTCATAGCTGATCCCTTACTATAGACCACAACCAATTCCTTCCGAATATCTGTCTTTCCCTGAAAGATACCAATTCCCTTAAAGATGCAGCCCCTCTGTTTACATGAAAAGAGCTGTGTCGAAGGCGAGCAGAGCCTTTCTTTGGAGAATCATAGCACTAAAAGCCATATCATTAGTAAATCCAAATTCTCCTCGTTTAGATTCATCTACTTATCTGCTAGGACATTCTTTAATGCAGAAAGTGATTTTTAGTACATTGCAAGAAGTGAGAGATGCGTACCTAAATGAGAAAAGATGGGGAAATTGTCAGGCTGAATAACTCCGAATACTTTGTATTTCCGCTACCACAAATTGTTCTACTTTCTCTGTCGACCAGAGATCACTTTACTCGAAAAGCCTCGTCGCTAATAATCACAGTGACTCAAAAATTAGCACTCCTCTGTCCATGATAACTTTCTCAGCTCAAATCCAAACTGAAAGAAGAAGAGTGTAAAATGACCTTGGAAGGTGAAGGGAGGATGGAGCATGTCTGCTTCTTAGTTGTTTAGCCAAAATACAGCATTATTAAGTAACGGGGTTATCTCTCCGTTTCGTGAAATCTAAGAGATCATAGTCGAATAATATGGTTTATTGTTCTTCATGGAAATTTTAAGAACAAATGAAAAACATGAGTCTTTTTAAGGTCCTCTTTAATAAATCGGACCTCTCCTTCCTCCTCCACCAATTGACAAAATCCTGGGTACGTCCTTGCTTGATGCACTACTTAACAAACTGTTTTCTCGAGATACATTGCTCAACATTAACAACACTACAAGTTTATCTGTAATTTTAACTAGTTGTTCGTCCTAGACGACGATGTTGACTGGTGTACCTGAGGCCAGAGTTCTTGGATGCTCAACACAATATTGTCCTTAGTGCGAGGGTGCTGCTGTTGCTGAGAGGAAGCCGTGTCATCTGATCTACCTCCCATACGTTGTTGTAGATTGCGGCCAACCTTTGCTAATGTCTGTGGTATCGAATCGGGTTGCCAACTTTGATGTGGCACCGCGACCTCTGGATGACGCCGTAAAAAACTGTCTCTGTGGTCTTTTGCAAAATCTTGAAACTTGTATACTTTCAGTGTCAACTAAACACGGTGTCATTTAAAAAACTGACTTACAGAACATAATCGTAAAAACATTTCATTAAGAAACGAAATTTTTAAGTACATCTTTGCTAATGATTAACGGCATATAACTGTATATAAAATTTTATTGTCTAGTGAAACTAAACACAAGAAAAGCTTCAATAAAAAGAATCATTTACTTTTGCCGATATGGAAATGACTTTCTTTTAAGCTTGAGCAGTTGTAATCGATGCACTTAATGACTTCGTGTATCATCGTAATGAACTTTACTTTTGTAATAAATACATATGAAATTTTTCTTTTAATTCTCACACTTTGTGATCTAAGCACCTGAGGAACAAAAACCAGAAACAGTTAATTGTTTTTCAAAGCTTTTCCTTTTAAACTTAAATTTTACACTAATTCACACATGTCTCATTCCCAGTGTTTTGTATCTTACAGAAGACTGAATTCTTTCCTTCACATCACACACGTACCATGTCCTTTACTTCAATACTAATAAAATACTTATTTGATTGCTTAGTTCGTCCCGGCCGCGGTGGCCGAGCGGCTCTAGTCGCTTAAGTCATGAACCACGCGCCTGCTACGGTCGCAGGTTCGAATCCTGCCTCGGGCATGGATGTATGTGATGTCCTTAGGTTAGTTAGGTTTAAGTAGTTCTAAGTTCTAGGGGACTGATGACCTCAGATGTTAAGTCCCATAGTGCTCAGAGCCATTTTGCTTAGTTCATAAATAATTGTTTATATATCGCAGCTTAATCGGGCGCTGGTGACGCAACTGTGCAGGCGCATATTGCTGTTTTATTTGTCGCAACTCTATACGTCCAGATATTATTAACAGTAGGATGGATAGGGTGTGTGCGAGCTGTGTGCGGGCGCAGGGGAAACTGGCCGCGGTTCGCGAGCAGCTGAGCGTGCTGTTGGCCACGGTCAGCCGCCTTCAGGCTGCTGCCTCGAGGTGCACCGACGGCGGAGGGTCTGGCGCGTCGCTTGAGACACCCCAGGTGTCGCTTGCAGCGTCCACTGACTCTGCCGCCGAGGCACCTTCTAGTCTACCCGGCGTGTTGGGACCGCCCTCACCTCAGGGTGAGTCGCGGACTGCAACGCGTCCGCGTCGCTCGAGGCGGAGGGTCAATGTGGAGGCTGTCCGGTTGGCCTCGCCCGTTCATCCTGTCAGTGGGTAGGTGGCCACTCCTTCAGCAGGGCCCGAGCAGGCACACGGGGAGAAAGGCTTGCTGGTTATTGGGAGCTCCAACGTTAGGCGGGTGATGGAGCCCCTTAGGGAAATAGCGTACAGGGCTGGAAAGAATTCCAACGTGCACTCGGTTTGTCTTCCGGGGGGCCTCATCCAAGATCTGGAGGCAGCCTTGCCTGCGGCTATCGAGCCTAAGGGGCGCAGTCGTCTGCAAGTAGTTGCTCACGTCGGAACCAATGATGGCTGTCGCTTGGGTTCTGAGGCGATACCCAGTTTGTACAGGCAGGTGTTGGATTTGGTGAAGACCGCTGGCCTCGCACGCGGGGTGCAAGCAGAGCTCTCTATTTGCAGCATCGTTCCCAGAGTGGATCAGGGTCCTTTGGTTTAGAGCCGACTGGAGGGTCTCAACCAGAGGCTTCGTCGACTCTGTGACGGTCTTGGCTGCAGATTTCTAGACTTGCGCTATTGAGTGGGGAATTGTAGGACGCCCCTAGATAGGTCAGGGGTGCACTACACAAAGGAAGCGGCTATTCGGGTAGCAGAGTACTTGTGGCCTGCACATGGGGGGCTTTCAGTCTAGGCAGTAGTGCGAGGTGTCCTGATGAACACTCACCAGTCGACGTGCACGCAGGAAAATCAGGACGCTCTCAGTGTAAAGACACTTCAGCTATCAAGATATTAGCAGTAAATTATCAGAGTGTTCGGAATAAAGTTCCTGAATTTACTGCCCTCCAGGAAGCGTGTGGCGCGCAAAGTATTCTCAGGACTGAGGCCTGACTGAGCCCTCAGATAGGAAGTTCTGATATATTTAGTGAGGGTTGGAACGTGTATCGGAAAGACAGATTAGACACCGTAGGAGGTGGTGTCTTCATTGGAGTTGACAAAAATATTGTGTCTACCGAGGTCGAAGTAGAGTGTGATTGTGAAGTTGAAACTTCCCCTTTTTAACAATTATACATGACTGTCCTTAAACTGACACACAATATTTTGTTAGCGCAACGCAATCTGACTTTCAATAATCCCTACAAAAGAATGGGCCATGACTAACAGTAAACTATACCTTTCACAAATCACTTACCTCACAAAAATCTTCGCTACTCAAGCTACTGCAATACAGCGAGCGCCACTACTGCCAGCTAAATAAAAGATTCAAACTACTGAAGGCACTAACTACTGATAGGGATAGTTAGCAAATGAAAGATATTAATAGAGAACAAACAATGTATTTACCTTGATATCATCATATATAAATATAGCAGTTCATGACAAATTTCAAAACTCCGCCATCTCTCTCCCCACATCCACCACTGCTGGCGGCTCACCTCCAACTGCGCAACGCTACGCGCTGTTCACAGCCAGCTGCCTAACACTACAATGGCGAGTATTACAACAATGCAAAGCAGCCACAGACTGCACACAGCACAGCCAGTGATTTTCATACAGAGGTGGCGTTACCAATAAAAAAACCTAAACAGCCTACTTACATAGCCCCCATACTTTGGGCAGTGGCCAATAATGATTTGATAAAATTTTTCATAATTACAATAACAAAGAAATCAAATGCACACACTTATTGATACAATGTTGGTCAAAAGCTCAAATTTTCTCACAGTCCATAAAGATAGTCCTGATCATTCATCATAATAGTAATTACAGGTTTTTTTTCACAAAGTCTCATTAGTAAAAGAAATTGCACACAGAAGTAGTGGATTTCCATGCAGTCTTGAAGAAGTAGTGTTGTCCTTCCAACGGAAAGACAGTGCTGACGCTTGACATGCAGACAGGTATTGGTCCACAACAGAGCAAACCCACAGCAGAGTCAGTAGACGTTTTGAAGAATATTGGTAGTTAGGTCATCACAGAGCAGACCCACTGTAGTCCTGGTAGAGATTACGGTATTGGTGGGCCACCAGAGGTGCAGACCCACTGCAGTCCTTGTAGAAATAATGGCGTTGGTGGGTCATCATAGATGCAGACCCACTGTAGTCCTTGTAGAGATAATGGTATTGGTGGGCCACCAGAGGTGCAGACCCACTGTAGTCCTTGTAGAGATGGCCAGCAGCCATCTGTTGCGATTGTGTAGGTGCACATTCATCATCAAAGAGTCTTGCGGAGAATATAGCAAGTCCATAAACCACCACTTGTGCACTCACAAAGTTTTTGGAATTGTCCTTAGAACCAGCAATGCTGTTATCCAGTCCCTTGCTGAATTAGTTACACACGTGCAAACACTAACAGTCCCAACTTCTCACATATTGTCCATATACTATGACCAACGGAAATGTGTGCAGTGAAATGAATGCTTACAAGTTACTTAGTTTGATAAACTGGTGTCAATTACAATTTTATAACATAAGAATACAATAACAAAGGTACAAAATACATCATTAAAGAACAAAACAATACAGATAACATTTGTAGTACAGGTTTTACAATAGAATAGAAATAAACATATACTTCAATGTTACAGGAATTACGAGATAAGTAGAGACATAAAAGATCAGAATAAATTTTGAAACATCAACTTCACACATGAGCATTAAAACAAAACAGAACAAATAATGTCTAAGCATATTTACAAGGTAAATAACATATTATAAATGCAAATTATATTTGAGGATAACAGTATTCCTCATCATAGTGAATATAGCTTAGTACTAGAACAGAAAAAAATTTCTATGAAACAGTACACAGAGACAGGAAGAAAAGAAATACACAAGGGAACACAAACACATAGTGGGATAACACCAATAGGAAAGGACAGGGTTCGTTTTCAGTGTAACATGTGGTACTGCAGTCCAACCCAAAACTTCATATATCTTTCCTCTTATTTCATCCTTTGTTTCCACCAAAAAAAATTCTATCTAAGCATGCTTTCTGTATTTATATGTTCACACATTTCTTACCTCAACATTTCTTTCCAAGAAAATCCTACCTAAACCTGTTTTCTGTACCCTTTTTTTGTATAACTTCTCAATGCATTTCTTCCAATTCATCGAAACTCATTCTCTTAGAGGCTACCCCCTCTTAAGCTAACTTAAATCTACTGAGCTCAGATGCTAAACTAAGGAACGAGGCAATGCAGCAGCACAAAATAAGTAACACAAACAACAATGACCAAAAAAATGGAAAATTGCAAAGCAAGCTACAGTAAATCTAAATTACCAAGCAATGCAACATTACAACTAATATGAGCCAATGTGCAGCAACAAGAAAATTAAATGAGTAGTAAAATTGGCTTAGCAGAGTAACGCAAAGTCAAATTCAGTAACACTACGCCTGGCAAACAGCAGTAACTTATACCTAAACATGACATAGCTCAAGCAGAAAAAATATTACAGTAAAAACAACAATGCAGATAAGGGAAATGTATATTCACATCTTAATATCTATGTAATTAAAGTGGTGCACCACAACAACTGATTGTAAAGAGAAATATTACCATGTACTTGAAAAGAAAATTATGTGTTACTGTTACTAGTTCCTTCTTATTGTTCTTTCCTTTCCAAGTGCTCCTTTTTTAAAGAATGTGGATCATAAAATAATTATTTAATAGATCTGTTGACAGAAAGTGTTCACACTAGCAAATGCATTTCATTTTATAAAAGCAATGCTGCAACACAGCTGGAAACCAGATATCAAATGAAATAAGCAACTATGAAAAGCAAAGCATAAAAATAATATCATTCAGTAGTCATGTGACATTTCATAAGTTAGTAGAAATTCTCTCAACTCTCATAGAAAGACGCTTGTCATAATCAGGTGTGCAGATGTAAAAATATTTCTTGTCATTTTATTAGGCATTTCAGTAAATATCATAAATTACGAGCTCCACAGTAGCACGGACAATGGCCTCCCCTTTTTTTTTTCTACCTGTGCCGCTGAAAGGGTAATGGCTTTTTTTTTTTTTTTTTTTCGGGCGGCTGTCGCCCAGGTGGGTGCCCGCGATGCATTACGTGCAGGTGGTCACTTAACTTTCTTACGGAAATATTTACGACAGCAGTTTCCGCTACAGTGACAGTCTCACATAAAAATATTTCACAGGTCAAGAATTAGCGTTGCAAATCTGTAGAAACAAAATCCTATAAATATAAGTGTCCAAAAAAATTTTCGCCGGCATTGTGATACATTCACGCATTTACACACACATTTCATAACTCTTAAACTACGATTCTCGGTTTCCAACATCCTTTTTCACAAGTCAAGATTCCTTAACTTCTTTCATTATTCATATACATATAAACACGTAATCACATTCCTCATATATGGTAGCATCATCTTATTGACATAAACATACCTCAGCAGCATAATACACATAGTCATCGTAATAATAACATCATAGCACCTCAGTCAAGTCTCAAAATCGTCGTAGCTTTCTCCAATAATTTCAAAGCCTGAAAAAAATTCTCTGCTCATGTCAAAAGCGTCATCTGCCTCAAACGTACTTTAAAAATCATGATCCCATACCAAATATATCATTCAAAGCTCTCATAGTATCACAATGGTTCCGAAAAAATATGAGCATTTCACAAAGTACAGACAAAATACAATTTCGTAAGTGTGAAGTTATCCAACTGTGTAATTACGTAAACATCTGTCACTGATGTAGTAAAAAAATGTTTATCTCTCAGTTAAATGATCAGATAGCTGTGTAATTTGTGTGTTAGAGAAATATGGTACCGATGTGTAAAGTTGTATAAGCAAATACCATATTAGCTAGGGTTCCTTGTGGTTACCACACACATGGTACACAAAGTAAGCGTGTACCCCCCTGAGGATTAATGTAATTATACCCTCAGGTGTTACAGATTACAGCAATGGAATGAAATGTATCACGGAAAACTTTCTTTGTAATTCAAAAATCTTTAAAAATAAATGTTTTAAGTACAAAATTAATCACTCAAATACGTGTACTGTAGCGCTAAATGTGCGTCTTGTTGCAACATAATCTGTGTGGAAGTGTCGTAATTATCGTCCTCCGAAAGCTAAGTTCTGCAGAAGTCAATGTACTTACCTCATAATACACAAAAGTGAAATGCTTCGCGTATAAGTGTCTTAGTTATTACGCTTATTGCCGTGATGAGGAAAGTACTGTGCTGTAGCGTATTGTTGTGCTACGGAAAAGGCAGTCTCATTGTAGCTATACCACAAAAGTTACTATTAAAACATGTTTTACTTTCCAGAATAATACAGAAAACTGTGCAGATATAAAACAGAAACACTGCAAAAGCAACATTGTAAATTGTCACTCATTAGTAGCGTCGTGATAAAATCGTGTAGCTGTCACATAAACTAACCACTGTGCCATCTGGTATCTCACTGAATGTACTTTAAATCCAGAATGTATTTTCAAGTAAACCAAAAGTTGCATTAAAATCTCATTAGCAGTACCAGTATGTGTCCTAAGTATGTAAGCCTGATAGTCGTTACATAATCGTGCAACTAACAAGCAAGAATGTACAATTAACAACACTGTGTCGTCTGTTCATTATAACAATGCATTCGTAATTTCTGTTTAAATAAGTTCTCTTGGTTCTTGACTGGATATTTCACTTCAAACATTGTTACATGTTAACAGATTCTAAATCTGACAAAGCATACTAGTAATGTAAAGGGAAAAGTTATATGGCAAAGACAAAGTTAAAAAGCAGATTATCTTTCAATAAACGGTTTTACATGTGAAATGTGGTGTAAACCTTTACTCTTCCTAGTACGCAGAGTTTCAACTTCAACGCAATTATCATGTGGTATACGTCGGATTCTGTAAGGTCTATTGTAAACTAGAAAGAATTTGTGACTCAAGTGTTTCTTCTTATGTGACAATGAATGGGCTTTAATGAGAACTTTCTGACCAATATATAATTTCTTTGCATTTGCTTTACCGTGTAGTTCTCTCCTTTTGTCTGCTGCAGATTTTATATTTTTAAGAGCCAAATCAATTATGTCTTTGTGTCGAAGTTTACGTGTATTCGGGAAAGGTACAAGCTCTCTGATTCTGTTCGGTGGTTCTTCATTCTTCAGTACAAGAGTAGGTGGTAAAGCAGTGGAATCATGAGGCATTTCATTCAGCACATTTTAAAATAATTGTAGATATCTGTCCCAATGCTGATGCTTTCTGTGACAATAAAGTCTGCAAAGCTTATTGATTTCTTTCATAATCCGTTCAGACGGGTTGCAATGTGGTGAGTACAATGAAATAAAAACAGGTTTGATTTTATGATTCCGAAGCGTGCGTGACCAAACAGCAGATCTAAATTGCGGTCCGTTATCTGAAATGACTTTAGCAACGTGGCCAACTTCACGTAAGAAATTTTTAACAAAGGCGTTGGATACAGATCGTCCAGTGGCTTTACGTAACGGTGTGAAAGAAACAAATTTTGAAGTAAGTTCAACAGCGACTAGAACGTACAAAAATCCATTGGATGTTCTGACAAGCGGTCCCAAGAGATCAACAGCAGCAAATTCTTTTAATTTAGAAGGAATAATAGGAAACAACGGAGCACGATGTGAGACAGTAGATGGTTTCGCCTTTTGACAAAGTTTACAAATAGACAAGACTCTTCGAATTCTTTTATCCATATTGTTAAAATAACAAGTCGTTCGAAGAATATGATAACATTTTCGTGGACCAAAATGTGCGTAGCTGAAATGAATGTACCAAATGAGCTTATTAACAAAATCGTCAGGAATGCAAAGTACCCACAGCTTGTCATCAACAGTGCAGCGTTTGAACAGTATGTTGTTTCTAACCAGATAATAATTCCGAACCTGAGTGTGTGTCTTTTCATGCCATTTACTTTTGATGTCTCTCCAAATCGGATCTTTATCTTGTTCATGAGCAATGTCTTTTAAAGATGTGGTGATGAAGTTTTCAAAGGCGACTTTCTGAATGTAAAGAATACTGAAATTTTTCTCGAGGTTGCCTTCTGTGGTACTTTTCTCAAGCCCAGCCGGTGCGCGTGACAGTGCGTCCGCAACAATGTTCTCCTTGCCGGGAATGTAGACTATTGTGAAGCGGAATTCTTGCAGAAACAATGCCCAACGTTTTAACCTGTCATGATTTAATTTTGAAGACATAAGAAATTGTAATGCACCATGATCACTGTATACTTTTACGTGCTTACCAGAAAGAAAGAAACGGAATTTGTTAAATGCCCAAACGATAGCTAAAGCTTCTAATTCAGTAACGGAATAATTTTTTTCAGATTTTGTTAGCACTCGGCTAGCAAAAGCAATGGTTTTCTGAACAGTAGTGTCATTTTCTGTGGCTTCTTGAAATAAATGGGCACCAAGACCGACTTTAGAAGAATCCGTGCTAAGGCAGAAATCTTGTGACAGATCTGGATGAGTTAAGATTGGCGCGTGAAGTAACGCTTCTTTCAAAGAATTGAATTCCAATTGTGCTTGTTCGTCCCAGTTCCAAATAGTATTTTTTCCAGTGAGAGAACAAAGTTTTGGTGTAACAAGAATTTGCATGTTCAGAAAACGACGGTAAAAATTTACGAGACCTAGAAAACTGCGGACTTGTCTTTTTGTAGATGGAACTGGAATGGCTCTGATTGCTTCTAACTTTTCAGGATCCGGCTGAATGCCTTCAGAAGAAATAATATGTCCCAAAAACCTCACCTTTGACCTACCGAATTCAGACTTTTCCAAGTTAACTGTAATTCCAGATTCTGCAAAAATATGTAACACGCTGTTGAGGATGCGATTGTGTTGTTCCCATGAGGCTTCTGCTATCAGAATATCGTCTACATATAAGGTGATGTGACGTTTTAAGAATTCAGGTAATATGGAATTTAGCCCGCGAATGAATGCTGCTGAAGAAATGTTCAAACCAAAAGGAAGTTTCCGAAACTGATAACAAACGCCGAAACAAAGGAAAGCTGTGTATTTTCTACATTCTGGATGAAGTTCGATCTGATAAAAGCTGGATCTGAGATCAATGGAAGACAACACTTTTACACCATTAAAATTTTGAAGAAGTTCTTCCAACGTTTGCGGCCTATCTGTTTCAGGAATAATGATCGTATTGATTTGTCTCGAATCTAAGACAAGCCTGATCGATCCATTTTTCTTCTCAACAACATGTAATGGATTGTTGTATGAGCTTACTGCAGGCTCAATAATGCCCTCGTCGAGCATAGATTGTATTTCTGTTCTAACACGGTCCCTATAATGTGCTGGAATTACATATGGTCTACCACAAAATTTAGTATGCTCACGAACACGAAATTGGTATTGAAATCCCTTGATTGTTCCTGTTTTATGAGTAAAAACTGTGGAATGTGCTTGTAAAATCTCAAAAAGGTCCTGCCTATCAGTGTCATTACAATTCTCAATTGTTTGAATTTTATTCTGAATTAACTTATTAGTGTCAAATGCGCCATCGATATCATCCCTGTCAGTACTTGCAGAGTGATTGTTAGTGTCTAGTTCCGTAGAAAATTCCGAACTGTTGTCTAACAGAAGGTAAAGCCGATTAATTTCCTCGTCATGGTTTGAGAGCCAATCTTCAAATTTCAAAGCTATTGACTTACCTTCTTTCTCTAAACTTATTTCAGCATCGTGAAAGTTTAAGACTGCTTTGTATTCATTCAAAAAGTCTACTCCCAATATAATTTCCGTCGACAATAATGGAACAATGAGAAAGTTCATAGAGAAGCTGTGGCTTTGACAAAAGAATTCTAAATTGGTTTGTTGGCGTACATCTACACTTTTTCCAAAGATTGCACCTTGTAATTTAATCTTACGTAACGGAAGTGTGGGGCAATCGTTCGATTTATTGCATTTGCTAAAGGCTGTTTCACTGATTACTGAAATGGGACTGCCAGAGTCAAGTACTGCCGCAAATTTTACGTCATTTACTGTAATGTGAATCACAGGATATGCAATGTTGTTATGTTTTACGTCGTGTTCTTGGAGTAAGATGTCCCTAATGTCTTCCATTTTTAAGTAATTACTAGCTACAGCAACTGCCTCGTTAGTGTCATAAGAACGTTTTGTGGCTGCCAGCGATGTGAGTCATTGCCTATTGTCTCTTTGTTGGCGCGCGTCGTTATTGGGATTTGGAGACCTAACTTCTACAAATTCACCGTGACGAGAGGGCCCTGCTCTGTTTAAATCCCGGCAGTTCTGATGCAATTCAGGTCTGTCGTTACGATCACATCGTCTGTCGTCATGTCGGTAGTTCCTGTAATTTCTTTCTTGTCGGTTAAGTGGTGGAGAATTTCTCCCTGAATCGTAACTGCGCGCTGGACCATTGCGTCTAAAGTTATTCTGTCTCCCTTGATAATAATTATTTTGGTTCCCAAATTGTCTGTTTCTCTGATTGTCTCTGTGATAGTCACTACCGCGGAGAGGTGATCTTTCCCTGTAATTATTACTACTCTGCCAACGGTTGTAATACGGGTGGTGTCTGTTTCGGTCACGATTTGTGTTGTGAGAATAGCCTTGTCGCGTCCATTTATTATTTCTTTCATCGCGGAATTGCGACTGATGTGATCTGTAATTGTTGTGCTCCTGCGTTCCGCGATTGTCAGTGTCACTTTCCAGTTCTTGTAACAGTCCCTGAAAAGCTTCAATGTCGTCTTTGCAACGTCCTGCCAAAATAATATGTCGTAAATGTTCAGGTAATTTGATTAAGCAAATGCGGATGAGTTCTGAGGGGCTGTATGGGTTTGACAGGTACTGATTCTTGTGCAACATGTCTTCAAAATATTTCACAAGACTGGAGAATTCAGATTGTTCGAAATGTTTCATCATTATGATGCCATGTTTTACTCTGTCTTGTGTAGCTTGAGACCAATATGCTGAGAGGAAGGCATGGTAAAATTCTCCTTCACTGTGACAATCGTGAATGACCGATCGCATTCTTACAGCTGGTTCATTCTCTAAATAGCCACACATAAATTCTAACCTGTGCTCCAAGGACCAGTTGGGAGGAAAACAATGAGAGAATTGATGGAGCCACGCTTGTGGATGAATGTCGTTGCCAGAATTCTTAAATGTTTTGAATTTACGTGTAGTAATGAACAGCTTATAGTCAAAATCATCATGTCGGCGAGTCGCATATCGGTCATTGTTAGGTCGTGTCGGCCGTTCCATCTCAAAATTCGGTGCACATTGCCAATTTCTTTCATAACTTCTGAAATGCCCTGTGTTATTATTTTGTGGCTGTTCCGTATTTCTTTGTCCCTCTTCCCGTATTGGGGCGCGAGTATCCTCTGAAATACGTAATTCTTGTATTACCTGTGTCAGCTGATCTTGTACTTCCCGGATTTCTCTTTTGTACTGTGTATTGATTTGATTTTGATTCTGTTTGAATTTTCTAATTTGTTCATACTCTTCTGTGTCAGTGAAGGCTACAGGTCTTGTGTCATTCAGATCATCATCTACCTTTGTAGATAAGTTAGTGACCTGATCCGAAAGTTCGGCTACTTTCTCCGATAGTGAACACATTTCCTCAGTGTGTTTTTCTGAACCAAGTTTCAGAGTGTCCATTTGTGTTGAAATCGAATCTACTGTGTCCTTTAAGTTTTCCTGAGTTATTGCAAGTTGCGTAACCGAATCGGTAGATGCAACAGAGTCAATTTTAGCCCACAAGGTCTCATGATTTTCATGAACAATGGCTTGCAGTTCTTTTATGGCTGCTTCGTGATTCTGTAATGCATTTTCATGTCGCGAAAAAATAGGTTGAAAATGCTCACAAATTTGTGTTTTTACGTCATTACAGACTTTTTGACATTTCGATTCAATGTTATGTAACTCAGTAGTTAAATCTTCACGTGTTTGTTCAAGTGTGGTGTCTAACTTTTGAAGATTTTGTTCCATTTGTTTCTGATTTTGTTCAAGTGTTGTGTCTAACTTTTGTAGCTTTTGTCCCATTTGTTGCATTAACTGTAATAACAATGTACTGGTGTCTGAAACATGTTCCTCAGTGCTTTTCGGCAGTGAATCTGCACCGGCAACATTCACATTTTGACAAGCGGAAAACGTGTCTTGACTCATTTGGGAAAACGGTGGGAACCCAAAACCCGAGTCTGCAGTATTTGCAATATTGTGTTCTGTCATTCCCGATTCCTGAGGCGAGCTGTTGCCGACCAACCGATCGATAACGCTTCCCTGTTCACTACCTGTTTCATTGTCTACACCATTGTTTGCCGCCCGCTCCATTTCCCTATGCGCAATTACCAAATTACTACTTTGAACATTAGTTAATTCATTACTCTGCGGCGCTAACACACTGCTTTCGTCTTCACTGTCATTTCTCAGTTTACTTTGGAGCCTAGTATTACGTTTTTCACACGCCATTATTGTCACAGTATTTCACACGATAACACAGAAAAGCACAATTTGAAGAGCAAAAATAAGAGAACACATTAACATAGCACTGAAAATAATATCTAGTTAATTGCAGCTGCGAAATACTTGGTGCAAATCTACATGCATGCCACAACTGTTTTACTGTACAACAATGAAAGTCTGCAACTACAAAGGAGATTTTCTCTACAATTACGCGCTAGCAATAAACAAAATCTACACTAATTACACAAACTACAACAAAAAATCAGAAGATTCCAGTGAGGTATCCTCGGCTAAGGGTCGACATATGAAACTTCCCCTTTTGAACAATTATACATGACTGTCCTTAAACTGACACACAATATTTTGTTAGCGCAACGCAATCTGACTTTCAATAATCCCTACAAAAGAATGGGCCCTGACTAACAGTAAACTATACCTTTCACAAATCACTTACCTCACAAAAATCTTCGCTACTCAAGCTACTGCAATACAGCGAGCGCCACTACTGCCAGCTAAATAAAAGATTCAAACTACTGAAGGCACTAACTACTGATAGGGATAGTTAGCAAATGAAAGATATTAATAGAGAACAAACAATGTATTTACCTTGATATCATCATATATAAATGTAGCAGTTCATGACAAATTTCAAAACTCCGCCATCTCTCTCCCCACATCCACCACTGCTGGCGGCTCACCTCCAACTGCGCAACGCTACGCGCTGTTCACAGCCAGCTGCCTAACACTACAATGGCGAGTATTACAACAATGCAAAGCAGCCACAGACTGCACACAGCACAGCCAGTGATTTTCATACAGAGGTGGCGTTACCAATAAAAAAACCTAAACAGCCTACTTACAAAGTTATCTGGACACGTTTAACAGGGCTAGGAGAAATAATGTTGATTGTTGGGTGTTATTACCGGCCACCAGGCTCCACCGTGACAGTTCTAGAATCATTCAAAGGGAGTCTACACTCCGTATCGCAGAAGTACCCGGATCATGCTATATTAGTCGGAGGCGATTTCATCCTACCTAGTATAGACTGGGATGTCTATGGATTCATTACAGGTAGTACCGACAAGCCGTATTGTGAATTACTTTTGAACACATTATCCGAAAACTGTCTTGAGCAGCTAAATCAACAGCCAACGCGTAATGGAAATATTTTAGATCTGGTAGCCACGAGCAGACCAGACCTCATCGACGGTGTCAGTGCTGAGACAGGGATTAGTGATCATGATGTTGTCATGACGACTATGGTTACGAAAGTTGAAAAGTCGGTCAAGAAGGCTAGGAGAGTATTCTTACTAGAAAGAGCAGATAAGCAGTTGTTAGCATCCCACTTAGTAAAAGAATTGATTTCATTTACTTCCGGTACGATGGAGGTGGAAGTATTATGGGCAAATTTTAAACACATTGTAAATCACTCATTGGAGAAGTATGTGCCGAAAAAGTGGGTTACGGACGGAAATGACCCACCGTGGTTTAACAGCACAATTCGGAGAATGGTCAGGAAGCAAAGAGAGTTGCACTCGCGGTACAAGAACGATCGGGAGAATGAGGACAGGCAAAAGTTAGTAGAGATTCGTGCTGCTGTAAAAAGAAAGATGCGCGAAGCATACAACCACTACCACCGTCATACCTTAGCGAAATATCTTGCTGAAAATCCAAGGAAATTCTGGTCTTACGTAAAATCGGTTAGCGGGTCGAGGGCTTCCATCCAGTCACTCACTGATCAGTCTGGCCTGGCAACGGAAGACAGCAAAACGAAAGCTGAAATTTTAAATTTAGCATTTTAGAAATCTTTCACGCAGGAGGATCGTACAAACATACCGCCGTTTGAGTCTCGTACAGATTCCCGTATGGAGGACATAGTGATAGACATCCCTGGGGTTGTGAATAAGCTGAATGGGTTGAAAATAAATAAATCGCCAGGTCGTGATGGGATTCCAATTCGGTTTTACAGAGAATACTCTACTGCATTGGCTCCTTACTTAGCTTGCATTGATTGCGAATCTATTGCCCAACGTAAAGTCCCGAGCGACTGGAAAAAAGCGCAGGTGACGCCTGTATATAAGAAGGATAGAAGGACGGATCCTCAAAATTACAGACCAATATCCTTAATATCGGTTTGTTGCAAGATCCTCGAACATATTCTCAGTTCGAATATAATGAATTTCCTTGAGACAGAGAAGTTGCTGTCCATGCATCAGCACGGCTTTAGAAAGCATCGCTCCTGCGAAGCGCAACTCGCTCTTTTTTCACATGATATCTTGCGAACCATGGATGAAGGGTATCAGACGGATGCCATATTCCTTGACTTCCGGAAAGCGTTTGACTCGGTGCCCCACTGCAGACTCCTAATTAAGGTACGAGCATATGGGAGGGTTCCCAAATATGTGAGTGTCTCGAAGACTTCTTAAATAATAGAACCCAGTACGTTGTCCTCGATGGTGAGTGTTCATCGGAGGTGAGGGTATCATCTGGAGTGCCCCAGGGAAGTGGGGTAGGTCCGCTGTTGTTTTCTATCTACATAAATGATCTTTTGGATAGGGTGGATAGCAATGTGCAGCTGTTTGCTGATGATGCTGTGGTGTACGTGAAGGTGTCGTCCTTGAGTGACTGAAGGAGGATACAAGATGACTTGGACAGGATTTGTGATTGGTGTAAAGAATGGCAGATAACTCTAAATATACATAAATGTAAATTAATGCAGATGAATAGGAAAAAGAATCCCTTAATGTTTTAATACTCCATTAGTAGTGTAGCGCTTGACAAAGTCACGTCGATTAAATATTTGGGCGTAACATTGCAGAGCGATATGAAGTGGGACAAGCATGTAATGGCAGTTGTGGGGAAGGCGGATAGTCGTCATCGGTTCATTGGTAGAATTTTGGGAAGATGTGGTTCATCTGTAAAGGAGTGCGCTTATAAAACACTAACACGACCTATTCTTGAGTACTGCTCGAACGTGTGGGATCCTTATCAGGTCGGATTGAGGGAGGACATAGAAGCAATTCAGAGGCGGGCTGCTAGATTTGTTACTGGTAGGTTTGATCATCACGCGAGTGTTACGGAAATGCTTCAGTCATTTTTCCCTCTTTCTGTTTGGTAGCGGAACAGGGAGAGAGGATGCTAGTTGTGCTACGAGGCACCCTCCGCAACGCACCGTATGGTGGATTGCGGAGTATGCATGTAGATGTAGATGTAGATGTAGATGTAGATTCCTCCATAAGTGTAGTAAAATAAAATTAACTTTACACCCTTGATTCTTTTCTTTTTCAATTGGATTAAAGAAAACAAGGTGCCTACAGTGACAGATAGGTAAAAAAATACAAAGCATTTACTCGTTTCTCTTTTGACCAGTCATTCCTGACCTATTCATTCGCTGTGTTAACTTGTGACTATTATAGTTCACGACTTTCGTAGTGTTCATCCATTCCCAGCACTCCCTGAGCGACATATATAACTTCCCACTAACGCCAGACATTTATTGTACACGCCAACCTTCAATGAAACATTACAGTCTGAAACAACATACACTTCTAACAAATTAACTTTTATTCCTCACAGTGTTTCTATTTATATTGCTCTGCCGGATCCATAAACTTTGATTACGGACATAGAGAATCTAATTTCTCTATAAACATTAACACTAGACCAGTTCCTACATATTTGATTTTACAAATTTTTTAAACTGACTTCAAAATACACTGCCCGACAAAAAATTGAAGCACCTAGAAAACATGGCTGGATCATAGTGTGACTTCGCACAATTACATGTGATGGGCGGCTTGTAAATGAATAGCGTTATAGTTCTGCGTGACAGGTAGAACAACCACCAGAGTGGATTAGTATGTCTCATGTTTAGTGTTGCTACAAGGCCTAGTAGGGTACATAAGAGGTGTGAACAGCATCAGCGGTTGAATGATACCTGTGAAGTAACAGAAATGCTGCATACTCGTCTGAGACAATGTTATCACCACCTGACAGAAAGAGGCCTGCCTCATTGTGGTTCTCCATTTTGCTGGGTGCTCGAATGACTCTGTACCCATGTTTCTGGGGTATTTGGTTGTGATAGTGGCCCAATGTTGTACTGCATGGGAATGTGAGGGCAGACATACTCATCGTCAATTTTCCTGTCGGCCACATCAGAAAATCACAATGGCGGATCGCTATATTGAGCACTAAACACATTGTAATTCCTTCTCATTTTCGCCTGCCATCCTAGAACAAATAACGAGCTACCCACAACATTCTTTGCCATACCACACAATCTGTTAGAGACTGACAGCCACCAGCTAGGGAATGTGTAGGCAGCAAATAGCCCCATAATACAAACGGGTGCCTTCGGAGTGGTACCATGATCGAGAAGCATGGACTGCTGATGAATGGTGTCTCAGAAATGAATCATGGCTCTGAACTACCTTAGATGACTATTGTCAGTGAGTATGGTGGTGATATGGGTTGTTATCTGTTTCTTCCAATGTTTTGGAGGCGTACATTGGTGTTACTCCTAGCAGCATAATGTGAGTAGCAATCAGATATGATTTCAGGTTGTGGCTGGTAGTGACAGAGGGTACTCTGATGGCACAATGGTATGCCACGTACACCCTGCTTCACCATGTGTTACCTCTCATGCGAAAATGTCATGAAGCGTATGCCAACAAGACGATACTCGTCTACACATGGCACGTGTCTCTATGAACTGTCTGCATGATGTTGAGGTACTCCTGTGGCCAGCTAGATTGACATGCATAAGGGGGCAACGCAGAGTCAGTATCGGCGACATCAAGGCCAGTTACAGCAGATGCAGGCCATATCGCCTCAGTAGAGGATAAAACAGGTTTATGATATCCTTCCCAACTCGATCAGTGCATTCATCCAGGCCAGAAGAGGTCAGAAACAAATTAATAAGTGGGCTCATATTGCCAAGTTATTTGTAAATTTGATTTGATTTTGTAGTCACTAGAATAGCATCACATACACTCTCACTTAATAAAAGTGAATTTCATTTCCTCCTCCTCTTCCCAACTTTGTCAGTGAGTGTATCCAGGCCATAAGAAGTCAAAATCATATTGATAGTGGGCTCATGCTGCCAAGTTCTTTGTAAATTTGGCTTCACTTTGTAATCACTGACATAACTTCACATACATTTTCGATCTGTAAAGCTGAATTTCACTTCCTCCTCACCTTCTGGATGCATCGTCTTTTCTGTCAGGCAGTGTACGTTTGTACTATCTTATTCATTCAATATCACACATACTCTAATTCACAAATTTCATTTTAAAATGAGAAAAATAGGTAGGAGACATGTAAACAGAATTATCAGAATTTGTGATTATTTAAAAAGACTAAACTTATCTTAATCAGAAGTCCTCCTCTGATTAGGCGTCGGCCACTGTGGCCGAGCGGTTCTAGGCGCTTCAGTGTGGAACCTCGCTGCTGCTACGGTTACAGGTTCGAATCCTGCCTCGGTCATGGATGTGTGTGATGTCCTTAGGTTAGTTCTGTTTAAGTAGTTCTAAGTCTAGGGGATTGATGACTTCAGATGTTAAGTCCCATAGTGCTTAGAACCATTTGAACCATTTTTTTGATTAGGCTCTAAGTAAAAATCTTGCTCGTTTCTTGGGTATCATCTTTTATTTTTATCTTTTCCATTTGTCTATGTATTTACTACATTTACTGTCTCTACTGTTTGTACTCTTGATATTGGCTTTAAGGCCACCACATTCCTCTCTCCATATTTCTTTTTAGATCTTCGGAACACAAGGTAAGACACATCTGAGTTTGGAGCATTTGTCACCTCAAAGAGCCCCTCATAAATATTAAAGAATTTAGAAATCTAAGAATTTATCTTCTTATATTTTCCATACGTTTAAGGCTAATGTCCCAATGTTCATTCTTGTATTTTAAATTTTTTGATCATGTCTTGTTTTCCTAGCTAAAACACACTTTAGCCACACTTCCCTTAGTTGTTCTAATTTACCTTACAGTTTCATGCCTGTATTTGGAGCGTAAGCTATAACTTCCCACATAAATTCTGAGGTCTCTGACCTATCATAATCTCATATAGGATTAACTTAGAGGTCTTATGCTTATCACTGTTAAGTAAATGTTCTATATTTTGTACAAAGTTTATCCCACAGTCTGTGAATCTTATCACAATAAATTCTGCATCAGTGTCTTAATTCATGCATATACTTCACAAAGGAAGTATTGGTCAGACGATAAGATGCAATATATATCAGTTTTATCCCAAGTTTTGGCATGTCTTCCTTCCAAGCGTCAGATACAAACTTTATCAGATAATATACTCTTTGGTTTCCATTCGTCTGCTCCACAAAATAATCACCCCTATTTTTTTGCAAATATTGCTCCATCAGTTGCTTTTTGCAATGACTATATCCTCACATACTGTGCGACAACCTCAGGCAGCTCAAATACAGAACAAAAATTTCCTTGAGATTTCCTCAAAAGCACATAAAGAAACACTTATAGTAACTGCACCACCTTGTTTTTAAATTCTAGTAATGCTTCTTGCACCTCTTCTTTCAGCCTGTGCTGTCTACTTTTGTGTCCAGATACATTTTTAAATCATAAATGCTTTGTTTTACTTTCTTCCAAGCTTCCCTATTTTTGTAGGATTCCATTTTAATGAAGTTTGTCCTGTTGTTGTATGTAATCAAGCTGTTACCTGGTCTGGATGAGGCCCGAATGCTCGCCATTACGTAATCACACAATAAGACACAAAAATGGCAAAAATTTATCTCATCGAAAATAAGGCACACAAAATATATAGAACGAAATCAAACAAAGGTCATAGAACGCTTTCCACAAAATTGTAATTTAAGTAACTACAGGTCTGTAACGCTGGTCCATAACGCCGGTTTACTTACAACACAGCAATATCACAGCCAATAAAAAGGCAGTAGTACGACAAAAAAAAACAGAAACACATTCACTTTTACATTCGTGGCAGCACAATCACACTGCATTCATGTGTTCTCAGTTATACTAGATTGATTATAAATAATTGGAATAATACCATCTACGTAAGTGGAGGATAGTGGGAAAAATAATTCGACTGTAAGAGTTACCATGTGGAACGCAACATAACTTTCCTTTATATAATTTTTGATATAGTAACTATGTGAATGTGTTTCGATTAATTCAAGTGATTAAATACTGGCGTAACAATGGCCCATGGTTCTGATTACAGTTCAGGATAGGGGAGTCGTATTTTAGTTTGGGGTAAATTATTCCATATAGAGAAAAGGATAGCTAGGGTTCATTTAAAGCTTTGTATTCTCAATTGCAATATCTGTTAAGTAAGTGGTGACAATCTATAAAATTCGGTGGGGACTCACTGAGGAACAGCCGTTCTCCAACATGTTATCGCAGCGGTTGACAAGCGGAAAGATGTTTCCCGCGCCTCCAGCTTCGCCTACATCTACAAGGCGTATTATAATCTATGGCGTAAACGCATGCAGATGAAAGCACACGATACTAGAAGCAAAAAATTCCAGACTGCATTGTTTAAAATCCATGCTTTATGAGCTATAAGCACTCGTTCAGTAGAGGAGATGTTTAACAGAAGCAAAGATGAACAGGTGGTCATAGCTCCTAAGCTATGCACTTTAGAGCCCATTTTTATCGGACAAATTTTTCTTGTTTTAGTCCATACTACCGCCTCTCAACATTTGGAAAACAAACATCTCTCAGTACAAGACATTCCCTTCACAGTGTCAAAGATGAAGTAGTACCTGTTACTCTTACGTTATGGAATTTAGGATCCATGTTTACCGGACTTTTTTCTTCTAGTATCGTGTAATTCAACTATAAGCTTTTATGAAATTAACTATAATAGACCCTATGAATCGACTTGACTACTCAGCAATCTACACTCACGTGCTTCTGAAGCGTTCATAGAAGCACTTTCCCACTATTTTTTGACCGTTTCACTGTCGAACAGAAAATGGACAAAATGAACATTTACATCTTACCATGCGAGCTCTGATTTCGCTTACTATATTATGATGGTCATCTCACCCTATGTAGATGGGAGTCTACTTAATAGGAGGACGTGCTGGAAACTCAAACATCCGATGTTTTTGTGTGAAAACTGTTAAACGTTATTAATATTCTACATCTTTATTCTTTAAGTGTACATATTTGCAGTCGTCTGACGCTACAGGGTTCCGAATTTTAACGTGTATCATGCCACTCTGTAACATGTCGATGCGTGAGAAACAGCATGCTGTCATCGATTTTCGAATTCGAAGATTTTGTCAACGTATGGAGCACCTTATTCTTCAGCATAACAATGCCAGATCACACACAGGCGACGCGACATCTGTAACAATGCGACGCCTTGGGTTCGCATTGATCGATCATCCTCTGTTCATTCCCTGCTTGGCCCCACCCAATTTTCAACTTTCCAGAACTTAAAGGCCACCTTTGAGGACTTCACTTTGATAGTGATGAAGCGGTGCAAGCAGAGGAGGTTGTAGCACTCTCATTTTTGCCATTACATCCAATATATTTCCATCATGAGTGGGGGTTCATAACTACCTGCTCTTGGTATATTTCAGAGAAGGCATCAATAATGATTGCCTGGGTGTCTTATCATGCCCACCATTATCAGAATTGTAATTTTCTCAATTCATTATAGGATGATTAAATTCTCTGACGATGATTAAAGTGTGACGGGGGAACTTACGTCCGAGCGAACTGAGGTTTTCTCTAAGGTTTTCCGTTGTATCAGGAGATGAGTGTAGTGGACGGCAGAAGGATCCGATTACCGTTTTATGCTCATCCCTGATACTAAGTCTTGCCTAAACAGTCTCACATGCAGATTTAATTTCTATTCCAGTGGATTTGAGTTGTTGTACAACGACAAATACATCACCTCCATTTCCCATTAGCCTATCCTTTCGATGCACACTTAAATTTTCCCCAAAAGCGTCACTGCCATCAGTTTCATGTTTCAACCAGCTTTCAGCACCTTGTATTATTTGAGCCTCACTGCTACCCAGGAACATTTCGAACTTTGTCACTTTGTTACGAATCTTTCGGCAATTAACCACCACAATTTTAAATCTCTCACCTGTAGAGACTGCATGCCCTGCAGTTATAAATGCTATGGTGAATGATGTTTGTAATACACACACATTGTCATGCGCGTGCTAGGGTGGGCTCCGTTGTGTAGCGCTAGTTTTGGGAACTCACTCTGTGACTTTAACATTTGTCCGTGGTATCCTGGAATCAGAATTTGGATTGCTCTATAAATTATTTATTTGCTCACTTATGGAGTTACTAGTCGAACTTGTGTAATAATGATCCATCTTTGACCACACTAAAACACTCGCAAGGAACAATGTATGGTCTTCTTTACGGAAATACGTTGTCTTACTGAAAATAATTCACTTTCTGTCACTAAAAGTGCATTCTGCATCGACCCTGAATTTTGATAATTTTAATTACAGCCTAGGTAGCTAACGAGACCCATTTCAGGAATATGTTACGCCGATGTGTAGTCACCCCTTGAAATTCAGAGAGCCAAAGCTGATCACTGTGACTAAACACTGCTGCACTGACATCTTATCGAGCTTCTCTTTTTTTATTGTGCGTTTGTCCTGCATCGGTGTAAAATCGACATGATTATTAACTGATTTGGCATGGTTAATGTAAGGGGTGGCCGAATGCCTTTCCTACTGCCATCCCATTACCTCCCGGGACGGAACATACGTACCCGAACCGTCTGCGTGTAGTGTTGTTCTTGTGAATGTGAGCAAAAAAATGGCTCTGAGCACTATGGGACTCAACTGCTGAGGTCATTAGTCCCCTAGAACTTAGAACTAGTTAAACCTAACTAACATAAGGACATCACAAACAGCCATGCCCGAGGCAGGATTCGAACCTGCGACCGTAGCGGTCTTGCGGTTCCAGACTGCAGCGCCTTTAACTGCACGGCCACTTCGGCCGGCGAATGTGAGCAGCGACTTTTTTTAAATGTTTGCAGATCGTGTAACAGAGGCGAGACTTGGGCACTAGCCCAGTATTCACGTAGTGGGGTGTGGAAAATCACTTAAAAACTATATGCAGGCTGGCCGGCACACCAAACCTCATCGTTAATCCGCCGGGTTCATTCGATCCGATTCCGGCGCACGTCGCCCGTCCCGGAAGCGGCGTTTCAACATGCATGCTTATCCGGACAGGTTACATTTTAGGATTGTCTCAGACAGTTCGTTGTATTACAGTGCATACTATACTATTAGTCGTTAAAACTGGAACAACAGGAAGAACAGGAAATAACGAAATTTTTCTTATTGTGCATATAAGGTCCAGCAGGAAGCATACGAGTAGAGGAGGAATCTACGTAGGTCATCACAGCACAGGCAAAATCCAGTCTTCTCTTCTCACGTTTAAATGTAACATTACAGAGACATCAGAGATAAGGCATCAACTGATGGTAACGTGTGTTGTCCAAATTACCGGCTACGCGAACCAGTAATGATCGTGTTGTGTACACAGTTGCAGCCTATGGGCCGGTACGACGATGAATGTAATGCTGACACGTTCATTCCCCTTGTAGTGTCCACACACCGGGACTCGTCTGAAAAGTCGACGTGGTCCAAGTCTTGTGTCCAATGTAGTTGTAGGGCACACCACTGACGGCGCAACTCTCTCTCTCCCGTCACCTCCAGTTAAGCCACAACGTTGGTCTCAGTAATGATAGCTCAACGTGCTCTTGGCGATGTCGCAGTGCCCTCATGGACTCTCATCTTGCTGGCAATGAGCCTGTTTCCTGACTCAAGGAACATGAAGCGACTGCCGGCCGGAGTGGCCGTGCGGTTCTGGGCGCTACAGTCTGGAACCGAGCGACCGCTACGGTCGCAGGTTCGAATCCTGCCTCGGGCATGGATGTGTGTGATGTCCTTAGGTTAGTTAGGTTTAATTAGTTCTAAGTTCTAGGCGACTAATGACCTCAGAAGTTGAGTCGCATAGTGCTCAGAGCCATTTGAACATGAAGCGACTGTAAGATTATAAATAACCTAGAGTACAATATATCTGTTGTCAGAGGTGGTAGTTGCCGGGGGATGTCGAGATCCTGCACGGCGTTGAGTGTAGCGCTCCTCATCCTATCTATCCATACTCGCATGACAGTCAAACTCGAGCAGAAATATCGTGGAACAATATTCCGACAAGTGCTCGTAGACGTTTCTCTTTCTTACATGGGGCGTAACAACTTCTACTCACAAACAACCAACGTTCGAATGCGATTTCTGAGTAATAAAACCATTGCCTAATCTTTACATATGTACAGAAATGCGATGGCGTTACTCCAACGTACTTTGCGCAGTTGTGCTGAAACGCTGCTCATTTAAATATCTAAGCACATTGCACACAACATGGTAGTCTGAAATTTTTTTACAAGCTGCTTTCATGGTGACGCAATTTTAACGGCCAACAGCGTTTGCATACCGTTGGTTGGCACCTCGAAAGTACCTACTTCAGTCTGTAGCGTAAAGGCGTTTACCTGTGCCAATATGCCTTAGGTAGTAGAGCCTCCATCGAATCTGGCTGAAAAGTTGCCCGCGGGGACAGTTTACTGTTAATAATGTGGTCCACACCTGATTTGCAGTTCATGCACTTTAATTGCCTCTAGATGTTGTTTAAACCACTGTTTATGGCCAGATCGAGTTTCATCTACTGTGATTTATGCACAGATAAACAGTAAGCTACATACTCGGTTAATATCCTGTAACGTGATTGTTCGAGTGCACTAACCTAAAGATAAAGTAACACAACAGTTTGCGTGTGGCAAACATATAATTATCAGAGTCACAGATTAAAGTTCTTAACACACTGACTTTCAGATCTAACAGTCAAATCAGTACGCACAACGATGTGCACAGTAAGTATAATTTGGAAATAACAAAGGTGACAGTCCTTTACTATTGTCACTGTGAATATTTTTGTACAATCCATAATAATAATTACATATTGACTGTCCAGTTAAACACTGAAAACAGTCACTAAATTACAGAATCATCTCCCGGATGTGAAATTTAAATACAACTCGACACATTTTATCTTTTGTAGTTTGTGCTAACTTGCCTGTGGTACACTTCCCCTTATCGGCGGACATAGATCCTATACATTCCATAAACCTGCCTAGTTATTCTCTGGATTTTCAGATATTACAGTTAGAGATTTACATTTCTGAGCAAATGAATAATAAACGAAGATTCTTCTAATGCGGTCTTTTAGATATAACAATAATCTCTATTGAATTACACCGTCTAGTTTGCCAAAATATGGTATTCTAGTTCACTAACAATGCTTTAGTTAAGATTGCTAATAACTCTGAAACCAAAAGTTGTTAACATATTTCCAACATTGGCTCTAGGGATATAATAGTTATTTCAATATCTTTTCGATCTACTCTGTCAGGAAGTTAGTAGTCAGGTGTACGTTTATATATGAACAATGGTAACGAAGTTTTATATTATTGGTATTTGTTATAAGCATAGTTTCTAGGTAAATTACTCAAGTCAATGGATTCTCATTAACCAAATGAAGAAAATAGATAGTAATGTTAATTTGGAGAAGTCCTGAATAAAAATTTGAGATTTTTGGTACTGTGCACATGCCATAAAATGATCATATCGACGACATTTGTAAATTAAAAAAAAGTTGCGTTCTAAACATTTTGTGAATCCATGGATTCATGATTTGCAACTCTGTGCAATAGAATAAAATTAAAATTTCTTAACCACTGCATTACGTCGCTCGGTCTAAGCGGACAGTCATCAGTCTAGATGACAGATTCGAACCAAAGTAAGGTTGTAGTGAAACGTCTCGTTAAGGAGGAGGACGTTAGAGAAAGAGACGAAGAAGGGGTCGCAGCAGCCCAGAATTCTGCTGAAGCGATTATGGAAACCACGGTAAACTTAAACCAAGGTTGTTGGGCGGATATTCGAACCATGCTCGTTCCTAATTCGAGATCATTGCTTTAACTGGTACACTACTATGTTCTGCAGCTAATTCTATAAACTTGGAGTGCTTTGCAACCAAACGCGTTGCTCAGTCGGCAAATTTTATGTTCCTTGTGATTGATCCAAGAGAAATCGTTCCTTCCTTACTTGACTTTATTCGCATTCTCTCAGCGAGGTGGTACAGTGGCTAACATACTGATATGCGTTCGTGTGGAAGGCGGTTCAAAAACCCTATCGACCATTCTTAACCAAATGACGTCGTACACTACCGGAAAACCAGTTATTTCATCGTTTTACAGGTTTCAAATTCACTCAAGACGTATTGTTACAACAGTGCATATGGAGTACATGAAATGATTACATTTACAGAGCAACAGCACAAGTAATTTTGAGGTACCAGGTATCGACCCATGCTGAATTGCTGGCGCTGACACTGGCATCCAGTCAACCATACAGACGACGAAAACCGTCCTGGGACACGTTATGCCACGCATGCTCTACCTGTTCACGTAGTTCTATAAGAGTTGTTGGTTGACGAGTCGCAGGAGTCACTCCTCGTCTCATCGCATCCCACGCATACTCGACTGGAGACCAATCCTGAGATCGTGCTGGCCAGGGAAGTTGCTGCACGTATTGCAGAGCACGTTGCGTTTCACGGGCAGGAGTGGAGAAGCATTATCCAATTCGAACAACAACTCACCTTCCTGTCGCAATAACAGCAAAAGAGCGGGTCTGACAACATTCTGCACGTACAGAGTGCTAGTTAGCATCTCCTCCAGAAACACCTATGGTGAACGACACCTGTGCCTTATTGCAGCCCAGACCATAAGGCCAGGCGAGAGGCAAATGTGTCTCAGACGAGTGCACTCTACGAAACATCGCTCAACAGCTCTTCGTCGTATGCGCAAAAACCTTCAATTGCATGCAGGCATAATCTGCTTTCATCGCTGAAGGCCACCGCGCGCCATTCCATCTTCTAAGTGATCTTCTGACGACACCAGTCGAGCTATGCACGTCACATGAATGGAAGCTGGGCTAGAGATGTGCGTACCCGTAGTCCCACTGCTAATAACCGGTTCGCAACAGTTCGTGTAGACAAGCCTAGGCTCACAAGCCCTCTTACTTGTGCTTTGCTAGCTATACGATCTGCCACTGCTGCCCTTAAAATGCGGCCATCCTGGTGGGCGTCTGTGCTGCGTGGACGTCCAGAACCTCATCTATGGGTGTGAGAACGTTCAAAAATGGCTCTGAGTACTATGGGACTTAACATCTGAGGTCATCAGTTCCCTAGAACTTAGAACTACTTAAACCTAACTAACCTAAGGACATCACACACATCCATGCCCGAGGCAGGATTCGAACCTGCGACCGTAGCAGTCGCGCGGTTCCAGACGGAAGCGCCTAGAACCGCTCGGCCACCGCGGCCGGCTGTGAGAACGTCCACGAGACCACTGATACCATCATCGTTGCACAAGTGTCGCAGCACGTCCAACCTGTGCGGCAGTTTTGCGAAAGAATCATCCTGCCACCCGGAAGGCCACAATTTGAGCCCTTTCAAGCTCGTCAGTTGGCTGTAGGAAGCTCTAGTGCGTCTCCATAGCATGATTGCCTGCTTGCTTCATACGGATGCACCACACTGAGCCTTCTGGCTGTGAGCATTCCCTATTGAAGGGTAGACACAGATGGCGCTCTGGTGGCTGTGCCACTACGCTATCTGTTGGCAGACTACTCGGAAACAATTATCAGTACATAAACTACCCCCAGTTGATATATGCCGTCATCGGATCGATATCGACGTCGTCTTTGCAGATGTACTAATTTTCTTTGCGGACAGGTTATTTAAATAACCTATTGGTCACTTTGAAATCAGATTTAATGCGTATCAGCTAGTTGATTGTTGGGTACGGGAAACTACAAAAGTGTCTTCTAAATGTAGAGCAACACCACAATTTTTACACTGCCATGCGCTTTCACTTCGTTTTCCTCTCGAGCAGAACACAGCCCACCCGTTTGTGGCTTTTTCCCACTCAGTTGTGTTTAACTTGCATCCGGAAATGAGTCCACGTTTTTGGCTGAAGTCCCATAGATGTGATACTCGCTGAAAGTTGCTCCTAATGGCGGTGTAGCAGGTTTTACTTGCATCCACCGATTTTGTTATACCCGTGAGTTCATATAGTGGGGCGTCCAATTGTGAGCTGAGCACATGATTTAAATGCTATGGCAACTTAATGCGACTACAGCTCGTCATTTGATGAGATAGGTTTACATCGGTTTCGACAACTGGCCGGATGATTCCTTTGAAACTGACACGTCCAAATATCTTCCACACACTTCCCAAATCCGTAATTTTGCTGTATCTTAGATGACCTCATAGCTGACAGGTCGTTAAACTCTAACCTCTCCTCCCTCCCTGCTTCTGTTTACATCAACAGTTGCAGCTGCAGGACGGCATGCTACGGGTGTTTGCAAAAGGGTGGCAACGCACTCTCGTTTCGATCTTTCGTAAGGTAATTATAACTTTTATACGAGAAGCTGTCTCATAATGATCTCTGGGTACTTGAGCTTCAGCAGTTAGAAATTATAAGCCTTGTTTCTAGGTATTTACATTTGTCAAGGTATCAAAAAAATGTAGAAATGTATGTGAAATCTTATGGGGCTTAACTGCTAACGTCATCAGTCCCTAAGCTTACACACTACTTAACCTAAATTATCCTACTGATAAACACACACACCCATGCCCCAGGGAGGACTCGAACCTACGCCAGGACCAACTGCACAGTCCATGACTGCAGCGCCTAGACCGCTCACCTAATCCCGTGGGGCCTCAAGATATCCAAATGATTCAAGGTCTTTACATCCCATTGCAGTTAACATCGATCTGTGTGGGAACAGTGACTAGGAAAATTGAGACGATTTTTAAGCGATGCTAATGTTTGGCATCTACTTGACTCCCCACATCAACCACACCGTGACGTTCCGTGGCTCTTAATTATGGTTATTTTACCGTCCTGTCCAACATAGGAAGCGCTCCATAGATACAACCTGTACATCTGCACCGATGAACCAAAACATTATGACCACCGGTTTGCTAGCGTGTTCTTAATACACAGTGCAACAAGAGATTCTGCTTGACATGGATTCTATGAGTCCCTGGCAGGATTCCAGAAGTATGTGACACTAGATGTCTATGCAGAGAGCAAGCAGTTATTGCAAACTGCGGGATGGTGGTTTATGGGTACGCAGCTGGCACCCGATATATGTTCCAGTGGGTACAGATCAGGTACATTTGCTGGCCATGACATAAATGTGAGTTTTCACTGTAGCATGATCCTGACCTTGCAATACAGACAATTGTCCTGCTAGAAGAGATTATCGTCGTAGAGGGAGACTTCAAGCATGAAGCGTTGCAGGTGGCCCGCAATGATAGTCATGGAGTTCACTGCCGTCATGGTGCCTTCGACTGACACCACAGAACCCACGGAAGCCCAACTCAATGCGCCCCACAGCGTAAAGGCCGGTTCCCACTAGGACCGCCGCGCGTCAAAACCGCACGTCAGCGGCGTGGTTGCCATGAAAACGGCGTCAGCGGCACGGCGAGGCGGGCTCCAGGTGCGCGCCGCCAATCACAGAACGCGCTGAGCGTGACGTCAGGTACGGCACCCCGGGCAACACGAACTTCCGCCGGAGCGCTGGTGCGGACGCGGCGGCAGCTATGAAATACTTATCATCCAATTCCAAGGAAACTATTCGGTAGAAAAATTTGATTCTTGGGCTTGTTACAGCTTGATATCGTCTCTCGATAAAGGACCGAATTTCTTTTCGTTATTCGTCGTGGTTACTTGCTGTATCGCATTTACGTAAACCTTTACACGAAATTTTAATGAGTGTGCAGAGGTAAAAACGCATTGCGTGGACTTTGCGTACAGTTCATTTTAGGTAATACACTATTGCGTATGAAATTTAGTCAACATATCGAAATTGTTTTTAAAGCTGAGAGCAGATCGATAGCTATCACCGTTCTCGAGATATTGAATGATATGTCGGCGGACGGGCTATGCTGTGACCGCACGCGGGTCGCTCGCGATGCGACCGATACTTCGTCCTGCTCGTCATAAACACGTGGTTGTATCAACCGCAAATTTCGTAAACGGTTCAAGAAATCGAAACGTGTTTTTTTTGCAAACGATAACTTGTAAATAGTCATGTATTTCGTCGCATGATAAATATCCAAAATCGGTTTATCTAGCAAGATATGAAAGTAACCACAGTTTTTCAGAAGGGATAGATGAATTTTTTTAAATGGCATTTAATAGAATTTGGAATGAGAAGTTAAACCGAAACTAATTTGCTGGTATGTCATAAGATGTAATTTGCTAAGTATCTACAGCTATTGATTATTTCCTTTGGTAAGTAACCAACGTTTTTTTCTTTATCCGGTGTACTCTATTGGTTCAAGACGCTTTTCGCCTTTTACTTTAAGGCATCTTCGGTGGAATCTAGAATGATTCAGTTTTGTTTTGATATGTGGTACATAAAGATTATAAATCAGTTCACATCTTTTTTTACGTGAATAACTGATTACTTACAGTGAATCGAGTTTTTGGCGGACTTCTGCGTTTCCCCTCACCTGGTCACATGCTGGAGGTGGAACTGAAACTTATATTATGGAACGTAAGCACATTCTCGTGCCGGCCAGAGTGACCATACGGTTCTAGGCGCTACAGTCTGGAACCGAGCGATCGCTATGGTCGCAGGTTCGAATCCTGCCTCAGACATGGATGTGTGTGATATCCTTAAGTTTAATTAGTTCTAAGTTCTAGGCGACTGATGACCTCAGAAGTTAAGTCACATAGTGCTCAGAGCCATTTGAACCACATTTTCGTGTTCGCTCCTTTTTCTTCTGTCAATAGCTGTAGACATTTAACCGAAAACACTGATTTGAAGTCGTAACTACAGTGTGTTCACCTCATGTCCCTTCCTGTTTGGTTTGTTTATGTACATGTTGCCTAAAGAATTATATGCTGAAAACTAATGTGTGCTTATTTCTGTTCTCCTTATATCTGTATGTGTGTGTGGCTAGCCAGTGATAGTTATAGAAAGTTGAAAGTGAATGCAGTAGTTGTCAGAGAGTGGTTGAAAGATTTGGTGTTCAGCTGATTTCAGTTTTGGTTTAAATGTTTTGTGGAGGAGTGCATGGAAGAGTAAATTCACTGCTTACATTAATAGATAAAATAGCAGAATAGCATTTCAACAGATGATTATTATCAGATTACTATCACACAACCCGTTTGTCCTCACTCTTTGACGCCTCACAATATGTCCTGTCAGCTTACCCCTCTTGTAGTCAAAGCTGTGCTGTAATTTCCTCTTCGTCCTCTATTTAATTCTGTACCTCTTCTCTAGTTACACAATCCTCATATCTAATCATCAGCATTCTTATTGATCACCACGTTTTGAAAGTGTCCATTGTCTTTTTGAGAGAAGTGTTCATCGCCCATGTTTCACTTACATACAAAGCTGCACGCCACACAAATACTGCACTCGACACAAATTCCTTTGTAAAATAGTACCCAATCATTAGAATTTATATTCGATATGAACAAATTTTCTTTTTCAGAACGCTTTTCTTGCTATTCACAGTCTTCATTATATATCCTCTCTACTTCTGCCTTCTCAATTACTGCTTCCCTTTCAAGTCATTGAAGTCTTAGAAATGCAGTTTGGTTTCTGTACAAGTTGTAGATAACCTTGTGGCCCTGTGTTTTATCGATGACATCTCCGGAGCTTCAAAGAATGTTTTAATTAAGATTTTCAAAACCTTTCTCTAAACATGCAAATGCTGTAAACACAGTTTCGCAGTTCTTCAGTCTGTCTACTTAGGTAAGTGGTAGGATCAGTATTGCCTTGCGTGTTCAGGCATATTACAGGAATCTAACATTGTGCTTATGTTAGTTTGTACAACCCCTCCACCTCTCCTCTCTATATATTCCTTCCACTTTCTAGCCCTCTCTTATTTGCTTAGTTCTGGTTTGCCAAATGAGTTCTTGACAGTTGGTTGTCCTTTGAGCAAAGTTTTCTTTGTTCTTTCTCATTTTCATTCCCCTATGTTTTCCAAGTACAAAATCGTGTTGCAATTTTGGACTTTCTGTCAACGTCATGTTTAGACATTTCTGTTTCCCATGGCCTACTGTATTTGCTGCATTTTTATATTTTTCCCTCTTGTCAAATTTAATATATCACGTTTTATCTAACGATTTCTACTGTACCTTCTTCCTGTTCACATACTCTGCTGCATTCACCACTTCTTCTCTCAAAAATATCCATTCATATTCTAGCGGATTCCTTCCTTTGTTTCAGTCAGTCGTTGCATTATGGTAACTTTACGATTATCGAAAAACTGTGGGACTTGACTTATTCAAGTTCCATTTCCTTAATTTGCTACCGTTTACTGTCTCTTTAGTTATAAACTGCAGCTCGTAACCAATAAATTATTGTAGGTTAGCGTCTGCACCAGGAAATGCCTTACAATTTAAAATCTGGTTTCGAAAACTCTGTTCCAAATATATATTATTCTTTCATGATTCTTAAGCAAGGTGCTGGCGATGATTACATTATGCTCTGTGGGAAATTCTATCAGGTGGCTTCCACTTTCATCCCTTCCACCTAGCCTTTGTGTTCTTACTGTTTTCGTGTACCTGCTACCGTGTCACATTTTAAATTTTTGTCTCACTTAACTATCTGAATAATCTCTTTTATTGTATGTTGTTTCAATGTGTTAGGAGATAGTGAACAATCATGAACGGTAGTCATGAAATTTTTTTATGTTGAAATGAGAAAACATGAATAATGAAATATGTGAAACAGTAGATTGTACAGAAAATGAAAAATTGGCATGTCTTCACCCAACTTCATCTTTCCTTCATGTAGGTGTAAGATATAGGTATTCAAACACACCGGTGGTTTCGGTGGGTCCCACCCCGTACCTCAGTGGCTGTCCGTCATTGGCTACCGCTAGCGTCTGACGCTTCCAGATGGGAACTCCAACTCCGCGAGCTGCCGCGTCAAAGCGGAAAACGCTTGCCGCACGCCCCCTGCCACGCTCTAGGGGGAACCGGCCTTTAAGGCCTGACTGAAGACTGTCAATAGCAAGAAAAGCGTTCTGAAAAAGAAAATTTGTTCAAACCAAATATAAATTCTAATGGTTGGATACTATTTTACAAAGGTATTTGTGTGGAGTGCAGCCTTGTATGTAAGTGAAATGTGGACGATAAACAGTTCTGTCAAGAAGACAATGGACACTTTCAAAATGTGGTGATCAATAAGAATGCTGAAGATTAGATACGAGGATCGTGTGACTAAAGAAGAGGTACGGAATTAAATAGAGGAAATTACGGCACAAAAATGACAACAATAGGGGTTAGTTGACAGGACGTATTATGGGGTGTCAAAGAGTGAGGACAAAGGGGTTGGGTGATAGTATTCTGATAATAATCATCTGTTGAAATGCTGTTCTACTATATTATCTATTAATGTAAGCAGTGAATTTACTCTTCCATGCACTCCTCCACAAAACATTTAAACCAAAACTGAAATCAGCTGAACACCAAATCTTTCAACCACTATCTGACAACTACTGCATTCACTTTCAACATTCTATAACTATCACTGGTTAGCCACACACACATACAGATATAAGGAGAACAGAAATAAACAAACATTAGTTTTTAGCATATAATTCTGCAGGTTGTACATAAACAAATCAGACAGGAAGGGACATGAGGTGAACACACTGTAGTTACGACTTCAAATCACAATTTTCGGTAAAACGTTTACTGCTAGTGACAGAAGAAAAAAGAGCAAACATGAAAATGTGCTTATGTTCCATAATCTAAGTTTTGGTTCAACCTCCAGCATGTGACCAGGTGAGGGGAAATGTATATGTCCGCAAAAACTCGATTCACTGTAAGTAATCAGTCATTCACGTAAAAAAAGATGTGAACTGTTTTATAATCTGCAAGTATCACACATCAAAACAAAACTGAATAATTCTAGATTTCACTCAAGATGCCTTAAAGTAAAAGGCGAAACACGTCTTGAATCAGTAAAGTAGACTGGATAAAGAAAAGAAAGTTTCTTACTTACCAAAGGAAATAATCAATAGCTGTAGATATTTAGTAAATTATATCTTATGACATACCAGCAAATTAGTTTCGGTTTAACTTCTCATTCCACATGCTATTAATTGCTGTTTAAAAAAATTCATCTATCCCTTCTGAAAAACTGTAGTTACTTTCATATCTCGGTAGATAAACAGGTTTAGGATATTTATCATGGGACGAAATACATGACTTTTCAGAAGTATCGTTTGCAAAAAACACGTTTCGATTTTCTTGAACCATTTACAAAATTTGCGGTTCATACAACCACATGGTTTACGACGAGCAGGACGAAGTACTGGTCGCGTCGCGAACAACCTGCGCGCGGTCACAGCACAGCCCGTCCGCCGACATATCATTCACTATCTCGAGAACGGTGATAGCTATCGATCTGCTCTCAGCTTTAAAAACAATTTCGATATGTTGACTAAATTTCATACGCAATAGTGTATTACCTAAAATGAACTGTACGCAAAGTCCACGCAATGCGTTTTTACCTCTGCACACTCATTAAAATTTCGTGTAAAGGTTTACGTAAATGCAATACAGCAAGTAACCACGACGAATAACGAAAAGGAATTCGGTCCCTTATCGAGAGAAGATATCAGGCTGTAACATGCCCAAGAATCAAATTTTTCTGTCGAATAGTTTCCTTGGAATCGGATGATAAGTATTTCATAGCTGCCGCCGCGTCCGCGCCAGCGGTTCGGCGAAAGTTCGTGTGGCCCAGGGTGCCGTACCTGACGTCACGGTCAGCGCGTTCTGTGATTGGCGGCGCGCACCTGGAGCGCGACACGCGGCAGCGGAAGCGGTTCGACATGGTCAAACGGCGTCGCAGAGCCCGCCTCGCCGTGCCGCTGACGCCGTTTCCATGGCAAACACGCCGCTGATGCGCGGTTTTGACGCGCGGCAGCCCTAGTGGGAACCGGCCTTAAGTCTGCCCACACCAGCCTGCATCCGTGGTGCAGTGGATGTTTCGCGCAGCCGTTCGCCTGTATGACGGATTGTAAGGGCGCAACCATCGACCTGGTGTAACAAGAAAGACGATTCATTCCACAGGCGACACGTATTTATTAATCCTCAGCGAAAACTCAGTGACGCTGTGCCACTGCGATGATAACTGATAATGTTGTTGGGTCAACACAGGAACACATAGGGCTAGTGTGATGTGGAGCTCCATGTTCAGCATTGCCCTTTGAATGGTGTGCTCCGAAACCCTTGCTCCTGCACCATCATTGTACTCTGTCAACTGATTTGCCATAGATCGCAGCCTACTTAATGGTTGATTCTCCGACCTCTACCTCTTGTGATGAGGCGTGGTCATCCAATGCCATACGGCCTATCCGTTATTTCACCAGCCTTCAACCACTTTCCATAGGTGCTCACGACAGTAGTACGCCAACTGGGGATAAGCTTCGCTGTTTCAGAGATTCTCCTTTCCAGCCGCAGCGTCACAACTACGTGCCCCTTGTCAAACCTGCTTGTATCATTGGATTTCGAATTTGCGGCCCAGACATTCGCTATAGTAACTGCCCATGCGTCTCTCTTCCGCTTACATTCTTTTCTTACTGCGTCGCATTCCCGCAACACCACCAGGACGCGTTCAAACGTACGACGGGCAGTGATCATAATTTTTTGGCTCATCAGTGTACCTTATGCTGATTCTTAATGTAGTGCACAACTAATCATGATACCAAACACAATCCGAAGACGTTTTGACGCCAACGCTCTCAAACTTGAACGCTCCACAGCAACTTAACTTCAAACTGTCGAACAAGGATTTATTCTTGGAAAATGACCAGTTTACCAGTTTGCCATCCCACATAACATCTTCATTGACATTTGATACATATAACTGATATATCAGCCAAATGAAACGAATGACGATGTAAGCAGCGTATAAAAAAACTGACGTCAGTTTTATCCAACTACAGCATCCTGTTATTGTATCGACCATCTAAGTCAATCATCTAAGCTGTAGAATACGTCATATAACATTTTCTTCGCACACCCATGAAGTTACTGATCATGCAGTAATAATTCAAGATGAATTCATCATGTCAGTAATTAATAGGATGAATCAAGCAATTAATAATGCCAATGACGAAGGAATTTATGTAAAATGATATAATACAAGTTTTCATAAAGATACTTTGGAATAGATTCTCTGATAAATGATTCAATAGCATAATATCCATGGTATCTAGGCAACAAACGATTCCAAAAGCTTCGAATCTCTTAGTGAAAAGAGTGAATTAAGAGACCAAAAGGCTGGTGTAGAAACAGTGATATAAATGCTGAGCAGGGACGATTGCTGACTACATATGTGTCCAGCAACTAAAGCAATAAAAATATCAGGAATGGATAACTCGAACTTTTTGTAGGACATGCGATGAATACGTTTGAGCCAGAGTTTTTATTCTTGTCCTACTTACGTTGGACCCAGTCCACCCATGGAAGTTGACTGCAAGGCAAACTCCTGTAAAACAATCGGGTTAAATCAGCGACAGCATCATATCCTTTTATTTAATTTTAAAAATGTAAAAAGTAGTATTTCCATGCAAGAAATTTCATATGTAGTAGGTGTGGCAAGGTGTTGTACGAATTACCTGAAATGCATTATATCTACGAGAAATAACAAAGTTCTGTCACCGGAAGTCTATATTTGTTATGTTTTTTTTTACAAGTATTGTCTTATATTTATTGACATGTACTGAGAGTGTACATACATTAGGCCAAACAAAATTCTATGCAATCCCTCCAGAAGTTTCTTACACTCGTCCAACGATGAAACTTTCCTGTGGACATCGTTAGCGAGCAATGCGAAAGTGATTCTAACAGTATCTAATAAACAGATTATGATAATTGTGCTAATTGGGAACATTGGTAGGTCAATTACGCTTCCGCAAGAACATCCGGTTTTCCTTTAGCTTTCTTAATTCACCATCCTGTGTAATCTACTGGATTCTTTTAGCCAAACATTCTTCAAGCGAGTCACACATCCGTGAAGATTCTTTGTTTCATCGATTCTACGTAATTTGTCAGGCAGCCGCAGCCGTCCGAGACAGACACAGCAACAGATAAGTAACCAATTTTGTGACTTTTACGAGTGCCTAATCAGGAGCGAATTGTATAATTTCATCTGTGTGCTTTGATAGTTCAGTTTTTTGAGTTTCTGCATGTTAATTAAACATCTAATAGCCACAGTTTTCGCGTTTTCGCTTGCGACGGAAAGTAAACCGATTTTGTGACATATTACTAGTTCCTAGTCAGGGGCTATTTACTTAGTTTCACCTGAGTGCTTTGGTAGTTACACTTTCTAATCTCTGCTTATTAATCTAATTTTTTAGACACAGTTCCTGCGTTTCGTCAGTGTCTACAGTACAGTTCCGCAGCATGTGCCAATAGTCCGCTATCTGGGTAGTATGTTTTTCCATGGTCTGTAGTATGGATAGGGTTTGTCACGGTTGCGTGCGGGTGCGAGCCGAGTTGGTGACACTTCGCTCTCAGCTCCAGGCTGTTATGGCTTCAGTTACACAGCTTGAGGCTGCAGTGGATGGGCACCACAGTTGTGGGCTGGTCGTAAGGATCCCACGGACGTCCAGCATGTCAGAGTCTCCGATCAGTCCTCACCGGTGGCCAGCCCAGCTACTAGTCGCACTCCAGTTGACCACTCATCTGTGGCAGAGTTGGAGGTCGCTCCAGGACGTAGCATGAGTCGAAAGACTTTCCAGGGAGCACTATGTAAGACCTCCCTGGTAAGTCTGACAAACAGGTTCCAGGTGCTGTCTGTGTCTGACACAGTCGCTCAGCAAGATGCCGTCATTTGTCCTGTATCAGAGGAAACCTCTCAGCCTGCAATATCCAGACAATCACAGAAGTGGGCTTAATGATAGTTGGGAGCTCCAACGTTAGGTGCTAGGTGCGTTGTGGGGCCCCTCAGGGACTTAGCTGCCAAGAAGGGGAAGAAAGCCAATGTGCACTCCGTGTGCATACTGGGTGGAGTCATTCCAGATATGGAACGGATCCTTCCGGATGCCATGAAGAGCCCTGGGTGCAGCCAGCTGCAATTTGTGGCTCACGTCGGTATCAATGATGTGTGTCACTTTGGATCGGAAGAGATTCTCTCTGGTTCCGAGTGGCTAACAGAAAGGGTAAAGACTGCCAGTCTTGCTTGCGAGATGAAAGCAGAGCTCATCATTTGCAGCATAGTCGACAGGACTGATTGCGGACCTCTGGTACAGAGCCGAGTGGAGGTTCTGAATCAGAGGCTCAGACGTTCCTGCGAACGTGTAGGCTGCAGATTCCTCGAATTGCTCCATGGGGTGGTTGGGTTTTGGATTCCGCTGAATACGAGTCCATTACACGCAGGAGGCGCCTGCACTGGTAGCAGGGGCTGTGTGGCGTAGACTGAGCGCTTTTATAGGTTAGACGGTCTCGAGAAAACGGAAAAAGGGCTTCAGTCACAAAGGGTGCAGGCGGAACACAGGAAGAACGTAAATACAGGAACCATCGGTATAACAGTTATAAATTGTCGTAGCTGTATTAGGAAAGTACCAGAGCTCCAAGCACTAATAAAAAGTACTGTTGCTCAAATCGTTATAGGCACTGAAAGCTGGCTAAAGACAGAAATAGGCTCAGCCGAAACTTTTGGGAAGAACCTAACGGTGTTCCGAAAGGATAAGCTAAACACAGTTGGCGGTGGCGTCTTTGTTGCTGTTAGAAGTAGTTTATCTTGTCGCGAAATTGAAGTAGATAGCTCCTGTGAGTTAGTATGGGCAGAGGCAACCGGAATAAAATAATAATTGGAGCATTTTACCGACTTCCCAATTCAGATGATGCAATTGCTGAAAGGCTTAAAGAAATCGTGAGTTTAATATTAAACACGTACCCGACTCATACAATTGTAGTTGGTTGTACTTTAACCCTGTGGTGTATGAATTTCACTGGAGTGGACAACTTATAATGGTCGATTCTCTGGCGTTTTCAATCAGTCATGAGGCTGCAAATGCATGCAGAACACAACACCAATAGGGAGTGCCCACTGCAGTGAACTGTGTGCATTTGCAGCCTCAGGACTGATTGAAAATGCCAAAGAAGCGAACATTAACAGCTGTCCACTGTAATGGACGCTATGCACCACAGGGTTAATTTACCCTCGATGAGTTGACGAAAATATATGTTTAATTGCGAAGATACGAGTAAAACATCATCCAAAATTGTGCTAAACGCATTCTCTGAAAGTTATTTCGAGCAGTTAGTTCATGAGCCCACGCAAATAGTAAACGGTTGTGAAAACACACTTGACCTCTTAGCAAGAAATAATCCTGTGTTAATAAAGAGCATCAAAACGGATACAGGGATTAGTGAACAGAGGGTTGTCATAACGAGATTGAATATTGTAACCCCCAAATCCTCCAAACGTAAAAGAAAAATATACCTATTCAAAAAAGCAGACAAAAATTCACTAGACGCCTTCCTAAGGACAATCTCCTCTCCTCCCAAATTGACAATGTAAGTGCAGACCAGATGTGACTTGAATTCAAAGAAATAGTATCGGCAGAAATTGACAGATTTATACCAAATAAGTTAACAAACAACGGAGCTGATCCTCCTTGGTACACAAAACTCGTCAGAACACTGTTGTATAAACAATGGAAAACATTCCAAGTTTAAACAGACGCAATATCTCCAAGATTGGCATTTTTTACAGAAGCTCGAAATTTAGCGCGGACTTCAATACGAGATGCTTATAACAATGTTCACAACGAAACTTTGTCTCGAAACCTGGCAGAAAATCCAAAGAGGTTCAGGTCGTATGTGACGTATGCTAGCAGCAAGACACAATCAATGCCTTCTCTGCACGATAGCAATGGAGATATTTTCGAAGACAGTGCTGCCAAAGCAGAGTTACTAAACACAGCCTTCCGGAATGCCTTCATAAAAGAATATGAAGCAAATATTCCAGAATTCGAATCAAGAACAGCTGCCAACATGATTAACGCAGAAGTAGATATCATCGAAGTAGTGAAGCAAGTTAAATCACTTAACAAAAGCAAGTCTTCCGGTCCAGACTGTATACCTTTAGGTTCCTTGCAGAGTATGCTGATGTAATAGCTCCATACTTAAAAGATCCGTACCCAAACACTGGGAAGTTACACAGATCACCCAAATATTCAAGAAAGATAGTAGCAGTAATCCACTAAATTAAAGGCCCATATCATTAACGTCGATATGCTGCAGGATTTTGGAATATATATTGTGTTCGAACACACAAGATTACCTCTAAGAAAACGGTCTATTGGCTCACAGTCAATACGGATTTAAAAAACATCGTTCTTTTGATACACAACTAGCTCTTTGCTCGCACGAAATGTTGAGAGTCATCAACAAGAGACTGCAAATTGATTCCGTATTTCAGGATTTGCGGAAGGGTTTTGACACTGTACCACACAAGCGTTGTAGTGAATGTGCGTGCCTGTGGAATATCGTCTCCCTTATGTGACTGGATTTGTGCTTTCCTATCACAGAGGTCACAGTTCGTAGTAACTGACGGAAAGTCACCGAGTAAAGCAGAAGTTATTTCTGGCATTCCCCAAGGTAGTGTTACAGACACTTTGCTGTTCCTTACCTATATAAACGATTTGGGAGACAATTTGAGCAGCCGTCTTCGGTTGTTTGCAGATGACGCTGTCGTTTATCGACTAGTAAAGTAATCAGAAGCGCAAAACAAATTGCAAAACGATTTAGAAATTGTTACATATGTGGTGCGAAAATTGGCAGGTGACCCCAAATAACGAATAGTGTGAGGTTGGCCACATGAGTGCTAAAAGGAATCAGCTAAGCTTCGCTTACATAATAAATCAGTCAAATCTAAAGGCCGTAAATTCAACGAAATACCTAGGAATTGCAACTAAGAACAACTTGTATTGGAAGGAACACATAGAAAATGTTGTGGGGAAGGATAACAAAAGACTGCATCTTATTGACAGGACACATAGGAAATGTAACAGATCTACTAAGGAAACTGCACACACTACGCTTCTCCGCACTCTTTTAGAATACTGCTGCGCAGTGTGGGATCCTTGCCAGATAGGACTGACGGAGTTCATCGAAAAAGTTCAAAGAAGGGCAACATGTTTTGTGTTATCGTAAAATAGGGGAGAGAGTGACACTGAAATGATACAGGATTTGGGATGGATGTCATTAAAACAAAGGCGTTTTTCGTTGCGGAGGAATCTTCTCACGAAATTCCAATCACCAGCTTTCTCCTCCGAATGCGGAAGTATAATATTTTGCCGGCGTACATAGGGAGAACCGATCACCATGATAAAATAAGGGAAATCAGAGATCGTACTGAAAGATATAGGTGTTCGTTCTTTCCGCGCGCTGTACGAGATTGGAATTATAGAAAATTGTGAAAGTGGTTCGATGAACCCTCTGCCAGGCACTTAAATGTGATTTGCAGAGTATCCATGTAGATGTAGTCTTTGTGGTGCTGTTCTAACGCATTTGTGAAATTCATTAAGACGGAATACCTTTTCACTTTCCTCTGATAATTACAGCATATCGAGTGCGAGTAGAGAAATCTGTGTCGTATGGTATATATAAATTACCATCTCCGCTGATCTTCATAAATACTTCATCTTTTTCTACCAGATATGTTCATCGACCTGACTACAAAATCATTGAGATGTTCGCAAAGATATGTAGCTATCGCTCTAAAATAAAATATTTGAAAATATTTCTTTACATTTGACTACACGGTACCCTCAGAGACTATAATCTGTTTGACAGACTAAAAATAATTTCAGTGAACACGTATCTCTATATATAGCCTCATGACAGAATACAGTCAAATACAACTACCATTGTAAATTAATAATGAAAAGCCACATTGAAGAGCACCACCTAATTAACGCATATGTGCACAAGCAACCGACCAGATTCATCTCGTTTACTCAACACACGTGTGCACACCTAGTATACGCTCCGTGCGTATACCTAAGCAACCGATGAAGGGCACCTCATACTCATTGTTCAAGGGTTATTCGGAAAGTAAAGTCAGATCGGTCACGAAAAGGAAACCACGGTGACAATCATTTTTTTTTATTTGCAACAATTAGCTACACCTTTCAGCTACTTCTCTATGTGGTCGCCGCTCCGACTTAGACATGTGTCCTAACGTTGTATCAACTTTCCTCACCATAGAAGACACCTGCCTATGCTTTCCGCCACTTCTCTACGCTTGTCTACAGCTCTCTATCTATGCCAAAATGTTGTTTTCATTGCCAGCAGTTCATGTGAACAGAGATGAAACTCAGGGGGCGCCATTTACGGCTGTATAGTGGGCGATCAAACACTTCCCATCGAAACGCTGCACGAGCATCTTCACTGCTTCTGCAGTGTGCGGCCGAGAAGTGTCATGAAGAAGGAAATGCTTGGCAGTTTACACTATGTTGGCTGCTTGAAAATAGGCGAAATCTCTGAGCAGGCACTCATACTTAATAGGAGACACTGTTCTCTAGGCATGTTTACGTGCTAACTGTGCACTCAGAATTGAAAAGAGTGAGGTGACGCGATCAACGGGCGTACCAGAGACACTGTCCAACACATATGTACAAAGCCTCAGCGAATTTCAACTGTGATTTCCATTTAGCGCCGGATCGGACCTTACTTCCAGAATTGCCCCCGTACAAGTACGTAACCAGTCGATTAATTGTTCCTCATATACTCATCGCAGATGTACACAAGCAGTCTACTGGCATGTGGGACTTTGTAGTATCATACCCACGGATCTCACAGATAATTAACTGTAGTGTAAAGACTACAGATCAAATGATAATGGGATGACCTCAGGACAACTGTCCGGCAAGAAGAGTAGCTGCAGGATTGTTCGACTGCCTCTGACGAATAGGCAGATAACAAGGGCTGAAATTCGGAGACATGAATACATTGTTAGAATCTGGGCTGAGATCTCGAATTACCACACATTGTTCTCCGCTGACACCGCAAATTAGAATGTTTAGACAACATATAGTTGTATGCGCAGAACCAGAGCCAATTGGGACACTGTGTGGTATTCTGTGCTATTTATTGACGAGTCTCCTCTCTGTTGGTGGTGGACAAACCAGCACCAATGTGTCCGTAGATGATCTGGCGAAAGGTCGCAAACAACAACTATTCTCAAGACCCACACTCGTCACAGTCCTGAAATCATGGTATGGAGAACTATGGAATATGCCATCAGGACGTATTTGGTAACTGTTGAAGGGTGGCTGAATTCCTGCCAGTTTGGGGCGAGAATGGTGAACACTGACGTCATACCCTCCGTGATGAGGGCACCAAATGGCATATTCCAAAAGTATATTGCAAAATCCCATACTGAATTTTACACTACAAACGGCTTGAAATACGTAAGGGTTCCTTACTGGCGTCCTCGCTCTCTTGATTTGTCACCCATATATCATGTCTGGAACGCGATGGCAGGACGTATATTCCCATACCAACCTCTGACCAACAATCTTCATCAGCTTACATAGAATGTGTTTCACGGAGAGCAAGACATTCCTCACGATAACATTTGGAAGCTACAAGTGTGAATTCGTGCCTTTGGAGGTCATACATCATATTCATGCTGACCATGGATATCAGTCCTGCATGGAATGAAACTAATCATTTAATATAATTTATTCTGTGTACATAAATGATCTGGTGGACAGGTTAAGCAACAGTCTGCGGCTGTTTCCCGATGTTGCTGTGATGTATTGGAAGGTGTCGTTGAGTGACTGTAGGAGAATACAAAATGACATAGATAACATTTCTAGTTGGTGTGATGAATGACAGTTAGCCCTAAACGTAAAAAAATGTAAGTTAATGTAGATGAGTTGGAGAAAAAAAATGGTTCAAATGGCTCTGAGCACTATGGGACTTAACATCAATGGTCATCAGTCCCCTAGAACTTAGAACTACTTAAACCTAACTAACCTAAGGACAACACACACATCCATGCTCGAGGCAGGATTCGAACCTGCGACTGTAGCGGTCACGCGGTTCCAGACTGAAGCGCCTAGAACCGCACGGCCACACCAGCCGGCTGAGTTGGAGAAACAAACCCATAATGTTCGAATACAGTGTTAGCAGTGTTCTGCTTGACAAAGTCACATTGAGTATATATCTAGCAGTAACGTTGCAAAGCAGTATTAAATAGAATGACCATGTGAGGATTGTGGTAGAAAAGGCGAATGATCGACTTCGGTTTATTGGGAGAATTTTAGGAAAGAGTGATTCACATGTAAAGGTTATCGCATGTAGGACACTAGTGTGACCCATTGTTGAGTACTGTTCGGGTGATTGGGATTCACTCCAGGTTGGATTAAAGGAAGACATCGAAGCAATTCATAGGCGGCATGCTAGATTTGTTACCGGTAGGTTCGAACAACACGCAAGTATTACGAAGGCACTTCATGAACTCAAATGCGGATCACTAGAGGGAAGGGGAGGAGCTCTACTGAGAAAATTTAGAGAACCGGTATTTAATGCTGACTGCCGAACGATTCTACCGCCGCCAATGTACATTTTGCGTAAGGACCATGAAGATAAGGTTAGAGAGATTACGGCTTGTATATAGGCACATATACAGCCGTTTTTTCCTCGCTCTATTTTCGAGTGGGACAGAAAAGAAAGTAACTAGTAGTGGTACAGTGTACCCTCTGCCACACACCATACGGTGGCTTGTAGAGTATGTATGCAGATATAGATGTAATATCCATTATATCTTGAATAACTGCGCAAAGTTTGATCATTATTGGAACAGTGCTTCATGGTGTAACACTTTCAGTTTCCCGTAGTGTAGCCACGAGAGTTGAATCATAGTTATTGTATATTTGACTGTTCATAGTTATTCTTCATTCTTTACCACGAAGCGAATAAATGCTTTTAATAACTCGTATTAATTTAGAGTACGTACTGATTAACAGCGAAAACCCTAGATCAAACGACCTCTGGCAGTGCCTTTCACATTGACCATTAACGGACGAGGAGAGAGTGCGGCAGAGGCGTTGGGCGTGCAGGCCGCTGACTCACTCGACCTTGACCCCGCTGACTTCATTCACAGCACCCGCCCAGCCGCCACTACGCTGCTTCTGCTCGTATACGGAAAACGTGTCGTTGCTCGCGGCGGGGAGTCGCGTCAGCTTGTCTCGGCTCTGTGTGTGTCTCCTGTATACATCAGTATTACTGAAACCGTGCCACAGACGAAAGGATGAGCTTTCCTGTTCTTTCTTTGGCGTCTATCATCATTATTACAGGAAGCGATTCGAAGAGCTCTTCGTTGTTTAGTGTGCACCCGGGAACTGAAGAGCGTTTAAGGTGTTGCAGTTTGCTGACGGTATTGGCGTATACACAGTGGACAAAATATGTGTGATGTTAAATAGGAAACAGTTCCCATTGTTCTGCAAAATTATATTTATTTGTTCACAAACCGCCATTCGGCTTCTTAAGTCATCTTGAGGTGAAAACTGAATATCTCGAACAAAGATACAATGACTTGCGACTTACACAAAATATCACCTACACGTAAAATACAAAATGATATGTAGAGTGTTTCCACAGGAATGTATAACATTTCCCGTCACGAAGAAATAATTATATTCACAAAAAAAGGAAACAAAATTTTTGTAGAGGTACATTTAACAACTGATGACAATAATTTTGAATTTACGATTTCAGCTCATTGGTTGTAACTAAAACTTAACTTGAAAGAGGGGCAAGAGGTAATAGGGTTTGATCATTTAATACAGAGTGGCCAACTAAATGCATAGATTTGAGTTGCGTAATAGAACCGGAGTGGAGCTGTCAGTCACCCACAAGTGCTGTTATTCTGTAGATTAGAGCGTCCAGTTTCAGCAGAAATGGCGCAATGGACCGTTTAGCATAATGTTTTCATCGCTGAACATTATTTCAAAAGTAATGAATCTGCTGTCACCGCTCAACTTTTTGCTTTTCCGTTCACACTTCAGTGTTGAGCGTAATGATTCGATACCTGATAGTAACATAGTACTTCGTTGGATTAACTCTTTTTGCGTAACTGAATCACTTATGAAGGAAAAGTCGACTAGTCGTTCTCATACGCCGTGAACTCCAGAAAATGTCGACAGAGTAAGAGCGTCTGTTCATAAAAATCCTCGCTGCTACACTAAAATAGGAGGTGCACTCCGAGTTTGGCCATTTCTCGTCACTCGCTACAGCGCATCCTGAACTGTGAGCCGGCCGCTGTGGCCAAGCGGTTCTAGGCGCTGCAGTCCGGAACCGCGCTGCTGCTACGGTCGCAGATTCGAATCCTGCCTCGGGCATGGATGTGTGTGATGTCCTTAGGTTAGTTATGTTTAAGTACACTCCTGGAAATGGAAAAAAGAACACATTGACACCGGTGTGTCAGACCCACCATACTTGCTCCGGACACTGCGAGAGGGCTGTACAAGCAATGATCACACGCAGGGCACAGCGGACACACCAGGAACCGCGGTGTTGGCCGTCGAATGGCGCTAGCTGCGCAGCATTTGTGCACCCCCGCCGTCAGTGTCAGCCAGTTTGCCGTGGCATACGGAGCTCCATCGCAGTCTTTAACACTGGTAGCATGCCGCGACAGCGTGGACGTGAACCGTATGTGCAGTTGACGGACTTTGAGCGAGGGCGTATAGTGGGCATGCGGGAGGCCGGGTGGACGTACCGCCGAATTGCTCAACACGTGGGGCGTGAGGTCTCCACAGTACATCGATGTTGTCGCCAGTGGTCGGCGGAAGGTGCACGTGCCCGTCGACGTGGGACCGGACCGCAGCGACGCACGGATGCACGCCAAGACCGTAGGATCCTACGCAGTGCCGTAGGGGACCGCACCGCCACTTCCCAGCAAATTAGGGACACTGTTGCTCCTGGGGTATCGGCGAGGACCATTCGCAACCGTCTCCATGAAGCTGGGCTACGGTCCCGCACACCGTTAGGCCGTCTTCCGCTCACGCCCCAACATCGTGCAGCCCGCCTCCAGTGGTGTCGCGACAGGCGTGAATGGAGGGACGAATGGAGACGTGTCGTCTTCAGCGATGAGAGTCGCTTCTGCCTTGGTGCCAATGATGGTCGTATGCGTGTTTGGCGCCGTGCAGGTGAGCGCCACAATCAGGACTGCATACGACCGAGGCACACAGGGCCAACACCCGGCATCATGGTGTGGGGAGCGATCTCCTACACTGGCCGTACACCACTGGTGATCGTCGAGGGGACACTGAATAGTGCACGGTACATCCAAACCGTCATCGAACCCATCGTTCTACCATTCCTAGACCGGCAAGGGAACTTGCTGTTCCAACAGGACAATGCATGTCCGCATGTATCCCGTGCCACCCAACGTGCTGTAGAAGGTGTAAGTCAACTACCCTGGCCAGCAAGATCTCCGGATCTGTCCCCCATTGAGCATGTTTGGGACTGGATGAAGCGTCGTCTCACGCGGTCTGCACGTCCAGCACGAACGCTGGTCCAACTGAGGCGCCAGGTGGAAATGGCATGGCAAGCCGTTCCACAGGACTACATCCAGCATCTCTACGATCGTCTCCATGGGAGAATAGCAGCCTGCATTGCTGCGAAAGGTGGATATACACTGTACTTGTGCCGACATTGTGCATGCTCTGTTGTCTGTGTCTATGTGCCTGTGGTTCTGTCAGCGTGATCATGTGATATATCTGACCCCAGGAATGTGTCAATAAAGTTTCCCCTTCCTGGGACAATGAATTCACGGTGTTCTTATTTCAATTTCCAGGAGTGTAGATCTAAGTCTAGTGGCCTGATGACCTTAGATTTTAAGTCCCATAGTGCTCAGAGCCATTTGAACCATCTTTTTCTGAACTGTGAGTTACAGATCCATTCGCATAAAATCATAACCGTACAGAACCTTGACGAACGTGATTTTGACGAATGGAGACTGTTTTGTTGGAGACTGTCTGATGTTCTTCTACTTATGAGCGATGAAGCTCACTTTCATCTGGACGGTTTTGTAAATAAGCAAAACTGTCTCTACTGGGCAGCAGATTAGCCAAAAGTTGGTGGTGGTTAGTGTTTATCGTCCCGTCGACAACGAGGTCATTAGAGACGGAGCGCAAGCTCGGGTTAGGGAAGGATTGGGAAGGAAATCGGTCGTGCCCTTTCAAAGGAACCATCCCGGCACTTGCCTGAAACGATTTAGGGAAATCACGGAAAACCTAAATCAGGATGGCCGGAGACGGGATTGAACCGTCGTCCTCCCGAATGCGAGTCCAGTGTGCTAACCACTGCGCCACCTCGCTCGGTTTAGCCAGAAGAACTGCATCGTAAACCAATATACGGTGCTGAAATGACCGAGTGGTGTGAAGCTCCCAAAGTGGAGATCGTTAAGCCTTATTTTTTATAGAAGGCGCCGCTAGTGCAACAGTAAATTCCGAACGTTACGTTGCAATGCTATGCAGTCTTTTGCGGTCACAACTTGGGTCTTTGGGGACCACCATGGCACAAATGTGGTTCCAACAAGATAGAACCACAGCCCACACGGCTAAGTTATGCACGGCAGTTGTTCGAGAAATATTTCGTCAAAACTTGATCTGACGTTTCGGTGATCTCCATTGATATGCAAGCTCACCGATCTGTCGGTTTGTGACGCCTTCTTACGGGCTCATTTGGTATAAATACATTTTATACGTGGTCAATAAAAACCTAATCATGACAGTTTGAAATTCATACGTTATTTTTGCTCCACCCTGTACTAAGTTAGCCTTCTGTGTCATATTTTATTGATATCCAGTATTTCCAGCACGGTCATGTTTCTTCACAGAATTCAAAATTTCAAATTTTATGTCATAAGAGCGGTTTCCTGTTACAAGATTATCGACAACGATTGAATATTCCTTTCTTGATCTCCAACTTCTTACAGGTTCCGATAAGCTAACTGCCACAGATCTACGTGAGAAACCAATACATAACCTCCCTCATTGCTTGAATGTGATTTTATTTACACCACTCAGTTCTGAGGGTTGCAGTTCGTCCTTACTACTGAATAAAAATTTTGATATACAGTTGGCATTATGAAATACTAGTTTTTGTTGCGATACTTCAACCTTTTACCGAGCTAATGTGAAATTTTCCCAGTAAATGTGGCGATGAACAAGTTTTTGCAGCTACTAACTGGTAGCTGTTGGCTGACATACAGAAGTTATATAATTTTACAGATTTTTTTTTTTGTAGTATATTTTCGATAGAGCTGTAGCCATTACTTGAAGCGATATGTTCAATAATGTGTAGTTCTGTTTGAAAGACAGCTTCCGATAATGGAACAGATATGAGGGGATACAGTATTGAATGGGGAGCTGCATGTCTGTGGTTGTGTGGGTGCTGGAAGCTTGCAGGGATTACTGCATCTGTAGCTATGGTATTTTTGTAAGTGCTAAATAAGTGCCTCTTTATTCTAATATCTATATGAAGATTGAATACATTTATAGAAAAGTCTCTCCAGCTGCAATGTGAACTGAATTTTGTTATATCCGGATTTTAAGCGTTGTAGTAATTTATTTAATTTTCTACTGGTACCAGCCCACATACACATCACATCATCCACATTTCTTAACCAATACTTAATTTAGCAATTCTCTCTGTACGAAATGTTGTTCATAACTGTACATGAAATTTTCAGACAATATAGGAAGATAATATAGACATTTGCACAAAGAAACACTTATTTAACATTTACAGAAAAACCATCGCTGCACATACAATAATCCCTGCAAGCTCCCAGCATCCACACAGCTACAAAATTGCAGCGCTTCATATATCTCTCATTATCTGAATCTGTCTTTCAAATAGAACTACTAACCATCCAACGTATCGCTTCAAGTAATGGCTACAACGTGGCCCTTATTGATAATACACTACAAAAAAAAGAAAATCCGTAAAATTACACCATCTGTGTCTGTTAACCAACAGGAACCACTCTACAGTTACTAATACTGGTGCACCATCCCACATACCCGCAGAATTTCAGATAATGTCGGTAGAAAGTTGAAATCTCACAATTATATACCTGCGTTTTATAATCTTCTATTTTCATGTTCATTTCTTTTGCTTCTGTCCAACATCGGCTAAGGGTAAGCTTGGTTTTTTGCATGGTTAGTTGCAAAGATGGCTGAATGCACTTCCTGTCTCGCCCTGTTACCCTTTGGGACGGAATATGTGTACCCCAACTGCCTACATGCAGTGTTAATCATGTGCAAGTGGGCGAAATTTTCTACAGTTTGCGAATCATGTAACTCAAGTGGAGCCGGCCGCTGGTGGCCGAGCGGTTCTAGGCGCTTCAGTCTGGAACCACGCGACCGCTACGGTCGCAGGTTCGAATCCTGCCTCGGGCATGGATGTGTGTGATGTCCTTAGGTTAGTTAGGTTTAATTAGTTCTAAGTTCTAGGCGACTGATGACCTAAGAAGTTAAGTCGCTTAGTGCTCAGAGCCATTTGAACCATTTTGAACCAACTAAAGTGGAACTTTGTAATATCCTGGTATTCGCTTAATGGGATGTGAGAAACCGCCTAAAAAACATATCCAGGCTGGCCAATACACCGACCCTCGTCCTTAATCCGCAGGGCGGGTTCGATCCAGGGTCTACGCAGCCTCCTACTCCGGGAACGGCACTTTAACACATACAGCTGTCCAGGCGGGTAGACACACATTTTTAATGCAACAGAATATCAAAATTTTAATCCTGTTGTAATAACGAACTACAAACCTTTGCTCTAAGTGGTGAAAATAAAATTACATGTCAGCACTGTGGGAAAGCATATATTGTTCTTCAGGCAGAGCTGTGACAATCAGGTTATTCAAACATGAGAAAAGCTGGAGACTAGGACAGAAAGATTCAACCTTTGCTAACAACCTTTCTTAACAGATTACTGTTCATATATTGTAGAATGTGCAATTTCTGGAAAGAAAATTAGAAAGATGACCCTGCTGGAAACACTCTAAATCAACAGGCATTTGACACAGAATGCTATATTAGTATTAAGTGATCAAATTACATTTCATTTTTTCCCCTCTTTTACGTTAAGTTTTAGTTACAAATAACAGATTTAAAATATAAATTCAGATTTTCAAAATCACTTTGTTTCTTTTTTCAGTTAATGTAATTGTTTCAGCATGACAAAAATTCGTAATATTTTCCTCATGAATACACTCTAAATGTCATCATTTTTTTATCTTCTGTGTAAATAATATCTGTGTAAGTCGCTCGACATTGCATCTGTGTTTACGACTTTCAGTTGACACCTGAGGATGGCCTAAGAAGCGGAAAGGTGGTTCGTGAATCAAATAAATATAATTTAGCAGAAAGTGTTTACTTTTTAATATTATAATCATGTTCTGCCACTTGAAAATAAGTGTAATCTCTGACGAAGATTAGATAAGACAAAGAAAGCATTGACATAATGGCTGGGCATTAACGTCTTAAAAAATTTCTAAGATAAAATTTTCAGTTTTCCATTTCACCACGTGACTGATAACAGTTTTTAGACGATTTTATACATAGAGGAAACAAGTTCTTCACATTCATAACGAGAGTTGATTTTTGACATTCCCTCTACTTGGATTAGCCACGTTGAACAAATTATAAACAAACCTGAAACGTTGAGTAGCTGGTATTTGGTGGGAACACATCTCACCACTCTTTTAAACTTACAGTGTACAGAGTTCCAATTCGGCCAATCTTAAATTATGACTGGTTTCCGTATGAAAATAGAAACAGACACTCAAAACCAGATCGATATCTATCTCTGCAACTATGTCTCATAGCAACGCTTTTCGCCCCTGCAAACACCTGCTTAACAGAAGCGAATGATAAAATATTATTGAATAGTAGACACATTAGTTTAAGGTTTTTATCGTGTCTGCATGACAGAAAGAAGAGTGTATCAGTTTCATGTTCATCACATACCAATAAGTGCTCCGTATTTTAAGGGATATATATAAATCTTCCACTTACATTGTCAGAATACATAACGTCTGTACTTTTTGGATATTACACAATTATAGGGAAAAAATAGTATCAGCACTCTTACTGAAAAGGAAATTAATGAAATCATCAACAGCTGGTTTTAAGAAATGGATTATCATTAAATATTGACATAACTTAGTACAGATAATTCAGAATTTACACAGAAATCCACAATCTTTGAAAAATAGCACGCAAGAAGCAGGAAATATTAAGTTTATGCGACGACAGGTAGATCACAATGATAACTGGAAAACCAACGCCCCAGAATTAACGGAACTCTTTCGTTCTGATACATTCTAACTACATGCGATTGTTGCTAGGGGCGATTTAAAAATGGAGGTACTAGATGGTTTGTAAAATTCAAGGCACTAATGGATTATGGGATAATTTTCTGCGTGAAAGTCGAAATGATTATATTTTCAGAACACAGATGCGTATCCTGAGCATTATATCTGTTGTTAGTTCCAGAACACACTGTAAACATGTCTTTAAAAAATTAATATTTTCATAACTCCTTCATTTATGAAAGTCCATTGTCGTTCCTTTCCTCAAAAAGTAACACATAGCATTAAATCACACTTGGACTAAAAAGAGCCTCAACAATGACTTCCACCAGTTAATATTACTGTACTACATTAAGGAGTCAGATACATGGATCAACATGAGCCTAACAGACTCTCAGAGCATATTAAATGTAAATTAAATAATTTTTATTGGGCAGTTCTTACTAGTCCAGTGAAGCTTATGTTCACAAAACCCTTAAAATTAATGTTTTAGGTTATTTTATAATTAACATGAACACTGTTTGTTTTTGTTACATTCTTCAATCCGAACACTGATTTAGAGCAGCTCCCCACCGTAGTCTACCTTGTGTAAGACTCTTCACCTTCGAATAACTACTGAAACCAACATACAATTGAAACTGCTTGTTATATCTCCTAACCTTCGTTCCATCACTAAATTGACGGTTCCGTGAATTCTCGGGATGTGTCCTGTCAATCGATTCCTTCTTTTAGTGAAGAAATGTCATTAATTTAATTTTTTACAGTTCATTTCAGAACCTCCTAATTAGTTATTCGATTTTCAGCATTGGCTTATAGCACAATAGTCCAAAAACTTCTCTTTATCAGAAATAATTTTCTTGCTTTTAATAGCCATCATTTTATAACCTCTGTACTTCGGTCAGTTAATTTGCTGTCCAGGTACCAAAACACATAGACTAATTCTGGCATCCGAGTTCCTGATGTATTTCTCTCAGTATCGCCTGATGTAATTCGACTACATTTCGTTATCCTTGATTTACTTTTGTTGGTGTTCATATTGTACTCTCCTTTCAAGACACTATCCATGCAGTTGAACCACTCTTCCAAGTCCTCTATTGTCTCTGAAAGACTTGCAGTTTTATTGCACCATTGCTTCTATAAGTAGGAATTTATAAGCCATTGCCAAGCAAATGAACAGCTGCCACCACTAGCTACGCAAGAAGCCTTGCGGATGAGAAGCAGAGGGAAGCCATGAAAACATTCGTTCAAAATAACCATCAGGTGGGCTCTGCTGACTCAGCAGAAGTGGGCCTCACAGTAGAGCAAGTTACTACATATTCAGCCTCTCTGTCACTGCCAGGGCTGTACATAGCTGCTTATGTAGCAAAAGTACAAAAGCCCGACTACAGTGTTTGTGACCTGGCTTAGCACATATCTGGTTCTGGGAAACAGCCTTGCTCTACATGACAAAAGATAATGGCACTGGAAACAACATAGGGTCGAGCCATCATAAATACCACCCCTTACAACTATGCTGTGTCTCCCACCACCTGCAGCCAGCTTATAGAGGCACTCCACGACAGTCGTTGACCTGAAATGGGTCATCTACCTGCTGACACCAGGCGTTGCCTCCACTACTGCAGAACTATGCGCTGTGTCTCGATATCATAGTGCCAGGAACTGAACTGGGGCTTTCTAGCCAGGAGACCATCTGCTGTCTGACTTCTGCCAACGTCAGCGCATCTACCTGAGCATCAATGGTTCACACTCAGGCCCAACCACCTGCTAGGCTGCCACCTGCCATGCGCAGATATAATCTACCACTATATGCTTGACTCTGCAGTCCACTAACACTGCATCATACACTGGGACATCTACGCCAGCCGACTTGACTGACTTCTGTGGAGTTCATCACGGCTGCGAGCCAGTCACCTTCCTGGAGCCTGACACTGTGCTTCACTCCCACCAAAAGCTGCAGCTGTCACTCGTCCCTGGCTACTGACTGCAGCAAGACAGTGATGCAACCGCTATACCCCACACAGTCAATAGATAGCCTACATTGAACAGCTTCTGTGATTTACCAGTGCACATCAACCTGGCTGCAAGGACCTGCAACCCTACTAACCAGCTTGCCGCCACATCAAAAACTGTCTAATTACACCCGCCATCCTGACCCACACTAGAGTCTCATCGGAAAGGCTTAATGTTTTGTTTTTCTTCTCTCATAATTTTAATTCATTTTTCAAATTTTTCTTTGCTTTCCGTTTCTACTTGTTCAATGTACAGACATAATGAAGCACTGAAGGTTCTGGCAGCAAAATCACTGACATCAGCAGTATCAAATTACAACTGAGGCAATTATGCTTATTATAATCAAGTCAGCTCCAAGGTGGGAAGGAGAAGGGAGAAGAAGGAGGGGAAGGAAAGAGACGGGAGGAGAAGGAGGTGAGGGGAGTGAAGGGGACATCACCAACTGTGTTACATCATTACCATGATGTTCGCTGTCAGTAGCCACGGGACTCCACTGCTCTTTGCGATCGTTCAATATCTGTTCTCTGTAGTGAGAGGACAATAAGTTCCATTTGGGCTGCGCTCAAAGATATCTGAACGATCTAACAGCAGTACATTAGTTCCACATCACATCAACGTTGCATCATATCAATGGCAGTCAAATCAGCGTCGTGTTAAGTCAACGTCATGATGTTCTCCATTAGAGGTCTGCACTCTGTAATCAGAGAACCATAATTAATTTGGCATGAAATTAATAGCAAAATTGGTAAATTTGTAAAATATGCCAAAAAATACATCTCCAAAAGTTTGACACTTTACAGTGATGTATATCTGCTTACTGTAAATTGATGTGTAAATACGTCGATTCTTATAGAAAGAAGTGTGCAATGCAGATGTAGCTGCACATTGTACACAATAACCAGCTGCCTGCTTTTAAGTGTAGTCCTACATGTTTCAGCACTTACAGTGTGTTATAACAAATTTAATTCACACTACTCCTTTTTCAGTCATTGTAAGACTGTCGTAGGTTGTACGCTGCTGTGAAGAGTTCAAGTGTATGTACATGATTACATTTACTTCAAAATGACAATAAGTGTTAATATAATATACTCTGACATTGCGGTGTGCGTATAATTGAATCATGTCAAGGTGCAAAATATTAGCCCATCCACACCTCTAAGCGAACTATGTGTGTGTAGTGGAGAAGGGTAGGGGGGCAGGATGCTGTTACATCTAAAAATGCTAGTCATTACTAACCGCTGAAAATGGCTGCCTTCAAGATTCATAACGCAATTAATAGTAAAGTACTAAGCATATATATATATATATATATATATATATATATATATATATATATATATATATATATATGTGTGTGTGTGTGTGTGTCCTTTTATGAAAATAATAATGGTGCACTATGCACTGTTTATCAGATCACTCCCTGGTGCTATATTAATAGCAGCTCTTATCCCAATTACTCTATACCTTTATGAAACATTAACTATGGTAGTATTGGCTAGCATTTTTAGGTGGGATAGCATCCTGTCTCACATATGCGAAATTCACAATTCACCTAGAGGAGTGGGTGAACTAACGTGTTTTCCTATGATGCTAAATTATACACACTGTAATGTCAGAGTATCTGACGTTAATTTTTACCTTCATTTTGCAGAATGTGCTATGGCATCATTGATCTATACACATTGTAATACCAAAGTGTCTTTCCTCGTACTATTTTGTTATATAACATTTTTGTTACTTACAAAATGAATCTGATCCCTTCACTACAGAATACTGATGACTAGACTTATGTAAGCACTCAAAAAGAAATTGGAATTAACTTGTTATAACAAATTGTAAATGTTGAAATAAGAACTAGTACACTTAAAATCAGGCAGGTAATTATTATTTGTGATCTGCAATTACGTCAGCACTACATACCTTTTTTCTAGAAGTATAGATACATTTACCCTTCAATTTACAGTACTGTAGGCAGATATGCATCAGCATAAAATGTTTAATTTCTGGGCAGGTATATTTATAATTTTTTTCCATCTCCTACGAGTTTACCGATTTTGTTATTACTTTAATGCCAAATTAATTATGGTCCTCTGACTACAGAACACAGATCTCGAATGGAGTGCATCATGATGAATATGTAATACGACACTGATGTAACACGATATTGACATGTTGCGATATTGATCTGATATTCATGTGATGAAACACTGACATCATGAAGTCAGATTGTTCGGATATGTATGAGTACAGTCGGGATGGAGTTGTGGTCGTCTCACATAAGAGCACACACCTCGGATGATCCCTAAGAGCAGTGGAGACATGTGGATATTGGCAAGAGCATCATGATTTTGATAAAACACAGTTGGTCGACTTCCCCTCCTTTCTCTCCGACCAACTCCTCTGCTTCCCTCATCTCCCCTCCCAGAGTGTGGCCTTGGATACAACAAACACTATTGCCTCAATTTTTATCTGAGACTGATGCTGTCAGTGATTTGCTTCCCAGGACCAACACTGCTACACTGTTTACCGATTAAATAAGAGTGGAAAAAGACTACAATCCCGTCTTACTCATTTCTCAACCATTGCAGCTCTTTCACAAACTCTGATTGTCATCTCGATGCTATCAAGTTATAAATAATCTTACGCTAACTGTATTTTATCCCTGTTATCATGAGAATTTCCATGAGTGCAGTCCACCTAACACTGTCAAATACGTTCTTTAAATCAACATACTATAGAAAAAGTAAGTTTGCTTTTCTTTAACCTAGTGTCCAAGTAAGGTCATAGGTCAATATTGCCTCATGTGTTACTCATTTTATCTGGAACCAAACCTGATTTTCCCTGAGCTCAGCTTCTAAGAGTTTTTCCGTTCTGTAAACAATGCACATCAGTACTTTGCAACCACAGATCATTAAAGTAATGACCCACTAGTTGTCACACTTGTGAGCATCTGCCTCCACTGGAATTGGAATATTACAGTCTTGAAGTGTGAGGTTATTTTGCACAACTGGTAGAATAATTCTTTGATTGCTGGCTCTGCCAAGGGGTAGTATATCACTGACAGTTCTGGCAAAAATATCTGATGTCAGCATCAGCCGTCCTGGAATCGCTGACTTGAGCTGCAGCATTCCCAGTATTGCCTCCCCCTCGACTATTCCCTCCCCCTGTCTCTCGCCCATCCCCAAGGCCAACGGCATGGCGCAACTTCAGTGTGCTGACAGCCAGTTGTTCTGAGGTCACAGATGAGGTCACAGAGCGCTGGCACATGGGCCAATGGCATGCAAGTTCAGCCCTTCATGACACAAGCAATTTTAACTTTTAAAACTCGATTGCATGAGCGCCTTCATTTCTTTGCTGTCTGTACATAGATCTATATCGCATGTGCTCAACTGATATGTTGCTTGCGTTGAATAAAGGAGATTTTAACAAGTGTATTTGATGTAATCATCCATGAGAGAAAGTATTCACAGCTATCTGCATCAAGAATAAAACGCATGATAATGGAGAAGCATATGACTGCCAACAAGAGCAATAATATAATTGCAATGCAACAAAATGGCGAGAAGATGCATTACCTTATTGCATCTGGCAACATAGTGTATTGTATTTGCAAGAATTGTATACCCTTGTTAAAATGTCTGTGCAGTTTCCTGCCACACTAGAAGTGGTTGAGAGTTGTACTGAAAATATATGTAGTTTTACTGCATCACTATTATGATTATTGTTATTATTATTATTATTATTACTATCTGTGTTTGCTGTTATACTTAGGATTTTGTTATTACTACAGCGCAAACAGAACTGAAAGACCACAGCTGCAACAATCTATGGCGCAATGGGCAACATGGATATGTTCACTGGAGCAGCCTTCTTCATCGAGTTTATTTGAACTTCCAAGCAACCAGGAGAAGTACAGCATAGCGATTGGCTATAATTTTCTATTATAAACTGATGATGAATATGTAAATGAATATATCCTATAAAATTGTTTAATTTTCCTTGTTCAAACCTGTCAGTCAATAACAGCACACATACACACACACACATACACATACACACACACACACACAATCACACACACACACACACACACACACACACACAAACATTTTGTAAAGTGGTAGCTTTAATAGCTAGTTGATATCATTGCAGCAACTGTACCACATTGATACAGGGTATGCCCCATGTCATACAATCAAGTACACAAACAGTAAGTAAATGGACCGAATACACAAGCAATCGTTGCTGTCTCAATGAAATTTATATTAGAAACCTGAGATGATTAGAGAGGGAGTAATTGTTATAACTGATTATTTTTTACTATTATTCCAATTATGCAATGCTATAGTAAGAAGCCGAGTTAAAAACTTACGAGCTAAGATACTTTTACAGTATAAAATAATTATGTAATGCCGTAGCCTCCAAAATGTTTGTAACCGACACCAAATCCGGATATTGGTAAAACTGGCTGTATAACTGACGAATTAGTAGGATGCCAAATCCAGAAAGTGGTAAAATTGGCTGTAAAATTTGCAAATTTGGTAGGATTCCTGATCTGGAAATTGAATAAGTAGGCTATAAAATTGGCAAATTGGTAGCACATAAATTGGTAAAATTGGAAAGATCACACATTTACATTTAGATTAAAATATTTGAGGGCTATACATTAATAACAGTGTGCACACACACACACGCACACACACACACACACACACACACACACACACACACACACACACACACACACACACACATGCACGCGTGCATTTTGTATACTGAACTCAAAGTAGCAGCTGCATCATGCCAATACAGGCTGCGTCCACCCTCATACATGTTAAATACACAAACAAAGCCATGATTTTGAAGTTTGTAAGGTAAGTGGACAGAATACACAAAAAATCGTTGCTGTTGCTACAGGTACACTAAACAATTGGCATCCATATGTTGACTTTGTAGAATATTTGTTCTACACTCCTGTCGATTAGGCAGTTCTTATTTTTATAAGTCACACACACACACACACACACTGAGTCAGTGACTGCTAAAATATTGACTAAGTAATTTTGCAAGACTTAGCTTGTCAGCACTTATTACAGATGAACACTCTTTCTAGTGCTGTGTGTAACCCAGTGCCTATGCCACTGCGAATGTGTTATTTTAAATCAGCAGCCGGAACACATTCTTTTTGCACGACCATACCATCAAACAAGGATTTTACCAAAAATTATATTAATATATTGACATGGTCCTCGTCAAGTGTGACCAGCCATAAATTGTGATGAGGGCCTTTAACATGAATAGGGGCACTGCCTCCATTAGAAAGAAAGAAAAACTTTTACTACTTATCAAAGAATCGATATGATGTACCAGCCCAATGCGAAATAGTACTATGTGAGTATTGAGAATGCTTGATGTTTATGCATAACTATACTGTAGCTGCTCTGGCCAGTTTAGTTTTTAACAGCGAATGGTCATACAGCCAGAATATGTACGCGTGGATGGCGGCTTTTTACGCATAATTATAAACGCATCACCACATCACACTGAATCTGCACAACACACTCCTGTAGCCCATCTATCCTCTTCTGGCAGATTAATCGTGACGCAACATTAAAGAACAGCGCACAGCTAGCATGTGGTGTTTCTCGCTAATTGACACACTTCTCGCTAGTAAGCACAGCTCTGCCCTCTGCCAGATGTGAAGTACAAAATCAGCACCACTTCACAGCACGCACAAGCCACCTAGAATACTCTGTAACACCAATAGAATGGAATAATTTCCTAAAAAAAATATTTAAGCACTTGAGCATACGTCGGTGCCACGAATTAATGTAAACATACCATGAATATTAAAAATGAGCACCGTATTTAGTATCAAAGATAATAACGCCATTCATTGTTCCTAAACCTATATTTTTATAGCTATCGATAAAGTGTTCAATCAGTTCTGCGAGGACTCTCAAACAGTAAATGTTTCGAAATGAATAGTTGCAAGACCTTCTAAATATAAGTACCAATGATGAATAAAAGATGTTCTTGGTAAAATATAATGTTCTTAAGTAATAATTTGTTGTTCTTTTTCCCCACAGACGACACGCCGCCATTGAAGTAGCAGCAGTCGCCTAACGCAGAAATAATATTATATAAATATACTTATAGTTTAAACAAATGAGGTACTAAGTTGGATCGTGAATTCTAAAAGGTGGTGATCTACATCTGCTTCAGTACTCCACCAGCCATCTGAAGGTGTTTGGCGAAGGATACTTCGGTTACCACTACCTGACCCTCCTTCTCTTTTCCACTTACGGATGGCGCTTGAGAAGAAAGCCTCTCCACTAGCGCTAATTGCTGGAATTTTCTCATAGTAGTATTGGAAAACTCACGATTTAGTGATGACAAAATAAAATTATACCTGGATTAGTGGATTTGTCTATGTGGTGCTTCAATGTAGATTTCTGCTTTCTTCCATGGAAATGCACACTCACCCTAAATGATGCTGGGCAAATATTCGGTTTCTTCAGGGGCTTCTTGCAAACAGTAAAAATATTTAATGGCGGATAGTGCACACATATACAGGAACACATGTTTAAAAATCCAATGCTCCCCACTTACGCAGTTCAGCATGAGCTATATAGTGGACTAAGCTGGCAACTGGTTCTATAAGAAACTGTGAAGTGATCTGTTGCAAATGACATTCAAAACTGTTCGATGATCAGAAGACGCCATCGTTCAGTGGTAAGATTCATACTGTGCAGTGATTCAAGTGGAAATGTATGAGCAGCTGTGTGAGGAATAGGCACAGATCTACAGTCTTACTTCAGTATTTTCACATACTCTGCTGTATGCCAGACTTTATGAAATTTATACATGCTCTGGCTGTCAGGCCATGTGCTTATGTTCTGTCGCTATTAGCACATCATAATATGATTCGCTTGAAGCATATATATATTGTCAAAAACCGTATTTCAGCACTGATGTAACGGCACAAACACCAACAGCATGGACTGAAATCCAGCAACCAAAACCAGGCTGCATTTATTGGCCAATGCCCAGTCAGCTTAGCAGCATCAGCAGACATGGCTTCTGCAGCCAGTGCTTTTGCGTGAGGAAGATCACGTGGACCCCTGTCACATGAGTGACCGATCTTCTGATTACGCCACGCCAGGCCATCCACCTCACTCCAAATGTTTCGACACAGCGTCAATACAGGAGGCCTTCTGCAACTGTCAGCACGTGGAACGTCGTCCCACTGTCGCACTGCTAGCCCACAGCCTTCAGCCGCCATCCACCGCCGGCCGCGGTGGTCTCGCGGTTCTAGGCGCGCAGTCCGGAACCGTGCGTCTGCTACGGTCGCAGGTTCGAATCCTGCCTCGGGCATGGATGTGTGTGATGTCCTTAGGTTAGTTAGGTTTAAGTAGTTCTAGGGGACTTATGACCACAGCAGTTGAGTCCCATAGTGCTCAGAGCCCGCCATCCACCAGCATGCTGTGGTAGCTGAGCCACCGCTACCGTCCATGGGAAACGCCAGCCTTGGCATGCCCTTACCTCTGTGCTGGAACCCAAGGATCACCTCTCATCGTCTGCAGTCTGTCTATTTCAGATATCCAGAACCATGTATATTCACCAGTAAAGTGTTCTATCAATTGATTGGCTGACTTATTCACTTGCTCCATTTCCCACTTCCAGCAGACATCCACTCGCCCACTCTTACTCTGCAGAAAAGTCCTGCTACACTAATATCAACTGTTACATGAAATTTTGCACAGCATTGGCAGAGTAATCTACCAGACATTCTGCGGAATCAGTGACATCCCACCACTTGAGAATGCAAAACCAAGCAGCGTATTCTTATTTGATAACATTGTAGTGGAAAACCAGGATCCAATAAGCATATATTTTTGTTTTGGTCATCATATGAAAGCTAATATCTTTCGTTTGAGACAGACATATTACAGGATTCCAAAGCTGTTTCTAAGAGAATAATGCGAACCCTGTTATTTCATTCAAACAGCAGTCAAATCAGGGACGAACTGTTGTACATGATTATGGACTTCTAAATTCAGTATTCAGTCATATTAAAATACAGCCTACAGAAATGTAATGTAGTTGAAATTTAATGTAGTTGATTTGGTGCATGTTTAGAAAAGCAAAACTGCATTTGAAGGAGTACTACTTAATAAATTGGTGAACGGAGATATTTAGTTTCCGAATGCAATGTACAAACCTGAGAACTTACATCATACAGGACAGTGAAGGTGAAGAAACTGTCGTAACTTTTCACACAGAGGAATTACAGAAAATCTCAGAACCTCACATGTTGTAGAGCGTGTTATAAAACATCGAGGGAATAAGGTTTTAGTTACATGGCTTGGCTAGTCATGAAAGAACAACATCTGAATGAGCGTTCACAGTGTGGTATGTATACAGGACGCATCGACCTTAAGCTACGCAGTAGCGTGACATGAGTGCTAGTAGCTGCTGATATTATCGACAAATTACCAGCTGAAATGCATATGCCTGAATACAACTACTGCGCACGTGGAACTATGCTCAAAAAGCATCAAGCTTGTGGCGATAAGCGAATTAATACACTAGATGTCACTTGTGACCAGCATGATATTGTTTGCACTATAAGTAAATGTCATCATGCTGTAGAGCGGATATTTGCTTATAAAGCCAAAGACACAGGCGAAAGAAAGGAAAAGGCAGATGACAACATATTACAGCAATTGTAGTTGATAAAGGAATGCTTGCCGAACTTAAATTAGGTGCCAGAATAAATTTCAAGCAAATTATAAAGACAGCTCGTCATACAAGAAGAAAAAACAAGTAGGATTTTTTAAAGAAACTGGATCCAGTCAGCGGTGGCAGTTGCTAAAAGTGCTTCGAAGGACAAAAAATATAGTGTTAAATTGCTAAGGGTTTTACCAATACTTAAGATCTCTGGTATCATCATTCCACTTATAATTCGAGCAGTAGCCAGATTGTCAGCTATCGGGTCACTGGCCAGAGGAGTGGATCCTATAGCCTGAACATTAAAGAACATATAAAATTCAGAGGAGCAATTACAGTAATATAAAAGAACGTTGCTGTCAATAAGGGGTTATATTTAAAACCACGCAAGAAACGACTTGGAATGTTCACAGATAAAAGCCCTGTAACTATAGTACTGGAGAGGACACTTACCAATTCATATTTTCTATAATTCGTCTAGAAACTCAAAATCCCACGATTTCGTGGAGTAGTTATGTACAACACACTGCCAAAGACCATGTGGAAACGCAAGGAATTTGGGATTGTTAGTTTAGATGTTGCAGGAGGACATGGCACTCACTAGGCTACGTATGTTTAAGAAAACCAAATGACTGCTATTTAGAATCATGTAATGTGTTGGGACCATCTCATGAATCATTCCCATACTTTACAGACCATAATCAGGTATCCTACAATTTTAGACGCTACCAAGGCTTCAATTCATACCTCTGGATTCATCTGAGTCTAATGTTTCTCCTGAAAAATGCGTCGAAACAAGCAGTATGCACATTACTACATCAGCTGACGTTTAAATGTGATGCCATATTCGCGTACTTTAAAAGACCACTCGATGATATTAAGAGCGAACTACTCTTCCCCAATAGATCCAAGGAAGGGAGAATGGTGTATTCCATTGATCGGTCTGAAAATATGTAAAAAGATACTTAACATCACCGAGGTGAACAATAAACTACATTATAAAGTGATAGAGTTGTGGGCATACTCTTGGCTCATATGATATAATGATTTGAGTACATGTATAAAGGGATTTTTACAAGACGTTGAGTTACGTGCAAATTTTAATATGCTTAAAGAAGATATAAAAAACAACGAAACAAAAAGTAGACTTTAGGCAAAAAGATTCAGTAGGATTCTACCTGTAAGTCCGATCTGTTCTGAATGTAATATCGTGATATTTGTACCTTAATGATAGGTTAATTCAAACACTTCGGATTTTTTTCTACCTTGAGTCCAGGTTAAAAAATTGTGGAGTTGCCTAGCAATCCAATATAGTAACCTGTGACTGCTCAGAGATTAGACCATCTCGATCTGAGTATCATAAATCAGAACGGGAACCTAGCAGATATTTACAGTGAGAAAATTGTAGTACATCTTCATATAAGGCAGCAGAGTGGGTATTAAGTATAAATGTGACGCACATATCCATAAGAAGACTACTTCATAGCGGAAGAAGAACGCGATACCACCTCAGTATGCGGATGATTTCTCAGGACGAATTCTTCCACAAACCTTTTGCTTCGAAGATTCTTATTATTAACGACGATATAAGATTTCTCATTTAACAACAGGATGCGTTAACACTTCCAAGGAACATTTACCAACATTTTAAGGAAGATTTGTGACTACAAATAAAACTGGAAGAGCTCCCCCAACAACAACATTGTGGCATACACATAATACATTCGCCTTTCTCTTTCAAGGAATAAATATAGAGCTTGACTGCAAAAGAAATGTTGAAATCATATAGACTCTCAAAACATACGTTAGAACTGAATGCCATAGAAAATGCAGGATGCTTCACAGATGGATTGACAGATGGCTACTTTAGAGTCTTTATCCCGCTCAAAATGTTAATGGATTCCTTAGAGGACAACAAAGCCGTCGTTACGAATGCGAAGCAGGAACTGATTCTAGTTCGGTATGCTACAGGTCATAATTCATACATTCTGAGAGGTGCTGGCTCGGCCTTCTACCAATTTCGGCCCTCGTTGACGATCTTTCTCTAGATGACTTTGAAGGTACGCCGGTGGGGCCACCGGTAGGAATAGAAGTCATGAAGCAGGATGGTTTTAGGTACTGAGTTTCATGTGAGCAGCGAGTCGGCCGGGGGCACGAGAGTACAGGATGGTATACGAGAGATCTAATCGGCCCCTGTGAAGGCACCGAGCTTTGTTTTGGCTGTGGGTTATTACCTGCCCTGCGAAGCGGTTTCCATGGAAAACACACCAGCGACTTCGAGATTATTTGGCCGATTCGACGCTAGTGAAGGCGGTCTGGTCTCTTGCAGGCTTAGGGAGTCGAAGGACAACAGCCATCCAGTCCAATTAAGTAATTTTCGTGTATGCCCTTACCTCTCATCTTCCCCCCCCCCCTCCCCCGCCCCACTCACGGCCACCAATGAGTTATGCAACCACAATTCCAAATTAATAACAGATTTCTAAAAATCATTTGCTTCATATCTGATCAGTGAGATTTGGCTAACTCTAGCTGCCTATTCAGTGACTGCTAATTGTTTTAAAAATTCTGTACTTTGTATGTGTAATGACTGATAGTGGGTTCGCAATAGATGGCATCTGTTTATAAGTCTGTGGTACCAACGTTCGATACCACACTTGTTAGGGGTTGCAGTTATCGATCGCGGTCCGTACTAGTATCGCAGGACCCGCGAGTCGAGACTAGAGCCGCTCCGCTGCTTGCAACAAGTCTCTAGCGTGCGCTCGGCCACTCTTGCTCAGGACGTCAAGTAGGAAAGTAGTACAGCCTTCAGCTGATAGGAAGCAAACTCTAACAAGGCGCTTAGTTAATTATATTACTCCAGACTATAAAGACTCCTGTACCACCAGTTAAGTACAATATATTATTTTTTACCAACGACTTCTATTTATTTTAGTCGTTGTAGACCCAGACCATGCAGCCAGCTGCTTATCGACTTCACTAGCAAAGCTGCTGTATATATAAAGAAGAGATTTGTATGTTTCTATTTAGCATTGGCCACCACTCATTCACATTGGCGACGATTCGTTCGTCCACATCATAACAAATTCATTTGCTTAAAGTCTAATTAATGAATTTTGGCTAACTGTAGCAGCTTATTCAGTGACTGCTAACTACTTTTAAAATTCTCTATTTTTCTGTCTACTGAATGACAGTGGCTTTATAATTAGCAACGGCTGTTTAAAAATCATTTGCTTAAAATCTGATCCGGAAATTTTGGTTCACTGTAGCTAACTACTCACTGACTGTTAATTGTTTAAAATTCTGTACCTTTCCTGTCTGAGTGACAGTGGGTTCATAATTAATGGCAGCTGTTTAAAGTTGCTCAGTTTCTTGTTTCTAAAATTCTGTACCTTTGAGATATAGTTAATGTTTTGCTTCTCATAATTTGCAGCACCTGTTTATAAGTCATTTTTCTTAAGTCTGCTGAGTTAATATTTCTGTTTATTGTCTTTAAAACTCGTTTGAGTTTAATAAAGGCAAATTATGTATTAAAGCTGATGAACGCTGAAGCAGTGATGTGGGGACCCCAGTCGTTCCATTACGGTGATCCAACCCCAAATCATCTCACCCGAATTCCTAGTTAGCAACTGGTATCCCAGACCGTGGTTATTTTCCTTTTGCCGGAAAGACAAAGACCCGGGGAGGGGGGGGGGGGGGTCATTCAATCCGTTCTTGCAACAGCATTCTCAGTTTATTACCTTACTCGTGTTAACTGTAAACTGTATTTGGTTAATTACGTACTGTTCTCCAGGTAGCATCTGTCATCGTGGAAGCCAGGCCGCGGCCAGTGATAGCCTACCTCAAGAAAGAACACCTTTTGTAGAAAGTTACTAATTACGCAGCAATAAGGATATAGTGCAGTGCCTGAATTGACTCCTCGTTTGCGTGGCGCCGTGGGGAAAGCCTTCGACCTCGGCCTCGGCTCCACTGGTGAGATAGGTGCTGTGCTCGGTGATGATTCACCGGCTCTGGCATAACAGCAGGAAAATTTGAACTACTTACTTGACAGTCAGCCTATCCGCAAACGTGTGTATAGGATTCAGGTTAAGGACACACATTGGGTTAATTGTCTTGGTGATTTAAAACAGGCATCCCTGATGTCCTCCGATGAAATTTCTGCTGTTCATAGAGTAATTAGTCAATTTATGGAGCTACAGATAGAACTGAGTCTTCTCACGTTAGATGACCTAACTAGTGGAAGCAGGAGGGACAGTGTAGTTGATAACCTGCACCGACAGGAGAGTGGGCAGGAAACCAAGGGACCAGTCAATGTGATCTCCTCTAATGCTTTTGCTAGGTTGGCTAACCCCACTTTGCATCATCTACAAGGGATTAAGGAGATTTCTATCGAACAGGTTGAACATGTCGACTTTGTGTTATGGTTAAAGGTTTGGCTTGAATTTCATGCTTATCCATTGTGCATGTCACATGCCATTGTTCTTCAGCTTCTTTATCCATTACTCCGGGAGGGTTTCAAGCAAAATTTTCTCTGAAATTATGCAAAGAGGAGCCCTTCGTGATTTGAAACAGCACGTTATTCAACTAAAGTTGTCACCCTGGATCAGGCTTGAGCTGCAGTGCAGGTATTTTTGGAGTCTGAAATACCAGCACAAGACCTTGCCTAAATACATTGACATCTGCACTGCTTTGTTAGCTCCGGGGTTGCAAGTAGTTGAAGATGATGTGGTTAAGACTAAATAATGTGTGACCCTGAGGACTTGTTTTATGCAGCTTTTTATCGGAAACCTGCCATCTTCATGGAATGAGATACCTCGGATACTGAAATGAGAGGGATTTGTGCCCGGTAAGGTTAAACCCAAGCTCTGTTTCAGGTGTGGTAGTAGTAGACATTTTGTGAAGCTATGTGTAGTGAAGTGGGTCCGGTGTCCAAACATCTGACGCCATAGGATACTAGTGGGAGGAGATACCTGTCTTCCTGTTAAGAACTGCTCCCACATTAGAGCAGTTGAAGCTTCCTTATGTGTGTGTCCACTTGAATAATGAGCCTGTATGTACCGCTTGGATTGTAGGATCTCTGTTTCACTACTTGATTATAATTCGTAAATCGAATTTGGGAATTTATGTAGAATGCCTCCTCTGTGCTCCACATGTCAAAGATGACGTGTGGTTATTGGACAAGAGTTGCCTCTGATACGAGAGTTTCGGGCAAGTTAGGCATACTGGATTTTACATGGCCTGTCAACTTTGTCGTTCCTAAGAATTTGTCAGTTAACGTGGTACTGGCCTAGGATTTCAGTCAGCATACCGGTCTAGTTCTTACTTATCAAGCTCGCGCCTTTTGTTTCAAATTTCGCCCTACTGAAAGGATAGCATTGTGTTCGCGTCGGCGCTCCCAACCGATTAGTAATGTGCAATCGGGGTCGTCGAATTTTCCACTGATCATTTGGAACCTGGCGAGGATAGGCCACTCCTGAACTTGTTATCTCGGTTTCCCAATGTCCTCACTAATAAATTAGGTGTCACTAGGAAGACCCAATACAAGATTTGCTTGGCTGACGATATTCCTGTATGGCGCCTTAGATTACCCCCACCGATGAAGCTTTTATGTGGGATAATTAATAACATGCTCTGGGATGGTGCCATTAGACCATCGACTTATCACTCTGCTTCACTTATTTTTCTTGTTCCACAAAGACAGTGGAGATTATCGACCTGTCCTCGATTATATTGCTCTCACAGAGAAAGTCGTCTTGGAATCAGTTCCATTGTCCCACCTTCACAATTGCTTCACCTGCTAGTTGGTTCTCTGTACTGGACCTCAATCAAGCTTACCATCAGATACCCCTGACGAATGATTCAAAACCAGTAACTTGACTTTTGCACTGATTGTAACGTTTACAAGTTTAATTGGATTCATTCCGGACTGTCTACTGGCGCAGCCGTATTGTCTGCTCTTTTGGACCATTTGTGAATCTGAAGTTAAGATCCGCTTATAACTGTCTTGATGATGCGATGGTTTACAGTGCCACGTTCGCGGAGCCTTTGGACCTCCTCGAAGATTTTTTGTTATTTCTTAGAGAGACCAGAGTTACTGTCAAGCCTTCCAAGATTACGCTAGCTCGCCCTCGTTTATCCTTTTTCGGCCTAAGGTGTCAGCACTGACGGACTCATTCTTTGCGTGACTTACTGACACTCCCCCCCCCCCCCCCCCCCCCCCTTCCCAAGAGCAAGAAAGTAGTCGTCAATCAAAGCCGCCTTTAGCAACGCTCCTGTGTTAGCTATCCTGGATTTAAGCAAGCCCTTTATTATGTAGACTAACATATCCAATTCTGGGGTAATGGCGGTATTCTTGCACGAACATCAGGGGGAGTGGCGCCCTGTCGTCTATGCACCGTCCTCCTTATCTCCCGCTGAATTAAAATATTCAGTGTTTGAGTGGGAAACTTTAGCAGTTCTCTACGCCTTAGAGAAGATTACGTTCTACCTAGAGCATAGGAAATTTCACTGATAATCGGGCACTCATTTGGGTAGTGGCCTGCCCCAGAAAAATTGGTAGGGTTGCTCGTTGGGCAGTCTGCATTTAGTTTTAAATTCTTCATATCAGGGGTCCTGACAACAGCATGGCTGACTCTTTACGTAGCATGTATGAAGATTGCGATTCCCCACAATATGCAGATGGTGGAGGCCAACTTTCTTTGGGCGACTCTGCGTTGACTAAAGTTCCTCAACTCTTTTGCGATCGCAAGGGGAGACAGGAAGAAGATACCCCAATTTTCTAAATAAAAAATGGCTTTTAAATAGCGAGCGCATAGACGGGTATGTTCTTAACAAAGGTTTTTGTCAAAAAGGGAAGTGTGATGGCACATTCAAAATTTGTTTGCCTCAGGTATTAGTTCCCAATGCTTTTAAGTATTGTCATAGCTCTGCGGTGGATAGTCATCTAGGTTTTCATAAGACCTTGGCGAAAATGAGACACCATGTTGTTTGGCCGTCTGTGTAAGGATGTCATCCAGGTAGTTGGGGGCGTCAGTTATGCAAACAAGGGAAACCAAATTCTAACACACAAGGGTCTTCGCTAGTCTACTCGTGAGAGCGGACCCATGCACTATCTCGTCATGGACTATATAGGACTGCTTCCACGTACATGGGGGGTGGGGCTGGGAGGGAGTGGGACCAATACGTCTTGGCGGTGGTGGTGGATGGTTTTCCCATTTTAACTCGTTAATACCGATCTTTGGAGCCACTAGTGACGAATCTGGACAGTATCTTACCAAAATCTTTGTCTTTAGACCACCAATCACCCACGTTAGTGGTAATGCTCCGGCTATTATATCTAGGGAATTGTGGAGGTTTTGTTTTGATCATTGTGTTAGATTAAAACTGTGTGCCGGACCGAGACTCGAACTCGGTACCTTTACCTTTCGCGGGCAAGTGCTCTACCAAATGAGCTACCCAAGCACGACTCACGCCCCCTCTTCACAGCTTTACTTCCACCAGTATCTCGTCTCCTACCTTCCAAACTTCACAGAAGCTCTCCTGCACACAGTTTTAATGTCTGCAAGTTTCACATCAGCACACACTCCGCTGCAGAGTGAAAATCTCATTCTGGAAACATCCCCCAGGCTGTGGCTAAGCCATGTCTCCGCAATATCTTTTCTTCCAGGAGTGCTAGTTCTGCTAGGTTTGCAGGAGAACTGTGAAGTTTGGAAGGTAGGAGACGAGGTACTGGCGGAAGTAAAGCTGTGAGGACGGAGCGTGAGTCGTGCTTGGGTGGCTCAGATGGTAGAGCACTCGCCCGCGAAAGGTAAAGGTCCAGAGTTAGAGTCTCACTCCGCCACACAGTTTTAATCTGCCAGCAAGTTTCATATCAGCGCACGCTCCGCTGCAGAGTGAAAACCTCATTCAGGAACGTAATGATTTATTATTCTAGTGCTGCCAACAGACAGCAAAAAGAATGCAAAAGTGTATTCAAGTGTATTTGACAACTGGGTATTTTCTATTTGATAACATACGGCCATACGGGAGCAATAATAATAGTGGTGGTCTACTGTATAATATGTACATGAGGTATCACTCTTCTTAGCAGGAGAGCAATGAATTTAGCTGTATAGTCATTTCTAACAAGGGAATCTCCCCATCGCACCCCCCTCAGATTTAGTTATAAGTTGGCACAGTGGACAGGCCTTGAAAAACTGAACACAGATCAACCGAGAAAACAGGAAGAAGTTGTGTGGAATTATGGAAAAAATAAGTAAAATATACAAACTGAATAGTCCATGTGCAAGATAAGCAACATGAAGCATAGTGTCAGTTCAGGAGCGCAGTGGTCCCATGGTTAGCGTGAACAACTGCGGAACGAGAGGTGCTTGGTTCAAGTCTTCCCTCGGGTGAAAATGTTACTTGATTTATTTTCGCAAAGTTATGAATTGTCAGTTCGTTCATTGACGTCTCTGTTCACTGTAATAAGTTTAGTGTCTGTGTTTTGCGACCGCACCGCAAAACCGTGCGATTAGTAGACGAAAGGACGTGCCTCTCCAATGGAAACCGAAAACATTTGATCGCAAGGTCATAGGTCAACCGATTCCTCCACAGGAAAACGCGTCTGATATAATCTGTACGACACTGGTGACGGCATGTGCGTCACATGACAGGAATATGTTGTCGACCCACCTAACTTGTACACTTGGCGAATGGGTAAAAAGATTCTTCTACCTTGCCCGATTTAGGTATTCTTGTGGATGTGATAATAACTCCCAAAAAAGTGATGAAAACATAAGAGTTCGTCACATAAACTGCAACAAATGAATGCAACAGTTTCACAGTCACACAGTTCTCCCTGTGCTCTGTCAAAACATATGTTTTTAACGTTTTCCAATTTTTTCCGTGTGTAGACCGTCAAATCCTGCATATGTCCAAGCAAATCTGAACATGTCCTGGAATTTTCGAGAGCGAAGTTGATTGTGTGAGTGCCTGAATTTTGATAATTGACACACGTCAATTGCTAGAAAATAAAAAAGTTAAAAATTTTACTCGAGGAAAGACTCGAACCGAGGTCCTCTCGTACCGCAGTTGTTCATGCTAACCACGAGACCACGACGCTCGTCAGATAAATTAGTCCTTGATGTGACTTATGTTACACATCGACTACTCAATTTGTATATTTTGCTTATTTTTTTCATAGTTCGACAAAACTACTTCCTGTTTTCTCGATTGATCTGTGTTCAGTTTTTCAAGGCCTAGCCACTGTGCTAACTCATAACTAAATCTGAGGGGGGTGCGATGGGGAGGTTCCCTTGTAAGAAATTAAAAGGTTTAGCACCCATTGAGGTGACTGACTGCTCAAAGCGAAATGAAGCCACCAAAACCAGAACTTTAGTTGCACTTGCTGAATTTGAATCCTCACAAAACGTATGTACAGGCACCACAGCGTATGCATTACTGCCACCTGATTGTATCATAAATTATTCACCTTTCACAGGAATCATACAATGTGTAATTTAAATGCAGAGGTATTGCACCACATGCACCTTATCTCACAGTGACGTCTCAGAGTGCAAACATTGTCAATATAGATGTGTGTGAACAATTTGTCCTGAACGGACACACAGTGCTACTTCCATACCGCTGTCAATAATGAATACACTGCAGAAACGCATATGCTGTCTCAGTGTCATGAATGCCCTGAACTAATTCAGCTTCCCAAAATTATGCGTGTGTGCACCAGTGGCCAGCTGGTCTCTTCCGTACTGCGAAAAATGGCAAAAGCACATGTACTCATATTTCTCCCAGGACCAGCCTGTCAGTACGTGCTTCCTAATACTCACGTCATGGTCCTGTATATATACCAAACCTTGAACGTTCATCTAGCTGTTAATCTTTCATGGCTTGCTGAGACACTTACCAAAGGCCATGATTCTTCAAAGTCTTAAAACACATTCTACAAGAGACAAGCGTGGTTAAGAGATGTTTCATAATTTCTGTGTAAGAAGTTCCGGCAATTTATTCACCTTCACTGTCCTGTAAGATGTAAGTTCTTGTGTTTGAGTGTTGTACTTTGGAAACTGTGAATGTCTCCGTTGACCATTTCAGCAGGTAAGACTTCTCTACGGCAGTTTCGTATTTTGAAACATTCACCAGATCCAAAACATTTAATATCTAGCTGCATGGGTCCACCATCGTACTACATCCGTGAACTGTATTTGTAACCCATTATCATATACATCAATGGGTATTTGTTAACCATACGATCCCTACTTCAACTTTACTGCTCATCTATTTGTGGGAAAATGTCTAATGGTTGTATGACTCTCTAAGATTAAATTTCATCAACATACAGTTTTCTAATGTCCGCTTCAAATGTTCCATAATACTCGCTTTCACGTGGGAGAATGTGAAGTGGTGGTTTATTCCATAAAGTTCCACGACCGACATGAAGTATTTGTTGTAAAATCAATCGCCATACTCAGGCTGAAGATAGGGCAGTGATACGGCCCTGTCTTCAGGGACTGCTTCAAGACCTTCACAACATTCTTCCCGTCTTTGCATAGTTAAGGCTCAGGTGAATTTCGAATACATAAGTGTGGCCATCAAAATATATTTCAAGCCTTCATTCAAACGTGAGTACTGATTCATATCTACAGCGATGCTTGTAAGTGGGAATGAAATATTAGTCCTGCAGAAATAATGGAAATTCAATATTGTAAGATTTTGTAGTGGGATACATCTTCGCTGTAGGCCACATTTATCGACTTATTCAAGAAAAACGTACAAAAATGACCATCAAGTGCACCTCCAATACCACACTCATCCCTCACCAGTCAGGATCTATAGTTTGTAATTAGTGACACTGTCTCATAACACTGTACAAAAATGTCCGAGCAAACGAACTACTCCCGATATTGAAGCTTTTTTGGTCACTATTGATTGGGCTACTATGTAACCAGCATAATCGGTTATTTCGTTCATATTAATTTAGCCGTGCCCATTAGGGTAATGAAAGAAAAATGACTTTTGTAAATATTACAATATAACGAATTACACTGACAATTCGATCCAGACTTAACCTTTACAAGCATGGTAGTTCCGTAGTCCGCAAGTCTGACAAACACAATCACGAAATTGTTTATTTTATGCTGTTAAAATTCACAAAATTGTCAGGTAAAGTATACACACACATCAATTTTAAATTTGCACAAAAGTCAGTTTCACAGTCTGTGAGTGCTAAACTTGGCGGTGGTGTAATAAGGCAATAGATGAAAATTGCCTACCCGGCCCCCACAAAATGGGGCGACTGGCAGTTTTCCAAAAGCTGAAAACTGCCGGCCCGGCCCCCACAAGGCGTATATGTTCCTTACTGTGCTCCGTCTTTGCAGAATTCGACTTCGCTTCCGGTGTTTTCGTCAGTTTTCTTGTAGTCTACAGGAGAAATGTCACGTCGCCTTGGTTGCACAGATAGATATCCGGAATATGCTCACTAGAAACGACAGTGAGTGTGAATTATCTGATGATGCTAGCAGAGATGAATCTTCTATACAATCTCGAGGCTGTAGTCCTCAGCCCTTTACATCAGAGGGGAGAGCAAGAATTAGTCAGCAGTTCCTCTGAATCCGAGGGATCTGAAAGTGACAGAGAAACGTTTCGGAAATGAGTGATCTTAAGTGACACGTTTGACTGCAAAGAAACAGATTTCATGCCATTAAACTATTACTTTGAAAACTCGAGTTCACGACACAAATGTCAACTAGATATTGACCCAAGAATTCTCTCATTTTTTGTGATATTTGTGTCTAAAGAACTGTTGCAATTTATTACAGACGGAACAAATCGTTTTTACGTTTACACCAGAGAAAATGCTACAGAATCTGTGAATTCTCAACTGTCAAAGTGGAAAGACACTGGATTTGAGGAAATGTATTGTTTTGTTGCTATTTGCTTTCTAATGGTGCAAGTTAAGAAGATAAAATTAAGTGATTGTTGGTCCAGAGATACTTTTGCACAAACCAGTTTTAAGCGAAATTATGTCCCGAGACCCCTTTTATCTACTTCTGAGAACGCTACAATTCAGTAATAACTCTGCGAGTACTGGAGGCGGCAGTCTATTTAAAATTAGGACAATTGTTGAAAAAGCTGGTAAGACGTTTCGTAATTCGTTTCGTCCACATGAGAAGCTTTGTATGGATGAAAGTCTCTTTCTGATCACAGGGCGATTATCTTTTAAGTAATTTATTCCTAACAAGTGAAGTAGATTCGGAATGAAGACATTTGCACTGTGTGTCTGTCAGAGTGGGTATATTTTGAATTTTGTGGTATGTGCAGGAGCTGTGGTGTCACCGCCAGACACTGCACTTGCTAGGTGGTAGCCTTTAAATCGGCCGCGGTCCGTTAGTATACGTCGGACCCACGTGTCGCCACTATCAGTGATTCCAGACCGAGCGCCGCCACACGGCAGGTCTAGAGAGACTTCCTAGCACTCGCCCAGTTGTTCAACCGACTTTGCTAGCGATGGTTCACTGACAAAATACCCTCTCATTTGCCGAGACAATAGTGAGCATAGCCTTCAGCTACGTCATTTGCTACGACCTAGCAAGGCGCCATTACCAGTTACTATTGATACTGATTCATGTACAGTCAAGAGCGACGCTCATCATTTATGGATTAAAGTTAAGTATTCCACCAGCTACGTCCGTTTTTCTAAAGTCTAATTCCCTTGTCCTGTTCCAGATCTCACGCCAGCCTGCGTGAGCTAAAGCGCGTGCCTTTCGGCTTCCTCTAGTACCCGGTGTTGGCTCTCCTGCCAACCCACAACAGGAGCAACAACAGAAATTGGGTTCCACAATTCAGGCACAAGTGGCGACGTAGTGGCAACTCTTATGGAACCTTATTTGGAACAGGGTCGTATTCTGTATGTCGATAAGTGGTACACTATACCAGACCTGTTCCTCTGGCTTTACAACCATGGAACACCACATGTGGCACTGGTCGTAAGAATACGCGAAACGTGCCAAAACTGCAGAAGAAATTAGAGGAGAAACAGAGTTTAAGTCCACTAACAAGTTCCTGGCTATCAAGTGGTGCAATAAGAGAGAGGTGTGCATGTTGATTAAAAGTCACACAACACAAATGGTTGGAACAGAAGACTGACAGATATACTGGCGAAAAAATTAAGAAACCGCAATGTACTGTAGATTACAATTAGAGTATGGCTGCAGTTGACCATTGTGACATGTTACTGAGCTCAGTGGGATCAGTTAGTAAGACTGTGAAATGATAAAAGAAATATGTTTATCACATTCTTAATTGTTGTTGTTGTGGTCTTCAGTCCTGAGACTGGTTTGATGCAGCTCTCCATGCTACTCTATCCTGTGCAAGCTTCTTCATCTCCCAATACGTACTGCAGCCAACATCCTTCTGAATCTGTTTAGTGTATTCATCCCTTGGTCTCCCTCAACGATTTTTACAATCCACGCTGCCCTCCAATACTAAATTGGTGATCCCTTGATGTCTCAGAACATGTCCTACCAACCGATCCCTTCTTGTCAAGTTGTGCCACGAACTCCTCTTCTCCCCAATCCTATTCAATACTTCCTCATTAGTTATGTGATCTACCCATCTAATCTTCAGCATTCTTCTGTAGCACCACATTTCAAAGGCTTCTATTCTCTTCCTGTCTAAACTATTTATCGTCCATGTTTCACTTCCATACATGGCTACACTCCATACGAATACTTTCAGAAACGACTTCCTGACATTTAAATTTATGCTCGATATCAACAAATTTCTCTTCTTCAGAAACGATTTCCTTGCCATTGCCAGTCTACATTTCATATCGTCTCTACTTCGACCATCATCAGTTACTTTGCCCCCCCAAATAGCAAAACTCGTTTACTACTTTAAGTGCCTCATTTCCTAATCTAATTCCCTCAGCATCGCCCGACTTAATTCGACTACATTCCATTATTCTCGTTTTGCTTTTGTTGATGCTCATCTTATATCCTCCCTTCAAGACACTGTCCATTCCGTTCAACTGCTCTTCCAAGTCCTTTGCTGTCTCTGACAGAATTACAATGTCATCGGCGAACCTCAGTTTTTATTTCTTCTCCACGGATTTTAATTCCTACTCTGAACTTTTCTTTTGTTTCCTTCACCGCTTGCTCAATATACAGATTGAATAACATCGGGGAGAGGCTACAACCCTGTCTCACTCCCTTCCCAACTACTGCTTCCCTTTCGTGTCCCTCGACTCTTATAACTGCCATCTGGTTTCTGTACAAATTGTAAATAGCCTTTCGCTCCCTGTATTTCACCCCTGCCACCATCAGAATTTGAAAGAGATTATTCCAGTCAACATTGTCAAAAGCTTTTTCCGAGTCTACAAATGCTAGAAACATAGGTTTGCCTTTTCTTAATCTAGCTTCTAAGATAAGTCGTAAGGTCAGTATTGCTTCACGTGTTCCCATATTTCTACGGAATCCATGCTGATCTTCCCCGAGGTCGGCTTCTACCAGTTTTTCCATTCGTCTGTAAAGAATTCGCGTTAGTATTTTGCAGCCGTGACTTATTAAACTGACCGTTCGGTAATTTTCATATCTGTCAACGCCTGCTTTCTTTGGGATTGGAATTATTATATTCTTCTTGAAGTCTGAGGGTATTTCGCCTGTCTCATACATTTTGCTCACAGGATGGTAGAGTTTTGTCAGCACTGGCTCTCCCAAGGTTGTCAGTAATTCTAATGGAATGTTGTCTACTCCCGGGGCCTTGTTTCGACCTAGGTCTTTCAGTGCTCTATCAAACTCTTCACGCAGTATCATATCTCCCATTTCATCTTCATCTACATCCTCTTCCATTTCCGTAACATTGCCCTCAAGTACATCGCCCTTGTATAGACCCTCTACTTACTCCTTCCACCTTTCTGCTTTCCCTTCTTTGCTTAGAACTGGGTTTCCATCTGAGCCCTTGATATTCATACAAGTGCTTCTCTTTTCTCCAAAGGTCTCCTTAATTTTCCTATAGGTAGTATCTATCTTACCCCTAGTGAGGTAAGCCTCTACATCCTTACATTTGTACTCTAGCCATGCCTGCTTAGCCATTTTGTACTTCCTGTCGATCTCATTTTTGAGACATTTGTATTCCTTTTTGCCTGCTTCATTTACTGCATTTTTATATTTTCTCCTTTCATCAATTAAATTCAGTATTTCTTCTGTCACCCAAGAATTTCTACTAGCCCTCGTATTTTTTATTCTTAATTTGTGCAGTCCAGATGTTCATGCTCTCCACCGGTCCGCAACAGGGCGAAAAACGGCACTTGCGGCGTTCCACCTTTCTCTCGTAAGGGGGATTGTAGAAAAATATGCTGGTAGCCGAAGGGGCTACGATGACTACTATTTTTTCGAGTCTTCTCTCATAGGTGACGATGTGTTTAGTTATAAAACTAATTTAATTAGCTTTCCTTAACCTATAATATACCTTAAATTATGAATGTTACGAAAGGGATGAATTTGAAATACTGTGGGGCTGTTGAATTGCTCCCTCATCTATGAGGAAAGAATTTGTTTCTAAGAAACAACAATGTAATAGTTTCAAACAAAAATGAAAAATAAAATAATTTATGGATCTTTTACAAACGGGCAAATCGAGTTTAAGTTGTTAATATTTGAATGCTGGATTTGTGTGAGAGCTAATTTATAATACAAAGAATTTATTAGACTTTCTAAAAACAGAAAAATCGAGTTTATATAAATTGTAAATATATGAATACCAGATTAGAGGCGAGCTAATTTGTTACATAAATAATTTATTATGTTTAAAAAAATGAAAAAAAACGAGATATTTTATAGTTTAAAAATTCTGTACATTGAAACTCTTTGTTTATATCTTCTATTCCTTTATATTTTAGTTTCATATTTCTTTCAAAATAATTAAAATCATGTTCATTTATTAATTAACTATATCAGCTTGTGAAACTATCGTTAAATTCATTATTGAGCTACACACAAATTTTTTCATCACATTATATATTTACACTACTGGCCATTAAAATTGCTACACCAAGAAGAAATGCAGATAATAAACGGGTATTCATTGGACAAATATATTATACTAGAACTGATATGAGATTACATTTTCACGCAATTTGGGTGCATAGATCCTGAGAAATCAGTACCCAGAGCAACCAACTCTGGCCGTAATAACGGCCTTGATACGCCTGGGCATTGAGTCACAGAGCTTGGATGGTGTGTACAGGTACAGCTGCCCATGCAGCTTAAAGACGATACCACAGTTCATCAAGAGTAGTGACTGGCGTATTGTGACGAGCCAGTTGCTCGGCCACCATTGACCAGACGTTTTCAGTTGGTGAGATCTGGAGAATGTGCTGGCCAGGGCAGCAGTCGAACATTTTCTGTATCCAGAAAGGCCCGTACAGGACCTGCAACATGCGGTCGTGCATCATCCTGCTGAAATGTAGGGTTTCACAAGGATCGAATGAAGGTTCAAAATATCTCTGAGCACTATGGGACTTAACATCTGAGGTCATCAGTCCCCTAGAACTTAGAACTACGTAAACCTAAGGACATCACACACATCCATGCCCGAGGCAGGATTCGAACCTGCGACAGTAGCGGTCGCGCGGTTCCAGACTGAAGCGCCTAGAAACGCTCGTTCACACCGGCCGGCGGATCGAATGAAGGGTAGAGCCACGGGTCGTAACACATCTGAACTGTAACGTTCACTGTTCAAAGTGTCGTCAATGCGAACAAGAGGCGACCGAGACTTGTAACCATCACGCTGGGTGATACGCCAGTATGGCGATGACGAATACACGCTTCCAAATGGCGTTCACCGCGACGTCGCCAAACACGGATGTGACCATCGTGATGCTGTAAACAGTACCTGGATTCATCCGAAAAAATGACGTTCTGCCATTCGTCCACCCAGGTTCGTCGTTGAGTACACCATCGCAGGCGCTCCTGCCTGTTATGCAGCATCAAGGGAAACCACAGCCATGGTCTCCGAGCTGATAGTCCATGCTGCTGCAAACGACGTCGAACTGTTCGTGCAGATGGTTGCTGTCTTGCAAACGTCCCCATCTGTTGACTCAGGGATCGAGACGTGGCTGCACGATCCGTTACAGCCATGCGGATAAGATGCCTGTCATCTCGACTGCTAGTGATACGAAGCCGCTGGGATCCAGCACGGTGTTCCGTATTACCCTCCTGAACCCACCGATTCCATACTCTGCTAACAGTCGTTGGATCTCGACCAACGCGAGCAGCAATGTCGCGATACGATAAACCGCAATCGCGGTAGGCTACAATCGACCTTTATCAAAGTCGGAAACGTTATGGTACGCAATTCTCCTCCTTACACGAGGCATCACAACAACTTTTCACCGGGCAACGCCGGTCAACTGCTGCTTGTGTATGAGAAATCGGTTGGAAACTTTCCTCATGTTAGCACGTTGTAAGTGTCGCCACCGGCGCCAACCTTGTGTGAATGCTCTGAAAAGCTAATCATCTGTGTATCACAGCATCTTCTTCCTGTCCGATAAATTTCGCGTCTGTAGCACGTCATCTTCGTGGTGTAACAATTTTAATGGCCAGTAGTGTAAATATTCACAACCAGTGCTATTATTAAAAAATCTAATTCTAATTCATTGATATTATCGAAATAATTGTTGAGCCTCTTAAGAAATTAATCCATGTATATATGAATAAATTTTTAAATATTTTCATCCCATTATTCTCAAAATTTTAAATCTTTTTGCACACTTGATTCTTTATTCAGCGAAAAATTTATATTTAACTGATTTTCTATCATTGTCTTATTTGGTTTAGAAATGTACACTAACTTATTGTCAAATCACTTTATATTTGATTAAATTTGTAATTCTTCCAGTTTTTTTATTTATCCACTTAAAGCCAGTCAAGACGAACAAAGATTGAAAGCGTGAAGTAATTCGTACAGTCAAAAATTTTTGTGCAGCAGTAGGAGGGAGTGCCATGAGCAACATACTAGAAATCCTGACCAGTGCATGATGAGTGTGGGAATAAGTTTGAGTTTGAATGTCACTATTAGACATCGCGCGGAAACACATCTGGAAAAAAAATGTAACTACATAAATTGCCTCTGCGGGACTAACAATCTGTGTGAGAGAGAGAATATTAAAATTTTGAACATGATTTTTGAAGGCCAGATATAACATTGGGGGCTGTATAAAATGACAGCAGTAGTGGCAGCTGAATATGCAGTGTATACAGTGTACAGTATATGGTTATGAGAATTGGAACAATATTTGGTATTTAAGAAAGACTGCTGTGTAGCTCAGTCATTCAAGCTGCTGCTAATCAATAAGAGCCTCTTGACAGTAATGGATACCATAAAAATCATTGTCACACCATATGCATCTCGTCGCAAAATATGGTAAAGTCAGTTATTTTAAGGTTGTGTACAAGGCTTTCAAGTGTAGTAGCTAATTTTTTTTAACATTAAAGTGTTTTTAGACAAATCACAATCTTACAGACTCAAACAAATTAATCTAAGTCATTAACCATCAGCAGGGTCCCATCCTTTCACCAAAACGTCCGAGAAAGTCACCAGTGAAAGAAATAATTAAAAGAAGATACCTCCAATTACTTTTACAATTAACTTTTCAAATAATTATTCAAATCATTGACAATAGTAACTACAGTTATTTATACAATGTTACAGTACTACTGCAGACAATCAATAAAACCAAAATTTATTTAAAATTAATTTCTATTTCAATGACACAGGTTTGTTGGTGGTTCTGTAGCAAAAGTAATTTTATGGTTTTATACTGTGCTTTATAAATAATTTCATGTTGTCACCTCATAACAATGGCACTGCCAAATGGTTGATGCTATAAGTGAAACAATTTACAATCTTAATTTGACAAGTTACCAATAAGAAACACTAATTATTTTTTATTCTGTTTTTGGTAATTTTGCAGAGAGCCATACCATAAGTTATGTAATTCAGCACAATTTCCTTAGTGTTGGTGGTCATTACCTACTATTGTGCATAACTACACATAATGTCAATGTATTAAAAATTAACATCATTCTGTTCATGTTACACGTCTTTAACATCTAAGCTCAGGAGAGTGCATTTTGTTCACTTGTTGCATTATTATTCAGTCGCAGTTATTTATGTGATCTCAGTCACATCAGTCATTAACCAAATCAATTTTTGCTTATTTTGACCTGACAATGGTAATTATTCTGCAGTGTAAATCTATTAAATTATTTTTCTGTTCAAAATTAATGTTATCCACCGTGAATCAGTAAGTTATCATTTCTAGATTTCGATCATGGTTGTGCTTAACCAAACAAGACCGGGTAGGTGTCACGAAATACCTATTTTTATTCTTTCGTCAAATTTAATTTTGAAATGGATGCTTTGTTTCCAGCAACTCTGGAACATTAAGTATTAGTCACAAAACTTTTTACAGACTGGAGAATACAGGTACATTATAAGTTAGTGAGATACACTGCATGCATGCCACGCACCACTGCTCAGTGCTTACTCGCAATGTGCCTCTCTCCATGACTGGTGGGCTACTGGAGCATGTTGTGTGACTTCCACATGGGATTGCAGTGACCCATTTGTGATTATAAATAAGTCAACCAATTATGCTAATGTAATCTGGTTATACGAGAACCTCCTCAAAACTAGGCTGGCCAGTGCAGCCACGGTATCCTTACACACAAACATCCATTCTTAAAACACACATGGTGGTTGTCTTATATGTGGAAGGATCATCATGTCGATTCTTTGGTGAGTAGTAAGTTTGTCTTTCTTTCTAATGGAGGTTGTGCCCCTAATTGTGTTAAAGGTGGTCACGACATTTACAGCTGATCACACTTGACAGTTATGACATGTGGACATTCTAATGTCACTTTCGATAATTTCCTCATTTGACAGTATAGTGGTGAAAAACTATGGTTTTCCTTCTGGTTTAAAATAACACTCCCGTAGTGTCACAGGCGCTGGTTTACGCATAGCAGTAGACAAAATCTAAGTCTGCAACAAGTTCTCACAAGCTGAGGCTTACAAATGTACCCAGTCAATACTTTTAGCAATCACTGACTTAGTAGAAATGCGTTTGTGTTAGGAAGGGGCCGAGACTTCCAAAACTACATCAAAATACTTTACAAAGTCAAACTCTAACATATGAGCACCAGTGGTTCAGTCTGTGTAGCAACCATTAATGCAACAAAGTACTTCAATATTTTAAAGTAAATGCACATTGGCAAGAATGGATGGATTGACACATCATGTAATTCTTTTTTTGGCTGGTACACCATTTCGATCTACCTTACCAATTTGCAAGTTGCAGATTTGGTGTCCTACCAACCTGCCAATTTTTCACAGCCAATTTTACCAATTTCCAGAACTAGAATGATACCAGACTTGATTGTCATCCTAAACAGTACTGAACTTAGAACAGGAATCGGATGTTTTGACGTAGTATTGGCCAACTCAGACAGTGCTTCACTGTCTAGATGTAAGACAAATCTTGTAGACAACCTTCTATTTAAATTTGATATTGTTGTGTCGAGGGTTATTTCTGCTAATCAGGACATAATATATTATCTTGACAACTGTCCGGAAATTGTCATGTCACAATCTATGTAAACCAGTTTGCTTCTTTGACAGCAATATAGAAATTAAACAACTTTTGTACAGCTAAAGACCGATGTGCTCTGTCGTAGAACAGGGTCCACCCCTAACCCCAGTAAATTATCACAGTGATGCTAACGCATTCACAGGATGTTTTTGCTGATATATGACGAAAGTGAAAAGGAGTGGAGTTTCAGAACATTTTACACTGCAAGTGTATGTGTGCTTTTATTGATTGATAAGGTTGAAAATGAATATAAAAGATTTTATTGGATATATATATTTACATATACATCATCAGTTTGACTAATAATTATTGAAATAATAGACAATCTTTCTCATGCTTTATTCCTCCTGATTGCTTGGCAGTCCAAGTATGATGTAGAAGACTGTTGCTTTGAATACCTCCTTGTTGCCCAGTGTGCTGTCGACTATGACCTGCTACATTCCCCAACGTTTTTGCTCAAAGCAAGCATCTCATCAATAGAGGACATGAGACGTACGGCTACATAAAGACAGCGAAACAAATGATGGTGCACACGCAATCTAATTATAAAAATTGACATTGCTCAAGGGTTGGGACTGAGATTGTGCATCACTGCCCATAACATTAGTGCTCCAGGACTCTGCAGTGATTGGCTGATGGCATGATGACATTGCTTAATGCTACTAGCCATGGGTTGGTGGGAGAGGGAGACACAGAGGAAATCCCCGGAAATAGTGGTGGGAGACGATTCTGGGAGTGTAGATGTTATCAGCAATGTCAGCAATTCTGATGCTGACAGTAACGATTTGAGGCAGATCTGACAGTGTTACAGTACCCTAAGGATCTCAATAATTCTGAGTTACGTCTTGTGTTCCAGGGGCCTTGAATCCAATACAGTTTCTCATCGATCTGTCAAATCCTTTTCGTCGTATCTCCCATTTCATCTTCATTTACTCCCCTTCACTTTCTATAATAGTCCCTTAAGTTTCATTTCCGTTCCACCTTTCAGCATATTCTTCTTTTCTTAGGACTGGTGTGGCATTTGAGCTCCTCATATTCATACTGGTGCTTCTCTTTACCCTAAATACCCCTTCTCTATTCCTATAAGCGACATCTACATTTCTACTTGTCAAGAATGCTTCTACAGCCTTTCACTAGTACCCCCGCTACTTATCCATCTTGCGTTTGCCGTCAGCTTCATTTTTAGACATCTGTATTCCCGTTCACCTGCTTCTTTTACGGCATTTTTATATGTTCTCCTTTCACCAATTAAATTCGATATCTCTTCCGTTTTCCAAAGATATCTTCTAGGTCTTGTCTTTTACCTATTAGATCTTCTGCGGCCTTCAGTATCTCATCTCACAGAGCGACTCATATGTTTCCTGTTATACAGGTATTTCTTTCTCCTGTTTCCATGAATCAGTACCTAATGTTACAAATAAAACTCAACAAACTCTGGTTCCTTCAATTTATCCAGTTCCCATCTGTTTAATTTCTCATCTTTTTGCCATTTTTAAGTTTTAATATGCGGTCATAATCAATTACTGCCACAGGCCACATACTCTCCTGGAAATGCCTTATGATTGAAAATCTGATATCAAAATCCCTGCCTTACCAATACACTGAGGAGAGAAGAAAAGTCACAGGTAGCGATATGAATGTAGTGTCGCGTACAATAGTTATAAAAGGGCAGTGCACTGGCGAGGCTGTTATTTGTACTCCAATGATTCATGTGAAAAGATGTCGGACGAGATTTTGGCCACACCACGGAAACTAACAGATTTTGAACGCGGAACAGTAGTTGGAGCTAGATGCATGGTTCATTCCGGTTCGGATATCGTAAGTGAATTCAATATTCCTAGATCCACAGCGTCAAGAGTGTGTGGAGAATGCGATACTTCCTGTACTACCTCTCATCACGGATAATGCAGTGGCTGATGACGACCTTCAGTTAACGACCAAGATCAGCAACAGAACTCAATGGCAGCAGATGACAGACGCGAGTGCCTTTGCTAACACATCGCCTGCAGCACCTCTCCTGGGGTCGTGACATCATCGGTTGGACCCTAGGCGACTGGAAACCCATCATCTGTTCAGATGAGTCCAGGTTTCAGTTAGTAAGAGCTGATGGTAGCGTTCGGGTGTGGCGCAGATCCAACGAGGTCAGGGACCCAAGTTGATGGCCAACATGGCACTGTGAAAGCTAGTGGTGCCTCCATAATGATGTGGGCTGTGTTTAGATGGAGTGGACTGGGTACTGGTTATGTCCGGCTACTTGGAGAGTATTTCCAGCCATTCATGGTCTTCATGTGTCCAAATAACGATGAATTTTTTATGGATGAAAAAGCCCCATGTCACTGGGTCACAATTGTTCGCGACTGGTTTGAAGAACACTCTGTAACATTCGAGGAAGTGATTTGATTTGCCCACACAGATCACCGTACATGAATCCCATCTAAAGTATGAGGCATTTTTCATTTAATTTTATTTGTGTCTTTACTGTCACGTATTATCCAGCAGTAATACATTTAACAGGTTGTTGTAAAGAATGAAAGAATATTACAAATTTATGTGTATCTATGTTCCACAATGTAGGTTAGTAATGAATTATTTCTGAAAAAATGTACTATATCTTTACACTATAATAATCTTCGGTTGGTTTGTCTTATTGGTTCGTGTTCTGTGAGAGAAAATAAGTTAAAATGTATATTTATGACGAACAGCAGGGTTCTGTGTACTGGAACAGATTGTAAGCAACTCTATCGCCGTTTAAGGTTCCTAATCTTAATGCCATATTACTCTAACAAGTGCCTGTTGTACGTTTCTGTAGCAAAATGAGACCATGACGGAGAGATGACTGCAGCGAGCTGGCAAATACATATACAATATCATTGCTCCACCTGAAGATGAGAGTGTAAACTACCGAAACGCGTCATGGGATGAAATAAAAAGCGAATGACGCAGATACTTGTTTTATTTGAACTTTTATTGTCACAAACAGTCGCAGTTCCTTGCAGCAATCCGAAATGGACGATAAAAGGCAAGGTTAATGGTCATGTAATATCGTATATTTCTACATCTACATCCACCCCCCGCAAGACACCTGACGGTGTGTGGCGGAGGGTACCTTGAGTACCTCTATCGGTTCTCCCTTCTATTCCAGTCTCGTATTGTTCGTGGAAAGAAGGATTGTCGGTATGCCTTTGTGTGGGCTCTACTCTCTCTGACTTTATCCTCATGGTCTCTTCGCGAGATATACGTAGGAGGGAGCAATATACTGCTTGACTCCTCGGTGAAGGTATTTTCTCGAAACTTCAACAAAAGCCCGTACCGAGCTACTGAGCGTCTCTCCTGCAGAGTCTTCCACTGGAGTTTATCTATCATCTCCGTAACGCTTTCGCGATTACTAAATGATCCTGTAACGAAGCGCGCTGCTCTCCGTTGGATCTTCTCTATCTCTTCTATCAACTCTATCTGGTATGGATCCCACACTGCTGAGCAGTATTCAAGCAGTGGGTGAACAAGCGTTCTGTAACCTACTTCCTTTGTTTTCGGATTGCATTTCCTTAGGATTCTTCCAATGAATCTGTCTGGCATCTACTTTACCGACGATCAACTTTATATGATCATTCCATTTTAAATCACTCCTAATGCGTACTCCCAGATAATTTATGGAATTAACTGCTTCCAGTTGCTGACCTGCTATATTGTAGCTAAATGATAATGGATCTTTCTTTCTATGTATTCGCAGCACGTTACACTTTTCTACATTGAGATTCAATTGCCATTCCCTGCACCCTGCGTCAATTCGCTGCAGATCCTCCTGCATTTCAGTACAATTTTCCATTGTTACAACCTCTCGATATACCACAGCATCATCCGCAAAAAGCCTCAGTGAATTTCCGATGTCATCGACAAGGTCATTTACGTATATTGTGTATAGCAACGATCCTACGACACTCCCCTGCGGCACACCTGAAATCACTCTTACTTCGGAAGACTTCTCTCCATTGAGAATGACATGCTGCGTTCTGTTATCTAGGAACACCTCAATTCAATCACACAATTGGTCTGATAGTCCACATGCTCTTACTTTGTTCATTAAACGACTGTGGGGAACTGTATCGAACGCCTTGCGGAAGTCAAGAAACACGGCATCTACCTGTGAACCCGTGTCTATGGCCCTCTGAGTCTCGTGGACGAATAGCGCGAGCTGGGTTTCACACGATCGTCTTTTTCGAAACCCGTGATGATTCTTGCAGAGTAGATTTCTAGTCTACAGAAAAGTCATTTTACACGTACATAATACGTGTTCCAAATTTCTACAACTGATCGACGTTAGAGATATAGGTCCATTGTTCTGCACATCTGTTCGACGTCCCTTCTTGAAAACGGGGGTGACCTGTGCCCTTTTTCAATCCTTTGGGACGCTACGCTCTTCTAGAGACCCACGGTACACCACTGCAAGAAGGGGGGCAAGTTCCTTCGCGTACTATGTGTAAAATCGAACTGGTATCCCATCAGGTCCAGCGGCCTTTCCTCTTTTGAGCGATTTTGTTTCTCTATCCCTCTGCCGTCTATTTCGATATCTAATATTATGTCACCTGTGCGACAATCTAGAGAAGGAACTACAGTGCAGTCTTCCTCTGTGAAACAGCTCTGGAAAGACATTTAGTATTTCGGCCTTTAGTCTGTGATCCTCTGTTTCGGTACCATTTTGGTCACAGTGTCTGGACATTTTGTTTTGATTCACCTACCGCTTTGACGTAAGACCAAAATTTCTTAGGATTTGCTGCCAAGCCAGTACACAGAACTTTACTTTCCAATTCATTGAACGCCTCTCGCATAGCCCTTCTCAAACTACATTTCGCTTCGCGTAATTTTTGTTTGACTGCAAGGCTTCGGCTATGTTTGTTTGCTGTGAAGTTCCCTTTGCTTCGGCAGCAGATTTCTAAGTTGTTGTACCACGGTGGCTCTTTTCCATCTCTTTCGATCTTGCTTGGGACATACTCATCTAACGCATATTGTACGTTGATATTTAATCGTTATACTGTACTACACTTAAATCAAATGTAAATCTTTATCCTCTTCCTGCATCCTGTAGGCTTTTCTGCGTGGAAGTGTTGGCATATGACTTACAAATTCATACTTATTACAAAAATCCTAGTTACAGCACATACTAATTTGGGCAAGGGAATATGTTCGAGAAGAACCAAGACACTTTGACCTGCATGATAAACTTGGGTAAGAACACTGTGAACAAAATTAAGGGAACACTTTTTCGAAGCACCGGAGCTGTGTCCGCGTCGACGGCCTTGCCGACGTGGTAACACCGGTTCCTGTCAGATCAGCGAAGTTAAGCGCTGTCGGGCTGGGCTAGCACTTGGATAGGTGACCATCCGGTCTGCCGAGCGCTGTTGGCAAGCTGGGTGCACTCAGCCCTTGTGAGGCAAAGTGAGGAGCTACTTCATTGTGTAGTGGCTCCGGTCTCGGAAACTGACACAGGGCCGGGAGAGCGGTGTGCTGACCCCACACCCCTCCATATCCGCATCCGGTGACGACTGTGGACTGAGGAGGGCCTCCATGACCTGTACGGGCGCAGTTTGTTAGTAGCTCTCTCCCACTGTGACGCATTAGGCTGAAATTTGGCTCAAGGGGGCGTACAACCTTTCTCAGTAATGGTTTAAAAGCGTGGCCAGCTGCGACATCATCCTCGGCTTCGGCGACACTTCAAACAGTGAGGTGTCTACATATTCGAAGAAAAGGTCACAGCTCAGTAGTTCATGCGAGGTTTAGGCTGGATTAATGATGTCACACTGGCACCAAATTTCTCCATAATTCTGCCCAACGCCATCGTGGACGTGTCACATGACGGGAAGTTCGTCACACCCTCTCTTACCCACACTTCACCCCTTCTTTTGACGCCACTGCAATGTAGGTCTGAACCGCAAGGACCAGCGTTTTTGTATCGGTGGCATAGTTTTCTTATCAGTGACCGAAGAAAATATTTCAGGCACACCGACGCTCGGAAACGACGTGAAAGGCTCACAGGAGGCGACATAAGGGTGTCAATGAAACCATCCCTTCCCTTGGAGCGTTCATTTCCATACATTTCGCTATGGAAGACGACAGTTAGCAGTGCGATAAGCAACAGGACGACGTACTCGACAACTTTCGACGCTGCTGACATGCCCCACTCCCCCCTATGATTCAGTTCTACTCTAAGAGCATAGTGGGGCTGCAGCGCCATTGAACGTAGCCTATCTTTGGAGTGTAGTGCGACCGCAGTTTTTGTTCTGGCATACAGGGTGTAACCACTAGAGAGGGTTAAGAACCGTTTGGCGTGTCGCATAGTCAGAGAGTGACATCACATGGCTCAACGCTTTTGCACCATTACAGAGCAAGTTTGAAGGCAACTTTAAGCCATATTTCACTCATACATCGCAATGGAAGACAGTCATAGGGTTTCGAAAAAGTGATCCTTTGTGTTGCGCAGTGTATTTGCTGTACGTCTGAACTGTCACACGTTTTCCGTTGAATGATCCGTGCTCTGAGACCCTCATCATGGTTTCCGAGCATTGTACGATGCCAGACAGTCACTACCGATTCTTGGGAGCGTTACTATGCAGACTTCATCAAGACTTCGTTCACAACGAAAGCGTAAACGTGACTGAGATGTTGTCTATTGAACTACTTTCCATCGTTTGGATTCAAGCGACTCTTTGATGTAGGGAGCACTACATTCCTATGTGCTCAGCAGGAGTTTAGTTTGTAGGACTTTCTGGACAGTTATTTACAATGGTTGTTAACTTTATTTTGTTTCCATTTTCTTTTTATTGGTTAAGCTGAATTCTGGTCAGCAACGTGCATTAAAAATTTGGTCAGATGTACTTACGTGATCACATTAGTATTCCAGGGACTGTTTTCGAAAGAAGGAATAAATTAATCAAAATATCCACGGGTATGCTGCCGGTCTATAGTGTCCAACGGGCACTATAGACCGGCAGCATACCCGTGGATATTTTGATTATCAAATACGCCGGGACAAACTCAAGAATCACAAGGAATAAATTAATTACAGAACCTTATGGCTTCGTTAAGTGGGAACCTGTGCAGGTTTCGTTACGGCATACTTGCAGTTACTCACCCTGCTCAAACTGCCGCCTTTCATTTTCCATATATGAGCGAGCTGTCCTTAATATATTCCTTTGTTACTTTGATTTTTACGATCATACACTCTCACCAACAGATGACAAGAAATCTTGTTAACATAGTGATATTTTATAATTGCTTATATTACAGAATCTGAACTACTTAAAGCTTAATATCAAGTTATTCAGAAACTTCTGAAATTAATAAGTGTGGGAATTTGCCGGCTGGCGTGGCCGAGCAGTTCTAGGCGATACAGTCTGGAACCGCGCGACCGCTACGGTCGTAGGATCGAATCCTGCCTCGGGCATGGATGTGTGTGATGTCCTTAGGTTAGTTAGGTTTAAGTAGTTCTAAGTTCTAGGGGACTGATGACCTCAGAAGTTGTCCCATAGTGCTCAGCCATTTGAGCCAAGTGTGGGAATTTGTAAATCAGTTTTGTGTTGATGTGAGGACTACTGGGAGACTATAAAAAGACTATTATGGTACTTAGGTGTAGAGGTATTTTGCCCTGATTTTCGTGTGTCATTACGTAATTGCTGAAAAGTTACTAATTACCACCAATACGGCGATTTCCATGTAAAAAACTCTTTGCGCGAACTTGGAACTCTTTCATGCGCATGGATACATTTGCAAGGTGAAGTTGGCCGTTAGGAGAAGCCAGTGCTTAGTAACTTAACATTCCAAATTGATCCTTCCAGAACTGCTGCAAACACAGGTTCGCTATCATAAGTAGTGCCATCTGTGACTATCGATCGTTTCTTCTGGCAGGCTTTCAATACTTCCCAAAATCAGCATCGTCTCTCAGTTTTTGGAGCACCGTGAAGAAATCAACACGCAATTCCGTGATAAATCCACTCACCTCCAGGCCACATGGACCAAAGTTACAGGTTCCCAGTGTTGTAGCAGTGATCTTGAGTGCTGAAGAGGTTATCGATGAGCGAACTTCATAAGCACGTTCTTGCTCACATCCGTTGCGACAGTGAAAGCACGAATGTACGAATGCAGCAGAACCGCAAAGTCATCGATGCTGCCATTCAGGCACCGCTAAACATTCTACAGTCATCGTGGTGCCATTTGACAGAACATTTCGCTGAATCCGCTACATTTTCTTGTGTATTTCTGTAATTGTGTCATTCTCTTCTGCTAACCGAACTGTGACAGTCATTTGGAAAAAGATTGAACAGTTTAAGCACACTTGTCCACTTATTGAAGTTCTATCGCATTAATTGATTGGCAAGCTTCTTGTATTCATATTTGAGAGTTTAGTTGAATATATCTTTTCAATTAAGCCCACCAATGACTATTACTCATGTAGAGTTGAAATTTACCAACTTGCCCTTAGTTTTTATTATTAGTTTCATCAGAATCACGGCATTTAAGCTACAAACAAAGGTTAATTAGGCCATGATGTTGCAGGGCAACTGCTCAACTAGCAAGAGCAAGTAGCGCCAGAGGAATATCCATAGTAACATATTAGTCACACGCTATTCTTTTCACAAGTGCGCATGACGAATTTATCATATACTTAAACAACACTGTCTGGGTAACAGTATAACTAAGGGCTTTTGACGCTCGATTTGTAAACTTACAAGGGACTTTACGGTCTCGGAAATTCATTTCGGGATGACAGCCAGATTCTGAGAAAAAAGGCTCTAAAGTTTTACGCTCAGCTCATCTACCGATAAATTTATACGCTTTGGCAGCACAGCGTAATGGTTGTGTGTGATGTGGACTCACTCATCACGCGGGTGATAAAGCTTCGATCTTACCTTTGAGAAACTTTTATTTTGCTTTTTTTCGTTTTAAAAATTACAACTTTATATAAAAGTTAGTGACCTATATTGTACGTTAAGTCATACAGTTTTTCATTTTAGTTATGAAATGTCTGACAGAGCTATATGAATGTGAATTTTAATTAACTTTTTCTTTTTAAGAAGCCGAATAATTTCAAATGCTTTCGTAATGGAGGTACATCAATGATTTAATTACTGTTGTCATTAAAATGTTATTACAAATTGGACGATATCATAAGCTGTGAGAGAGGTTAAAAATACTTCTTATATATTTGAGGAACCAGTTTCTACATAGAGAAGTAGAGTATAGCTATTGTCATATCGTATATACAACTAGGCAGATGGTTAGGAAGTCTCAAGACCCTCGAGAAACTAATAGACCAATGTTCCTCACCTGCTGAAGTACACTCATGGCCATTAAAATTGCTACACCACGAAGATGACGAGCTAGAGACGCGAAAATTAACCGACAGGAAGAACATGCTGTGAAATGCAAATGATTAGCTTTTCAGAGCATTCACACAAGGTTGGCGCCGGTGGCGACACTTACAACATGCTGACATGAGGAAAGTCTCCAACCGATTTCTCATACACAAACAGCAGTTGACCGGCGTTGCCTGGTGAAGCGTTGTTATGCCTTGTGTAAGGAGGAGAATTGCGTACCATCAGGTTTCCGACTTTGATAAAGGTCGGATTGTAGCCTACCGCGATTGCGGTTTATCATATCGCGACATTGCTGCTCGCATTGGTCGAGATCCAATGACTGTTAGCAGAATATGGAATCGGTGGGTTCAGGAGGGTAATACGGAACGCCGTGCTAGATGCCAACGGCATCGTATGACTAGCAGTCGAGATGACAGGCATCTTTTGCGCATGGCTGTAACGGATCGTGTAGCCACGTCTCGATCGTTGAGTCAACAGATGGGAACGTTTGCAAGACAACAACCATCTGTACGAACAGTTCGAAGACGTTTTCAGAAGCATGGACTATCAGCTCGGAGACCATGGCTGCGGTTACCCTTGACGCAACATCAGACAGGAGCGCCTGCGATGGTGTACTCAACGACGAACCTGGGTGCACGAATGGTAAAACGTCATATTTCGTATGAATCCAGGTTCTGTTTACAGCACCATGATCGTCGCATCCGTGTTTGGTGACATCGCGGTGATCGCACATTAGAAGTGTGTATTCGTCATCGCCATACTGGCGTATCACCCGGCGTGATGGAATGGGGTGCCATTGGTTACACGTCTCGGTCACCTCTTGTTCGCATTGACGGCACTTTGAACAGTGGACGTTACATTTCAGATCTGTTACGACCCGTGGCTCTACCGTTCATTCGATCCCTGCGAAACCCTACATTTCAGCAGGATAATGCACTACCGTATGTTGCAGGTCCTGTACGGGCCTTTCTGGATACAGAAAATATTCGGCTGCTGCCCTGGCCAGCACATTCTCCAGATCTCTCACCAATTGAAAATGTCTGGCCAATAGTGGCCGAGCAACTCGCTCGCCACTATACGCCAGTCACTACTCTTGAAGAACTGTGGTATCATGTTCAAGCTGCATGGGCAGCTATACCTGTACACGCCATCCAAGCTCTGTTTGACTCAATCCCCAGGCGTTATTACGGCCAGAGCTGGTTGTTCTAGGTACTGATTTCTCAGGATCTATGCACCCAAATTGCGTGAAAATGACAGTTCTTGTATAACATATTTGTCCAATGAATACCCGTTTATCACCTGCATTTCTTCTTGGTGTAGCAATTTTAATGGCCACTAGTGTATATATACAATTGTACCCACCCTTAATCCTCTAGAAACTGGAATTAACGTGGCAGTTTATTTTTGACTTCGCAGAGATTGTAGAGTTCTGTACGTTTTGGAAACACAAAAGAAAAAATATTAAGTTTATTGCATAGGAAAGAAACAGACCAGAATGTACAAGCTACTCCTGCTGTCCATAATATCATGACTTTGTTATCTCCTAAATTGTAATTTTGTTTAAAAAAATCATAGATGAAGTGGGAGGTATCGCTTGTTTTGATAGTATCTGTTTTCCAAATTTTACGTTTACCTAAACTCGACAGATAGCCGAACTAAATACACGGCTGAAAGCAATGCTGTAGAGTAGGACGGCACTGAGGAGGAAGTCTGTTACCACGGAGGCATAGATAGCAATCAAATTATGCATTATGGTACGATGAGGAATTAGAAGAGTGGAAACGGGAACGGGGGCCTCGAGAACGGATCTTATTCGACAGGAAAGATACAGGGTTCTGGTGAGTAGCGCGGATTTTACTTCAGTAAATATTAATGATTAAAGTCACCTTTTGGCATAACCCGTACTAGGAGAATCCTACAGGTCATCACTGCTTCGCTACAACAATAACGATATGCAGTGAACCCGTAAATTCAAGTAGCAAATTAATATTGTTAACTTAACCGAAAACATACGGAAGGGCTACGAAGTGCTATGATGGAAGCAGAAGATTTCGGCCGCGCGCCAAGTTCACCAGACGGTCATAGGACGTACTCTGAGCCTGTTCATATACGAGAGTCAGTGATAGAATGTATCTGGGTACCGTTCATATATAATATTTAGCTTTAACATGCTCTCGGGAATTACTGACCTTATGAAACGAATCGTTGTTGCTATTTTACGGTGTTTCTAAGCAAACTCAACGTAATGACATCCCGGACTTATTTCATAGAACCTAGTTATCCGCACCACTGATTACAATCACAGGTCGCGTGCTTGCATCTTCTGAAGAATCCAATTCTCTACCAGATCTGATTTTGGGGACATTTTCTATGGGAGCTTCACAGATTACAGGTAAGAGGACAACCTACGTGCCGATGCCGATTTACTAAGGTAATCCAAGAAAGGATAATAATCTTAAATAGTGCAGTTTCCAGTGAGAAGGCTGGACCATTATACCGCGTGTCAACGGAAAACCCTTCTACGGAATCGTGACTGAACTTAGAAAGTTGTCCCGGGATCGATTCCCGGCGGGGTCAGGGATTTTCTCTGCCTCTTGATGACTGGGTGTTGTGTGATGTCCTTAGGTTAATTAGGTTTAAGTAGTTCTAAGTTCTAGGGGACTGATGACCATAGATGTTAAGTCCCATAGTGCTCAGAGCCATTTGAACCCATTTGAGAAAGTTGTGTAGAGATTCAAATACGCGGATGGAGTTTACAGCCTTTCCGGAAGATCCGGCCCAAGTTACAGCATCCGAGGCATCAAATGTTGGGTCAGATATACTTTTAGCAGTGGGAAACACCTCAGACCTGTTTTAAGGCGTCAGGGCGCATCTGTGCGGCCGGTACTCAGCTTCACCTTCCTTGTAATGCTCGCATTCACAGTCAGATGAGTGTCGACTGGCCAGGACGAACGAATCTAAATGTGCCGTGACATCGACATAAATCATTAGAAATGCCAAGGTATTCGTCTGAGATGCGACCAAGACGAGACCGGGGCAGTACAGCAACTCAAACTTCCGTGAAGGTCCCTGGCGCCACTCACAAGGGCGGGATACATAACCAGACGTTGTCATCCCTTGCGGGTATTCCGTCAGTGTTCCACGCCAGTCTCGTCTCTCGCGAGCAGCTGTGAAGCATCTAAGTGGGACGCATTGCTGAGCGAACTGCTTGTGTCAGCATTCCTGGGTGCAGATGCCGCAGCCTACTGGTCGACAGTTGGCCGCGCGCAACGTTCCGTCCTCACCATGTGCTGAAGAAGGGCATGGCTGCTGCATCGCTACAAGTGTAGTCAATGAATTTTAACAAAATATTTTACTTCTGATGCTGTTTATCTGGGATACCACAGGCCTACACCCTCGCCATGACCCACCACCGCAACAAAACTTTGAACATAAATGACTCTTCACTCCAGATACACTTCACTACGCTCATCTTCACCAAACGCAATGTAGTACTAAAGTTGTGTAGTCGCTAGATGGAATCTAAGTATAGCTGCTCTGCGGCTTCTACTTATTACTAAACATCAAAGTCAAATTAGACAAGGAAAATGCACTAAAAATCTCACTAAGACAGCAATAAAGGCATTTTAAGCTTTTCCTTCTTTCCTGATAGTACTGAGAGGCTTGCACTCGTAATTTCTTGCTGTCTGAGTTCATTGACTCATCAGCTTACACTGTATTGATATAATTATTTAACTAGCTGAGCACCCAACATTGCCTGCATATATAATTATTTCAATCTTCTGTTAATCTAGCTCCTCCTCTGCACTCACTTTCTGCCCATCTCCTTCTCGCACTGTACCTTTCTTCCTCTGTACACTATCTCCGTGAATTTCCTCCTCCCCTTCTCTCTGTCCATTTCGACTTCCCTCTTCTCTGACCATATCCTCTTAGACCTCTCCCTCTACATCTCTTCAATCTCCCCCTCCCCCCCCCCCTCTCTCTCTCTCTCTCTCTCTCTCTCTCTCTCTCTCTCTCTCATCTCCTTCTGAAACCTCCCTCTGATCATTTGCTTGTACCACACCTTCCTCACCCCTCTCTCATTCGATCACCCACTCCCCTCTGTGTATGTCCTAGACCTCCTTCTCTATGTGCATTTCCTCATCCTCCTATCTCAGCACTTTTCCTCATTCCTCATTTCTCTGGCCATCTTCTCCACCCACTCTCTCTGTCAATGGCCTCCTCCCACCACCCTCTGTTCATGTCTCCCTCCCCCTCTTTCTGACTATCTGCTCCACCCCCTTATATCTCTTTATTTCCTCCTCCCCTCTCCGTGTCCACCTCCTCCTTGTAGTCTCTCTTTCAACATCTTTAGCATCCACAATCCATACATGTCCTCCTACCCTGCTGTCAGCCAATGCCTTCCTCCTCTCTCTGTCCATCTCCTCCTTGCCATCTCTCTATCCATCCCTCCTTCCCCTCTCTCTGTACAGCTCTATCACCCTCCTACTCTCCCACCTCTCTCCCTCTCTCTCTCTCTATACTGTCCTCCCATACACATATGTCTATCACCTTCTGACCCATCAGTGTCTATCTCCTCCTCCTCTCCCTCTCCCTGTCAATCTCCTCCTCCTCCTCCTCCCTCTCTGTCAATGTCCTCCTCCCTCTTCCATTTTTTCCACCTTCTGCTCCCACCTCTATTCATATCCTCCTCTTCTGGATTCGTTTGTCCACCTAATCCTCTCACATCTCTCTGCACATCTCCTGCTCCCAGCTTATCTGTGAATATCCTATATCCCATTTCAATGACCATCTCCTCCTCCATCTTTCTGGCCATGCTCCCACACCACTCTCTCCGTCCATCTACTCTTCCCCACTCTCTCTGCCATTCTCCTCCTCCCCACTATCTCTGTCCTTCATCTCCCTAACTCTATCTCATGACACCATTTCTCTCCCTCACTTTGTCCTTCTCATCCTTACCCTGTGTCTCTCCAGATCTTCCACCCTCTTCTTTTTCTCATCTCCCCTCCCCTTCTATCTGTCCATGGCATTGTTTGTCCCTCTCTGACTATATTCTTGTCCCTCTCTGTCCAACTCCTCCTCCCTCTCTGACCATGCTCTCCTCTACTTACTGTGCTCTCTCCCTCTCTCTGACCATCTTCGCCTCTCCCTCACTCTGTATATCTTCTCATACGTTTCTCTTTGTCCACCCCATGCTACCTCTCATGGTGACCATGCAATCTAACCCCAATTTCTGTCCATGTTCCCCTCCACCTGTCTCTGTCTTTCTCCACCTACCACTCTGTCATCTCCTTCACACTCTCTGTCCATTGTTTCCTCACCTCTCTCTGATCATCTTCTCACCCCAATCCCCTCTTTGATCATCTTCCCACCCCAACCCCCTCTCTGATCATCTTCTCACCCCAACCCCCTCTCTGGTCATCTTCTCACCCCAACCCCCTCTCTGATCATCTTCTCACCCCAACCGCCTCTCTGATCATCTTCTCACCCCAACCCCCTCTCTGATCATCTTCTCACCCCACCCCCCTCTCTGAACAGCTTCTCACCCCAACCCCCTCTCTGATCAGTTTCTCACCCCACCCCCCTCTCTGATCATCTTCTCACCCCACCCCCCTCTCTGATCGTCTTCTCACCCCAACCCCCTCTCTGATCATCTTCTCACCCCACCCCCTCTCTGGTCATCTTCTCACCCCAACCCCCTCTCTGATCGTCTTCTCACCCCAACCCCCTCTCTGATCATCTTCTCACCCCACCCCCTCTCTGATCATCTTCTCACCCCACCCCCCTCTCTGACCATCTTCTCACCCCACCCCACTCTCTGATAATCTTCTCACCCCACCCTGCTGTCAGTACATCCTCTCCTCCCCATGTTACTGTCCATTCCTACTTTACCCTCTCTCTGATCATCACCTCCTACTTCTCCCCCTCTGAATATCCCCATCTCCCCCTCTGAATATCCCCGTCTCCCCCTCTGAATATCCCCGTCTCCCCCTCTGAATATCCCCATCTCCCCCTCTGAATATCCCCGTCTCCCCCTCTGAATATTCCCGTCTCCCCCTCTGAGTAGTGTAAATTCGCGTAGTCGTCTGTCTTCTGTTTTTGTTTTGAACGGCCAGTGTCAGTCGGTCACAGTCAGTGTGCTCCCTGCTGCCGTTGGATAAGCAGCTGCAGCAGCAAGTCGTATACTCCTAGCTCACTCATTTGTTACATAGTTTAATTCTTAATTTCTTTGCGTGTTTTTGGTACTTGCATTGTTTAATTCATAAATTTTGGGCGTATTATAGTATTTGACAGTTGTAGCATCGCGTTTTTGTACCTGAATAGTGTAAAATCGCGTAGTCTCCTTCCGCCGCCGAACATTGTGTCAGCAGTGCGCAAGTAGCAGCATTACTGCATTTACTAGGCAATCTTGTATTTTAATAACCGTTTAAATTTTGTGTCGATTTGTTTGCGCTCTCTGTAGATTAGTTCAGACGTTCTTTGCACAACAGTTTTTAGCATGGATAGGGACTGCAACTGCTGTGTTAGGATGCAGGCTGAGTTGGCATCACTTCGCTCCCAGCTTCAGGCAGTGTTGGCTTCGGTCACACAGCTTGAGGCTGTTGCCAATGGGCATCACTGTGGGGGTCCGGATGGGGGTTTGTCGGGGACGGCCAGCTCGTCCCACGCATCCCCCGATCGGACTACGACTGTGGTTGCCCAGGATACTGCCCGCATTGATGCTGATCCCTCACCTGTGGTAGAGTGGGAGGTCATCTCAAGGTGTGGCAGGGGGCGAAAGACAATCCGGAGGGCTGAACGGAAGGCCTCTCCAGTTTGTCTGACGAACCGGTTTCAGGCTCTGTCTCAGGCTGATACTGATCTTCGGCCTGACATGGCTGCTTGTCCTGTTCCAGAGGTTGCCCCTCAGTCTGCAAGATCCGGGCGGTCGCAGAGGGTGGGCTTATTGGTAGTTTGGAGCTCCAACGTCAGGCGCGTAATGGGGCCCCTTAGGGATATGGCAGCAAGAGAGGGGAAGAAAACCAATGTGCACTCCGTGTGCATACCGGGGGGAGTCATTCCAGATGTGGAAAGGGTCCTTCCGGATGCCATGAAGGGTACAGGGTGCACCCATCTGCAGGTGGTCGCTCATGTCGGCACCAATGATGTGTGTCGCTATGGATTGGAGGAAATTCTCTCTGGCTTCCGGCGGCTATCTGATTTGGTGAAGACTGCCAGTCTCGCTAGCGGGATGAAAGCAGAGCTCACCATCTGCAGCATCGTCGACAGGAATGACTGCGGAACTTTGGTACAGAGCTGAGTGGAGGGTCTGAATCAGAGGCTGAGACGGTTCTGCGACCGTGTGGGCTGCAGATTCCTCGACTTGCGCCATAGGGTGGTGGGGTTTCGGGTTCCGCTGGATAGGTCACGAGTCCACTACACGCAACAAGCGGCTACACGGGTAGCAGGGGTTGTGTGGCGTGGGCTGGACGGTTTTTTAGGTTAGATGGCCTTTGGCAAGTACAGAAAGGGCAACAGCCTCAACGGGTGCGGGGCAAAGTCAGGACATGTGGGGACCAAGCAGCAATCGGTATTGTAATTGTAAACTGTCGAAGCTGCGTTGGGAAAGTACCGGAACTTCAAGCGCTGATAGAAAGCACCGAAGCTGAAATCGTTATGGGTACAGAAAGCTGGCTGAAGCCAGAGATAAATTCTGCCGAAATTTTTACAAAGGTACAGACGGTGTTTAGAAAGGATAGATTGCATGCTACCGGTGGTGGAGTGTTCGTCGCTGTTAGTAGTAGTTTATCCTGTAGTGAAGTAGAAGTGGATAGTTCCTGTGAATTATTATGGGTGGAGGTTACACTCAACAACCGAGCTAGGTTAATAATTGGCTCCTTTTACCGACCTCCCGTCTCAGCAGCATTAGTGGTAGAACAACTGAGAGAAAATTTGGAATATAGTTCACATAAATTTTCTCAGCATGTTTTAGTCTTAGGTGGAGATTTCAATTTACCAGATATAGACTGGGACACTCAGATGTTTAGGACGGGTGGTAGGGACAGAGCATCGAGTGACATTATACTGAGTGCACTATCCGAAAATTACCTCGAGCAATTAAACAGAGAACCGACTCGTGGAGATAACATCTTGGACCTACTGATAACAAACAGACCCGAACTTTTCGACTCTGTATGTGCAGAACAGGGAATCAGTGATCATAAGGCCGTTGCAGCATCCCTGAATATGGAAGTTAATAGGAATATAAAAAAGGGAGGAATGTTTATCTGTTTAGCAAGAGTAATAGAAGGCTGATTTCAGACCACCTAACAGATCAAAACGAAAATTTCTGTTCCGACACTGACAATGTTGAGTGTTTATGGAAAAAGTTTAAGGCAATCGTAAAATGCGTTTTAGACAGTTACGTGCCGAGTAAAACTGTGAGGGACGGGAAAAACCCACCGTGGTACAACAACAAAGTTAGGAAACTACTGCGAAAGCAAAGAGAGCTTCAATGCAAGTTTAAACGCAGCCAAAACCTCTCAGACAAACAGAAGCTAAACGATGTCAAAGTTAGCGTAAGGAGGGCTATGCGTGAAGCGTTCAGTGAATTAGGAAGTAAAATTCTAGGAACCGACTTGACAGAAAATCCTAGGAAGTTCTGGTCTTACGTTAAATCAGTAAGTGGCTCGAAACAGCATATCCAGACACTCCGGATGATGAAGGCATTGAAACAGAGGATGACACGCGTAAAGCTGAAATACTAAACACCTTTTTCCAAAGCTGTTTCACAGAGGAAGACCGCACTGCAGTTCCTTCTCTAAATCCTCGCACAAACGAAAAATGGCTGACATCGAAATAAGTGTTCAAAGAATAGAAAAGCAACTGGGATCAGTCAACAGAGGAAAGTCCACTGGACCTGACGGGATACCAATTCGATTCTACACAGAGTACGCGAAAGAACTTGCCCCCCTTCTAACAGCCGTGTACCGCAAGTCTCTAGAGGAACGGAAGGTTCCAAATGATTGGAAAAGAGCACAGGCAGTCCCAGTCTTCAAAAAGGGTCGTCGAGCAGATGCGCAAAACTATAGACCTATATCTCTGACGTTAATCTGTTGTAGAATTTTAGAACATGTGTTTTGCTCGAGTATCATGTCGTTTTTGGAAACCCAGAATCTACTATGTAGGAATCAACATGGATTCCGGTAACAGCGATCGTGTGAGACCCAACTCGCTTTATTTGTTCATGAGACCCAGAAAATATTAGATACAGGCTCCCAGGTAGATGCTATTTTTCTTGACTTCCGGAAGGCGTTCGATACAGTTCCGCACTGTCGCCTGATAAAGTAAGAGCCTACGGAATATCAGACCAGCTGTGTGGCTGGATTGAAGAGTTTTTAGCAAACAGAACACAGCATGTCTACAGACGTTAAAGTAACCTCTGGCGTGCCACAGGGGAGTGTTATGGGACCATTGCTTTTCACAATATATATAAATGACCTAGTAGATAGTGTCGGAAGTTCCATGCGGCTTTTCGCGGATGATGTTGTAGTATACAGAGAAGTTGCAGCATTAGAAAATTGTAGCGAAATGCAGGAAGATCTGCAGCGGATAGGCACTTGGTGCAGGGAGTGGCAACTGTCCCTTAACATAGACAAATGTAATGTATTGCGAATACATAGAAAGAAGGATACTTTATTGTATGATTATATGATAGCGGAACAAACACTGGTAGCAGTTACTTCTGTAAAATATCTGGGAGTATGCGTGCGGAACGATTTGAAGTGGAATGATCATATAAAATTAATTGTTGGTAAGGCGGCTACCAGGTTGAGATTCATTGGGAGAGTCCTTAGAAAATGTAGTCCTTCAACAAAGGAGGTGGCTTACAAAACACTCGTTGGACCTATACTTGAGTATTGCTCATCAGTGTGGGATCCGTACCAGATCGGGTTGACGGAGGAGATAGAGAAGATCCAAAGAAGAGCGGCGCGTTTCGTCACAGGGTTATTTGGTAAGCGTGATAGCGTTACGGAGATGCTTAGCAAACTCAAGTGACAGACTCTGCAAGAGAGGCACTCTGCATCACGGTGTAGCTTGCTGTCCAGGTTTCGAGAGGGTGCGTTTCTGGATGAGGTATCGAATATATTGCTTCCGTCTACTTATACCTCCCGAGGAGATCACGAATGTAAAATTAGTGAGATTAGAGCGCGCACGGAGGCTTTCAGACTGTCGTTCTTCCCGCGAACCATACGCGACTGGAACAGTGGCACGTAAAGTGCCCTCCGCCACACACCGTTGGGTGGCTTGCGGGGTATAAATGTAGATGTAGATGTATTTGTACATCTCTGCCTCCCTATCTGTCTCCTCCTACCTCCTCGCTCTCACAATCTACTCATCCCCCATCTCTGAAACCATCTCCTCCCCCTTTCTCATTCTGTTCCTTTGCCCCCCTCTCTCTCCCCATTTAATCTTCCCCTTCTTTGTACACATTGTCCTCTCCCTCTCTCTGTGACTGTCTCATCCTCCTACCTCTATCTGTCCAGCCCATCATCACCCCTCTCTCTCTCTCTGTCCAGCCCCTCGTCTTGCATTCTGCTGTGCACTTCATCTTCACACTGCTCGCTAACCATCCCCTCTTCCTCATTCTCTCTGCTCAGCCATGCCCATTTTCACATACACCGCTGGAACACGTTCTGATACTAACTGCACAATACACCAGTCATGTAGGTCTGCCTAGATGTCAGAGTTTACCAAAACAGTTCATTCCCATCTCCATCCCTAATGGAGCTAGTTGGTTACTATCCCTGTGGTATCTCATCCCATATAATAAGCAGTACGTGTAGCACATTTGGTAATTTGGTAGGAATCGATGGAGTGGTTTAGGAAGAGGTGTTGAGCACGTACACGCACACGCACATGCACACGCACACACACAGAGAGAGAGAGAGAGAGAGAGAGAGAGAGAGAGAGTGTTTTCGACTGGTCTGTACAAACTGTCGGACATATAATGGGAAAACATGTCCTAAAATCAATAAGCTGATGTAAGATAATGAAATCAATACAGTGTAAGCTAAGCATTCAATTACTTTTCATAACAGATTAATACAAAGCTAACTTCTTCCTGTAGGTAACGCCAATAATCCATTTTACGCGTCCCCCAATTTCCTCACACTTCGTGTATGAGTGAAGTGAAATACTCTCACCCTCCTCCTTCAAAAATGTTCAAATGTGTGTGAAATCTTACGGGACTTAACTGCTAAGGTCATCAATCCCTAAACTTACACACTACTTAACCTAAATTATCTTAAGGACAAATACACACACCCATGCCGGAGGGAGGACTCGAACCCCTGCCGGGTCAGCTGCACAGTCCATGACTGCAGCGCCCGAGACCGCTCGGCTAATCCCGCGCGGCCCTCCTCCTTCATTGTAAACCATAGCCCACCAACTTAGTCCATCCTATCAGCACCCTTGTCGACACAAACGATATGTTCTCAGTTTATCACCCGTTATATGAAAGTATTTCGAAGCCTACAGTAATTATATTTGATGTGGTGTTTTTGCACAATGGATACGTTTAAAATTACTAAATATGGGCTACCTGACCTAAAGAAAGAACTGTAACAGCGACAGGGAAAAGAGTGAGGAAAAAAGACGTAGACACAGAAAGAACTTTGCTGTGGCTTAGTCTGAAGAACAATGAGCTATCCATTTAGAGATACACTTTCTCTTGAAACCAATACATCATTTTCGAATGACGCAATACGTTGATTTTGTGTTTAACTGTCAGAGGCGTGTTGAGCCACCTCTCAAGACGTTGTCGGTCTCAGTGCCAAAACACACTAGTTTAATTCTTGTCAGACGGTTTCTTTTTCTTCTTTTGATTCTTCGTTTCTGCTGGTTATTCAGGGCCATAAAAAAAGCAACTTCCTCAATGAGAAGGTCATTTTATTGACAAGTGACTTGACAGGTGGTTCATCGTTGTACGAGTATACGAATTCAACCAAATACACAGTATATCCTCCTCTGGTGGCAACACAGGCATCTGTTCTCACATGCAAATAATCATAAAAGAGCCAATCACATCCTGTGATAGATGGCCCTAAGCATTTTTCACCTTTTATAGCAATTCGGCCATGGTAATCGCAGGCTATGAAAAACGAGTAAGTTCCCGCTTCATCATGTCCCATACGTTTTCAATTGACGGTATATCTGATGATCTTGCTAGCCAGGGCAGTTGAAACACGTATGTTGTGTGGCGGCGATGGCGAGGCATTGCAGAGTCTCTGACCAGAGAGCCATTTATCGTGGCTAGTCTGCGCTTGACCGCGCGAGAGTTGCGAGCGGTACTCTGTCAGTAGTAGTCGTGCAGTACAGTTGCGAGCAGCAGTCAGTGGGCAGTCTGTGAGCAGTGCAGTCTGTCGGTAGTAGCAGCCCAGTGCAGTTGTGTGATGCAGTCTGTCAGTAGCAGTAGGCAGTGCAGTCTGTCGGCAGTAGTGGTCTAGTGCTGTCACGGTCGCGAGCGGGACGCAGTCGCAGGTGTCGACATGGGTCTCTGGTCAAGGTGCTGAATGAGGTATATTGTTAATTAAGGTAACCATCAGATAATGTAAAGTTTATTTATTGTAATTAATTTTCAACAAGTGCCCCAATAATAATTTTGATTTCAAAGCAATATTTTTAACAAAAGAACTATTTAATTGAACGAACGATTTCCTTCCATTTCCTTTAAAGAAAAGTTTCAGTTAAATTTCAAAAAAAAAAAAAAAAAATATATATATATATTACTTGCGATGCAGTTCCTCCAAGCCGTGGCCAACAATAAGAGCAGAAATTTGACATGCAGTTTCAATGAGGTAAGAAATTAATTATGATTTTTTGCACAGGGCCAAAGACCGATATTTTGGTTTAATTGAGTTTACATTGTCACTGAAGTCTCATTAGCATTGAATTGTTTTTCATTATTTTCGTGACAGCTTACACCTTGAGTCAGATTGCGATTCTCATTTTTATTGTCATTAAATTTAATTGCTAGGGAGGTTACGCTTGGCTCCCATTCATTTATTATTTCTGTCTTTTAACATTTCGGTGGGGAGGTTACACTTAGCACAATGTCCATTAGCATTTAAAATAATATCTTTTAAATTTCTGCGGGGAGGTAACACTTGGCGACACCCAGTCCAGGATCGAATTTCGTTGAGAGTCTTTTGAAAAACAGTCAGATATCTGCTCTTATTTGCTTAGATATAATTAGGATTTGGCGCAACGCTTTTACTAATCTTGTGACTTTCTTTCTACAGGTCAACGGCAATTCGTTGCTCTGTTGTATTTGTGTGTTGCTTTTGCATTGTGCTTATTTATTTTGTGAATAATTTTGACTATTGTAAAAATGCCGCGAAAGACTGTGAATAGTGTATCGCGAGGTATTATGAACGAAATTACCGACTTAAACAACGTGACCGATAGTAATTGTGACACGCAGTGTAATGATGACAATCCTGCGTTCACTGACAATCAGTGCGTTCCAACCATTAATAATGATGTAGACCTTAATGATGAACAAACGAACTCGATTGTGTCTTGTGTTGATTTGACGACAATTGATGACGCGGGGCGCACTATTGTAATGAGCGCTGCCCAGCTTAACACAACCGGTTCACTAAATTCACGTGACGAACAGACAAATTTGTCTAATGAAAATGGACAGTGTTCTGAAAGTACGACGGATCCATTTAATTCAGAAATAATGACCGACAGTGTACATTCGACTGACAAATCTTTTTGTAAATCTCAAAATAACCAAATGCTTACAGAAAGCGAAACAATTCCAGATCCACCATCAAACAGCACAGAGAATAGAAATGCTGACTTTGAGTCGAATCCAATTATGGCATTGTTGCTACAAATGACTAAGCAGTTTAATGAAAGATTTGATAACAATTCCAAACAACAGAGTGAACAGGCCAGACACTTAAATGAAAAACTTGACAATAATGACGAAAATCTCAAACAACTTGGTGAACAGGTCAAACAAGATAACGAAAAACTCAAACAACACTTAAATGAAAAATTAGACGACAATTCCAGACAGCTTAGTGAACAAATTAGAGCCGTTGCCGTGCAGTGCCATGACACTAAGGAACAGTTGCGCGTGGAAATTGAGGCTTGTTCAAAAAAAGTAGCGAAGAAATTAGGTCTGTTGCTCAGGAATTAAGGAAAATGCAAACAGCCGCAACAGAAACACTTAGAGACGAAATTAACTGAGTCGCTAAACAATGCTCTGAAAGAGCTACACAATTACGCGACGAGTTTAAAGCAATGACAGCAGAACTTTCGCGCACAATGGATGAAAAGATTGACGCGAAACTTGAACAGCAGAACACTCAAATTGACGAGCGATTTAGTCACCACATACAAAACAGTGATACGCGCTTCCGCAAATTTATTCAGGATCAAAACAAAGTAAAACGACAAGTAATGGAAACAATCACAGCACAGAGACAAGAAGACAAACGTAAATTGTTCGCGAAAGCGAAGACATATGTAGATAGTAATATTGCCACAGTGTCCGACGAAATTAATACCATCAAACAGTCGAACACAGAATTACGTGACGAAATTTCTGACCTTAAATTGAAAACAGACACATACACAACAGATTTTCAAACAGTGACCGACAGACTCGAACAATTAGAACTAACACAGGATTCAGATGTCGTCAAAACTGACGTTAAAAAACTGAATGAAACTACGCGTAAATTGCAAAAACAGATTAATGCCTCTGACACTAAAACTGATGAGCAGGTAAAAATACTGACTAAAAAATATGATGAATTGGCCAGTCGTATTGACGTTATAGAAAGAAGTAATGACAACAAATCAGACGATACTTCACCGGTTTCATTCAGTCAAACACCGGAATTTCAAAATCTACAACAGACAGTCAATGAGATCGATTCAGCTAATCACTCATTACGGAGAAATTTGTCAAATTTACAGCAAGAGGTAACAGATATGAAAAATATTTCAGTTAATAACTCAACACAGCAGACGCCACTTAGTGAACATTTGTCAGACCTACGCAGCGCGTATAATTTGGGCAATCTACAAAGAGTACGGGACTTAGATTCAGAACGGACACAGACAAATAGATTTTCTTGCAATACAGAACCTGTTCCGTCATACAGAGATGATAATGTCGATTACAAACATTTTCTTTCAGTGAGAAAGTTTAAAGTATTTAAAAACGATAGAACGCAGATTCACCCACTGGATTGGATTCAAGAATTTAGCTTTGCTCTTCCACCGACTTGGCCCGTTACGCATAAACTTGAATTTATTTGCAGTTTTTTGGAAGGCGAACCGGCAACTCGTATGAGACCGATCGCGAGACAATGCTATTCGGTAGAAGAGTTTCAGAATGCTTTTCTATCAGCGTACTGGTCGAAGACGACACAGCGCGGAATTAAAGATCAACTAATTAGCTTACCGAATTATGAGAACACCAATTTCCCCAGTGTGACGCAATTTTTTGAGCACATGGTGCAACAAAACCAGTACCTAAGTGAACCGTACAGTGAATCTGCACTTATACAATTATGCATTTCCAAATTACCACGGTCATTACGAGTGTCACTTCTAACGGGGCAGCAAAAAGAAAACATTTCAGCATTCAGAGATCTTTTACAGCTCTTGGAAGTACAACAATCTGATTATTCTTTTGTAAACAAAAATTTTTCTTATAATAACCAAGGTCAACAAAAGTACAGCAATTATGATCAGACACGTAATTTCAATAGGAAAGATAACAGACGCTTTAGGAATGACAACCACCAAAACTTTAATAACACACAAAATATCAATTATCAATACCGTCAAAATTATCAGCAGCAGGAACCATATTTTAGTAACAATAGAGGTTTGTCACAACAACAGCAACGAAACCAGCCGGTTAGCATACCTAACCAACAATGTAATGCACAAGGTCAACCAAGCTCTAATGTTCCGCCGCGTGCACGTATAGTCCCAGATCCAACAAATAGTAACGCACGGCAGCAAGGAAACAACTACGTACAAAGAAGACAGTATTTCAATTCCTATCGCAATGCACCGTATAGGAATGACTTTCACGACAGACGTAAAAACAATGAGCATAATTACCAACATACGTTTAATAACAGTCGGTCCTACCAGCAGCAAAACGATCAGCAACAACATATTCTGGTGAATGAACCAGACAGTAGGTATCATCCAGAGCGTAACACGTCTGGAAGAAGTAATAGGACAGTTCAAATAGTCGAAATGCCACAACGTCCTTCTAATAATAATAACACGTCAGATAGAATCTGACTAGATACTGTACAGGACGCATCTTCCAATAACACAAGCACTACCTTTGACACGCAAAATGTTGTTCACGAAAATGTAATTACTTTTGACGACATCAGAGACACTCTTTTGCAGGAAAGACCAGTTGTTCAGAAATCCATTTCACATCCTATCATCGAAATTAAAATTGGTTCATCGAAATTTTCAGCAGTAATTGATTCCGGATCACCTATATCAGTAATAAATGAGGAGACTTTCAACGAGTGCAACAAAGAGAATACGTATCCTACATTACCATTAGGCAAAATGAAAGTAAAAGGAGCAGTATCGAGTAAAGGTGTAGACGTTAAATTACAGACGCATTTATCATTTTGTATTGGAGGTCATACTTTCCACTCAAATTTTTGGATTGTTCCTTTATTGACAACAGACGTTATTTTAGGTACTAATTTTCTCGTACAACACGACGCAGTGGTTGATTTTCAAAATTCCTACTTAATGCTAAAGGATGAAAATGTACAATTGGCTTTAGAATTTCAGCACTCATTATCTGCAGAAGAACAGACAATTAACCGCACAGAGGTTATTTCCGTATCACGTGACATAGACTGTAATCCCACATTGTTCACTGATACGTACGTACACAACTATAATACTCCAGACGAAACTGACTACGACGTAATACAGATGATTTCTGATAAGGTTAAAGAGAGCAGTGCAAATACAGACGATGAACGCACGCAGCTACACGAAATTCTTTTACAGCAAGCTCCAGTTTTCGACAACATTCCTGGTACTATGTCCGATTTTATGTATGAATTTCAAGTGAAACAGCACGACACATTTAAAGCAAAGCATTAACCCATTCCATATATCCACAGAGAACAGGTTAAAAAAGAATTGCAGGATATGCTTGATCAAGGAATTATTGAACCGGCATTTAGTCCGTACATAAACCCGTTATATATTGTTAAGAAAAAAGATGGCTCACTTCGCCTTGTACTTGATTCACGTCACATTAATGACATTATTATTAATGAAACTGATCGACCACAGACATTAGAGGAACTTCTACAGAAATTTCACGGTACGGCTATTTATTCTACACTAGATTTGAAATCGGGATTTTGGCAAATTCAACTTCATCCGAATTGCAGAAAATACACAGCATTTCTTTGTTTTGGCGACTGTTATCAATTTTGCAAATTACCGTTCGGCTTAACTATTTCTTCTGCAGCTTTTATTCGCGGTTTGAACACAATACTTCCGACAGAACTTAAAGACAGAATTACGACGTACGTAGACGATATTCTTATTGCAGAAGCTAACTGGTCTGAACACAATGTGATTTTAGAACAACTGTTGCAAACTTTTCATGCACAAGGACTCACAGTTAATCTTAGTAAATCGCACTTTGGCAAAACTTCTATAAAATTTCTTGGACACGTAATTTCAGCAGAAGGCATTGCGCCTGATCCGGAAAAACTTCACGGTCTACGTGACATTACTATTCCTACGACAAAAAAACAACTACGCAGTTTTTTGGGCTTAATTAACTTTTTTCGTAAATTTATTCATCACTCTGCTTTAGACACACCCAGATTATGCCAATTAACAGGTAAAAACACTATTTGGTCATGGGATAAGCAAGCACATTCTGAATTCATGAACCTGAAACATGCTTTGTTGAATGCACCACTTTTATCGCACCCAGACCTTACCAGAAATTTTTCCATTGCCACCGACAGTTCTAACACCGCTTTAGGCGTACATATTTTTCAGGAAATAGAAGAAGATGGCTCTACAGTAATTAAAAACATCGCATTTGCAAGCCGCATTCTGTCACCTGCTGAACGAACTTATTCCGTTACAGAATTGGAAACATTATGTGTTGTATGGGCTTTTACGAGATTTCGGCACTTTCTTTATGGCAGACATACCACCGTCTACATAGACCACAGAGCGATACAATTTTTACTTTCGGCTAAATTCACTCACGACAGATTAAGCAGATGGAAACTTTATTTACAGGAATTTAATTTTACAATAGTTCACATTCCCGGCACACAAAATGTTATAGCAGACGCACTATCGCGTTCTCTGAGCAACAATCAGCAAGACGTAGCAACCAACTTCTGCAAAGCAAATTTCAGTGTCATGTACATTCAACAAGTTGCATTTGAAATTTTTATTTCGTCGTCATTACAGGACATATCACTAGAACAAAATAAAGACAGCGTGTGGAAAGAAATTAAACACCTTTGGCAAGATAGGAATAATGTTACGATTAGAAACCATTACACTGTACGCAATGACATTCTGTTTCGCCGCTCTCATCCTGACAGCAACAACTGGTTATTATGCATTCCTGACGAACTGGTTAACAAATTGACCTGGTACACTCATTTAAGTTACGCACATTACGGAGCAAGAAAATGTTTTCTTATACTGAGACAGAACTGTTATTTTACCAACATGGAAAAACGTATACGACGAATTTTAGCGTCATGTAAAATTTGCCAGAAAGCTAAGTCAGACACCACTTCACATATTCCTCCATTATATCCCATTATACCTGTTAAATTAAGACATATGGCTGCAGTAGACACTTTTGGTCCAATTCCGAGAACTAACAGAGGTTTTTGCTACATCTTTGTCGCTGTTGAGCTCACTTCAAAATTTGTTACTTTCACTCCGTTACGCAAAGCTACTGCTAAAACTGTTTCGAAAGCATTTGTAAAACATTTTCTATTTCATGTAGGGCATGTGTTGAAAGTAATTTCCGATAATGGATCACAATTTCGTTCTGCTACATGGACACGTATGTTACGAGCTAGAAACATTTCTCCGATTTATATATCCAAGGTCCATGCATCTTCGAACCCCTGTGAAAGATTAATGAAAGAAATTGGTAAGCTGTGTCGAATATACTGCCACAAAAGACATATTGATTGGGATACACACATACTGTCATTCCAAGATGTAATTAATTCCATTCCAAATGAATCCACTATGCTATCTCCGTCTGTTATACTGAAAAACGTTGAACCACCAAACAAAATCAAAGAATTAGTAAACTTCCCTACCTGTCGTCGACTAAGACACCACGAAATAATTGACATTGCGCTGAACAACATCAAACGTGCCGCAGAGCGCCGGAGAAGACAGCAAAAACAGGTTTGTAGACGCCGAGACTTTCACGTTGGACAGAAGATATTAGTACGTACACACTATTTATCCAGCAGAATAAAAGGTAAGTGCAATAAATTTGAACTTCTATACGCAGGTCCATATCGGATTCGCAGCATCCCTCACCCCAATGTTGTACACGTCGAAACTTTGAGAACCAGAAAATCGAAAGGCAACTACCATTGGTCAAATATTAAACCATTTATTGAATGAAGACACTTTATGATTCAACACACTATGATGCCATTTACTAATTTTCTTTTATGACCACTTATGCAATTATATTCACATTACAAATTATTGATGATTATCGTATTTTTCTTGGCAAGTGCCCGGCAAGGTAAGGTTAGCAGGTCGCTTTTCTTGTCGTTACACATCAGACCGTGCACATTTTCCATTTTTTTGTGTGTATGATTGTATTCCAGTTTTGTTTGTATGCACTGTGAAATAGTTAAGATATGACACACACCAGTTGACTTTGACATTTTTGTTGCCCTATGACATCTCAAGATCGTGACTGTTTTACATTTTTTGCTGCTGCATTGTATTATTCTCTGTACATTTTGCCTTTGAACACTGTCTATGCTTTTGACATATTACGTTTTCTGTCATGTTATGCTGTATGCTTAATTGTGTCACCATAAACCAGTCATTATTTAGTGGGTATATGATTTAAATGCAAGACATTAATCTCTGTTCATCAATTTCAGAAAGAAATGATGCGTGTAAGAAATAAATTCAACAGAAATGGGAATTTCACCTACGGAATAAACGAAAGAAGATGCAATAACTTTATGAGGAAGAGTAAATGGATCAGGATTAACAAGCATTAACAAGCATATACTATACTCATCGTAGAATAGCAGTCTTAACTAATTTTTCTTTCAGAGTACAAGGTGATTGATGCAGGCTGTCAGACAGAACTACACATCTTAGTTTTAGTGATGAAATATGCTAGAGATAAGGAATAGTTGTGTAATGAGTAATGAAGTGATTTTTTGCAGATGATAATGAATGCTGATGAATAATGATGAAGAATATGCTACTATGAATAATGAAGTTTTTCTTTGCAGGTGATGATGATAATGGAGTTTTGATGATATGGATAATGAAGTTTTCTTTGCAGATGAGGATAATGTTGAAGTTATATTTAGGCTATGTAGTTATTTAAGTATTTGTTGCAGTTCCTTTTGACAGCAGGTGTTATATTGCATAGTATAATGACTGAAGATTTTGGAAAGGACAGCTATGGAACACATTTTTTATACACATTTCACTACCTGTTAATTCGAAGTTCACTACTTTTCAGCATAAAATGCATTTCTCTTTTCAGCTTGATAATCCATTTTTATATATTTTTTGCAGGAGAAATTATTTATGAGATTAATGTGCTACAAGCATTTGTTCATTAAATCTATGAATGTGGTTACATATACTCTACTTGTTTCATAATCTTGCCACAGCTGACTTATAACGGATGACGTTACACATTTTCATTTATACCAACAACCCAGAAGCAAATTCTTCTCTCTTGCTTTCCCCCATAATTACCCGACGCAATGCATTGCTAACAAAAAATTTATTAACAGACCCAAATAATGATACCAGTTTAAGAGAGTTCTGAGTAATGCTGATCAGCAATGAATAATATGTCACTTGGAAAATAATTAATTAATTATACTATGCTTTGTAACTGGAAAAGAATGTGATTGTTTAATAATGCTTTGTAATTAGGAAAAAGCTAATGATTCTTACTATATTGAAATGACAAATGATTAATTATGCTTTGTAACTGGAAAAGAATGTGATTGTTTAATAATGCTTTGTAATTAGGAGAAGGCTAATGATTAATACTGTATTGGAATGACAAATGATTAATTAATTATGCTATGCTTTGTAATTGGAAAAGAATGCGATTGTTTAATAATGCTTTGTAATTAGAAGAAGGCTAATGATTCTTAATTATGCTTTGTAACTGGAAAAGAATGTGATTGTTTAATAATGCTTTGTAAGTAGAAGAAGGCTAATGATTCTTAATTATACTTTGTAACTGGAAAAGAATGCGATTGTTTCATAATGCTTTGTAATTAGGAGAAGGCTAATGATTCGTACTATATTGAAATGACAAATGATTAATTATGCTTTGTAACTGGAAAAGAATGAGATTACTATTGAAATGACAAATAATTAATTAACTATGCTATACTTTGTAACTGGAAAAGAATGCGATTGTTTAATAATGCTTTGTAATTAGGAGATTATGCTTTGTAACTGGAAAAGAATGTGATTGTTTAATAATGCTTTGTAATTAGGAGAAGGCTAATGTTTAATACTATATTGGAATGACAAATGATTAATTAACTATGCTATACTTTGTAACTGGAAAAGAATGCGATTATTTAATAATGCTTTGTAACTAGGAAAAGAAGGCTACTGATTCTATGTAAAACAATTAATGTTACTCATTGTATATACATTTCGTCATTTGCTGATATGTTCTGAACTGCAGTGCATGTGCACTCATGTCACTTGTCAACATGATTTTTTGCCATTCTGTTTATTTGTTCTGAAAATGCTAAAGAATTTTTTCAGTGCGTGTGCACTTTGTTATCTGTCAAATAATTTGTGTATACAGTTTTCTGATTTGCTACTATGTTTTGTACTCATATCTTGTCTTTGTCTGAAATGTTTTGTACTCGGTGCATGTGCACAACATTTAATTCATGTATCTAAATATTCTGTAAATTGTACAAGTTGATTAATTAAAGAAAAAATTTTGCCGCGCTTGGCAAGTCCAAATGACTCACCATCGCTGCCAAAATTTTGCCCCCCCCCCCCCAGTGGAGGGATATGAAACACGTATGTTGTGTGGCGGCGATGGCGAGGCATTGCAGAGTCTCTGACCAGAGAGCCATTTATCGTGGCTAGTCTGCGCTTGACCGGGCGAGAGTTGCGAGCGGTACTCTGTCAGTAGTTGTCGTGCAGTACAGTTGCGAGCAGCAGTCAGTGGGCAGTCTGTGAGCAGTGCAGTCTGTCGGTAGTAGCAGCCCAGTGCAGTTGTGTGATGCAGTCTGTCAGTAGCAGTAGGCAGTGCAGTCTGTCGGCAGTAGTGGTCTAGTGCTGTCACGGTCGCGAGCGGGACGCAGTCGCAGGCGTCGACATGGGTCTCTGGTCAAGGTGCTGAATGAGGTATATTGTTAATTAAGGTAACCATCAGATAATGTAAAGTTTATTTATTGTAATTCATTTTCAACAAGTGCCCCAATAATAATTTTGATTTCAAAGCAATATTTTTAACAAAAGAACTATTTAATTGAACGAACGATTTCCTTCCATTTCCTTTAAAGAAAAGTTTCAGTTAAATTTCAAAAAAAAAAAATATATATATATATTACTTGCGATGCAGTTCCTCCAAGCCGTGGCCAACAATAAGAGCAGAAATTTGACATGCAGTTTCAATGAGGTAAGAAATTAATTATGATTTTTTGCACAGGGCCAAAGACCGATATTTTGGTTTAATTGAGTTTACATTGTCACTGAAGTCTCATTAGCATTGAATTGTTTTTCATTATTTTCGTGACAGCTTACACCTTGAGTCAGATTGCGATTCTCATTTTTATTGTCATTAAATTTAATTGCTAGGGAGGTTACGCTTGGCTCCCATTCATTTATTATTTCTGTCTTTTAAAATTTCGGTGGGGAGGTTACACAGTTGCTTTACATCAGTAAGAGCACGTTGATTCGCAGCAGTCGTAAGTGGACGTGCACTGCCCGGCTGAAGAAGCACTTCACCATTTTCTCGAAGAAGTGGCAATACTATAGTGATAACAGCCAGTAAAGTGTAGCGGGCAGGCAGTGGTTACTTTGCGCTGCATAATCACTAAACGTGACTGCGAGATGTAACCGACTCCACGCACCCCCCCCCCCCCACCCCTCCACCCCCCACCCCCCCCCCAACCCCCCACCCCCCACCCCCCACCCCAATACCATAAAGCCTGGGATGGGACCTGTGTGTCATGGGCGAGTGCATTTCAGAATAGGGGGCTCACAAGGTGTACGCCTTACACGTTTATGTCCATCACTGGCAAACAGACAGCACCTACTCTCATCACTGAAAATAACAAAGTGCCATTTCACTCTTCAGTCAACTCTATCATGACACCAGAGTATACGTGACTGGCAGTGTAGTTGTCAGTGCTAGACTGGTCGGAGTCACACGTAATCTTAATAATCCTGCTGGAAGCAGACGGTTCCCATTGGTCCCTGATGACACAGCAGGTGCAACATGTGTCCGGATTTTGTCCCTGGACGATGTTTGGTCGACCATCGCTGCTCGCACAAAGCGTCGATCTTTACGTTCGTCTGTACTACACGGAGGTCCGTAGCCTAGTCTACAGCGGTGGGAATGTTCCACAGACCACTGATGAAAGTAGCGGCACACCACTGATATGTTACACCCGACATTTGCAGCAATCCGTCGATACGTCCATCCACCTTCCTACAGCTCACAAAAAGACCACTATCAAACGGCTGAAGCTGTTCGACATGATTATATACTTCGTGGTGGGTCATGATTGTACCGTAGATAAAGGTTGCAAATACTGTTCACCTCTAAACTCAGCTTAGTTACTGCCCCCAGAGTCAAAGCAGAGGGCGAACAGACAGGCCTCCTGAGCGCCAGCTGATCGCCTAAGACAGTGACAAATATATCACTAGCATTACGAACTGTCAGTATGTACACATTGTCTCCCAGTGCCACTGGACACAGTCCTTGAGGTCTTGCATTTTCTTTGTGCCAGTGTATTTAATTTCCCTGCCACTCGGTAACAAACGGAATGTCGCATCCGCTCCTTTTTAAATGTTGTCATTTTAAATTACTGGAAACACATAATGAAATCATGAATACTCTAATACATCGGAAATGCAGATAAACTGTCAATACGACGTCTTCGTACAAGACTTTAGGTTTATGATTACTACCTTCTGAATGCCTTTGAAACATGGGTGTGAGAAGTGGACATTTTTGAGGTCTCGCGACCACTATAGATAGAGACGACTTTTCCTGACAATTGTTGTGTGTCCATAATGTTGTCTTGGTTACTAATTGTGTTGAACCCTGTGCATTCTTAGAAAACCTTGCAGTGGATCCTCTGGACGTAGGTGTGAATTGTGCGAGAAATTTTAGAATAGTCTAGTGTCCCGTTGCAGCTCGGACACCTACTTCGCAGTGAACTTCTAAAAGATAATAAGGAAAGTAAGGTTGTAAGATTAGACAGCTTTTGGGCAATCCAAACACGGCTTAATATTCGTGATTTGTGTTTTAGCTTTGACATTGCTGTATTTTTTCTTTTTTTGTCGACTTGCGAAGATTGAGATATTCTTATTAACACCTGCCTTGCAGAGAAGTTTTTACGATGTGTGTCAGTTTATAACGGAAATAGTGATATAGATATCACTGGATCCCGCTACCACAAGTGACCACTCAGCGAGGACCTGAATTTAAAATGGCCGTCCTCGGTGGCCGAGCGGTTCTAGGCGCTTCAGCCGGAACCGCGCGACTGCTACGGTCGCAGGCTCGAGTCCTGCCTTCGGCATGGATGTGTGTGATGTGCTTAGGTTAGTTAGGTTTAAATAGTTCTAAGTTCTAGGGGACTGATGACCTCAGATGTTAAGTACCATAGAGCTCAGAGCCATTTGAACCATTTCTGAATTTAAAATGTCAGTCATATCTCACGACAACAACTTGTAACAATCACAATCACTCGTTGGAAATTTCATGAGCATACACATATGTGGAAGATATATTGCATTATAACAATGGCAATTAATACTCTGCTCTAAACCTATTTCCCGTTTACGAAACAGGCCCGACTTCAGATTTACAAAAGGGTATTCACTTGATATTTCCCGCTCGCTGACACTCATCAGCCAGAACATTATGGCCACCGACCTGCTATCGATATAAACTTGTCCAGGCAATAGCCGCGTCACCTGGCGAGAAATGACTCCTAGTCAGAGGCACTCACGGTGCATGTAATACCAGTGAGCGTGCTGTCCGTGCGTAGAATAGGCCAGAAACGCGATGTATCTAATTTTGACCGAGGGCAGCTTGTGATGGTCCGGAGGGTCGGCACGAGCATTTCGGAAATTGCACGACTTGTTGGATGTTGGTGGGAAGTGTGTTCAATATGTGGCGGAAACTTCGTCCAGACGTCATTGGGTGGGGCGGCGACCACTCATTATAGATGTCGGACGTCGTAGGCTGGGGAAACTGGTTCAAACTGGTTCAAAATGGTTCAAATGGCTCTGAGCACTATGGGACTTAACATCTGAGGTCATCAGTCCCTACAACTTAGAACTACTTAAACCTAACTAACCTAAGGACATCACACACATCCATGCCCGAGGCAGGTTTCGAACCTGCGACCGTAGCGGTCACACGGTTCCAAACTGAAGCGCCTAGAACCGCATGGCCACACCGGCCGGGGAAACTGGTAAAACAGGACACGCAGCGAACTGTGACAGAACTAACATCAGACTTTAACGCTGTGCAGAATACAAGTGTATCTGAACACACAGTGTATCAAACACTCCTAACGATGGACCTCCGCAGCCGACGACCCATGCATGTTTCAATGTTACTGGTACAACTTTAAAAACAAAGTGCAGGGAGAAACTAAAATTAACTTTGGTAAAATTATAGCAGTTCCTGTACTATTTTTACGGAAGTGAGGCCTGGACGGTTACTAAGCGACAGAGAAATTAGATTCAAGCATCTGAACAGAGATTACAAAATGTAAAATGACACACAAAATTAGATTGTATCAAATGTGTACGTGTTATAAAAGACCTAAAAGCTGAAGCAGTAGATGATGTACTAGATGAATATAGAGTTAAGTGGAAGGGCTACGTAAGCAGATTGCCAGGACACGGATTAACAGTACAAGACATGGTATATGTACCACATAGGAGAATAAGTTTTGGAAGACCCGAGAAGAGATGGGATGAATAAATCTGACCCACGAAGACGGAATAAGCTTCACACCTAATTCCTGAAACTGAAGCTAATTGTGATCAAATAAGCAACTGGCTACAGCATTGGTAGTGGTGGAAGCTACTCGACCTTGTATGAAAATAGATGATAGATATTACTGTTGTTTATTATAACGCATACGTTCCCAACGGGCAGACGTAACAATTCACTTACAGCCGGTTACGCTGGGTAGATATGTGTCTTATCGATAAGAGTGATTCCTTGCTCTTGTAATTCGATAAATGTTCAAGATACTATTTAAGTGTTGTTAATCATTTCACTGGTAGTAGATGAAATCTCGACATAGTATGCTATTTTTATCAACCAAGTTTCCATGGCCGTAGCTGAGGAGTCAGTGTGGGTGGATGCCAACCGAATTGGCCCGGGTTAGATTACCGGCCGAGTCTGGAGATTTTCTGTTCGGGGAGTAGGTACTGCGTTGTCCTCAGTGCTGTTATTCTGGGGGAACGCTGGGGGATGCGTACCCCTAAACTTTTTTGTCGACAAAGTAACTTTTTATGATGTTGAGAATTTGGAAGGGTGCCAAAGATTTATTTCACGGACATAAATTTTTTTTCATTTTTTCGTGTTGGTAATTGCAATACGAACGATTCCAGTGCAGTTTTTGGTGGGAAAAGCGATGTCATTGACTGTTTCAAGCATTTCGAATCTGGGGGAACCGTTCTCAACAACCGAATGGCTGGCAGCCAGTTCGACAAGCATGCAGTGCCCTCGCCCGTTAATAGTGGGCGATGGTAATGCTAAACGGATATGCGTACGCTCTAACGCCAAGCTACCGATAGATGTCTCTATGGTCCCGCTACCATAATCCTTCGCGATTCGTTGCCATCTTTGTTTTGTTCTTTATTCGTTTGCGTTTGCTGTTCCAGTTTTGTTGGTTATTCGAAGTTTTACAGTGTGTCCTGTCTTTCGTTGCAACTTTTCAGTTAAGTTGGAGGTGAGAGATGAGCAGAAAACTAACAAACTATTTTTCTTGTTCTCCCGCATCTAAAAAACCAAAAACTGTCAATTTTGTGTGCGAGTGAAAAGCCAGGAAGTTCAACATCAGTGGATGACAAAAGTGAAACTGTAAACCTGAGCACTAAACCTACGTGTGGAAATGCAGTGAACGAACATGTGCATGATAGAAAATTAAATGATCGTCCAGAATGTTGGACTTTGGAACAATAAATCGCATTTTGTGAGAAAAATGACTAGTTGATCGTTTCAAACAAAAAACTTGGCTACAGAATTTGCAAAGAAGTAGGAAGTTTAGGCATGGAAAGAAATAAACAAGGCATGAACATGGCACGGCCTTGAGATACAGTAACTGTGTCATCTTCAGGTGGTTCCAGAAAAGAAAAAATGGTTTCTTTGCGAAAAAAAATATTTAAACATAAAGTTCCACTCATCAAGCTGCTGCCCAAATAATACTTCGTGCCAAACAGAAGACTATTGAAAATGACGTCATAGCTAAAAGCAGATGGGTTGTATCCCATGCTTCAGTTGTAAGCAATTTTCACTGCATTACATCCAATGTCGGAGTACCCTCAAACTTTTTTTTTAGAAAAAAAGCACTGGTTGTCCTCATTGTCATATCGTCATCACCGACCTGCAAATCCCCTAAATGGCGTCAAGTAAAAAGGAGGGCCGCCACACGAAAGAAAAAAAGAAAGTCAGCATTGTTTTAGCGCCACGACGTGTGAGATCGACGTTGAGTGGCTGATACAGTTCTGTTCCACTGAATCCCTAAGTACGTTGATTCTGCACACGTGAGTAATGAGTGTCGAATGTGATGTAAGTAAGATAATGGTGTATGTGTCACCCCACGTTTACGTAACTGATCTTATCGGGTATGATACTTCCAATAACTGTTGAAGTGTTTATCTTCTCAGAATCCAAGTTAGCCAATCGATATCATGTCATTGAAGAGCAGCAATATTTCACAAAAGGAGTTTCTTTCAGAGCTAGGCTTAGCTCCGACTTCGATCTCACAAAAAAATTAGAAACATCAATATACAATTTCTTTCTTTCTTTCTTTCTTTCCTTTTCTTGTAGTTATCCCGTCCTTTACATGTCCACCTCTTCTGGATTAGGCAAATTTTGTAACATTACTAGCTGAGAAACCCAATGTTCCATGAGTATTCATTCCAGTCTTCTATTAATCCATTTCTTCCTCCCTCCCCTCTCGTCCATCTCGTCCCCCCTTTCTCTGTCCTCCACTTCCTCCCCCTCTCTCTGTCCATCTCCTTCTCCCCTCTCTCTGTACATTTTCTTTTTCCCCCTCTATCTGTTCCTCTCGTCCCGCCCCTGAAAGTACAGAAATAAACGTATTACAGAAGATTTATCTCCTCCCTCCCCTTTTCTGACAATTTCCTCATCCCCACTCTTTCTCCTCCACCTCCTCCTCCTCCTCCTCCTCCTCCCCATTTCTCTGTCGCTCGTCACGCTATCATCCCCATCCCCACCTTAATAGGTGGTTGACGGTTTTTTCTATATATTAAGTATTATGTGTACCAAGTTTGGATGAAACCCATCCAGGGTCATAAGAGATGAAATTGAACATATGAGTATGTGACATAGTATCTAAGAAAAATAACTCACCACGAAGGAATTGTTGGAATGGGCCAGAAATCGGTAGATGTAATTTACACATACAGATGTACAAACAAATGATCACAAAAAAATGGTTCAAATGGCTATGAGCGCTATGGGTCTTAACTTCTGAGGTCATCAGTCCCCTAGAACTTAGAACTACTTAAACCTAACTAACCTAAGGACATCACACACATCCATGCCCGAGGCAGGATTCGAACCTGCGACTGTAGCGGTCGCGCGGTTTCAGACTGTAGCGCCTAGAACCGCTCGTCCACTCCGGCCGGCCAAATGATTACAGCTTCACAAACATTCGATGATTTATTCCAGAGAAAGCGCTTCACAAACTGAGGAAGTCAGTAACGCGATGGTACACCTGTGGTTCTTGTGCAAGCAGTTATTCAGCTTGGCACTGATTGACAGAATTGTTGGATGTCCTCCTGAAGGATATTGTGTCAATATCTGTCCAACTGGTGCATTCGACAGGCAAAATCTCTAATGGTTGGAGGGCCTTGCCCAAAATGTTCGAAAGGTTTAGTTTGGGGAGAAATCCGTCGACCTTGCTGACCAAAGTAAGGTTTGGCAAGCACGAAAACAAGCAGTAGAAACTCTCACAGTGTACAGGTGGGCATTATCTTGCTGAAATATACACCCAGGATAGCTTTCCATGAAAGACATGTAAGGCAACAAAACAGGGCTTAGAGTATCGTCTGCATACCGCTATGCTGTAACTGTGCTGTGGATGACAACCAAAGCGGTCCTGCTGTGAAATGAAATGGCACCCAAGACCTTTTCTCCTGGCTGTCAGGCGGTATGGCAGTCACGTTAGTATCGCACGGCTGTACAGAACGTCTTAAGACACGTCTTCGAAGTGGAATCTCATTGAATGGTGTAAAATTGTCTCCAGTGATGAGTTCCACTTCGATCTGAGCCCCGATAACCAGCAATGACCAACCTAACTGCCACCTGCCAAAAGGCCTGACAGTCATGTGTAATTGTCTCGGGTGTCATTTCATTCAACAGCAGGACCCCTTTATTTGTTATCCGCGCTACCCTTACAGCGTAGCGGTACGTCGAAGATATTCTACTCCCTGCTCTGTTGCCCTTCATAGGAAACCATCTTGGAATTACATTTGAGCAAGATAATGCGCACCCACACAAGGAGAGAATTTCTGCGACCTGTCTTAGTGATTACCAAGCTCTGTCTTGGCCAACAAGGTACCTGAATCTCTACCCAATTGAGAACGCTGGGAGCTTTATGGATAGGGCCCTCCAACCATTTCAGAGCTGTGACGATCTAAAGCGCCAGTTGGACAGAATTGGGCACGATATCCATCAGGAGAACATCCAACTACTCTATCAGTGCCAAGCCGAATAATTGCTTGCATAAGGGTCACACGTGGACCAACGCGTTATTGACTTCTTCAACTTGTGAATCTATTACTCTTGAATACCTCATCCATTTTTTCTGAAACTGTAATTATTTGGTGTCTGTACACGTACAGCACTACCGACTTCTGTCTTACTCCGATAATTCCTTTTTGGTGCCTTCGTTTTTTCATTCTCGTGATCTGGGTGACAGCACAAATAAGAAAGAAATCGCACTTCACACCTTTAAAAGTATTCCACGTCAACGAAATACATGAATGTTTTCGAACGTTTTTAGGTTACCTCGTCTCATCCAACACCCCACCCTGGTGATAGTGGGGAATCTTAATCCTACAGTATAAGTCATGTACCTATCAAATTTGGTTGAAAATTCTCCAAATGTTCCTGAGTTATTCTTCAATGTCACCCCCTTCTCATTGCGACCCCAATGGCAAGCATGTGGTTCTTTACCCCACAGTACTTCTCTCCAGATGGTAAGTAACCAGGAAAGTTACGATTTTTTAAAGAATTTTACCCCCTGATTAAAACAGCTTAACGGTTCTGATTATTTTACAAATCAGTTAATGTTAAATATTTGACTTTCTGCAGGTAAGAGAGAAAGAGTTTAGAACAAGTTTTAAATTATGATTAAGGTTTGTTGGAAGTCGCGAAGTGCTCTCATTATCAAACACTGAACGAATATACTCTTGGTACTTGCGAGTGATTGGTAACGCTTCAATTTCTCCCCTGCCCCAACCTATTAGAGGTAGGTGATTCTTATTCACATCGTTCACATGGCTCTAAGTACTATGGGACTTAACATCTGAGGTCATCAGTCCCCTAGACTTAGAACTACTTAAACCTAACTAACCTAAGGACATCACACACAGCCATGCCCGAAGCAGGAATCGAACCTGCGACCGCAGCAGCAGCGCGGTTCCGAACGGAAGCACCTAGAACCGCTCGGCCACAGCGGCCGGCCCGATTCTTATTCCCACAATGCTTCCTTTCTTCTTTTCATATAGTAAGTGATATTTAATCCAAGTTTGGTTGAAATGGATCCAGTGGTTTAGATGCAGATGTAAAAAATCCGTACATATTTATAACATACACAGACAACGATACAACTTAATGGTTGGATGTTTTTTCTGACGCCACAGTCGTCAAATTAACCTAAGTGTTGGAAGTCGTGAGCACCATCGTTCTGTTAATCGCGTCAGCTTTGTTGCGTATATTACATTTTAACTGTCTGTGTGTCGTATTCAATAAGTCTGAATGTGGGGACCAGCCGTGCATTTACCTGAACTTGGCTCGCCGCTATATCAGCCAAAGTTCGTCAATCCGCCGCACGGAATCGATCCGGACTTGCCTGACCTCCATGTCATGTACCATGTTACACCTTACGCAATACGAGCAGGTCAAACGTGAAGTGTTCACTCATGAACCAAAACATTATGACCACTTGCTTAATAGCAGGTCTACCTTTTGAACGTAATACAGCAGCGATTCTGTGTAGCACGTCTTAGAAAAGGTTTTGGTAGGTTTCCGGAGACGCGTGGCACCAGACATCCACGCACAGGTAACGTAACCCATAAGTTACGGACCGTTGGTATTTGGGAGCGGAGCTGGCTTCCGAATTCGTCAGAGTTGAGTTCCATCGAGTTCAAATCAGACGAATTTGGTGGCCAAGACATCAACGTGAGTACACTGTCATACTCCTCAAAGCACCGAAGTAGGATTCTGGTCTTGTAATAGGGACAGAACTCCTGATGGAAGGTGTCATCGCCGTCAGGGAAGACATCAAGAATGAAGGTAGACAGTAAAGTTCACGTAGCCCATAGCTGTCATAATGCCTTCGATTACTACCGTAGGTCCTTGGAAGCGCAGAAGAATATCACGTATGGGATAGTCCGCAACACGTTTCCATTTCACCACGGCCCAGTCTAGATGATGCCGTGCCTACTGCAGTTGTAACTGACGATGTCGTAAGATCAACATACCAAAACGTACGGGTCACCTGCTGCAGAGCTTCATGTTCAGCAATGAGCCGTGAACTTTGTGATCTGATCACTTGTGATTCCATCTGCTTTGCACTCTGTCTTCATATCAGCCACACAGATCATATCCTATAGCGGGCAAGCCTCCAAGCTGCTAGTTCTGTGATGAGGCACGAATGTGCATCATCTTCTCGCCTACTCATAGTTCCGCCGTTCTTCAACCACTTTCCATTTAATTCTCGCGACAGCTGCATGCGAACAACCGACTAGCCTTGCCGTTTCCGTTGAGCGTGTTCTCAGGCGTTGGGTGATATAAATCTGCCCTTGCCAAAGTTACTTGTGTTAGTGGCTTTTCCCATTGGCAGCTTGGCTTGTATCGTGCCTAGGATAATTCTCCTGCTCTCGTTATATGCAGTTATTGGAGCGTCAGATTCCCTAACGCTTTAACGGGCCACTACAGGGATTCAGGGAGACGAGTTCACTTCAATTCGAATTCTCATATCCAGCTAGGTGAATACACACGTTAAGAAGGCATTTAGAAAACGCTATCGCACTTGAACGTGAGATTTACTCTAGATACAGACAGAAGAGATACGTTTCGGGATAGCAGTGACTTCAGGAAGGGCGTCCGGCCAACAATTGTCACCATCATTGACAAAAGCTATATAACAACGCTGATCCCGTAGGGGAAGAGGAAAAGACGAAGACGAAGAAGAAGAAGAAGATGACTGTGTCACACGCCCGCAACGCCACCAAGCGGCATTCAGTCTCGTGAAGGGCAACTGTCATTATCACTGTTACAACGTAGTTTGTCACCTTTTAGAATGCAAAACTACCAAAACTGACACGCTTAGAACGAGCAAGCCACCATCAGAATTACTCTATAAGAATTTATAAAAGCCATAAAGATAAAAATAGGAATAAAAATATTAAAAATTCGTGGTCAATCACTTGCAACTGTATCTTCCTAAAACGTGTTTCGCCGTCATTCCTCCAATCGGTAAACTGAACTAGCATGAATAGACGCATGCAGTCAGTGAACATCGGCTGTCACAGCACCTGGAAAACATCACTACCAAAGCGGAAAAGTTACGGTGTTCAGTCATGAATCCTACAACAGCGGATATTTTGAGATATAGTAACTCTTGTAATCCAATTCGCTGAACACATTCCGTCATTTGCTGTCTGGTAGGTAGAGCGTTTGAAGCCCCTAAGAGTGAACAGAATAGAATGACTAAGCTGAATATTATAAGACAGCTAGTCAAAGCTAAAAGATACCAAGAAAATGTAGCGAATAAATTAACAAATAGGCAAAACCGCACGATGGGAAATGAGTGCCACGCCGAATACCACGATTCCGTATTTCGGCAATTTATCTCAGAAAGAAGCTAACACTTTCAAGCCGTTCAAAATCAATAACATGCTAAGATGTAAATTACGAAATAATTTAAAACTGGAGGTTTACGGTTTGATAAAGCTGGTATCTATTAAATTCTTTGTAACAGTTGTAATGCGAGCTACAGCGGTCACACTGGCAGGTCATTCAAGTTGAGATACAACGAACACAGGAGCGCTTTTGAGCTTAGTAACTTCGAAAAATCGGTCGTAGCCTTTACACATACATAACTGGCAAACTTTTTTGGGAATTTCAAGAACTACTCACAATTTTGAAGAAATTGGATGATGGTGGAAATTGGATCTACTTGAACAGTTTGAGACTAAGATCAATAATGAGAAAAGTGATAGTACAGAAACAAACATCTACGGAAGATGCAAACAACTTTTCTAAGAATATCGGTGTACGGTTAACTACCTTATTTACAGCAACACTGCTCATATTTAAGTGTGCGACGAGACTCGAACTCCTGGGCATATCCGTAGGGGTGTACATTATCTTTGATTATTGGTGAATGTAAGGTTCATTTATTATGCACACGAAGTTCTCAGTCGAACAACTGACATTCTTTGTATTCGGATGTGTCTCTCCTGGAGCTATGCGTGTCGCACACGGGAATAGCAGATGCTGTGACACAGCTTATATTCACGGACTGCGTACACCGGTTCATATTTGTTTATTTTACCTACTGAACGAATGATGCTGAAGCATTTTTTAGGAAGACACGGTTGCAAGGGATGTGGCCATGAATTTTTAATATTCTTATTTCTATTTTTATCTTTATCACTTTTATAAGGTACCTATAGAATAAATTAGATTATGAAAGACTGCCCCTTCCAGACGTGTTAGTTTTAGTGCTTGTGCATTGCGGAAAATGCTGAGCCTATGCTTTAACATGACCTCAAATCCATCATGAATAAAATGAAAGTGGTCGTAACGTTTTGGCTCATAAGTGTACCGCCCTAAACCTATTTTTGGTGGTAACATTTCGAAATCACTGACTACTGATTGCAGTCGGTTTTGTAGATACAGACGTCTTTAAATACAGACGTCTTTAAATACAGACGTCTTTACAAAATCATTCATAGTCTTTGCCAAAAAAGGAAGAGCCAGTGCAGAGGAAATATTCGAAGATTTTTAATACGCTCAGTGACGTTTCTGAATGTGAAATTTCCGTCTACATTACTTTTGGTGACTTTCGTTGTGACCTTTCACTTTCTGATTGCATTTGGAAGGATTTTGTTCGGCAACAACAATAGCTGGACACGAATTTATAAAAATAAAAGGAAAAATAATAGTGTGTGTCAACTGGTTCGTGGTGGATGGAGGTAGATGATTAGCAAGTTTTTCAGAGTTACCTTGAAAAATCGAAGTAAGGATTATGATACTTGTAATGGGTGATTATAATTAAAGTTTCAGTTTCAGAACGCTGTAAAGATTTTAAAAATACGTCAAATTTGAACGGAATATTATCTAAGAAAATTTATTGGAGAAAAACAACGAAATTTTTACCACTATATGGCACATAAGCGGCACGGTGTAGTTAGGTTCGGCTACAAATGACGGATGAATCGCAGTACGACGGATGTGATGAGTTGCACATTAAACCAACCATACTGTGCAATGTGCATTACAGCACAAGTTCTGCATTCAACAATTGTGGCACTATTGGGTAAGCTCATCCGTTACGCAAGATAGTACTACATCGGATGGGAAAAATCGCTTAAAAGCCAACAATTAAATGTTTTTAAATGTCGTGAGACTGGTACAAGACATGTCCAGTATGTTGTTCACCGCTTTTTACCACGAACTGAAACTGAGAAAAATCATGTTCGGAAAACACGTTCAGAATTCATAGCGCAGTGCGTGCCTTCCATTGAGCTACGTTTGTAATCGGAGCACTGAATACAGTATCTTCCAGATAACACCACAGTCATAAATAATATGGATTAAGATCAGGTGATATAAGCTGCAAGGCTGTAGGGAATTGACAGTTGATAATTCTAGCATCTCCAAAAGGCGTCTGCGACAGCTGCTTCACAGGCTGTGTAATGAACAGGGGACCGCCATCTCGCATAAAAAAGATCCTACCTACACGTACACGATGTGGAAGGGTTGGAATGATGTTGGTCGCAAAAGATTCTCATAGCGATTACCAGTAACAGTACAGGCAACAGGATTCACATACTTGAGCATTTACACGTTGTTCAGAAGTATCTGAACACTTTCTTGTGCCGCATTCACAAGTTTATATGAAACAGAAAATAGAGAAAGAACGGAAAGGAATGGTTTTGAATTTGTGACATTCAGCGGCATAGGGCATTCTGGTAATGTAATGGAGAAAGCTGAATATTTTGGCCAAACCGGGACACAAACACGGAAATACCACTTCTCAAGAGTGGTTGCTTTAACCGGTTTAGCCACCCGGACACAGTCCCTAAGCTAGTCAAATTTTCAACTTATTGCATACTGCAAAGCGGTCTCCCTCGTCCATTGCCACCTACTCGCAAATTACTGCTTCCCGTAAGAGTCAGAAGATATTTGTGTCTGCTCTAAGAACTACGTCAAGCAGCCGTCGCGCTCTTGCTGATATATGTACTGGAGAGCTGTCTGTTTTGTCATGACTGCCAGAACAGGCACTGACATGGGTGGTGCATACACGTACATGGGGAAAGAAAGGGAAAGAATGGAATGGGTGGGAATCCGAGACTTCAAGCTACACAGGGAATTGTGGTAATGGAATGGCGAAAGTCTAAAATTTGTCCAGGATTGGGGCTCGAACCCGGCTTTATCGCTTCTCAGGAGCGGTTGTTTTGATGAACTCATTTTTCTGTACCAACTGCCTACTATTTTTTAATATTTATCTTTCTTTTCTTTAATTTTTTTAAGGAAACAGAGCAGTCATCTTCAGGCCGGTGGAGGCAGGGTGGGCAGGGGCCGAAACCCAAGGCCTGGCCACAATGCCCCTCCTTCCTGTCCCTGAACTGGGCCAAAGAACACACAAACTGATGGTAACTGACTGGGGCGTGTAGTGCGGCCCGGTGAGACAAGATATGGCCTTTAATCGGCCGTATCAGGTGTTTAACCAGCACTGTGTGGAGGACGTCGTTTAGGCCGGAGATGGTTCTCAGTTGTTTCTGGAGGGTTTTTCGTACCATAACTCGGGCCACTCCTCAGGCTACCGTGAACGTGAACGAGGATATTTATTTCAACATTCTCGGCCACCAAGCGTTACATTTGCATGACGAGTATGTTGTGGACACAGTCCTCTTTTAGGACGACAAAAGTCAAAATTCTAGTGGTATATGCATAATTTGCTGGTTTTATGAACACTCGGACGCCCTATCGCACCTCAGATGGGCCACTAAATCACCAGAGCTTGAAGACTAGATGTATAGGACAATTTCGATCAATGGTTGATACGTAATACTCACTATTCCCACAATCTGGTAAATCTGCAGGATTTATCAGTGAGTTACATTAAATGTATTTGCAATTGGAATTATGGACGACCATAAGCTGCAGAATGGAATGACAATGAAAATTTGTGCCAAATTGGGACTCGAACCCGGATTTCCAGCTTATCGCGAGTGGTTGCCTTACCATTTGGCTATCCGTGCATGACTGCTGTTCAGACCCAAACTTCCTATTTGGTCAAGTATTTGTGTACAAACTATACTCATACATCCATTAAGTATATTCCCAAACAGATTCTAACGAGCTAGTGCTGGTTTGGTGTGATTTACCCCATCACTTAGGGCGCTAGGAGTGCTCTGAAAAGGAAAATTAAATCTTAAGTCGGTGAACCGAAGCCCTTCCAGGTGTGGAGATCGCAGCCACGCCAACTGTTAGACATCAAAAGAATAGCTGCCGTCAGTGTACCTAAAATATCAGTAAGTACGGGGAGGAAACACTGCTTTAGGAGAAACAACGATCTATTCCCTGTACAAAACAATTTATTACCTGGATTACCATACGCATTTGGATTCAAGATGTGGAGTGGTAATCTTAGAAAAATCATATAAAAACTAGGCAGATCGCGTAGAAAATTTATTAAGGTCGCTAGCAACTTAATATCGAAAAATATATTAAAAGTATTTCAACTGACATTGCTATCAAAACCAAAACTGTATACAGTGACAATATAAACTAAACTACTGTAGCTGGTTATTAATTCCCATCTTCCGGATTACTTCCTCAAATTTAAACGTCAAGATCGTACGTGAATTACGTGGCTGACATGGGCGTGAGGGAATTCGAATAGTAACTCGAGTCAATGCGTACCTGAAGTGACAGCACGCTGGTGACTTCAACATTTAATGCCAGAGCAATGCGTCATTTACTTTTCGCAGAATGCAGCTGTAATCTCGGTGGCAGTCACTTGTTGCGCTTGTTGCCTCACGTACCAGTTGGCCTGACAAAAATATGCTGGTCTCCGACTGAATTTAACAGTCTAATACTTCCCTGCGTTTCCATGAAGCGGAAAACTGTGTTGTATCCCTAGACAAGATATATGGCTTTGTACACTCGCCAAGACTGGACGACTTGGACAATGTTGCCCTCCAAAATTCTCTCAAGAATGTTAACTTCTCATATCCCCCACTATGGCTGACACACAGCTCCGTAAACCAACAAAATGTTCATAGAAAAATGTCTCGGTGTCACCACAGAACATTAAGTGCTCCATGCAACACACGATACCTCCAGAAGAGAGTGGTCCCAATTACCCCTACGTAACTGACTATATCTTCGGCAACTTCCCTCACTGTACCACAGCTTCGCTTCTTTCCACGACTGATATCGGCCAATGGGCGTGCTTGTTACTGTCCATCTCTTACTAGACCAGTAAGAATCCTCAAAATAAACTCCTGCGTATGCTGGCTTCTTCCTGTGCAACCAACGTTAGAGATTCCCTGCCTGCCCTCTCTAAGGCCTGATGCTCACCACGTGAAGCACACGCACTGTCTTCGGCAGTATCACGTGATTTTACAGTTTACGAAAGGCCTGTGACACTGCATTTCGTTCTTTCGTCTCGCGCAAATCCCAGGGTCGCGTTCACTCACCACTAATTGGCCTTCCTGCTGCGAGGGTCTCATGGCTCGCTAAGTGTATTTCCCTATCACACTTTTCGTTGTCAACTGGAAAGTCGCTTTCAATTAATTCAATTCAGTTCCATTCGCTGCCAAAGTATTGCGTATTTATCTGCGTGCTAAAAAGGTAGGAATTGTTAGTACCTTGTACATGCAAGTCACGTATATTCTTGCTACACTTCATACTATGCAAATTAGCCAATTGCGTTCAAAGTATAGCTCGTGACATATCAAAGGAATCGGCTTAATGAGTAGAGTCGATCAAACGAGGAAATTAACATATCAGGTGGTAACAATTACCCCGATACCTTACAGTGTGAAACATTTTACTTGAAAGTCATTTACCTGGTGTTGGTAGATATGCGTGCATGCCCGAAGGAAAATAGCATCATAATTCGGAATAACACAGGGACTGCAATGTCGTATTTATCCGCTGACACTGGGCAAGCTACTTCCAAGTCAAATGTCTCACGTATACGGGAATATACATAAAGGATGTACGAGTATAGGTTGTAGATGCATGGTTGACGACATATGGAAGTTTGGGTCTGGCCGTGGTCGCGCACAGATAGCGAAATTGTAAGACTATCACTCGCAATAAGAGGGAAATCCGGGGTCAAGTCCCAGTTCGGCATAAATTTTCACTATCGTCATTCCATTCTACAGCTGATGATCGTCCATATTCGCAGCTGTGAATACATTTAATGTATTTTATAACGGCTGTAGTCGTTGCACTGCCTGTTCCTAGGAACTTTGCATCGTAATTCAGGATAACACAGGCTCTGCAGTATCGCATTTGTCAGTGAGTAGCTTCAGCTGGATATGTCATACCTGGATAAACGTGTAGGCACTCTTCCTCCCACAGTTGAGACGGTGTTACACAGTATTGTTTCTGTGGGGAAGAGGCCACCAATTATATGTCCGCTGAGCTTATGCAATTCAACACTCACAAGAAGCACTATAGATTCCAGGACCACAGGGACAAAGACAGCTGTTAACTGGACACAGTATTTCTTTTAACTACATTGGTCGTAGGAAAACTGGTCTCCTATATTGTCTGTCCACGATCCTATTTAATTTACTGGATGTAGCACCATAGAAAGCAAACATCGTAATAGGCCTATCATCTCGTGACTGTTGAATAGCCGGCCGGTGTGGCCGTGCGGTTCTAGGCGCTTCAGTTTGGAACCGCGTGACCGCTACGGTCGCAGGTTCGAATCCTGCCTCGGGCATGGATGTGTGTGATGTCCTTAGGTTAGTTAGGTTTAAGTAGTTCTAAGTTCTAGGAGACTGATGACCTCAGTTGTTAAGTCCCATAGACCTCAGAGCCATTTGAACCATTTTTTTGATAACCCCCGAAGCTCGATGAGGCTGTTCGCGGATGCTAATATTGTTTACACTTATATCGGTTCACCAGAAAATTGTAGTGCAGTACAGGAAGTCCTGCATAAGACGTTACGTTTAGTGCAGTCACTGCTAGTTGACCATCAAGTTAGGGTGTTGTGTGATGTCCTTAGGTTAGTTAGGTTTAAGTAGTTCTAAGTTCTAGGGGACTGATGACCATAGATGTTAAGTCCCATAGTGCTCAGAGCCATTTGAACCATTTGACCATCAAGTTAATCAAATGTGGCGTATTGAGTGCAAAATGTGTCACGGCCACTGTTGTTCCATTACCCAATTGGCGAACAGTCACAAGAAGGTTTGAAAACTATTAAGTAACTAGGAGCTATAGTTGAAAGTGAAGCGACAATGTAAAACTACATGTAAGGTGTGTGTTCTTTCTATGGCCATGTTCCTGATACGCTCAGCCTCCCATTGTGAATGAGCTAACCAAAAAATCCGCTTCATGGAATTAGTATCCAGTGAAAAGAGAAGGGGTTCTTAGTGTGTCAAGTGATCATATCCTAAATAGTCAGGTTGAGCGATTGGGCGTTGTTTCCCGCTTTGCTCTTTCCTTGCAATCCCTTCTAATTTTTGTCTGGTAAGTGTCCTTCGTTACGCATTTTTGTAATATTTTTCCAAATGAAACACATCGCACTCTGTTTTGTTTTTAATTCTCTTTCGAGTGACGTTGTTATTAATAGCGTATCTTTTACGGTTTGAAACTTGATACTTTGTATCTTTGGGGAAAATCTGCCATCAATGGTTTTACAACAAACTTTATTGTCCGTCTAAACTGCATATATTTTTAAACTTTGTGACTGATTTCAGCTGCATTGAATCGTCTTACGTCATAGAAAGTAGCATGGAAATCTGTACAATAACTAGTTTACGATTGCTCAGTTCGTATATGTATCCAATAATAAACATATGCAAAAGTGCTGTTATTGTAGTCCCTTTGCTGATATAACGTACCACGTAAGACTGTAAATGTAAAATTTTGTTATTCAAATCTATTTTGCAAGGAAGTTAATATACTTTCGAATTATGTTTTATGTTGCTTAAGGTCAGAGAGTAATTTATGTAGTATGACACATTTCCTCCATCCGAACTGCTCATATACTGGATATCCGTTAAACAACTTACTGTATTCGGTTGAGTTAATGTAAAGCCTATCCAGTTGCTCCTATTTTAAGAACAGTACTGAGGACTTACTGAAGTTCGTATTAGCAACTGAAGCGCTTTGAATTAACTGAACATTCAGTTTCGAAATCAGCACCCTCCAAACTTAGAGAAACAGGCTTATCTCTAATCTTTTTTAAACATACGTTGGATTTTCTGTAAAAGAGTAGGCGTTAAATGCTCAGCAGAAGCAATAATTCGAGTCGTGTATTATGATTTATCAGGAACATAAATTCATTTGTGTCAAACCATGCATGCGATGACCCCAAGTCTTGAGTCTGTCGCTCCATTCTAAGTGTCGGAGGAATCGTCGTTTAAAAAGTGATAACGAAGCTCTCTTTTGTGTTAGAAAGCAACAGCGTCTCACTCAAATTTCATCTTGTGTCTAATGGAGATTTTTTGAAAATTTTGTAGATAAGTATCTCCTTACTCGTCTGCCCGGATGTATAATTTGTCTCAGCAGTGGCACGTTATGTATGTCGTTTCCGAAGCCACTCTTTTTCTATCGAACCTCATAATTAACTGCTACCAACATACAACACTACATGGCATTTACTAGACGCGTTGTCCTTCACTTCAAAGTTTCGATCCTATATGTGACAGTCTTGCTTTTTAATTTTGAAATATAGTGTTGCCTTCACAGTGATGCATCGAATCATTAGTTCCTAAAACAGTCGCCTGATGGACGAGCCTGAGCTTGAAGGGCCAGCACCGTTAATGCTTTGTATTGCTACTGGTGCAATGCGAGTACCTTGGAATGCAGTCCCGTCTGTAATGACCTCGATGTCTACAGGACGTTAAACCCTAATCTTCCTTACTTCGAATGGAATGATTGTATTGATCATCTATTTGGAGCTAGTTTTCCGAACTTTCAGGTGTTTGGGGGTGGGACTGCAGTTGGTGCTGTGACAGCATCTTGTATGAACTCTTCGGGAGCACGAAGCTGGTGGCTCATCTTATAAAACATACGCAGCTACCTATTCGCTGGTGTTTCCTGTATCTAGCATTTTCTCATGCATTTATCTACTATGTACAAGCAGCTTTCTGCATGGGAATTCGTGATACTGAATTGGCATTTGCATACCTACCTGTAGCCTTCAAGTAAATTTCGTAATTATAGAAACTGATCAAATGAATCTACAGTTACAGCTGCTGTATCTCGTGTATCTCGGTCAGTTTCTATGGATGCACGGCAGCGTGCCGGTTTCTTGTGGGTTTAATTACCGTTCCACTAGGGATGTGACCTACTGTAAGTATTCACCGTCTTCTTCTATGAAATTGGGTTTTTCGAGTCGCGTTTCATCTCCGCTCCAAGGAGAGCGCTGAATACCGTGCGAAAGTTCCTTCAGTGCTCTACTTTCGATGCTCCTGTGACAATGATTTCATAATAATCCACGCATAACGGAATATCTGCAGTGAATTAGGAGCTTGCTATACCTATTTTAAAGAAGTGCTTTCCCACCAACTAGTACTGCTAGCAATTTCTACGGCCCAGGAATGGGATAAGACTGTAACAGGCATTTCAAATGAACGTTGTTGACTTAAAATATCCATAGCTGCGCTGTGCTCTCATCGTTTCTTTGTTTTTTTTTTGTTTTTTTTTTGTTTTGTTTTTGGCATACAACGTAAGTAGTCCAGTTGAGCACATTTTAAGGTCATAAGGTCAATAACATAGATTCTCGAGTCGCTCTAAATTCTCCATGATTTCTCTTTCAACCGTTTATTGGCTCTAGCGATGTTCTGAAAAATTTTGGGTAGCTGTTGGCTTCACTGGGTTACCGTATTATAGTGTTTGCACATTGTTAAATTCTTCACAAAACTCCTATTACTCGAGGAATAATGGGGTTTGTACACTAAATTATGTTAATTTTGCGCAATGCGCTCTGAAGGCGTCGCTCCTGAAAACATTCACCACCGCCTGTTATGCCGACAACAAAATAGGAATTCTTTGCGTCTCTTGCTTGTAAGTGGGTTCTGTTTTGAGTATCCCTTGATAGGTATTCTTTGTTGCTGTATGATGTCATCTGGTGCCCAGCTCGTGATAACGGTAGGTCACCAATTCTGTAGTACGTTTCCATGTTGACTAACGTTACCTATCCCTCCTCCGATATCTTCCTGAAATGATACCGGGTGCTTACTGATGTAAAGCGTCACTGACATTTCATGAGGTGTACTGGATCGAAGGTGACACCGGGTTTCTGATGCGTAGACTTCCATGGCGACAGCTTTCCCACTTAAGCGTTAGCGTGCCGTCTTTCTGTTATAGATACTCGCTAAGTGGTCCGATGTACTGCAATACTGGCAGACCGTGTTACGAAAATGGCAGTGTTTGCGTTCGTACCTAATGAAGCAGTATGGAAAGGAAGGCAACGGCTGTGCAGAGAAGTTTGTTTCCACAAATGACAAGGCATCTGGGCCTGCTGCTGTCGCCAGTTTACATAGCTTGTTAAAAGCATCTGCTCCAGACCAAGCAAAAAAAAAATGACTTTTTGGCTAACCACCTCCATTATCTTAAGCTGCGAAATTCTGCCAGAGTCGGCTGAGTATGATTCTCAGCCCGCTGTTTTCTTTGAACGACGTCAATGCCTTCGGCAACGCAGTGGACGACGGCAGTGCTGCGGAAGATATCTGCTGTGTATGTAAGATACAGTTCCACAATTTCTACTGTTGCTCGAACTGTTGGCTTCGTTGTTTCTGTTGTTTCTGATGCTGTTCATATGGCTGATTCAACCATTCTTCCTGCATTGACACTGTTTTTGCCATGCCTTTGAAGAATCTGCATTCATTCCGTTGTTTGTTATTGACACATTTCGTTGCCAATAAAATATTGTTGCTGGGCTGGGGTTTATTTTACAGACACCAAATTCACTACAGGAGCAAACAGACACAACATGTAAAATGTCGGCATTTTAACAGGTCGAAGTGGCAGTTTGCAGCAAGTCGTCAGTAGTAAGGTCCTGATGTCGCAAGATCAGTTCACACACTCACTTACCTCTCTTCTTACAAGTAGATCCGTGTAGTCTACAAATTAAAGCCCAGACGACAAGCGTGAATAAACTGACCGAATAATGTAAATTACTCAGTAACAGTAAAGCTGTAAAAATTACTATTAATATATACTATTAATTACACCTGGATGCAGGTCCTGAAGTAGTAGTTTGATCGTATTGTGGCAGTTCTGATTGTACAAACTAATAATAAAATACTTAGCCAGCATAGGAGTCGTAACACTGTACAAAGTGTGTGATGCAGAAGCGGACTATGCTTAATATGCAATACCCTACAAGTTCAGCTGCATTAGTTTTCGTGTAACACCAGCATCTAAGTGGTCATGTTAGCATTAAGCACAGGTTGAAACAACGTTGGCAACGTGTGGGTCCGCCCAATTATAGCCAAGATCGTTTCGAGTACGCTGCAGAAGCTTCCTTGGGGAGCGCTTAAACATCCTCCATATCCTATCCTACCGGACACTGGGCCCAAAGATTAAAAGAAAGTCACCTGCTTGTAACAGGAATTTCTTTGCCCCAAGACAATTTGACAGCCAGCTGTCATCCACTCAAGATGGCATACTCAGTGATGAAACATAGCAGTAGGCTCTGCTAGAAATATTGACTCTTAGACAATGCGTATAATAGTGTATTTTAAATACGGCAGTATTCCATCTTAGCCACTGTAAGCAATATAAATATGGGTTGTTATATGGTTATATCACTTGTTATGTATTTCACCGTTATTGTCTAATATGCTTTCAGAAAACACTTGATAATGGCACTTTGAAGCCGAAATCATGATTGTGTAAGTGTAAATGTAACACTGTAAATAAACAAGTCTAATGGCGGTACTGACTTTAAAGAAATATATTATGACTGTAGCCCCGCATTATGAAAAAATTATTTAAAAAATGAAAAAATTATTAAAAAAGAAAAAATTATTATGAAATTTAAAAAATTATCCTCCATTGAGTCCCAATCACACTCTATGCGATTTCCATATTTTTGGAACCCTGAAGAAAGACATTCGTGGATGTGAATTTGCTTCGGAGGAAGAGATGCACGCCTGGGTGCACCTGGCTGCAAACATGGTTCCTAGGCAACCACAAACACTATTTCATGAAGGCATTGGCCATCTTATCTGACACTGGGGTACATATAGTAACAATCATAGCGATTAAATTTGAAATAATGAACAGTGGAGTTGCTTTTTCCCATTTGTTTCATTTTCATTTGACTGCCCCTTATACATAACTTGATTCTCGTTGGATAAGTTAGTCAACTCTTTCACAAAGTGTAACCACCAATGGTCGAAGTAACACGAAGGTTTTTCCATAAAACTTGTGTAGAGACCACCTCCTTCTGTCCCCAAAAAGACCAGCGTGGTACGCAAACGACAAACTCCGACTCAGGTAAATGTCTTAGGTTAACTAACACCTGACTTTGGTCTGCTGCTCATTCACTATGACGCTCCTCACAGCACCACATGCTTCTTGCCCAGTGTTATGGTATCCAGTTCAGGTTGTCGATTTACCTACAGCCTCTGGCCGGCTTGTCACGTCGTCAATTGACGAATATCCAGACCCAATTTTACAATAAATCTTTCACTCTCTAGCGGAGTGTGCGTTCTTATTAAGCTTCCAGCCACATCACAACTGTGTACCGTATGGCGGTCCGAAGTTGGGCGTTTGCCTTTCTCAAACAGTGGTCATGCACAGTGAACTTGCCAAATAAGCTCTAGGACCGACCTAAAACTCCAGTCTGTCATTTCGTCTCTCCAAACAGGTTATCATGTACACTTTGTTGGGCAAGTACCCATGGCAATCTCGGTTCGAGTCGCTTATCGGACCACAGTTTTAATCTGTCAGCAACTTTTATTACTACTGAGAATGAAATATCTTCAGTGAAAGTAACCCGTAGTCTGTAGTTTCTCCTGCATTATTTCTGCTAGAATCCCAAGACGAGCAAGGTAGCGAGGCGCCACTGAAGCCTTTGTAAAGTAGGATATAACCGGTGAAAGATTATTTTGAATTACATTGCCAAGTGTGCCTAAGTATCTCAGCTGGCAGGACAGTGCCCTCCAAAAAGCGTGGGAATGGCAGCGTATACACGTACCAAGTATAATTTCATGAAGACGATTCCAGTTACTAGAAATATTTTTAAAATTGTGTCTCTTCGGCATGATTGGAAATGACAGGTGTTATTTATTTGAACTTCCTGGCAAATTAGCTACCAAAGCTGTTAAAACAATATGTCTCAGAAATGAAGATCACTCATGCACGTCATTATGGTGGTGTTCCACCGGTGGGTAGTCGGTTCGAATTCTGATAATGGAACGCGTTTATGATACCAAATTTAGACGTATAAGAAGAGAGAACGTGCTGAGTTTCTGATAGCAAATTTAGATGTGTAAGAGGAGCGAACGTACTTCCATAAACTTCCTGCTCACCAGAAGGTGAGCGAATGCCCAGTGTTAAAATCCAATTATCTTCACAATGTGTCTTGTAGAGAGCATGGGTAACGCGATGAAAATATTATTTCACTTCGCACTCACACAGATATTCCCACAAAGTTCCTCAAAACAAAACCATAACGAAAATGACTAGATTCTACCATAGCAATGAAAAGAGATTCAAAAGACTCGAAATAACTCGAAGATGTGATTCTAGATTTGTTACCGACAGATTCGATCAATACGCCAGTATTACAGAGATGCATTGTCAACTCAAATGGGATCCCCTGAAAGGAAGTCCTTTCCGCGAAACAATACTGAGAAAATTTGGGGCTGACTACAGAACGCTTACACTGCCGCTATCATATACCATCTGATTAAAAATATTCGGTCACCACCATTTAATGTGCAGTCGATCATTAATGTCAGAAGCGGTGGACTTGCCACTATAAAACGAGACGGAGAGTAACATGTTGTCAGTAGAAAACTAGTAAGAAAACAGAATCGGTCGGTCAAGAGAGCGGAATGACTTTGAAGGTCATTGGATGTTGAATAACAAATCAGTTAGGGACATTTCAACTCTTCTAAAGCTCCACAAGTCGACTGTTGTTGATGTGATTGCGAAGTGGAAACACGATGAAACAACCACAACTAAACCAAGACCAGGCAGACCTCATAGAGTGACCGATAGGGACCGTCGAACATTACGATGGGTGACTGTAAAAAATCGCATGATATTGACAGAAGGAACCACTCGTCAGTTTCAAAGTGCTACCGGCAGTCCAGACAGAACAGTCACTGGGCATAGGGAGTTAGGAAGAATGGGTATAACGCTCGAACAGCTTCTCATAAGCGACACATTTCTGTAGTCAATGCTAAGCGACGCTCGAGGTGGTGTAAAGAGCGACGGCACTTCACAGCGGATTTGTAGAAACGAGTGAGTTGGAATGATGAATCATTACATATCCTGTGGCAGTCCGGTGGAAGGATTCGGATTCGCGAACGCCAGAAAACGTTTCCTGGTATCATGTGTTGTGCGAACAGTGAAGTACAGCGGAGGTGGCGTTCCGCTATGAGTGTTTCTTGTATTTAGGGTGTAGTAGAATTATTACACTTATGGGGACACGCCCCTGAACGGGCTGCATTTTTAGCATCATCTTCAGCCTCATAGTGCAACTGATCTGTAAATGAAAGAAAGCTCAAAATTCTTACACACGATTAGCGTCATTAGTCAAAGCATTTGCCAAAAAATCATTGAGATGTTTATTATATTTTGGTACCGACAACAATACTTTTAATAGTATAAAAGACGGAACACTATTTCACTGCGGTACCATTTTCTTTGGAACCACTGGCTGCACAGCTTGGAAAAAGTCAGAGTACAGACAACATTCACATAAGTGTTTTATGCCTCCAGTTTCGTTCCCTGATTCTGATCTGTGAAAAAGAAAAGTAATTTACTTTATTACAACAAAATTATTTAAAAATGTAGCTCAAATATCACCGACATCATCATGTTATAAAGTTTTCAGGAAATAGTAGGCAACGGAGGTAGAGGAGATCATTCTAAATATCTTTACCAATTTTTCTGAGTTTAACTTCAGTCATTTAGGAGAAAAATGTACCTGCATGATGAAAAATCACATTTTCGGTTAATCGCAAGAGAAGATTTACAGATTTATTAACTGAACACTATGCTCGTTTAGAACATTCCAGTTGCATACTCCAGTTGTCCTCCGTAAACTTTCTTTTCATTCTTTTCTTTACCCTTGACTCCTTGGTAGCAGCTTCTGCAGCTGTCTCTGCTTCGGTTACCCGCCGCTTATCAATAGCAGTTAGAGCTGAAGCCATATTCCTTCCCGTCTGGATCTTCAATTTCTTCATAACATTGATCCTTGAAATTGCACCATCATTGAATGTAATTATAGCAGCCATTACACCAATCTTCAGCACTGTCAGCCCAACAAATACAGTTTTGGATATTCTCTCCCATATACAGCTGTTGCAGCTTTCATTTTCGTTCTGAGAGGGACCATGCTTACAATAAGTAGATTTTTATTTACCAGATCCATATATATAGGCCTAATTGCCTACATTACAGCAAGTGTTAAGGAATGCTTGTGGGTATATTGTATGCTTGTAACATTGCTCAACCAGTACTTGCATCACGAATCTTTCCCTTTTGGACACAAACCAATGCTGAGGAAAATTGGAAATTTGTGGTAAGGTCTTATGGGACCAAACTGCTGAGGGCATCGGTCCCTAAGCTTACACACTACTTAATCTACCTTAAACTAGCTTACGCTAAGGACGACCCATGCTCGAGGGGGGACTCCAATCTCCGACAGGAGAGCCGCGCGGGCAGTCACAAGACGCCTAAGACCGCGGGCTACCCCGCGCGGCCATGCTGTGGGGTTTCATCTGTTGACACTCCGTGAAACCATATTGCCCAAACAGCTCGTCTCTTGTTCTCCAAATCTCCTACATTTCTCCTTATTGCTAGTTCATAATATTGAATCAAAGAATCAGTTTCACTTTTTGTAAGACGACCTGGACAACCTGTGTTTTCCGTCTCACTATTTTTTTCCACTGAAGTCTTTACATAATTTTCTCAGTCGATCTCCAATTCTGTTTTGTACATGCCCAACACATTCATGCTTTTCTATCAGAGTATCCCCATATAGTCTGTTATTAACAACAGTAGTGTGTCCTTTACAATCTCCATCCGCAAGGTAGCCTACATGCCTCGCACTATGACTGATCTCTGATCTTCTAAAAATGTTTAGAACTCCTTTCGTTTCATTGTTTCCACTTGGGCCATCACAGTCCTTTTCACAAACATCGATGCCAATAAATTTACTTGAACTACCGTGACAGTGCTTTGTTAGACATTCATAATCTAGTATCTTATCAGTTTCAACAAATGTGGCAGTTGGAGAAGTATGACCTCTCTTCTGCCAAGATCCATCAAATGCTGCTACAATGTCTGTATCCTCAGACAAGGCTGCTGCTTCGTTTCATTGAATGTTCACTTACACCACATAAAGCATTATGTGTTAATTTATAGTCTCTGTCAAACCTCAGTGAGATGGAGGCAGATCCATCACTGCACAAAAAATCTGGGCAGCTCTCCTTCCGCTCAAAATACACCGCACTGCATAAGTAAGCTGAATATTTACACTGTAATGTCGACCATCCATTACTGGAGATGTCATAGTATCATTGTGCATCTTACACGAGTTACAGGCAATCACTAACCGACTTGAAAGACCCTTCCTTGCTGAAATGTCCTCAGAAACGTAAATATTTTCACAATTGCAGTACTTACATTTCGCAGCAATCTTCAAAAGTCTTGACAGCATATTTAGGTTCACAATAACATTTCCGTCGTCATTGCTGCTCACAATACTACTAGGCTTGTCCTTATTACATTCAGAAAATGAAAGCCGGCCGAAGTGGCCGTGCGGTTAAAGGCGCTGCAGTCTGGAACCGCAAGACCGCTACGGTCGCAGGTTCGAATCCTGCCTCGGGCATGGATGTGTGTGATGTCCTTAGGTTAGTTAGGTTTAACTAGTTCTAAGTTCTAGGGGACTAATGACCTCAGCAGTTGAGTCCCATAGTGCTCAGAGCCAACCAACCCAACCAGAAAATGAAAGTTTACGTCTAGAAGCAATGCCTGTAGCCACAGTTTCTGCGGGCGATTTTTGAAGCAACTCATGTGTATTATTCGGTTGTGTTTGGAACTGGTTGCCGCGAAACTTTCGCTTGGGGCATTTGTAGCTCAGGAAACATACACACTAAAACAAAACCACACACGTATGAAATACCGAAATCATATATTCTCAGATCTTTGTTTACATTCGAGCCATAGTCTTCTAGACATGCCTGTACTTCGGTTCCGGGAGTCAGTGCCATCTAGAATAAACCTATATTGACGACCCGTAACTAACGACGGAAAAAACGGAAGAACAATTGCATCACGTATTCTGACGCACTTCAAACTGACAGATGGGCGGGGCCCTGTGCAACATTACGTTCAACCTCAATTTTAGAACGAACGGAAAATAATGCCAACAAACTATACATTTTTGAAATCAGCGTGAAATGCTCTTTTCTATAGAAAAAGAAATTTTTTTTCAAATTTTTGGTCATTTTCACGAGCGTGTCCTCTTAAGAAAACACTAAATACGGATGGGTATGAAAACATTTTACAAAATGGCTATAAGCACTATGGGACTTAACATCTGAGGTCATCAGTTCCCTAGACTTAGAACTACTTAAACCTAAATAACCTAAGGACATCACACACATCCATACCCGAGGCAGGATTCGAACCTGCGATCGCAGCAGCAGCGCGGTTCCGGACTGAAGCGCCCAGAACCACTCGGCCACAGCGGGCGGCTGAACATTATACAGCTTTGTGTACTGTGTACAGTAGGGGAACAGTTCAGAGACGTTGATTGTATCAGCATGACAGTGCACCCTCTCATAAAACGACATTTGTGAGACAACGGTTTGTGGACAACAATATTCCTGAAAAGGACTGGCGTGTTCAGAGGCCCTGAAACGTCCCCTTAGAAAAATTAATGAATTACTGTGCTCATAAACGTCTTACATTATTTGATTTTCAAACAGCTGAGCAGAACTGAACGTACTCAGACATTTCGCTCTTTAACTATTCTGATCAACACTAAACTGACACACAATATTTTTAGCGCAACGCAATCTGACTTTGAAAAATCCCTACAAAAGAATGGTCCTGACTAACAATAGCCTATAGTTTTCATAAATCACTTACCTCACAAAACTCCTCGTTACTCGAACTACTGCAATACAGCGAGCGCCACTACTGCCAGCTAAATAAAAGATTCTAACTACTGAAGGGACTAACTACTTATAGGCATAGTTAACAAATATATATATATATATATATATATATATATATATATATATATATATAATGACTTTTGAACACTATTAGGGTAAATACATTGTTTGTTCTTTATCAAAATCTTTTTGGTCATTTTCACGAGCGTGTCCTCTTAAGAAAACACTAAATACGGATGGGTATGAAAACATTTTACAAACTGGCTATAAGCACTATGGGACTTAACATCTGAGGTCATCAGTTCCCTAGACTTAGAACTACTTAAACCTAAATAACCTAAGGACATCACACACATCCATACCCGAGGCAGGATTCGAACCTGCTATCGCAGCAGCAGCGCTGTTCCGGACTGAAGCGCCCAGAACCACTCGGCCACAGCGGGCGGCTGAACATTTTACAGATATTTGAAAAAACACACAAATTACGAATTCATGCCTTTTTACCACATGGTGTGGTTTTTCTGATGTGTTGTGTTTCTAGAGTGACAGTTTTGTTCCACAGTTTGTCATCTGCAACTACTTATATCTTAAAGTAGATAAATTGTGTAAGCCAAAATTTCGATTTGAAAACTTGTTATTTCTATGCCTGAAATTATTTAATTCTGTGTGTGTGTGTGTATGTGTGTGTGTGTGTGTGTTGTGTGTGTGTGTGTGTGTGTGAAAAGGGAGAGAGAGAGAAAGGAAGAGTGAGGGTGACAGTAGGTTCAGGGATCAGGGGTTGGGTTGGGTTGTTTGGGGGAAGAGACCAGACAGCGAGGTCATCGGTCTCATCGGATTAGGGAAGGACAGGGAAGGAAGTCGGCCGTGCCCTTTCAAAGGAACCATCCCAGAATTTGCCTGGAGCCATTTAGAGAAATCACGGAAAACCTAAATCAGGACGGCCGGACGCGGTATTGAACCGTCGTCCTCTGGAATGCGAGTCTAGTGTGAGGGATCAGGCATAGAAATTACAAGTTTTCAAATCGTAATTTTGGCTTAAACAATGTATCTACTTTAAGGTATAAGTGGTTGCAGATGACAAACTGTGGAACAAAACTGTCACTCTAGAAACACAACACATCAGAAAAACCACACCATGTGGTAAAAAGGTATGAATTCGTAATTTGTGTGTTTTTACAAATATCTGTAATTACGATTTAAACTAATAGTTACATGTATACAAACAGCAAAGAACACTTTATCTTTAACAGATGCAAAATACAAGCCCACTGAAGATGCTGCAACTGCAGTGAAACATGTTTGGGTTAAAAAACAAAATTGTGTTTTGCTAAAGGCGGACCCTATCCAAAAACATATGTATGTAATAATTCAGTGGCCAAACATATGCCTTCCTTTAATCGCCTATATCAGTCTCCATGCGAATTGTACCTTCATCAAGATACTGCACCTCGCCATCGCTACCGAATTGTAAGAACAGATTGAGAAACACATCAGCGACGCGACCGTGCTTGTGTGGTCCCCAAGTAAGCGGACTTCACTCATACTAAGCACACTCAGGGCACCATCAAGCGAGGTGTCACCAATGAGACATATCTGACTAATCTGTGTGAGTTAGAGGCAGCGGTTGAGAGCTTGTATCTTAATAATGCTTATGATGTCCCGTTTGGTATACTCCGCGACGCGTCGCCTCCGTGAAAGACAAGACGAATAGGGTTGCTACACACTTCTAGGCAAATGTCTTCCATTCAACTGCAGATGAGTACATACTGAATGCTAACTCTTCGGTATTAGTCTCTTCTCTAACGATAAGCCTATGATTTTTGATTGTCGTTTTGTTTTGAGTAATTTTATGTTATCCTTTTTGTAAATGGCTATCATTTAATGTAGGTCGGTTTCTAGTCCCTTAACTTGGTATAGCTTTTCTCTTCTACATCTTCAGCTACATACATACTCCACAAGCCACGTTACGGTGCATGGCGGAGGGCCCCTTGTACCACTAACTGTCGTTCATTCCCTTTCCCGTTCCACTCGCAAATGGAGCCAGAGGAAAACGATCGGCACTATGCCTCAGTACAAGTCCAGATTTCTCTTACCTTGCCTTCAGGGTCCTCACGAAAATTTTACACCATCTTATCAAAAGTGTCAGACCATCTATTAGTGTACAATATGGGGTGTATACTGCCTACACCTTTATGACGGCTTGAACTATGTTGAGGACACTTTCAGTGAAGTAGCTGAGTATCTACGGAGCAACGGCAGCTCGTTCTGCCTTAAGAGGTGAAACCAGAGAAGGTAGTGATGTTGCACGCTGCGATGCCTTGTGAAGTCGACGTTTCCACTCATTCATAAGTTGTTTCATATGGTTCAGGTCGGGCTGTAAGTAGGCTGTTCAGGTTTTTTTTATTGGTAACGCCACGTAGCGCTCTGTATGGAAATCGCTGGCTGTGCTGTGTGCAGTCTGTGGCTGGTTTGCATTGTTGTTTGCTATTGTAGTTTTGGGCAGCTGGATGTGAACAGCGCATAGCGTTGCGCAGTTGGAGGTGAACGGCCAGCAGTGGTGGATGTGGGGAGAGAGATGGTGGAAATTTGAGAGCGGACGATCTGGACGTGTGTCCATCAGAAAGAGTAAATATGTAATATTGGATATCATGGACTCATATATATATATATAATGACTTTTGAACACTATTAAGTTAAATACATTGTTCGTTCTTTATCAAAATCTTTCATTTGCTTACTATGCCTATCAGTAGTTAGTCCCTTCAGTAGTTTGAATCTTTTATTTAGCTGGTAGTAGTGGCGCTCACTGTATTGCAGTAGTTCGAGTAACGAAGATTTTGTTCCATTGTGTCTAACTTTTGCTCTGTTTGCCTCTGATTGTATTCCATTGTCTCTAAATTTTGAAGCTTTTGTCCCATTTCTTGCATTAATTGTAATATCAATGCACTGGTGTCTGAAACATGTTCCTCAGTGCTATTCGGCAGTGCATTTGAACCGCCAATATTCGCATTTTGAAAAGCAGAAAACGTGTTTTGACTTATTTGAGAAAACGGTGAGGACGCAAAACCTGAATCTACAGTATTTGCAAGATTGTGTCCTGTCATTTCGGAATCCTGAGGCGAGCTGTTGCCGACCGATCGATAATGCTTCCCTGTTCACTATTTGTTTCACTGTTTACGCCATTACTTGCCGCCCGCTCCATTTCCCTATGCACAATTACCAAATTACTACTTTGAATGTCTGTTAATTCATTACACAGTGGTGCTGATATGCTACGCTCGTCGTCACTATTATTTCTCAGTTTACTTTGGAACCTAGTGCTACGTTTTTCACACGCCATTATTGTCACAATATTTCACACGATAACACAGAAAAGCACTATTTGAAGGTCAAAATAAGAAAACATTAACATAGCACTGAAACTAATATCTAGTTAATTTCAAGCGCAGCTGCGAAATACTTGGTGCAAATCTACATGCATGCCACAACTGTTTTACTGTACAACAATGAAAAACTACAACTACAAAGGAAATTCTCTCTATAATTACGCGCTAGCAATAAACAATAGCTACACTAATTACACAAACTACAAGAAAAAATAGTTATTTTGGGCCTACAGATCTAGTAAATAATTATTTTATGATCTACTTCCAAAAAAACGAGGGAACATAAATAGACATTTCCCTTCACAGGAATTGCATAAATAATTTTTTTTACGATTTGGTAACTTGTCTGCTAGAGTAAGTTCTCGTGATGCACCACTTTAGTGTTAAGATGTGACATAGGTATTAAACATGGCCATTTTTACTGTAATATTTTTTCTGCTTGAGCTTTATCATGTTTAGGCATAAGTTATTGCATTTGCTGCTGCTGCTGCCTGCCAGGCATAGTGCTATTAAATTTCACTTTGTATTACTCTGTTCAGCCAGTTTTACTACTGATTTATTTTTCTTTTTTGTTGCACATTGCCTTATATTAGTTGTAATGTTGCAATTGCTTTGCTAATTTATATATATATATTGCTTTGCCAATTTGCATTTTTTGTCATTGCTGTTTGTGTTAATTGTTTTGTGCTGCTGCATTGCCTCGTCCCTTAGTTTAGCATCTCAGCTCAGTAGATTTAAGTTAGCTTAAGATGGGGTAGGCTATATAAGAGAATGAGTTTTGATGAATTGGAAGCAATGCATTGACAAGGTATAAAAAAAGGTGAAATAAGAGGAAACATCTATGAAATGAAGTTATGGGTTGGACTGCAGTACCAAATGTCACACTGAAAACAAACCCTGACCTGTCCTTTGTGTTATTCCACTATGTGTCTGTGTACCTTGTGTATTTGTGTTCTTCCTGTCTTTATGTGTTTATCTGATAAGACTTATGCTGTAGAATTTTTCTAATACTCAGCTACATTCACTATGATGAGGAATACTGTTATCCTCAACATAATTTGCATTTATAATATGTTATTTATTTTGTAAAGATGTTTAGACACTATTTATTCTGTTTTGTTTTAATGCTCACGAGTGAAGTTGATGTTTCGAAAGTTATCCAGACCTTTTATGTATTTACTTATGTCATAATTCCTGTAACACTGATGTGTATGTTTATTTCTATTCTTTTGTAAAGCCCCTATTACTACAAATGTTATCTGTATTGTTATGTTCTATAATAATGTATTGTTATGTTCTTTAATGATGTATTGTTAAGTTGTTTAATGATGTATTGTTATGTTCTTTAATGATGTATTGTTATGTTGTTTAATGATGTATTGTTACGTTCTTTAATGATGTATTGTTACGTTCTTTAATGATGTATTGTTATGTTTTTTAATGATGTATTGTTATGTACTTTAATGATGTATTGTTATGTTCTTTAACGATGTATTTTGTACCTTTGTAACTGTATTCTTTTGATGTAAATTTATAATTGTATAGACACCAGTTCTTCAACTTAAGTTACATTTCACTGCACACGTTTCTGTTGGTCATAGTATATGCACAATAGATGAGAATTTGGGACTGTTAGTGTTTGCTAGTGTGTTGATAATTCAGAAAGGGACTGGTTAACAGCATTGCTGGTTCTAAGGACAATTCCAAAAACTTTGTGAGTGCACAAGTAGTGGTTTATGGACTTGCTATATTATCCGCAAGACTCTTCAATGGTGATTGTGCACCTGCACAGTCGCAACAGATGTCTACTGGCTATCTCTACAAGGACTGCAGTGGGTCTGCACCTCTGGTGGCCCACCAATACCGTAATCTCTACCAGGACTGCAGGGGGTCTGCTCTGTGATGACCTACCTAGCAATATTCCTCAAAACTTCGACTGACTCTGCTGTGGGTTTGCTCTGTTGTGGACAATTACCTGTCTGCGTGTCAAGAGTCAGCATTATCTTTTTGTTGGAAAGACAACACTATTTCTTCAAGACTGCATGGAAATCCACTACTTCCGTGTGCATTTTCTTTTACTGCTCAGACTTTGTGCATAAAATTGTAATTAATACTGTGATGAATGATCAGGACTACCTTTATGGACTGTGAGAAAATTTTAGCTTTTGACCGACATTGTATCGATAAATTTGTGCATTTGATTTCTTTGTTATTGTAATTATGAAAAAATTTTCAAATCTGCATTGGCCACTGTCCAAAACAATTTGTAAATTTTTTTGTGGGGAGCGTGGGGGCTATGTAAGTAGGCTGTTAGGTTTATTTTATTGGTAACGCCACGTAGCGCTGTGTATGAAAATCACTGGCTGTACTGTGTGCAGTCTGTGGCTGGTTTGCACTGTTGTGTTGCTATTGTAGTGTTGGGCAGCTGAATGTGAACAGTGCGCAGCGTTACGCAGTTGGAGGTGAGCCGCCAGCAGTGGTGGATGTGGGGAGAGAGATGGAGGAATTTTGAGAGCGGACGATCTGGACGTGTGTCCATCAGAAAGAGTAAATATGCACGTAATATTGGATATCATGGACTGATATATATTGTAGATGAAAAATAAAAGCCCACTGAAGATGCTGCAACTGCAGTGAAACATGTTTCGGTTAAAAAACAAAATTGTGGTTTTTTTTTTTTTCAAATATCTGTAATTACGATTTAAAAACTAACAGCTACATGTATACAAACAGCAAAGAACACTCTTTATCTTTAACAGATGAAAAATAAAAGGCCACTGAAGATGCTGCAACTGCAGTGAAACATGTTTCGGTTAAAAAACAAAATTGTGTTTTGCTTAAAGGCGTGATCCTATCCAAAAACATACGTATTGATAAAGCAAACACGGAAGAAAAGAGTTTAAACCCCAAGATAATTATTACATAGTTCGATGTTGAGAGACAAGGGCAGATATTTTCAAGGCTCATTCATAAGCACAATCGACGAAAATTAGTCACCCTTGGAGGCATCTCATTAATACCGTCTGACAGTTCTTGTAACCTCGATAATGACCTCATTTCGTGAGAAGGCGAGTACACAACTTTCTTCAGGCAAGCCATATACAGCTGAAGCCACTCATTGATGATTAAATCTCATAGAGATATCCAACTGTGGATATATTTCACAGCCTTTTCAAAATAGTTTGTTCAAGATCCGATGAGTTCAAGATCTGGTCATTTAGCGGGTCGACCGGGGTGTGGTGGAGTGTCCCAGTGTCACTCAAACCATCAATGTATCCACGCACCCAGTGAACACAGCTGTTGCTATTATCATCTTGGAAGACTGGAGTGTACACAGAAAACTAATCATGAAGAACTTTAGTTCTTGCTCCCTGTAAATGCTGAAATAAACGTTTTGATTTATGTCCACGGTAACCCGAATATCGACGCCCAAGGTGTGCTACGGAAAACACCCCATAATATCGCAGAATCACTTCCAGCCTGAACCACCCCTTCCATACACTGTAGGTTGAACGCCTCATTGGATCGTCAGTGAACTCGACGCGCTGAATCATCTGAAAAGAGACAAAATCACAACTAGTTAGACCACATCACACGCCTCCATGAACTGCTGTCCAGAGTCTGCATTGTATGACCCACCAAAGACATGCAGCTTCATGTGCCGCTGTGAGCAGAGGTCTTTGGCATTATAGTCGACGCCAGAGGTCCATTGTTTGTAGTTTCGTTTGTAATGTTCTCTCGGGAACTGTTTTAGGTGGACCTGTATTCAGTGACAGCAGAAATTACTGTTGAGTTTGAAATCAAACGTTGCGTGACAGTGGTCTCCGGTTCATGTCGGTTAGGCTCTTTTCGCGACCTCTGTTTTTACACCATGTCACTTGTCTGCGAGCCGTACAAGAGTCCGCGTTGAGACAGGCCTACGAACAAATGGAGCAACTCCATTTTCGTTGTGTTCATGACCACTTCGAAACACGACAGCTCCTTTCTGCCATCCTGTCACATCTCCGCGTCGACCCAGCTTACTGTGCTGCCTCCATGCAACCAACTGATGCATATAGTACACTTCACTGCCATGAATTACGTCAGCGATGGAGGGTCATGTGGTGTCGTCCGAAGAGCGAGGTGCCAAAGCGAGGGTTGTATCTCGCAACACAACCACATGAGAAGAGAGTCATTGCAAGCCCCATCGTCGAAACAGCGACACAGACGTAGCCACAACCGTAAGAGTTTCGCTACGCCGTCAGCCACTCTTTTACTAAACGGCCGAGCACAGGACCTCTGTCAGGTCCGCGATCGTCGAGTAAGACCCCAGCATCGTCTTCTAGTAGGCCAGCTGTGTGATCAACGTATTAGGAAGAACCCTACGGGAAAGTTTTTGTTAAATATATTCTGAGTAAGAGACTTGTATTTTGTCCCTATCAAGTGATACATAAACGTTTAGAGGCAGTTAGAAATACCCAGATACGCATGACATTCCTGTGGAAATTGACTGTACAAAGTTAAGTAGTTCTTCTTATCGGTATTATCCCCCTTCCCTTTCCCCATGAACCATGGACCTCGCCGTCGATAGGGTGGCTTGCGGGACTCAGCGATTCAGATAGTCGTACCGTAGGTGCAATCACAACGGAGGGGTATCTGTTAAGAGGCCAGACAAACGTGCGGTTCCCGAAGAGGGACAGCAGCCTTTTCAGAGGTTTCAGGGGTAACAGTCTCGATGATTAACTGATCTGGCCTTATAACATCGACCAAAACGGCCTTGCTGTGCCGGTACTGTGAACGGCTGAAAGTAAGAAGAAATTACAGCCGTAAATTTTCCCGAGGGCATGCAACTCTATTGTATGGTTAAATGATGATGGCGTCCTCCTGGGTAAAATATTCCGGAGGTGAAATAGTTCCACATTCGGATCTCCGGGCAGTGACTACTCAAGATGTCATCATCAGGAGAAACAAAACTGGCATTCCAGGGATTTGAGCATGGAACGTTAGATCCCTTAATCGGGTAGGTTGGTTAGAAAATTTAAAAAGGGAAATGGATAGGATGTAGTGGGAATTTGTGAAGTTCGGTGGCAGGAGGAACAGGACTTCTGGTGAGGTAAGTACGGAGCTATAAACACAAAGTCCAACTGGGGTAATGCAAGAATAGGTTTAATAATGAATCTTCTTCATCTTCTTCTTCTTCACGCGATCAGGCCCAGAGGACCGCGCGCCACCACAGTTAGAGCTCTCCATCCGTCTCTGTCTTCTGCTATCTGTCTCCAGTTTTCCATGACTCCCAGCTGCAACAGGTCTTCTCTCACTCCATCGATCCACCTCTTCCTAGGTCTTCCCACTGGTCTGCTGCCTGACGGGATCCAGTCCATTGTGATTTTGGGCCATCTTGTTGCCTCCATTCTAACAACATGTCCAGCCCATTGCAGTCTTTTGCTTCTCATCACTCCCAAGATGTTAGGCTCCTTGTACAGCTCTTCTAATTCAGTGTTATGGCGTCTTCTCCATTCTCCAGTAGTCTGATCTCTGACTGGTCCAAATAATTTCCTGAAGACATTTCCTTTCAAATGTTAGCAGTCGCTTAAGGCCTTGTTTTCGAGTGCTCCAGGTTTGAGAACCATAAAGTACTACTGGCATTATAAATGTCTTATACAACCGTAGCTTTAGTTGTTGCGAGACACTTCTACATTTTAATATAGGGTCTAGAGAGTGATAGTATCTGTTTCCCGCCTGCAGTCGTGCTTTTATCTCTGCTTCAGTTGATGTTACTTCTGTAAAAAATGATCAAAGGTATTTGAACTCTTTCACATGTTTATACCTGGTGTTGTTCACAATTAAATCTTGAGAGTTCTGGATCTTTCTTCCTATGGTCATATACTCTGTCTTTTCAGAGCTAATTTGTAGACCGATCCTAGCTGCCAATAACTCCAAGGTCTGGATACTTCTCTTCAGATCTTCTTGTGTGCATGCTAATAGTGCAATGTCGTCTGCATAGGCCAGATATGTAATGTGTTCATTACCAATTTGAATGCCCATGATGTTTTCTTTGTTGAAATCCCGCATTACCTTCTCAAGTTCCTTGTTGAAGAGGACAGGTGATAGCCCATCTCCTTGGCGTAATCCTGTTACAACTTGGAAGCTTTCTGTCATTTGATTGCCTACCTTAACCTTAAGTTTTGTGTCATTTAGGCATACCTCTACCAGTTTGACCAACTTCTTTGGTATACCAAACTCTGTCATAGTTCTAATCAGGCTAGGTCTATGTATATTGTCGTAAGCCTTCTTGAAGTCTACAAACAGGAGATGTATCTCTCGTCCGTATTCGTACATTTTTTCACAGACCTGTTTTAGGACAAAAATCTGGTCCGTGGTTGATCGCCCTGCCTGGAAACCTCCTTGGTATTCTCCAATTATGTCTGTTGCTATAGGTTTTATTCGTTCTAATAGGCAGTTGGAGATCTTATAACAGGCGTTGAGTAGCGCTATGCCCCTGTAGTTGTCACATACGGATTTGTCTTTCTTTTTATATATGGGGCATATCACAGCTACCTTCCATTCCTCTGGTATTTCATGTTTTACCCAAATTTGCTCGATTAGCTTGTGGATTTTGAAACAGAGGATTGCGTCTTCAGCCTTGAGAAGTTCAGCAGAAATACCGTCTTCACCTGGACTTTTACCATTCTTAAGGTTTTTAATCTGGTTCCTTATCTCTTCAATGGTGGGTGGAGGATATTCTGGATCTACTGTTACTGGTTCATCAAACTCAAGTAGTTCGGTTGGTTCATCAGAGTTTAGTAATTCTTTGAAGTATTCCATCCATCTTCTTCCAATTTTTTGATCTTCTGTTAATATTCTTCCATTGGCATCTTTTATAAATCCGTGTTGATGGTATGTCCCTCCTTTAAAACTTTTCAGTTTTCTATAAAGTTCTTTGTACCTATTTCCATGAAAGTCTTGTTCAGCTTCCTCCATGATACTTTTAACATATTTTCTCTTTGCTTTCCTCAATGTGGCTTGGGTCTGCCGTCGTGTTTCTTCAAACTTCGATTTTTCTTCTTCTTGCATATTGCTTTGTATCCACAGTAGTTTGGCCCGTTGTCTCTTCCTGATAGCTCCCTCACACTCCTCATTGAACCACACTCTTTTTCCCCTAGTTCGCTTTGGGATTACTTCTTGGGCTGTTTCTTTAATGGTCTCTGCAATCGCCTTCCAGTTCTGATCTACCACAGAGTCTCCTTCCTCTTCATTCAAAGCCTCAAAACGGTTTGTTAGAGCTATCTTGAAAGTTCTTCTTATATTATCTTCAGTCAGACTCTCATGGTCATATCGAGTGACTCTTTGCATTCTTTTGTGCTTCCTGGCTCTCCAAATTGTTTTCATCCTTCCTCTGACAAGGAAGTGGTCTGATCCACATTCCGCACCTCTTGCCGTTCTAACATTTTGTATCCACTTCTTTATTCTCTTCTCTACAATTAGGTGGTCAATTTGGTTCACTGTTTTCCCATTTGGAGACACCCAGGTTCCTTTATATATTCTCTTCCTGTCGAAATCAGTACTACTTATAAACAAGCCTTTTGCAGTCGCAAAGCTAACCAGCCTAGTGCCGTTATCACTGCTCACATCATGTAAACTGTGCTTTCCGATGGTCCCCATGAAGGCTGCTTCTTTCGCTATTTTCGCATTAAAATCTCCAAGGATAATTTTGTAATGTTCACTTGGTACATTGTCTAAAACCGTTTCTAATTCCTCGTAGAAAATATCTTTTTTGATGTCATCGCTTTCTTCGGTTGGGGCATGACAATTTATATATGTGAGTTTGTGTTTTCCCGTGTCTATGGTTAGGAGTGAGATTCTGGGGTTGATCGATTTAAAGTCTATGAGAGTGGTACAGAGTGATTTCTTCACTGCAAAACCAGTTCCTAGTGAGTGGTTTGTTTCTGAGGCTCCATGGAATATGACATAGTTTTCCATTTCTGTAGCTCCGGTTTCTGTCCACCTTGTTTCTTGCAGTGCCAATAGATCAATTTGATACTTATCTGCCTCCCTTACTACACATTTTGCTGCCCCAGGTTGGTATAGGCTGCTGACATTCCAGGTCCCTAGTTGTATTTCCTTGTTCTTGCTTAGGTCGTTTTACAGAGATCAGTCCTATCCGAGGCTCTTCTGTGACGCTAGTACCGGTGATTATTTTTTCCAGGACGGGTTGGTAGCCCGTCGCCAACCCCCAACCTGGAGGACCAGGATTTTTCATTCGGGGTTTTCTCCCGTAGAAAGATTGGCTTCTCCACGCCTATAGAGGTCTTTCTGCCCTTTTGTACATATATCAGGGAATGACAGGAAAAGGAAATGGTGAGGACAAGTTTGGGATAGGAAAGGGGAGCGACAGATCGTTGTGGGACACACTTTGTCTGGCTCCTCCCCTTTGGCCTGTCCGGCATGGGTGACCCTGCTGGTAGCTAAGCTACCGCCGGCATAGCCCTCCGGATCCGGAGCACGCAAACCTCCTCGCCCGCACGGACAGTGCTACGTTAAGGCGGTGTCCCCTGAGGAGGTTAATAATGAATAAGAAAATATATTGCGGATAAGCTACTACGAACAGGACCGTGAACTCATTATGATAGTCAAGAGAGAGACACGAGGCCTACGCCTGCCACAGTAGTACAAGCTTATATGCCAACTTGCTCCGCAGATGTCGAAAAGATTTAAGAAATGTATGATGAGATAAAAGCAATTACTCAGATAGTTAAAGGAGATGAATATTTAATTTTGATGGAGGATTGAAATTCGTTAGAAGGAAAGGGAAGAGAAGGAAAAAATAGTAGGTGAATATAGACCGGAGGAACGGCATGAAAGAGTGCAGCTGCCAGGTAGAATTTTGTACAGAGCATAATTTAATCATCGCTAGCACTTGGTTTATGAATCATAAGAGGATATACACGTAGAACAGTGCTGAAGACACAGAGGGCTTCATATTGATTATATCATGATTAGACACAGGTTTAGGAACCAGCTTTTGAATTGTAAGGCACTTCCAGGGACAGATGTGGAATCTGACCCCAATTTATTGGTTATTAACTGTACACTAAAACCGAAGAAATTAAGGAAATGTAGGAAAGTAAGGAATGGGACCTGCGTAAGTTGAAAGAACCAGAAGTTGTTGAGAGTTTCAGAGGGGACATTAGGCAACATTTGACTAGAACAGGGGAAAGGAATACAGTAGAAGACGATTGGGTAGCTTTGAGAGATGAAACAGTGAAGGCATCACAGGACCAAATACGTAAAAAGACAAGACCTAGTACAAATTGTTGGATAATACTACAGATGTTTAATTTAATTGATTAAAGGAGAATATTTAAAAATGCAGTAAATGAAATAGGCGAAAGGGAATACAAAAGTTCAAAAAATGAGACTGGCAGGAAGTGCAGAATTTCTAAGCAGGAACGGCTAGAGGACAAACTTAAATGTTTAGAAGCATATTTCACTAGGGGAAAGATGGATAACGCCTACAGGAAAATTAAAAAGGCGTTTGGGAAAAAAAGCAGCTGTATGAATACCAAGGGTTCGGATGATAAGCCAGTCCTAGGCAAAAAGGGAAAGCTGAAAGGTGGAAGGAGTACATAGAGGGGCTATACAAGGGAGAAGAACTTGAAAGCAATATTTAGGAAAGCAATATTTAGAAATGGAAGTGGACGTGGATGAAGATGAGATGGGAGATATGATACTACGAGAAGAATTTGACAATCCTTCCAAAGATCTAAGTCGAAACAAAGCCCCCGGAGTAAACGACATTCCTTCAGAACCACTGATACCCTTTGGAGGGCCAATCATGACAAAACTCTTCCATCTGGTATGCAAGATGTGTGAGACAGGCGAAATACCCTCAAACTTCAATAACAATGTAGTAATTATAATTCCAAAGATAGCAGGTGCTGGCAGGTGTGATATTTCCGAACCATCAGTTTGAAAACGTCATGGTTGCAAAATATTAATGCAAATTCTTTACAGGAGACTGGAAAAACTGGTAGAAGCCGACCTCGGGGAAGATCAGTATCGATTTCGGGGAAATGAAGGCACAAAAGAGGCAATACTGACCCTACGGCTTATCTTAGAAGATAGGTTAAGGAAAGGCAAACCTACATTTATACATTTATAGACTTAGAGAAACATTTTGACAATGTTGATTACTCTCTTTCAAATTCTGAAGGTAGTAGGGGGAAAATACAGGAAGCGAAAGGCTATTTGCAACTTGTACAGAAACCACACTGCAGTTATGAATCGAAGGGCGTGAAAGGGAGGCATTTGTTGAGAAGGGAGTGTCACACGATTGCAGCTTATCCCAGGTGCTATTCAACATGTACGCTGAACAAACAGTAAAAGAAGACCAAAGGAAACTTTGGAGTTCATGGAAAAAAATAAAAACCTTGAGGTGTTGCCAAAGGCATTTTATTTCTGTCCGAGACAGGAAAGTACTTGGAAGAGCAGATGAACGTAATGGACAGAGTCTTCAAAGAAGGATATAAGATTAACATCAACAACAGTAAAACAAGGCTCATGGAATGTAGTGGAATTAAATAAGGTAAAGCTGGAAAATGAAAATGATCATACGGCGCCAGGTGCCGCGAGTTTCTAGTCTGGAAGTTCGGCCGCCAAGTGCAAGTCTTATCGAGTGCGGCGCCACGTTGGGGGACTTGCGCGTCAACAATGGGAATGAAATGATGATGGCAGCACAAAATCCAATCCCTGACGGGAGAAAATCTCCCTCCCCAGCCAGGAATCGAACTCGGGCCCCATTGCGTGGCATTCCAACGCGCTGACCATGCAGTTAATGGGACTGACAAGGTAATGCTAGGGGAATCAGACTAGGAAAAGAGACTTAAAGTAGTAGCTGTGTTTTGCTACTTGGGCAGCAAAACAACTGATGATGGCCGAAGTAGAGAGGATATCAAATGTAAACTGGCAATGACAGGAATAGCATTTCTGATGAAGAGAAATTTGTCCACATTGAATATGTGTTAGGAAGTCTTTTCTGGAGGTATTTGTCTGGAGTGTAGCCATGTATGGACAATAAACAGTTCAGATAAAAAGAGAATCGACGTTTTCGATATGTGGTGCTACAAAAGGATACTGAAGACTAGATTGATCGATCACGTAACTAATGATGAAATACTGAATAGAAATGGGAATACAAGAAATTTGTGGCACAACTTGACTAAAAGAAGGGATCGGTTGACAGAACACATTCTGAGACATGAAGAGATCACCAATTTAGCATTGGAGGGGAGCGTGGGGGTTGAGGTTAAAATCATAGAGGGAGAACAAGAGATAAATACAGTAAGCAGATTTAGAAAGACGTATGTTGCAGTAGTGATTCGAAGTCTTTGGACTGAAGACCACAGGCAACACATGTTACAATAACGTGAACTAATATTTTATGTGTTATAGTATCCACTCGATCTCCTCCCAGAACAAAGTATGGAACCCACCATTGTACCGACAAAGTGTATTTACGTTCGGTACAAGAGGTCAGAGAACTGCCTGGAACCTGTCTTACACTATCTATAGCGCTCTTACGCGACTAGCGTATCCTTGTAAGAGTGTCCAGTATTTTGTCCATTGGGCTAATAAACACCCGACACAGGGGAGTACCTCTGTCAGGTGACTGAACGGAACCCTGATAAAAGCGGAATGCATGCGCTCATGTGGTTTTCGACGAACTCGTACCCTGGCATCGGTGCGCATCTACGTGTACCGCGATTCATGATGCGTGGTGACCTTTTATCATGCTTTAAGCGTCCTACGAGAGTGTTCCTGTGCACTTGCTAATTTCTGTGCCCTGTAGTTTGATATCAGCAGTTGGAAGTGAAACAATAGCGAGGTGATGCCTTTGAACGGCATAATTGCTCACCGGTTGATGTTGCGCAACATTAAACTGCTGAGTGATTTCCTGCAGTGCATCCCAACTGTTATCTGTTCCACTTCGCGGTAGTCGAGTGACTTCTTTTATTAACACGTAGGTGCCTATGATGATTAACTCGGGCAGCGTCGGTTTTCCATGATCAGAATGCCCAGGGTACCAGCGTCAATCGAAGGTACAGTCACTATCAAAAGTTCTTCAATAAACACAGGTTTCACTCGCTCTTTACTTCCGACTCTGCAGCGAGACATCTCAAGTAATACGTGTGCCTAGCACCAACAGCTACGTAAACGCAAGCAATGAATAACGGCTGAGAGTTCTTTACGAATCTTACTTTAGATATATGACGTAATTAGGAGCCTCATAGTCTGTATGCCACGCAGTCGACCTGCAACCGTACGTGTCTATTGACGGTCTTCTGTGAGTCAGATCGCCGCCGATTTAAATCTGACGCGTCAAGAAGCCATATTTTCCAGGACACACTCGCGGCCCTTTGTCTTCCGATGATTTGTGGCCACTCAGTGTAAGTAAAATTCTAGAGAGTGTGATGAATAAATGTCTGCAACATTCCAAACACACCGTCTTCTGTCTGTTACAAGAAATGATCTAATTGATCTCAACTAACCATAAGAGGACGAGCCTCTGAAGGTACATACTGCAGTGTCCGTAGGTGTAAGAGGGGGTATAGACACAACAGGCGTTCAGTAAATGAGTAAACTAGGAGCATATTTATTTGCACTACACAGGTTATTCAGTTGCCCCTAAAAAAGTCGTTTTATGTGATCCGAATGTTACACCTCACCTTAAAAAATCACCGTGCGAGATTTTCATACTCTCTCGCTCGCTATGCGCTGCAAGTCCTACAGAAAAATAAGAACAGGAACTTTTTGTAGGAAATTTAATGCATTTCAGTTTCGAACTGAGATAAGTTTTCACCACAGGCCGTAGTTTTCTTGTTATTCAAGAATAAAGTACAAAAATTATCTTCAAACGCACCCCCACTCCCACACTCATCCCCCACCGGTCAGGATTCTAATTTGTTGCTCGTGGCACTCCTTCCTACGAATGTACAAAAATTTGCTACTGCACGAATTATTTCCCACATTCGACCTTCTTTGGTCTTCATTGACTGGCCTTTTGCACCACCAGCTTAGTCGAGCACTTACATATTGTAAGAGCGGCGTTTCCGTAAATTTTATCTGACAATTTTGTGAATTTTAACGACATAAAATAATCCATAACATCGTTATATTCGTTAGGCCTTCTGACTACGAAACTGCTGCGCTTGTAAGGGCTAAGCGTGGATAGAACTGATAACTTAATTAGTTTTAGTATAACATTATTAAAGTCGTTTTCCTTTCATTACACTCACGGGCTCGTTTAAATTAAAAATGTTAACGAAATGTCCGACTATTTTGACGTAATAGTCCAACCAATAGAGAGCAAAAAAGTTGGAATATGAAGAATCATTCGTGTAGTCAGATGTTTTTCTACAATGATAGGAAGCAGAGCCACGAAAAACATAGTAGAAATCCCGACTAATGAGGGATGAGTGTCGGGCTGGACGTGCGTCTGAAGGTCACTTTCATAGGCTTTTCTTGAATAGCTCTAAAACCGTGGGCTCCAGTGAAAACGTATCCCAGCACAAAATTTAACTATATTGAACTTCCTACAAAAAGTTCCTTTTAATTTTTTCTGTAGAACTAACAGCTAGCGTCTAGTAAGCGAGAGGATATGAAAATCTCGCGCGTGGATTTTGAAGGCCAGATATAACAGTGCGAGTTGCACAAAAGATCAGCAGTGGAAATTGAATCACCCTGTATTTAAGGTAGTAGAATAGATACATAACTTAGTCTCTTGCGTCTCTGCTCCACTCTACTAATTATACAACAACTAAATTGTCTGCACGTTATGTCTATCAATGAATAACAGTTTCTGTCACTGAATATCAACAGCGTCATGCCAGCTCGTAGTTGTCTCACTCTGAGTCTTCAGAGATCCGAGCCGGAGCTCGGTGTGCGGCGTCTTAAAAAGACACCAGCACGGTAACATTTGCATGCAGCGAGTCGAAACGAAGACGTCGTCCTCTGGTGGCGTCCGCAGCTCCAACCATAAGAGGGCGGCGAGCCCTGGAGAGAGCGAGGCACCCAGTGGCGTGCTGGCCGCCTGTTTAATTTTCTTCCGTGGAAATACAAGAGACGCACGGCGATCCATGTGCGACTGACAGACATCGTTGGCATAGCACATATCCACCTAGCAAGTTGTTGTGCCCACTCCTCACAGTCAGACACACGGTGAAGCTTGTATATCCCACATCTTAAAAGATCCTTCTATGTGCTACGGTCATGCTTCTGTGCAGTAGTGTCTACACCTACATCTACATTTATACTCCGCAAGCCACCCAACGGTGCGTGGCGGAGGGCACTTTACGTGCCACTGTCATTACCTCCCTTTCCTGTTCCAGTCGCGTATGGTTTGCGGGAAGAACGACTGCCGGAAAGCCTCCGTGCGCTCTCAAATTTCTCTAATTTTACATTCGTGATCTCCTCGGGAGGTATAAGTAGAGGGAAGCAGTATACTCGATACCTCATCCAGAAACGCACTCTCTCGAAACCTGGACAGCAAGCTACACTCTTGCAGAGTCTGCCACTTGAGTTTCCTAATCATCTCCGTAACGCTATCACGCTTACCAAATAACCCTGTGACGAAACGCGCCGCTCTTCTTTGGATCTTCTTTATCTGCTCTGTCAACCCGACCTGGTACGGACCCCACACTGATGAGCAATACTCAAGTATAGGTCGAACGAGTGTTTCGTAAGCCACCTCCTTTGTTGATTGACTAAATTTTCTAAGGACTCTCCCAATGAATCTCTCAACCTGGCACCCGCCTTACCAACAATTAATTTTATATGATCATTCCACTTCAAATCGTTCCGTATGCATACTCCCAGATATTTTGCAGAAGTAACTGGTACCAGTGTTTGTTCCGCTATCATATAATCATACAATAAAGGATCCTTCTTTCTACGTATTTGCAATACATTGCATTTGTCTAAGTTAAGGGTCAGTTGCCACTCCCTGCACCAAGTGCCTATCCGCTGCAAATCTTCCTACATTTCGCTGCAATTTTCTAATGCTGCAACTTCTCTGTATACTACAGCATCATCCGTGAAAAGCCACATGAAACTTCCGACACTATCTACTAGGTTATCTATATATATTGTGAATGCAGAGTAATGTTAGCGAACTGAGAGAGGCAACTGATGTTTTAATGGTTTCGGACGACATATGAGTTCCACTAAGTGCGTAGGTGGAGGCAACTTCTGCATGCATGATAGTTGGTGCCACGCGAGATTTCTATCATCATTGATTCTGACGGATGTCGTTGGTCATTCTCCTCATCAAAGAACTGATTGATCTCTAATAATAGTTTTACTCCATATCTTTTTAACCAGGGCCTCTCTTAGCGCAAATGGAACTGTCCCACAACAGGAAATGGAGCAAAATGTTTCACTTTGCACCTGCCGTTCATCAAAAGGTGCTTTCTTAACTTCGATTGGTGAGATCAGGTTTTGACCCTTGCCAGCTTCATTATTTGTCACTCTGGGTGTCGCTCCGTATTCCCAAGTTATATGTACACCCTTGTCAAAAGAAACCTGAAAACGTAAACTACTGGCCATTAAAATTGCTACACAGAGAAGAAATGCATATGATAAACGGGTATTCATTAGACAAATATATTATACTAGAACTGACATGTGATTACATTTTCACGCAATTTGGGTGCATAGATCCTGAGAAATAAGTACCCAGAACAACCACCTCTGGCAGTAATAACGGCCTTGATACGCCTGGGCATTGAGTCAAACAGAGTTTGGATGGCGTGTACAGGTACAGCTGCCCATGCAGCTTCAACACGATACCACAGTTCATCAAGAGTAGTGACTGCTGTATTGTGACGAGCCAGTTGCTCGGCCACCATTGACCAGACGTTTTCAATTGGTGAGAGATATGGAGAATATTCTGGCCAGGGCAACAGTCAAACATTTTCTGTATCTGGAAAGGCCCGTACAAGACCTGCAACATACGGTAGTGCATTATCCTTCTGAAATGTAAGGTTTCGAACGGATCGAATGGAGGAAAGAGCCACAGGTAGTAACACATTTGAAATGTAAAGTCCACTGTTCAAAGTGCCGTCAATGCGAACAAGAGGTGTTAGAGACGTGTAACCAATGGCATCCCATACCATCACGCCGGGTCATACGCGAGTATGGCGATGACGAATACACGCTTCCAATGTGCGCACAGCGCGATGTCGCCAAACACGGATTCGACATCATGATGCTGTAAACAGAACCCGGATTCATCCGAAAAATGACGTTTTGCCTTTCGTGCACCCAGGTTCGTCGTTGAGTACACCATCGCAGGCGCTCCTGTCTGTGATGCAGCGTCAAGGGTAACCGCAGCCATGGTCTCCGAGCTGATAGTTCATGCTGCTGCAAATGTCGTCGAACTGTTCGTGCAGATGGTTGTTGTCTTGCAAACGTCCCCATCTGTTGACTCAGGGATCGAGACGTGGCTGCATGATCCGTTACCGCCTTGCGGATAAGATGCCTGTCATCTCGACTGCTAGCGATACGAGGCCGTTGGGATCCAGCACGGCGTTCCGTATTACCCTCCTGAACCCACCAATTCCATATTCCGCTAACAGTCATTGGATCTCGACCAACGCGAGCAGCAATGTCGCGATTCGATAAACCGCAATCGCGATAGGCTACAATCCGGCCTTTATCAAAGTCGTAAACGTGGTGGTACGCATTTCTCCTCCTTACACGAGGCATCACAACAACGTTTCACCAAGCAACGTCGGTCAACTGCTGTTTGTGCATGAGAAATCGGTTGGAAACTTTCCTCGTGTCAGCACGTTGTAGGTGTCGCCACCAGCGCCAACCATGTTTGAATGCTCTGAAAAGCTAATCATTTGCATATAACAGCATTTTCTTCCTGTCGCTTAAATTTCGCGTCTGTAGCACGTCATCTTCGTGGTGTAACAGTTTTAATGGCCAGTAGTGCATTTCAGAGTAGTGATTAAATTCAGCAGCATCTCTTCCTGCAAATGTACTTTCGTAAAATTCCATATCCCTTAGATTAAAAACATTTTATGGCCCAGAATGAAGCTCCAGCATATCAACTGTGCACTGCCTGCACCTCGTGACCAACTACAAACTTACCCATCCTGCTACAACAACAGAGCCTGGCGTGTCTCGTCTGACTAGACGCATCTTCCCATACTTTTGGGGCTTCTTCTAGTACAGACTTCTGACAAAATTTAAAATCTTTGACGCTTCATAGAAACTGTTTAACTATTGCAAACCGCACAAAAGACGCCAAATATAATGCAAACATAGACGTCACTTTCAAGAAAATTGTTGTGAAGTGACAAAAGTCGTGGGGTATGTCCTACCACCGTGTCGGACCTCCTTTTGCCCATCGTAGAGCTGTAACTCCACGCGGCATGGACGCCACTAGTCGTTGGAAGCTCCCTGCCTGCAGAATACTTGGCCATGCTTCCTCTTTGTTTGTCTTTTATTTCATCAGTTTTCTGCCTGGTTTGATGCATCCCGACACGAATTCCTCTCCTGTGCTAACCTCTTCATCTCAGAGTAGCACTTGCAACCTACGTCCTCAATTATTTGCTGAAAGTATTCCAATCTCTGTCTTCCTCTACAGTTTTTGCTCTCTACAGCTCCCTCTAGTACCATTGAAGTCATTCCCTGAAGTCATAACAGATGTCCTATCATGCTGTCCCTTCTCCTTATCAGTGTCTTCCACATATTCCTTTCCTCTCCGATTCTGCGTAGTACCTCCTCATTCCTTCCCTTATCAGTCCACCTAATTTTCAACATTCGTCTGTAGCACCACATCTCAAATGTTTCGATTCTCTTCTGTTCCGGTTTTCCCACAGTCCATGTTTCACTAACATACAATGTTGTACTCCAGACGTACATTCTCAGAAATTTCATCTTCAAATTAAGGCCGGTATTTGATATTCGTAGACTTCTCTTGGCCAGGAATGACCTTTTGCCATTGCTAGTCTGGTTTTGATGTTGTCCTTGCTCTGTCCTTCATTGGTTATTTTACTGCCTAGGTAGCAGAATTCCTTAACTTGATCTACTTCGTGACCATCAATCCTGATGTTAAGTTTCTCGTTCTCATTTCTACTACTTCTCATTACCTTCGTCTTTCTTCGATTTACCCTCAGTCCATCCTCTGTAATCATTAGACTTTTCATTCCGTTCAGCAGATCATGTAGTTCTTCATCACTTTCACTCAGGATAGCAATGTCATCAGCGAATCGTATCATTGATATCCTTTCACCTTAAATTTTAATTCCACTCCTGAAACTTTCTTTTATTTCCTTCATTGCTTCCTTGATGTACAGACTGAACAGTAGGGGCGAAAGGCTACATCCTTGCCTTACATCCTTTTAATACGTTGAATAGTCGTTCTCTTGTCACTCCCCCCAATGATTTTAGAAATTCTGATGGAATGTTATCTATACCATCTGCCTTATTTGATCTTAAGTCCTCTAAAGCTCTTAAAAATTCTGATTCTAATACTGGATCTCCTATCTCTTCTAAATCGACTCCTTCAGTGTATTCTTTCCACCTACCCGCTCTCTTCTGCATTTAACAGTGGAATTCCCGTTGCACACTCAATGTTATCATCCTTGCTTTTAATGTCAGCGAAGGTGGGTTGGACTTTCCTGTATGCTAAGTCTGTCCTTCAGACAATCATTTCTTTTTCGATGTCTGCACGTTTTCCTGCAGCCAATTCGTCTTATCTTCCCTGCACTTTCTATTCATTATATTCTTCAGCGACTTGTTTCCCAGAACATTTTTGTACTTCCTGCTTTCATCGATCAACTGAAGTATTTCATCTGTTACCCATGGTTTCTTCGCAGTTACCTTCTTTGTACCCACGTTTTCCTTCCCAACATCTGTGATGGCCCTTTTTAGAGATGTCTATTCCTCTTCAACTGTACTGCCTATTGAGCTTTTCCTTATCGCTGTATCTATAGCCGTAGAGAACTTCAAACGTATCTCGTCACTCCTTAGTACTTCCGTATCCTACTTGTGTATTGATTCTTCATGACTAATGTCTTAAACTTCAACCTACTCTTCATCACTACTATATTGTCATCTGAGTCTATATCTGCTCCTGGATACGCCTTACAATCCAGTATGTGATTCGGAATCTGTCTGACCATGAGGTAATCTAACTGAAATCTTCCCGTATCACCCAACCATTTCCAAGTATACCTCCTCCTCTTGTAATTCTTGAACAGAGTATTCGCTATTACTAGCTGAAACTTGTTACACAACTCAATTAGTCTTTCTCCTCTGTCATTCCTCGGCCCAAGCCCATGTTCTCCTGTAATCTTTTCTTCTACTCCTTCCCCTACATCTGCATTCCAGTCCCCCATAACTATTAGATTTTCATCCCCCTTTATATACTATATTACCCTTTCAATATCCTCGTACAGTTTCTCTGTCTCTTCATCTTCAGCCTGCGAATTCGGCATGTATACCTGAACTATCGTTGTCGGTGTTGGTTTGCTGTCGATTCTGATAAGAACAACCCTGTCACTGAACTGTTCACAGTAACACACTCTCTGCCCTACCTTCTTATTCATAACGAATCCTACTCCAGTTATACCATTTTCTGCTGCCGTTGATATTACTCTATACTCATCTGACCAGAAATCCTTGTCTTCTTTCCACCTCACTTCACTGACCCCTAGTATATCTAGACTGAGCCTTTGCATTTCCCTTTCCAGATTTTCTGGTTTCCCTACCACGTTCAAGCTTCTGACATTTCACGCCCCGACTGATAGAACGTTATCCTTTCGTTGATTATTCAATATTTATCTCACGGTACCGGAGATCTGAATGGGGGACTATTCCGGAATCTTTCGCCAATGGAGAGATCATCACGACACTTCTTCAATTACAGGCCACATGTCCTGTGGATACACCTTACGTGTCTTTAACGCAGTCGTTTCCATTGCCTTCCGCATCCTCATGCCGTTGATCATCGCTGATTCATCCGCCTTTAGGGGCAGTTTCCTACCCCTAGGAAAGAGTGTCCTGAGCCTCTGGTCGCTCCTCCGCCCTCTTTGACAAGGTCGTTGGCTGAATGAGGGTGACGTCTTATGGCGGAAGTCATCGGCCGCCAATGCTGATTATTAAACAAATTTAAGCAGCAGTTGGATTGTAACCCGGGACCGAAGTCGTTTTGATCATAAATCAAAGACGCTACCACTAGACCACGGGTATGCTGCCTCTACAGTTGTCCATAGCTGTGAAAGTGTTGCTGGTGCAGAATTTTGTGCACGAACTGACCTCTCGTTTATGTCCCAGAAATATTCTATGGGACTTACACTATGTGATCAAAAGGATCTGGATACCCCCAAAAACATACGTTTTTCATATTAGATGCATTGTGCTGCCACCTACTGCCAGGTACTCCATGTCAGCGACCTCAGTAGTCATTAGACATCGTGAGAGAGTAGAATGGGGAGCTCCGCGGAACTCACGGACTTCGAACGTGGTCAGGTGATTGGGTGTATTTAGTACGGATTTTTCGTAGAGCATGCGGTTATATATGATCGCTAAATATGGAGCTATGAAATCAGTATACTCTGAAAGGCATCTAATTCATACTCATTGTGGACCGGAAGACCTGCCATTAGCCGGCCGGTGTGGCCGTGCGGTTAAAGACGCTTCAGTCTGGAACCGCGTGACCGCTACGGTCGCAGGTTCGAATCCTGCCTCGGGCATGGATGTGTGTGATGTCCTTAGGTTAGTTAGGTTTAATTAGTTCTAAGTTCTAGGCGACTGATGACCTCAGAAGTTAAATCGCATAAAAAAAAAATCCTGCCATTATTAAGTGATTTGACCTGCTTCGCTACACTGAGGATATCAACTTCTAAGTTAGTCATGTAGGCAGCAGTTCTTGGTTCAAATTCAGGACTATTTACTTAGTCTTCTTTGGTGGAGGAATTTCTGAAAACTGGATTTAAAACTCCTCTTTAGTGGCACCATCATCAGTAACATTACCAAGTGTAATCTGTTCGAATATGAAAACTCGTTATGCTTTGTCACCTTGAGAAACATTTCTTCTTTTGTTACTTGAGTTATGACTTACGTAAGTTATGCTGAATACTATTTTCGTTTAGTATATCTTATTTTATAATGCTGAATACTCTTTTGTTTTAGTAAAACTTACTTCGTATAGAATTGAATTTTATAATGGTCATGTAACTTCCACCTAGCAATAACGAAAGTGATCTGTAGAATTCTCGAGGAATATTGTCCCTACATAAGTCTCGTACCACTACAAATGGAAGTGATAAAATATTAGTGCCAGTAAAGTTGAGGAACAGCTGATACCACTAAAATTTAACAAAGTTTCAGCGCCCCATGGAACTTCTGTCAGATTCTATATCAGATTTCTGTATCAGTTAGCCCTCTTTTAAACATAATCTATCATTGACCCTTCGAACAAAAAACGGTACCCACTGGTTGGAAGAGAGCGCAAGTCACATCCGTACACAAGAAGCGTATCGGGAGTGAGCCATAAAACTAACATCCATTGGTTGTAGAATCTTAGAACATATTCCCATCTCAAAAATCATTACCTCTCCTTCATGTCACACAGCATGGATTCCAAAAACATCGACCATGTGAAACCCAGCTAGCAGTTTTTCCCGTAACTTCCTGAAGGCTGTGGTTCAAGGCAACCAGGTAGATGCAGTATTACTCCATATCCGAAAACGTTTAATTCCGTACCACATCTATGAGTACTATCAAAAGCGCGATCGTATAGCGTATATCAGCGAAAACTGTGACTGGATTGAGGATGTGTTGATAGGGAGGACGCAGAAGTTACGTGGATGGAGAGTCACCAACAGACTTCGAGTGTGCCCCAGGGAAATGTGCTGGAACCTTGTTATTAATGTTTTATAGCAATGATCTTGCAGACAATATCTAAGTAACCTCAGACTTCCCATCGATGATGTCGTTATCTGCACTGAGGATACTTTCTAACATCGTGTCGGACCTCATATTACCTGGCGTAGTAAAACAACTGGATATCCACACCACAAGTCGTTGGAAGTCCCTGCACAAATACTGAGCCATGCTGCCTCTATAGACATCCATAACTGCGAAAGTATTGTCGATGCAGGATTTTGTGCACGAACTGACCTCCCGTTTATGTCCCAGAACTGTTCGATGGGACTTACACTATGTGATCAAAAGTATCTGGATACCCCAAAAAACATACGTTTTTCGTATTAGGTGCATTGTGCTGCCACCTAATGCCAGGTACTCCATGCCGGCAACCTCAGTAGTCATTAGACATCGTGAGAGAGCAGAATGGGGCACTCCGCGGAACTCACGGGACTTCGAACGTGGTCAGGTGATTGGGTGTCACTTGCGTCATACGTCTGTACGCAAGATTTCCACACTCCTAAAAATCCATAGATCCACTGTTTCCGATGTGATAGTGAATTGGAAACGTGAAGGGACAAGTACCGCACAAAAGCGTACCGGCCAATCGCGTCCGTTGACTGACAGAAACCGCCGACAGTTGATGGGGGTCGTAATGTGTACTAGGCTGCCATCTATCCAGACCATCACACAGGAATTCCAAACTGCATCAAGATCCACTGCAAGTACTATGACAGTTAGGCGGGAGGTGAGAAAACTTGGGTTTCATGGTCGAGCGGCTGCTTATAAGCCACACATCACGCCGGTAAATGCCAAACGACGCCTCGCTCGGTGTAAGGGGCGTTAACATTAGACTACTGAACAGTGGAAAAAAGTTGTGTGGAGTGACGAATCACGGTATACAATATGGCGATCCGATGGCATGATGTGGGTATGGTGAATGCCCGGTGAACATCATCTGTCAGCGTGTGTAGTTTCAACAGTAAAATTCGGAGGCAGTGGTGTTATGGTGTGGTCGTGTTTTCCATGCAGGGGGCTTGCACCCCTTGTTGTTTTGCGTGGCACTATCACAGCACCGGCCCATATTGATGTTTCAAGCTCGTTCCTGCTTCCCACTGTTGAAGAACCATTCGGGGATGGCGATTGCATCCTTAAACACGCTCGAGCACTTGTTCACAATGCACGGCCTGTGGCGGAGTGGTTAAACGACAATAACATCGCTGTAATGGACTGGCCTGCTCACAGTCCTGTCCTGAATCCCACAGAACATCTTTGGGATGGTTTGGAACGCCGAGTTCGTGCCAGGTCGACATCGATACCTCTCCTCGGTGACGAATTGGTTGCCATTCCCCAAGAAACATTCTAGCACCTGACTGAACTTTTGCCTGCTATAGTGGAAGCTGTCATAATGGCTAAGGGTGGGTCAACACGATATTGAATTCCAGCATTACCTTTTGAGGATGCAACCAACTTGTAAGTCATTTTTAGCTAGGTGTCCGGGTACTTTTGACCACATAGTGTGTGTCGGGCGACATGGATGGCCAAATCATTCGCTACAGTTTTCTTCTTCAGTCCAATCGCAAACTACTGTGGCCCGTGGCCCGGCGACATGGTCCATTGATGTTCATAAATATTCCATCGTTGTTTGGAAACATGAAGTCCACGAATGGCTGCAAATGATCTCCAAGTAGCCGAACATAACCATTTCCAGTCAATGATCGGTTCAGTTGATCCAGACCATTCCATGAATAAACAGCCCTGAGTATTATGTAGCCACTACCAACTTGCACAGTGCGTTGACATTTTGGGTCCAGGGCTTTGTGGGGTCTGCGATATCCTTTGAACCTAACATAAGTTCTTACTAACTGCAATAGGGACTCATCTGACCATATCCGGCCTCTGTGGCCGAGCAGTTCTAGGCGCTTCAGTACGGAACAGCGCTGCTGCTACGGTCGCAGGTTCGAATCCTGTATCGGGCATGGATGTGTGTGGTGTCCTTAGGATATTTAGGTTTAAGTAATTCAAAGTCTAGGGGACTGATGACATCAAATGTTAAGTCCCATAGTGCTTAAAGCCATTTGAACCATCATCTGACCGTACCACGGTTTTCCTGTCGTGTAGGATCCAACTGATATAGTCACGAGCCCAAGACGGCCGCTACAGGCAATGTCCTGCTGTAAGGGAACACAATCGCGTCGGTCGTCTGCTGCCAAAACCCATTAACGCCAAATTTCGCAGCGCTGTCCTAACGAATACGTTGGTCATACGTCCCACGTTGATTTCTGTGTTCATTCCACGCAATGTTGCTTGTCTGCTAGCACTGAGAAGTTTACCGGAACACCGCTTCTCTCGGTCGTTAAGTGAAGCCCGTAGGCCATTGCGTTGTCCGTGGTAAGAAGTAATGGCTGAGAATTGATATTCTAGGCAGACTCTTGACACCGTGGACCACGGAATGTTGAATTCCCTAACTGTTCCGAAATGGATGTCCCATGCCTATAGCTCCTACCACCATTCCGCGTATAGAGTCTGTTAATTCCCGTAGTGTAGCCACAATCACGTCAGAAGCCTTTTCACATGTATCACCTGAGTACCAATGATAGCTCCGCCAATGCACCGCCCTTTTATGCCTTGTGTACGTGATACTATTACCATCTGTATATGTGAATATCGCTATACCATGACTTTCGCCACAGTGCATAATGAGGCACTGTCTGAAAAAAAAACTATACATATTCAGTTAGATCTTGATAAGAATTCAAAGTATTGAAAAGATTGAAAATGGGCGTTAAATGTTCACATGTGCGAAAAAATTCTCTTGACATAAGTAAAACAACGTGGTATGCCATGACTACAATATCACCGAGTCACAATTGGAATCGACCAATTCATACGAATATCTGGATGTAACACTTCGCGGGGACATCAGATGGAAAGATCACGTATGCTTAGTCTTAGGTAAAGTAGTGTAGACTTCGGTTCGATTTGTTATTAGGGTAGTTGGAAAATGCAATCATTATACGTAAGAAAATGCATAGAAAACACTCGAGCGACCTATTCTAGAATACTGCTCAACTATGTGAGTCCCGTACCAAATAGGACTAACAGGGGATATTCAACGAAAAAGAGAAAGGCAGCACTAATCGTCAGAGGTTTCTTTGACCAGTGGGAGATTTTGATGGAGATGCTGATGAATCTGAACTGGCAGTCGCTTGAAGATGGACGCAAACTGTTCCGAGAAAGCCTAGTTAGTGTCAATGACCAGTTTTAAATTATGTATGTATGAATATACTACAGCCCGCTACGTCTCGGTCCCGTAGGTATAGCGAGGACAGTTTAGACTAATTACAGTGCCCACTGAGGCGTTTAAGCTATCACTCCTTGTTCGCTCCATACGTGAATGCAATGGGAGGAAACTTTAATAATTGGTGCAGTGGGAAGCACCCTTTGCCATGCACTTCACACGGTTTTGCACAGTATGGACGTAGATGCAGAATTAATGTTTTATGGAAAATTGTTTTCATGATTTATGTCACATGTAGAGGAAGCGCATACGTTGCGCTAGGAGTAGGAGAAGAAGCTACGTACAGCTCATGTCACCTATAGATTATGAACCAGCACCCAACCGACAAAATTTCAGAGTTTGTTCAGGGATATTTTCTGAGTATTTTGGTACAAAGACCCGTGGTCTCAGAGGGCGCCCAATGAAGTAATAATGTTATTATTACATAACTGGCTTTGTTTGTCTATGGGAAAATACTTTCGTAACAGTGAAAAATGCTGTAATATGCAATCACCAAAACGTAATGACAAGAATGTATGAGGTTATTCTTGGTCGCCTATGTAAAGATGCAGAACTGCACTTACGGGTTTACAGTCGCTGTGGGAGCAGCTGAGCATATCAACGTAGTGCCGTTTTTCCACTGTGTTCAATGAACGAATAGACGAGATGCATATCGGCCAATTCTTCATAAGTCAACCTGTCCATATCACTATATATCACTGTTAGCACATTAATGTTTCTGGAAAAACTAACAAGAAACTGAACCGAGCAGGCTTTACTGTAACAAAGAGTAGGTAAGGTTAGTAAATGGAATAACGTTTTCTCCAGACAATACACAAATAGCATGCATTCAATAATGTCATTGTTGAGCAGATATTTTCAATGAAATAACGTTTCAAGGAAAAAAAAAGTTCAAATGTCTGTGAATTACTAAGGGACCAAACTGCTGAGGTTATCGGTCCCTAGACTTACACACTACTTAAACTAACTGATACTAAGAACAACACACACCCATGCCTGAGGGAGGACTCGAACCTCCGGCGGGAGGGGCCGCGCAATCCGTACAGCGCGCCTCATACCTCACGGCCACTCCGAGCGGCCGGTACAAGGGACAAGAAAACAATAGAAATGTAATTACTTTGTAATGAATCACTGGAGACTACCATTCTACCAAAATAGTCGGAAAATATCTCTGAAAAACTTGCGAAATTTTGTCCGTGAAGCTCCGGTTCACCATGTATACATACAAAATGGCCTCTTCCTTAGAATCACATGCACATTACATGTACCATATGCTGATTCACGGAATTACATCGTATTTTAAAGTATGCTTCCTCGAGCAGAAGAGATACGATATTTCAAATCCGTGTTTCTAATTCGGGTTTAATTTTTTACATTGTATTTTCTGAAGATCTGGTCGTATGTAAAAACAGAAGTATTATTATATCCGACAGAAAATAAAAAAGAGCTATTATCGTTTGTAATAATTTAAGCATTACGGTTCTTGTCCGAGCATCTCCAGTCCTCTTCATCAGAATACCACATAAGCGTGAGCCGACGCGGGTCCTCTGCCCTCCCAACTGCCGGGCTTGGCGTGGAGTTGGAACAGGGGATTAGTGGACCCTTCATCGACCTTTTCTGGGTGCAAATTTCACTGGGTGCAATCTACAAGACGCCGTTTTCCAGACGTCTATGGTCCAACCGAAATGGCCACGAGCCCAGGACAGGCGCTGCAGGCGATATCGTGCTGTTAACAACGGCACTCGAGTCGCTCGTCTGTTGCCATAGACCGTCAACGCCAGATTTCGCAGTTGACCTATGTCCTCCATACAATCTCTCAGTTTCTCCACAATACTCACACAACGAAACTAAGTTACATAATACTTTTAAAGTAATTAAAAAATGACGTCAGCATCTATCGTAAGAGAAGCAAAGACATGTCTAGAAAAATAACTTCTATGAACTGAATCTTTGTAGTTAAAGTTTCAGCTGAACTATAGATGAATACACTACAGTCCCTAGCTCAGTTTCGTAACACAAGAAAAAAATTATGTTTCTTAGGTACGGTTTACATTTCGAGAACTATGGAAGATACTGAACTAAGATTTTTACAGTATATTGTATTATAAATACAAATCTGTAAATGTAGTATGAGAAGGTCGAATAAATTTTATTACTAATTCTTCAGATTCGTAAGGATTGTGCATGGGCAGGTCGCTGTGGCAGAGCGGTTCTAGGCGCTTCAGTCTGGAACGGCACGACCGCTACGGTAGCAGGTTCGAATCCTGCCTTGGACATGGATGTGTGTGATGTCCTTAGGTTAGTTAGGTTTAAGTAGTTCTAAATTCTAGGGAACTGATGACCTCAGATGTTAAGTCCTATAGTGCTCAGAGCCATTTGAACCATTTTTTTTATTGTCATAACAGATCGTACTCACACGGTAGTCAAGCATCTTGCGCCAGCAGCCAGCGACCGCTGCGCTGATGTGGGAGCAAAAAACTGGTCTCCTCCTGGCTACATGACACGACATACTTCAAGGTCGGTTACTTCACTGCAAGGTGAAAAGACACGCCAATTTACTACGTTACAACGTCCTCTAATTGGATGAATACACTGCTTCGGTTGGGAAGGGAGTCACAAAGCCTTTGTGTCCTCTCCTGAGGCAAGCTGACCTACAGCTGTTGTATCTGGTCCTTGATATCCTGTACATTGGCACTGGGGCGCAGTTTTAGTACGAGCTGGTCCTACACATGTTCTATTGGGGACCGATCTGGGGATGCTGCTGGCCATGGGAGTTCGGATGACGGGCATGGATGTTCGAGGTATGCATATACCTTTTGCACAACACAGCAATCCCCACTTGTGATGGTCAGACGTGGTCGACCGGAACCTTGACGACGCGTATACCTGCCCTCACGTGTAGTAAAACATCGGACCAGTCACATCCAAATGTCCCACAAATATGGATATTACACGATTCCAATAGCTGTCCAAATGAAGAACCCACAATGAGACCCCTTTCAAACTTTTTCAAATGCTGATAATGCCGTCTCATACGATTACGCGGCTCCTCCGTGCCCTCCACAGTGGTCACTCAACATCTGATGGTATTCACTTCTATAAAACCTAACAAGCCACAAACGACACTAATATCACAGAGGATTATAGCTGTAGTCATTCACATAGCACGTACAGTGCAAGCTGATTTGTTTGACATGGGGCTGCTAAGTGCTATACCACCTACTGCACTCCCTTGGCTTAAGCCCTCGTAAGTTCAACTCGATTTCTAAACTGAAGGAAACACTTCATGGCATTTGCTTCAGAACTGCTACAAATACGTCGGGCAACAGACCGCGCCGCTCGAACGGTCAACACAACTGGCACTGCTAAGAGTATTCTACTACTTCCACATCGCTGACAGCGGGTTATACACAATGCTGGTGACTACTTTGAAGGTCATTAAAACTTTGAAACATGTATCTGTTTTTTACGCGCTGTAAATAAATAGTTGCAACTGTTAAAGTTCCAACCCTCGTATTTTCAAATGTTAACGGACTTTATAGTCACCCTGTACTTATCCTACGGACTTTCACTTTCTGTCAGTCTGGAAATAGAACCACAACGTTATAAGCAAGTGTATTTGTTTTCCTTGTGGGTTTTTGTATTACCCATGTAATTTGTTACATAAGTTTTAGCTATATGTTCTATTTAACGCGAATCCCGCAGGCTCTACCACTCCTTCCTCTACACCCGTGACCGGGATACATTCTTCTACCACTGGCAATTACGACACACCCGAAACCACCTCGCAGCAAAGAAACGTCGGGACTGGCGCCAGACATGTACACACTTCAACTCAACCATCTCTGTCAACTCCTCCAAGAACCAGTCTGCTTTCCACCGCCTTACTGGTAGCCATCCTGCTCCGCATTACCCTCTTCTCCACAACGACCTCCGATTCCCTGACAACCTCAGTAAGGCTAACCATTTTGCTTCCCACCTTTCCAGGGTCTTCTCCATTCCTAACGACCTCCATTTCGATTACTCTCTCTTCCCTACCATCTTTGAACGCTCTGATACCACTGTCCCGCCACTCTCTGCCAGTTTCCAGTACTTGGGTCAGTTACCCCCTTCAGACATAACCACTCCCATTACCACACATGACATCAAACTCATCCTCCACTCCAAACGCAACACTGCCCCTGGTCACAATGGTGTCACCTATTGCCACCTAAAGGAATCCCCCCATCATTTCTGGCTGCCCTTGCTACCCTGTACAATGTACTCCTCTCCACCAGGTTTTACCCTGACCTGTGGTAGACTTCCCGTGTCCTCGTCTTCCCTTAACCCAACAACCTCCCTCTCTGACACCTCTCCCAATCATCCCATCTGCCTCACCTCCGTTTTCAGTAAAGTCTTCGAGTCCATCCTCTCTCGTCATATTCATCACCATCTTAACCAGCAACACCACCTTCCCCTTACTCAGTGTGGCTTCTGGACCTCCTTCTCAGCTGACGACCAGCTCCTTAACCTTACCAAACTTCTTTCACTCCAACTTAACTCCCATTGCTCTGCTATCTTTGTTTCCCTTGACCTCCAGAATGCCTATGCTGTGTCTGGCATTCAACACTCCTCTTTAATCTACAGACCTATGCTCTCCCCATCAATTTCGTCCATTTTGTTGCTTCCTTCCTCTCCCATCCTCCCTCCTATGTCACTACCCACAATACCAACTGCCACACTTTCTATCCCATTGCCGGCATGCCCCAAGGCTCCATAGTTCCCCTCTCCTCTGTCTCTTCTATACTGCCGATATGCCCAAACCTTCCCCACTTGTTGACCTCCAATTTGCTGATGATACTACCTTCCTGGTCCTTTATCATACCCTTCAACAGTGCCAATGTACCCTTCAAACCCACCTCAACCAGTTCACCACCTGGTGCAACCAGTGGCTCCTTCACATCAACCCTCCCAAGACCCAGGCCACCATCATAAGTTGTATCACCTGCTCCTTCCAGCTCCACGATTCTTACCTCACCGTTTATGGTTGTCCTACCCACTCTACCCCTACCGTGAAATATCTTGGCCTCACCCTCGAACGTCACCTGTCCTGGACTCCCCATCTCCTTACGATTCAACACAAAGTCCACAACAGACTCCATCTCCTGAAACTCTTGTCTGGAAGGACATGGGAACTGTATCCTTCCACCACTCTTCACAACTACAAATCCTTGATCCACTCAGTCCTTTGCTATGCCAGTGTCACTTGGATTTCTGCCCCTCCCAGATTCTATAAAGCCCTTCAAATTCTAGAATGTCATGCACTCTGCCTTGCTTTCCATATCTACCTTCCACCATCCAAAGGAATCCTCTACGATCTTACCCCTTCCCCCATGTTCTTCTTTTCCTCGAACACATCTGCACCCTGTACATTGTCCATGGACTCTATCCCCCCACCCACTGGTATCTCCTATCCTCTCCAATCCCAGCCCACTGCCACGCCTTTACCACTGTGTTCTGCCCTCTCTCCATCTCCACACCTTCCACCTCCTTTTCCAATGCTACTTCCAGCGCCTTCCCCTCCTGCATGATGAGCTTTGCCCTGATGTATACCAACTCTAACCCCACCTTCCCCCTCCTCAGGGCTCTCTTTCTCCTCCCCTTTCCCTCCCGTGTGCAGTTTTCCTCACTCCTGCACACCCCTCCCTTTTCCTTCCCCTCCACCCACCCTTTCTGTGTCTCTGCACTCCCTCCTGCCTTGCTTTCCCTCTTCATCTCCCACCCCACCTGTCTCCTGCCCCCTTTTTTCCTTTCTCCCACCTACTCCAGGCCTCCCTCACTGCACCTTCCTCCCCTCATTTTCCCTTCTCTCAGGCCTCCAGTTCCTCAGCAGGCCTCTACCAGCAGTTTTTATTTTTCGTGTGTGCTCCATACTTTCCCGTGGTTGTTTAATTGTCTCTTGCTTTGTGTGTTTTTATACTTTGGCCGAGTTTTAACTTGGGTGTGTGTGACTCCATAGAATTTTAAGTACCCCACAAATCGCCAACTGTGTTATTGTAAGTTTATGTCGACATTCTTAACTTTCCCCCAATGAACGTCCCCTTGTTGGTGTATATTTTAACTTCCATTGTCTCCATTTACTGTGTTTTTATTTCCCCCTTTTTCCGCCCTTTTTATCTATAAGTTCTCATTTTAATTTTTTGTAATGCCACTCAGCTGAAGAGTGGTGGATTGCGCCACTGCCAGCCGCCCTCCCATGCCCATGTGGGGAGAAAAGAAGTTCTATTTAACTTGGTATCGCGTTCGCCAGTATGTAAGGTGTGGTTGATTAATATTTTACTAATCAAAGAATCGGTTTTTCTCAATTTCAGAGTCATAACAGGTCTAAATAACAAAACATTCAATTACTTGGTGGTGATACGTTGTAGACCATGAGTTTCTTTTATCAGACCACTCATCAAACATTCCTGAACAACCGCTTAAGGTAGATAATGTCTCGTCTCAAACATTCTGTCGATGATGGGGTCGTTAAAGACACAGTATACCATCGGATTGGAAGTAGGAAGGAAGGAGGTCGGCTGTATTGCTTTCATAGCGGCTTACCCTGGTATATGCAAGGGAGAAATGATTACAGTATAAAGTTCGATCGACGACGAGACTAATTGACACGAAACATTTGGTAGGGTGTGCGATAACGAGCTGTGCCAAACGAACCAGTCTGGCAATTGTCTTAGGTATTCATGCGAACCATTAACAGGCTATATATGGATGACTGGATGTGTATTTAAACCTTGTCCTCTTTAAAGTGAGTGTAGTATCTCTGGCATTCACTATAAAGGATTTAGGCAAACGACAGGAAACCTAAATCTGGATGATCAGAGGGCATTTGAACCTGCTCTTGAACGCAGACTTGTGCTGTAACCGTTGCGTCACTTCGCTGTATTATTAGGGACATAGTTGAAGGTCATTTTGATGGGAACAAGGAAATACATTCGCCGTGATCTTGTTGGAGACGTGACCCGTCTCAGAGAGCTCAGACGTTGACACTCCGTCATTTCTTGAAATACGTGTAGTTGGTGTTATCATCTGGTGATTATAAGATCACAGATTTTAACTTCCCATTCAAAATTCCACTCGTTACAGTCAGTTAAACTTTCACAAAAATCAATTTAATATGAATCGTTGATCCCCAGTGGCAAAGTCATTACTTTTACGCCAAAAGACGCGAGAAAATGTTTCAAAAATATCATTTTCATTGAATTTACCAGAGGTAAATACTCCTAACGGAGCACAAAAACGGCAAATCTGCTCCAGTTTATGAAAAGACTCTGAGTCAAAAGTGGGGTACCAACTGCCTCATTCTACCTTCCTCAGCACCGTTAAAAATTTTCCCAAAAGTTTTGTCATGCGATCATATTCGCTCTCTTTTTAACATACATCTCACGAGTCACTCAGTCAAATAATGTAACTGTAACTCTCTCACACCGACTAGTCCACTCCTTGCATTATCTCTTTGTTTCTCAGTAACTGTCACGGTTCCCAATTCAGAGCCACAGACTGCCTCCTTCTTGCTCTCTTTTACTGCTACTATTTCATTAATACCTTCCCACTGCTGCTATCTCTTGTCACTCCCCCCAGGGGGTTCACAACTCTTTTGTGGATACGTGCGTAGCGAGCACGGGACCCCGAGCTAATGTGGCCCTCCTTTCTTTCCGGGCTGCATACCCTACTTTTCCGCATCCTTCCCTATCCCCCATCTTCGCCCCCCCTCCCCTCCCCTCACCTCTTGCTCGTTCCTTGCCTTTCTCCCCCTCTGGGAGTATGGTTTGTGCCTACGTCTGGAGACGGATGCTCGTAAATGTAACGCATTCTTTGCCTTCTCTACTTGTATGTCTTCATCCATCCTTTGTCCATCTCTTTTCCTTACCTCTTCTCTTTACCCTTTCTCCGCTGCGGCGTTTGAGACCTCTCTTCTTTCGTTTCCCTTTCTTTGTTTTTCTCTTTGCCTTTCTCTTTCTTCCTCCCTGTGCGTGTCTGAAGGCCAACCCACGCATTTTTGTGCGTAGCCGGTGACGGGGTAACGCGTAATTCCCCGCCCCGGGTAGACAGGTAGGACACGTGCGTACCCCCTGGTAGCGGCCAGGCTCAGGGAGGGGTGATTACCCGAGCTGATACCTTCCGAAAGTGCCAATTGGTCCCTCCATCTGTTTGTCGGGAGGTGTGACCTGAGGTGTGAACAATCACCTAAGGTGGGAGTGCCCTCAGAGAGCGCCCCCACAAGGGAGGAGCTCGCCATCGGAGACGCCGGTAATCATGGGGGATTCTTCCGCAATGGTTTCCTCACCTTCCACTATGTCTGCTCACAAGCGTAAGTTCACTGAGTCTCAGCCACAGACAGTTCTTCCATTGATGCAACAGTTACTTGTTGTTTCTTGGTCTGACGAAGGTCATGACTACTCCATGGTCAACCCTTTCATTATTCAGAAAGGTGTCGACGCAATTGCAGGTCCTGTAAAGTCTTGTTCCAGATTACAGAATGGCACCTTGTTGTTAGAAACAGTCAGTGCCCTCCAGGCACAAAAATTGCTGTGTACTTCACTGCTCCACACCTTCCCTGTCCGGGTTGAAGCGCACCGCTCTTTAAATTCCTCGCGTGGAGTCGTTTATACACGCTCCCTCGATGGATTGTCTGATGAAGAAATTCAGCACTACCTGTCTGACCAGGGCGTAACGGCTGTTCATAGAGTTATGAAAAGGGTTGACAAGAACATCATTCCAACCGGCACTGTCTTCTTGACATTTGACAAAGTTTAACTCCCATTGAAAATGAAAGCAGGCTATGAGATAATTTCCGTTTGCCCTTACGTCCCAAGCCCTACGCCTTGCTATCGGTGTCAGCGGTTCAATCACACCAGCCAGTCCTGTTCCAATCCGGCCAAATGTGTTACGTGTGGCAAGGATGGCCATGAGGGTGCTTGTCCACCTCCATCCCCGCGCTGCATCAACTGTATGGGTGACCACGCTGCTTCCTCTCGAGATTGCCCCGTTTTTAAAGACGAAAAGCTCATCCAGGAAATCAGAGTGAAGAAAAAGGTGTCGACCTTTGCTGCTCGAAAATTATTCGCCAGTCGACAGCCCACCGTGCCTCAGACAGGAAAATACAGCACTGTCCTTGCTTCTCCTCGGCCAACAAAGGAGGCGGCCACGCAGACTTGCGACCTCACCTTCAGTGCCATGGTCGTCAGATCAGCCAGCGCAAAGATTGTCCATTCAACCTCACCACTTTCGCCTGCCCACTCTATGGCTCACCCTTCATCGGGTTCTGCTAAATCTCGAGCCCAAAAGTCAGACACCAAGATTTCGAAAAAAGAGCGTACTCGTGAAGATTTTTTATGTACCCCAACTTCACAACCATCGGTTCCACCTTCTAAACATCATATTTCCAAGAAGGCTACTAAGAAACCCAGTTCATCTCCTTCTCCGCCAAGGCATCTCCCATCTACAGCACCACCTGGCGGAAATCGCCCTCGGCCGTCTTCTGTGTCGCCGAGGCGCACTGCTGGCGGCCGATCAACCGGCCGATCGCTGCTGGCAGGAGCTGCTCTAGAACAACCTATGGATCAGGATCTTCTGCCTTCGGCTGAATACCATTCCACGTTATCAGTCGCAAGCTCTGAGCAGTCGATGAGTTGACAGCAACCATGATCACATTCCTCCATTTTCTGTTCACCCTATGTCCATTATTCACTGGAATATCCGCGGCATTCGAGCCAATCGGGATGAATTGTCGATCCTCTTAGTCCGTCTGATTTGACCTCTCTTCTGTTGAAGGCACTCCAGCCCATGGAGGACTCATGATTCTTCTCCATGATACTCTCCATTATCACCCAATCCACTTAAACACTTCCTTCCAAGCTGTCGCTGTCCGTCTTTCCCTTTCTGGATGTACCTTTTCTCTTAGTACTGTATACATTCCATCGTCCACACCAATGGCACGAGCTGATCTCCTTCATCTTCTTGGTCAGCTTCCACCCCCCTATTTGCTGGTTGGGGACTTCAATGCCCACCACCCGCTTTGGGGATCTCCACATCCTTGTCCACGTGGCTCACTATTGCTAGACGTCTTCCACCAAGCGGATCTAGTTTGCCTCAACACTGGGGTCCCTACATTTTTGCCTGCCTCCACGACAAATTTCTCTCACTTGGACCTTTCGGTCGGTACTGTTCCGCTAGCTCGGCGCTTCGAATGGTTCGCCCTTGACGATACACACTCGAGTGACCACTTTCCATGTGTCCTTAGACTGCAGCCTCAACTGCCATATATGCGCCTGCGACGCTGGAAGTTTGCCCAAGCCGATTGGACACTTTTTTCGTCTCTAGCGACATTCGCTGACCGTCACTTTCCCAGCGTCGACGATGAGGTCACACATATTACCGACGTTATTCTTACAGCTGCGGAACGTTCAATACCACGCACCTCCGAATTGCCCCGGCGCCCCCCAGTTCCTCGGTGGAACGAGGCGTGGCGTGACGCAATACGTGAGGGGCGACGTGCTCTTCGCGTTTTCCGCCACCATCCTACTTTGGCCAACTGTATCCGCTATAAGCAGTTCCGTGCGCGATGCCGTCGCGTCATCCGCGATAGCAGGAAGGCAAGATGGAAATTTTTTATTAGCTCATTTAACACCTTCACTCCCTCCTCGGAAGTTTGGAGTCGGCTTCGACGGTTATCAGGCGCGCCTAGTTTCTCCCCGGTCTATGGGCTCACTGTCGCGCATGATACGTTAGTGGACCCCGTCGCAATTTCTAACTTATTGGGTCAGCACTTTGCTGAGGTTTCGAGCTCTTCAAATTACCCGCCAGCGTTTCTCCCCAAGAAACGTGCAGCGGAAGCGCGACCTCTTGCTTTCTCCTCTCAAAATCGCGAAAGCTACAATACTGTTTTCTCCATGCGGGAACTCCAACATGCACTCTCTTCTTCTCGCTCCTCCGCCCCAGGACCGGATGGTATCCACGTCCAAATGTTGCTCCATTTACCAACCCATAGTCTGCGTTACCTCCTTCGCCTTTATAATCTAATTTAGACTTACAGTACTTCTCCCAGGCGATGGCGGGAAGCTATCGTCGTTCCTGTTCCGAAACCTGGAAAGGACAAATATCTCCCCTCTAGCTATCGCCCCATTTCTCTCACGAGTAGTGTATGTAAGGTTTTGGAGCGTATGGTGAATTGCCGTTTAGCTTGGTGGCTGGAGTCCCGAAGTCTTTTAACACCTGCCCAATGCGGTTTCCGAAAGCATCGTTCTGCAGTTGACCATCTTGTTGCTCTCTCCACTTATATCATGAACAATTATCTCCGGAAACGCCAAACAGTAGCAATATTTTTTGATCTGGAGAGAGCATACGATACCTGTTGGAGGACAGGCATCCTCCGCACATTTTCTCTTGGGGCTTTCGAGGTCGGCTGCCCCTTTTTGTTCGCGAATTTATGGCAGAGCGCACATTTAGAGTGCGGGTGAACACTACTCTCTCCCGTACTTTCTCCCAAGAAAACGGGGTACCCCAGGGTTCCGTGCTGAGTGTTGTACTGTTTGCCATAGCCATAAATCCAATTAGGGATTGTCTCCTTCCTGATGTCTCGGGCTCCCTCTTTGTGGACGATTTTTCGATCTACTACAGCTCTCAACGGACCAGCCTTCTTGAGCGACGTCTTCAAGGATGTCTCGATCGCCTCCACTCTTGGAGCATCGATACCGGCTTCCGTTTTTCTCCCAGTAAGACCGTTTGTGTTAATTTTTGGCGACGTAAGGAGTTTCTTCCACCCTCCTTACATCTAGGACCTGTCATCCTTCCGTTTTCGGACGTCGCTAAATTCTTGGGTCTTATGTTTGACAGAAAACTGTGCTTGTCCTCCCACATTTCCTATCTTTCGGCTCGTTGTCTGCGATCCCTCAACAACCTCCGTGTCCTGAATGGTACCTCCTGGGGAGCGGACCGAGTGGTTCTTCTCCGCCTCTATCGCGCCTTAGTGCGCTCGAAATTGGACTATGGAAGCATAGTTTACTCCTCTGCTCGGCCGTCTATTCTTCGGCGTCTCGACTCTATCCACCACCGTGGATTACGTTTAGTGTCTGGAGCTTTTTACACCAGCCCTGTGGAAAGCCTTTATGCTGAGACTGCTGAACCTCCGCTGTCCAATCGGCGAGCAGTCCTTCTGAGTCCTTATGCTAGCCATCTGTCTTCCATGCCTGCTAATCCAGCCCATGACATTTTTTTCGACGCCTCCTTTGATGTAGGGTATGCAGGCCGCCCCTCCTCCCTACTACCACCGGGAGTCCGCTTCCGTCAACTGCTCCATTCTCTTTCCTTCCGCTTTCCTAAGACCTTCTTGACAACTTGGGGTACAGCACCGCCTTGGCTCCGTCCCCGGATCTGCCTGCTCCGTGACCTTTGACAGTTTCCCAAGGATGGTACCCCTTCACTTGTTTATCGTCGCGCATTTTCTGCTCTATGTGCACAAATGACGGAAGCCACATTTATTTACACTGATGGCTCAAAAACATCGTTTGATGTAGGGAGTGCCTATATTGTTGGCGACACCCCAAATCAATTTCGGCTTCCCGACCAGTGTTCGGTGTATACTGCGGAGCTTTACGCTGTTCTCCAGGCTGTCCACTACATCCGCCGCCATCAGCGGATACAGTATGTTATCTGCTCAGATTCTCTCAGCTCTCTCCTCAGTCTCCAAGCTCTTTACCCTGTGCACCCTCTGGTCCACCGGATTCAGGACTGTCTGCGCTTGCTCCACCTGGGGGGCGTCTCGGTGGCGTTCCTCTGGCTCCCGGGACACGTTGGTATATGTGGAAATGAGGCGGCCGATATGGCGGCCAAGGCTGCAGTCTCTCTTCTTCGGCCAGCTATTCAATCGATTCCCTTCGCCGATCTACGGAGCGTTTTATGTCGTCGTGTTGTTCTTTTATGGCACGCACATTGGTCGACACTTCCCCGTAATAAATTGCGGGACATGAAAGCTCTTCCTTGTGCTTGGACCTCTTCCACCCGAACGCGTCGTCGGGAGGAGGTAATTTTAACTCGACTCCGGACAGGGCACTGTCGTTTTAGCCATCGACATCTTTTAAGCGGCGATCCTCCCCCACTCTGTCCCCACTGCTCTCAGCTGTGGACGGCAAGACACCTTTTAATTGAGTGCCCCTATTTTACTCCGTTACGCGCCCGTCTACAGCTGTCGCCTGATCTATCGTCAATTTCAGCAGATGACACGCGCTCAGCGGCGATCCTCCCCCACTCTGTCCCCACTGCTCTCAGCTGTGGACGGCAAGACACCTTTTAATTGAGTGCCCCTATTTTACTCCGTTACGCGCCCGTCTACAGCTGTCGCCTGATCTATCGTCAATTTCAGCAGATGACACGCGCTCAGCCGATCGCGTTCTCGAGTTTATTAGTGCCAGTGAAATGACGTCAGTCATTTGAAGCTTTTTTTGGGGACAACCAACCCCTTTCTGTAGTGGATTTTTAAGCCTTCCTTCTGCTTTTAGTTTCTCCAATTTTTTGAGTTTCGTTCCCATTGCTGCTGGTTTCCATTTTCGGTTTTTTACTGTTTCCTAAGTCACGGACCGGGCGCTAATGACCGTAGCAGTTTTGCGCCCTAAAACCGGCCCGCATCTCGTGGTCGTGCGGTAGCGTTCTCGCTTCCCACGCCCGGGTTCCCGGGTTCGATTCCCGGCGGGGTCAGGGATTTTCTCTGCCTCGTGATGGCTGGGTGTTGTGTGCTGTCCTTAGGTTAGTTAGGTTTAAGTAGTTCTAAGTTCTAGGGGACTTATGACCACAGCAGTTGAGTCCCATAGTGCTCAGAGCCATTTGAACCATTTTTTGAACCCTAAAACCAAAACAAAAAAAAAAAAATATCTCTTGTCACTGTCACTGTCACTATCTCTCTCTTCCTCGTTGTCATTGTCATAGACTGTCTCTAATGATCACTGGCTCTCACCCACTTCCACTTTCTCCTTCTCTTTATTCCTCCCCCACTGGTACTGTTTCCTTCACTCATTTCCTAGAAATGTTTGTCTTTGTCAACAGTGTTCCTCTGTCACTGTGTTCGTCTCCTTCTGTACGTGCCGTTGTCTTCTTTGATCTTTCTGTATCACAACCACCGTCTACTATCTTCCAATATTTATCACTTTTCCGTCTTTCCCAATACCACTGTCTCCTTTTCGCTCAACATAAAAAAGCGCGATTATGTTTGCATGCCAAACTTTTGGTGAAATTTTCAAATGTGCTGAGGATATTAGAATGAGGCGACTGGCAGCCCACTTTTCAGAGTCTTTTAATAAACAGGAGAATATTGGCCTTTTTTGCGCTCCGATAGGATCATTTTTCCGCTGGTTACCTTCTTTTCCCTGCTACAACAGGAAATTTCACTCGCATCAAAAGAGCTTTATGGGTCAGAAGAAATTTTGATAGTTTACTTATGTGGAACTGAAATTACGCAGAACTACATAATTTTACACCTCAGACCGGAATATGCGTTCACTTTACGTGCATATTTTACATGTACTGTTAGAGTAAACATGAACCGCTGTATCTAAGAAACAGATAAGGATATCAAGAAAATTTTTAGATTTTTTCGAGATCGCGATCTTAGAAATATACTGAAAAAATTACAGCTATTTGCTGTTCATAGCCTTCTTGGAAACCGCGGTTCAGTTTTGGTACCCAAAATCCATATTTTTCAGGTGGTTCTCGATAACGGATAAAGAATTTTGCAAACGGGAAATTCTTACTTCTAGATACATGCCTAGGGAATATATCGTCATATTATGAGCAATTTTTTGCAGATACTTATTATTTGCATTTCACCCCACACCAAATTTTACGTTGGTATTTTTCGTGTACAAGTACGGTAACTTTGAACCTCTGTATCTCGGGAACGGATAAATATATAAACCAAATTTTCCAGACCGTTCGAGATCGGGATCTTAGGAGCATATGGTAAAAATTTCAGCCATTTATTATGAGTAGCCATCTTGGAACCCTCTGTTTGGTTTTGGTACCAAAAAATCCGTGTTTCCTCTGGAACCACCCATGAACTAAGTGGTACCTCCACACGCCTGTTAAGGTGCACCGTAGACTACACCTAATGCAAAAAGAACCAACCAATTTGCTCCATTTGTCTAAGTTTGAAGAAATGTGTGAGATTCAAACTTTGACCCTGTAGTGTAGGACAATTAAAGTAAGACGATCCTTTTGTTAGGTATATAAATGGTCCCTAACCCAAGTGCTATCCAAAAAACTTGAACCTATCACTCTATCACCAATAGAAACCGTGGTACGACCTCCTGAAAAACCGTTTGTTATGCACGGCGCATTGGAACGTATTAGTTAGTGCATCTGTCATATGTGTACCAATGAATGAAAAGTAGACTTTTATACCAAAAACCTGTTATATTCAGCTTGCTAAAGATAACTCTGAGCGAACACGTCAAAGTGAATTGACGGAATGCGAAGAGACTATGCTCCAGCGTATGTTGCACTGCCAGTGCTTAGAACGTGGGCGGGTATCAACGAGACGCCAGAGCATTTATCACAGTCCTCACAGCCGTTTCTCAGATCGACGGTTAACCTCTCGGTAATAACTTATAGCAGTAACGTCTTATTTCCCAAGAAGCTCACCTAGCGCACACACACACAGCTGCGTTTTTTTTTTTCGTAATGGAGACATTTTATTACGCGAGTGAACGGTATTTTAGATAACTTCGACATTTCTTCATTTTTTAATTTTGGTTGATCCAGTTTCGTATTTTTTTTTTTTTTTGACAAAGTTAATCGATTTTGCCCACTAGCTAAATAACAAGTAAGGAACTGATTTTCCATAGCGTACATTCTCGTTTGAAATTCTCCCTGAGCACAATCCAGATGTCTTCGAAAAATTCTTATTGTACGAGTAGTTTGAAATTCGCTTCTCTTTAGTTCACACAAGACCCATTTTAACTAAACTGCAAACATGATGTATTCATTAACCCGAACCTCTTAGTTAAAATAAAAAACTCACGAAACGCAAACTGCAACTCTAGTGTCTGACAAAAAACGTGAAACACCACGAAGCGGAGTAGAACGAAATTAAACTTCACGACACGAGAGAACACGTGATGCTACAGTGACTACAAAATCGACTCAAATTTTCAAAGAACTTGGCAGTATGAGCTCACTTATCTATATGACACTGCACCCACTGCATGCTCGAACTCGGTTGGGAAGAGAGTAATGAAATTGTTGTGTCATCCCGTGAGGCAACCGAGCAGCAGTAACTGTCCTGCCTTCAGAAGGCCGTGTCACAGTGCCGTGTTAAGGTGCGTTGTCCAAGGTGCGATAGCAGCTTGCGGCATCGACAGGCCTCCCGGCGGCGAAAGGCGCTGCCTGCTCGGGCATACATAGGTTGAGTCTGGGCTGATGCAGGCCGCCGCAGCACTATACCAATGACCGACCAGTGCTGCGACAGAAGCTGTGCGACTGAGATATTCTACCTAGTGTTGCCGCTTGATGTCTGCCCAAAGAAAGCTGCAATGAGACATTCACAGAAAGTAATACTCTGTGGCTTAAACTCACATCATCAGTGTCTTTAGATTTAAGGCATCATAGGTATAAATGTTCCTTTTTTCCAGCACTGTCGCAATTAGAAAACGACCATCCGGTCGAAAATTCCTTTCTTGTTCGAAAAGTTTTTTTCCAAAGAACTGGGGAATAAATGGGAGACAGTTTGTATATAAATGCGGACAGTAGTTCTTCTACAATTCTGCTGACATACTCTGGAGATTCAGAAGAAAAATAATAAAGATTGAAAAGATTATCCTGTTTCTAAAAACAAGATAAAAGATAATTAAGCTAGTACGCTTTTTAAAATAAACCTCTATTTCATGATATGTTAAGTGATATTTTCAATAACATATGGAGAAACATTATGAACTCATGTCAGAGCAATAGAAGAAAAAGAATCCTTGTGATAGGATCAAATGTCTCAGCGAAACGAAAAAAAGGTCCTGTATGATCACTAGGTTTCCCTGGGTATTGTCCAACGCGAATGACAGTGAGTAAATTTCTTGCTTTCAAGCATACTGCTTTCAACTGCCAATAAGTTCCGCTTCTTTACCTTTGGGAAAAATAAATTTCGGCTGATACAGCGCTTGCAGAAATTTAAGGAAAAGTCTAAATTCCGTCGAATGTGTAGTTTCCATAAAGTAACAGCATTTCGCCGGCCGAAGTGGCCGCGCGGTTGTGGCGCTGCAGTCTGGAACCGCGAGACCGCTACGGTCGCAGGTTCGAATCCTGCCTCGGGCATGGATGTGTGTGATGTCCTTAGGTTAGTTAGGTTTAACTAGTTCTAAGTTCTAGGGGGCTAATGACCTCAGCAGTTGAGTCCCATAGTGCTCAGAGCCAACAGCATTTCAGTCAGTGTTTTCAGTTATGTTATTAGACATCTTAATTACGTGTTATCAGTTAAAATTTCACTGTTGTAGTTCTTATACCTTGGAAGATGAAATGTTTTACCGTTTTGTGAACAAAGGTTAAAAAGTTTTGTCTTCCTGTCTAAAAGTTTCCTTTCTCGAAAACTGCTACTCCTTCAGGTACGAAATTTGTTGTGCTGTTTTATTGCGACATAGATATCATGCAAATAGTAATACAATGTGGAAAAAAGTCCCTACTCATTTCGTCACCTTTAAAACAAAAAATTTTTCCCAATAAATTGGATGGCATAATTGGTCAGTTTCCTTCCACGTGCCAGGGATTGGCAACATTTAGACCTGTTTTGACTGCTGATCCATCACAAAGAAGACACTGAGAAACAACTGCCTAGTCGCCTAGGTGTTGTCAGTCGGCAGTTATGGCGGAACGAAACTGACCAATGGTCTAATATAAAATTGCTTAGCGGATCTAAGGCTTCCATTCAGTCACTCGTTGACCAGTCTGGTTTGGCAGTAGAAGATAGCAAAAGGAAGGCCGAGGTTTTAATTCCACGTTTGAGAAATCGTTCACGCAGGACACTCATACAAATGTACCATCGTTTGACCATTGCACGAAGTACCATATGGATGAGATAGTAATAAGCATCCCTGGCATAGAGTAACAACTAAAAGCCGGCATGGGCGGCCGAGCGGTTCTAGGCGCTATAGTCTAGAACCGTGCGACGCTACGGTCGCAGGTTCGAATCCTGCCTCGGGCATCGATGTGTGTGATGTCCTTAGGTTAGTTAGGTTTAAGTAGTTCTAAGTTCTAGGGGACTGATGACCTCAGCTGTTAAGTCCCATAGCGCTTAGAGCCATTTTTTGAACAACTGAAAGCTATGAAAACAGATAAGCGGCCAGGTCCGGATGGAATCCCACTTCCGTTTAAGCAAAGCGCAAAGCGACTGGAAAAAGGCGCAGGCGACTTCTGAATATAAGAAGCGTAAAAGAATTGGCCCGCAAAATTACAGACCAATATCCTTGCTGCAGAATTCTAGAGCATATTCTGAGTTAGAACATAATAAATTTCCTAGAGACCGAAAAGTTCATGTCAAAGAATCGGCACGGCTTAAGACAGCATCGCTCGTGCGAAACCCAGCTTCCTCTTTTCTCACATGATATACTGCGAGCTATAGATGAAGGGCAACAGGTTGATTCAATATTTCTAGATTTCTGAAAAGCATTCTACAAGCTGGGCATATGGAATAGGCTCTCAGATATGTGACTGGCTCGAAGACTTCTTAACTAATAAAACACAGAACGTTGTCTTCGACGGCGAGTGTTCATCGGAGACAGGGATAACATCAGGAGTGCCCCAGGGAAGTGTGATAGGACCGTTGCTAATTTCTGCATACACAAATGATCTGGTAGGTGGACAGCAATCTACTGTTGTTCGTTGATGAGGCTGTTGTGTACAGGTAGGTGTCAAAGATTGTAGATTGATACAAGATGACCTAGATAAAATTTCTAGTTGGCGTGATGAATGGCAGCTTGCTTTTACTGTAGAAACATGTAAGTTAATGCAGATGAGTAGGAAAAACAAACCCGTAACGTTCTGGTATAGCATTAGTAGTGTTCTGCTTGACATATCGTTTAAATATCTGTGCGTAACATTGGGAAGCCGTATGCAATGGAACGAGCATGTCAGGATTGTGGTAGGGAAGGTGAATGGTAGGCTTCAGTTTATTGGGAGAATGTTTGGAAAGTGTGGTTCATTTGTAAAGGAGGCTGCACATAGGACGCTAGTGCGACCTATTCTGGAGCACTGTTCGAGCGTTCGGGATCCACACCAGGTCGGATTGAAGGAGACATCGCATCAATTCAGAGGCAAGCTCCTAGATTTGTTACTGGTAGGTTCGATGAGCATACAAGTGTTACAGATATGCTTCTGGAGCTCTAGTGGGAATCATTGGAGGAAAGAAGACATTCATTTCGAAGAACACCACTGAGAAAGAATGAGAATTTCACTCTGCAGCGGAGTGTGCGCTGATATGAAACTTCCTGGCAGATTAAAACTGTGTGCCCGACCGAGACTCGCACTCGGGACCTTTGCCTTTCGCGGGCAAGTGCTCTACCAACTGAGCTACCGAAGCACGACTCACGGCCGGTACTCACAGTTTTACTTCTGCCAGTATCTCGTCTCCTACCTTCCAAACTTTACAGAAGCTCTTCTGCGAACCTTGCAGAACTAGCACTCCCGAAAGAAAGGATACAGCGAAGACATGGCTTAGCCACAGCCTGGGGAATGTTTCCAGAATGAGAATTTCACTCTGCAGCGGAGTGTGCGCTGATATGAAACTTCCTGGCAGTCGTGCTTCGGTAGCTCAGTTGGTAGAGCACTTGCCCGCGAAAGGCAAAGGTCCCGAGTTCGAGTCTCGGTCGGGCACACAGTTTTAATCTGCCAGGAAGTTTCACCACTGAGAAAGTTTAGAGAACCGGCATTTTAAGCTGACTGCAGAATGATCCTACTGCCACCAACATACATTTCGCGTAGGGACCACGAAGCTAAGATACGAGAAATTAGGGCTCATACGGAGGCATACAGACAGTCGTTTTATCCTTGCTCTATCTGGGTGTGGAACAGGAAAGCAAACGACCAGTTGTGATACAGAGTACACTCCGCCACGCACCGTACGGTGGCTTGCGGAGTATGTCTGTAGATGTAGACAAATTTTGCCACCGAATTTACCCCAGAAAAATAAGTTTGTTTTCGAGGTAAACAAATCAGTAGGAAGTTTTTTCCCACGTTCCATTATCATTTTTATGATTGTTGTGGAGTAATGAAGCAGTATTAAAAATTTTATAGCTTTACAAATAGTATTTTTGCAGAAAGAAAACATTTTGGTCGGAAAAAACAGGATTTTTAACTCTGTTTACAAAACGGATGTTAAATCTCGAAAAGTATTATAGCTAGAGCAGCGAAATTGTGCCTACAGACACACAATTCGGATCTCTGATGACATGACGTAAAACATTGACTGAATGTTGTTAGTTGAAGGACTGATGTGGATGCAACGAAATTTAGACAGCAATGTATTGATACATTTAACGAACTAAAAAAGGAAAATGTTTTTGCAAATCTGTCTCCAATATTTGACTCTTTCATTCGGAAGATAACATCGACATCATTGTTTCAAACATTGCGACTCTTCCAGGGACAATACAGAAGCAGTGTCCATATCACTTAATCTAAAAGAGACTGACATGAGGCATAGTTACAAGCTTGATTAAATATTTCTGATGAATACACAACTAACGTGCAGATACACGAAGATCCTAACATCATTGACGCAGATGGGCGAATGCATCCGCAGAAATGAAAACAAAATACCTATAGGCGCCTACGAAGGGAGATGTAAACTTATTTCTACCAAGCTTGGGTGTTGCTGTCAGGACATCCCACCCCACAATTTGAGTTGAGTGAAAAGGGCATATGAAATTTAAGAATTAAGGGGTTGATATAAAATTAAAAAATGAGAACTTTAAGAGTATGTCGGAACAGACTATTATTTGAGACGTAATCTTAGGGCTATGATTATTTCCTTTTAATATAAAATGAAAGTGTTGTTTAACCTCTTGCTACATTTTGTAAATTTCTTAAAAGCAGTTGGCCATTTTAATGGATACAGTTTATATTAAGTTCTTCCTCTCTTCGCTGCTGTAAGCCTGTCGGTGATGGGAATTAATAAGGACTTTTGTGACAGTGATTCAGTACTATGCAGAAGTTATTACCTAAATGATATGCAGAAGTGTTGACAAATAGCTATTTTCCAAATGTTTCACTGCCTTCACTTAAAGGAGAAATATGACGACATGTAAAGGCAGGAGATTAAATTACCATCTGAAAACATTCGCTCGTAATAAGAAATGAATTACTTAACGTTTCAAGATGTGAAAAACGTTAAGAGTTGTTAAACCATTAAAAATACGACAAAGAGAAAAAAGCTAACGCAATAATTCTAGCCAAAAATCTGTGTGTTAGAGAAGAAAATTAACACCATTGTGAGTTTTTCAGCTGATCTGGTTGGTTTCTTGAACAGGTTGCACGTCTTTCTTCTGTAAGTTGCAAAATATGTGCAATCTAACCTACAATATGTCTGAATTCGGTGTCGCCATTTAAAAGGTGCCTGTTAATAAAAATGTTATAATAACCATTACTGCCATGTTTTGCAAAATACTATAAATCTTCTTCTTCTTCCTCTTGTTGAGGAACTACGATAATATTATCGTGTTATCCTCTTCTTCTTTTAGTAAAATACACTGAACCGTCAAAGAAACTGGTATAGGCATGCGTATTCAAATACACAGATACGCAAACAGGTAGGCTAATCTCATTTGAGATTAGCAGGATGTTAACATGCATATTGCGCTAACTTGTAAAAAATGGAGAGGTCCAACGACTTTGTGGGTGATTACATCGTTGTATCATCTGGCATGTTCTTCTTCAAGCCAAAAACGTTACCCGAAGTACCCTCATTCTGCCTCTCAAATGTGGGTATGTCCTGAAGTTTGATGGGGAAATCAATATCATCAAAGTTATAACACCCACGAATATTATCACCTACATGGTATTTTTAGCACGCTCCGGATTTTGATTATAATTTCTTTCACAAGCCAGAATTTACCACGCGAAACAGGCGTTGTCTATTTTATTCTGGACATTAGTACATTCCTTCTTGTCAGCTATATCTTTCTTTTAGCTTGATATAGCTAGACCCACCGTTTATTGGGTCATGGAGATGTGAGTGTATGTCGACATGTAGAACACGGTTGAGTGCTTTACCGGATCCTCTACCAGCGCAGTACAGCGCTACATTTCACCCAGGGATATCACGGATTATTTACGAATTTGATGAGCTCTCTCTCCATGACAGAGTGGCACACCAAAAGGAAACTTGTAACATTCCTGCACCACCCTGCCAAATTGTCTGTCCTTGTAAACTAGATGCACTCATCAAAAGCATCCTCGATCATTATGTAGTCTAGTTCTGGGGTAGCATTTGTAATCTGAAGTCCTGTGATTGGATGGGGATGGAGCAGTTACTAGCCATATTACGAGCACTATCATTATTACTACTACTAGAATTAACTGAAGGCGATGGTGATGACGGTGATGTAGGACGTCGCTGCAGAGCACCGGCCCCTCACTTGGCCAGAATGAGCAGCGAAGTTGCGGAGATGCTAGCCATTGCTTCTGTGGGTTGCAGCGATGCTGTTTCTCTGGCCGGCGGCGCGTGGACCAGGCCGTGACGGATACAGCAGGCTTTCGTGCAGGCCACACATTCGGCACCCGCACAGGGGTAAAGTGCAGATTGTAGGTAGGTAGTTAGTGTTTAACGTCCCGTCGACAACGAGGTCATTAGAGACGGAGCGCAAGCTCGGGTTAGGGAAGGATTGGGAAGGAAATCGGCCGTGCCCTTTCAAAGGAACCATCCCGGCATTTGCCTGAAACCGTTTAGGGAAATCACGGAAAACCTAAATCAGTATGGCCGGAGACGGGATTGAACCGTCGTCCTCCCGAATGCGAGTCCAGTGTGCTAACCACTGCGCCACCTCGCTCGGTAAAGTGCAGAGGTAGACCACTACCAGGTACTGCCGGTTGACTAGTTGTACAATGAATAAGTTCATTAATTAAACACATAGACCCGTCGGCTGTAGAGGGAGGAAGAAAAATATATTAAGAAAACACAGATACTGCAAAGAGAGAAAACGTGTGAATATAATACTTTACATCAGTCAGCAGCGCCGCTAATGTAATCGTTCTGGTGCCAGGAGGCGATCATCTCCCCCAAATCATCAGGCACTGCATGGGACCATTCAGACAGCGGCAGCTCGAACCCTTATTCACCCTGGCTCTTGGGTAATCTCGACATTTCACAGATAGTTACCCTGCTGTACCTGGTTAGCTGTGCCAAAATCTGGGGCTGTACCAATATACCGATTTGTTAGACCTTCTCTCTCCTATACTATGGTCTCAAACGGAGTGTACTTTAGCCCTACAGAATTATTTTTTTTAATTTCTACATACAGCGCTGCTCCGACGTCTCATTGTCTGCTGGCGGCTGTCCCAGCACCTGTTGTTGCTAGTGAACGGTATCCACTGACTGTCTATAAAGTCAAGCGCCTCTAGAATGGTTGCTGTAACAAGACGAAACATAATTTTCTTTTTTTAACGTTGAATTACACACAGAGAAAGGTTACATAGTACAACAGAGATATTTTTTTCTATACTTATACGACTGTTGTTGCTGAGTGTTCTCTGCTGGAGGCTGTTCTACAAGATGTTACTATTTTTTTTTCAGCCTCCATCATTGCCTCCAGCTCAGCCAGAATTCCTGGTATGTAAGCTGTAACAAGAATAAGTATGAAATAGACTGTCAAAGCAACGCTGCTACTGCTACAAGAGCAAATTCCACTACTATGACGAATTTCTTTAAACTTACAAGGAAATCCTAGCTGTTGGTTTTCCATATGACGCTGGACCTCAACAGGAACAGGCAGAAGAGTCTGTCATGATCCAGCCTCCTCCTCTTCCTGTCTTTTCTCACACTCCAGAATAAAATGCTGGGGCTGTGCTGTAACGAGTGAAAAGAAACAGAATTACTGACGAGAAATTCCCTACAGGATCTAAGACGTGGAATTTTTCAAATTTCCACACCATAAGCCCAGATCTCGGAAAAGATTATTAATTATGTCATACTTCATCTTCTACAAATCTATGGTGCTTGGTGATAATGTTGAACTTGCTGCTGCGTTTCATTTTTAGAGAGACATACGCACAGACATGCAAAACAGACAAATCACTATTGCCACCACAGCGGACAGGAACGGAGTGAAGATGAGGGAGGTGGATGGCGACTTACATAAAATCACCACATTTCACAGGCAGCTTATCAGAGGACCTCATTTTGAATGGACATGCCATCAAGAGGGGTAGGTGATGGGAAGTTCTGAAGGGGTATTTTCAGAAACAAATGAGATTCAAACTTTGACTGAAAGTTACAGAAATGCTTTGTTCGACTGTAACGTTGTGTGGTCCATGACGTTACGCTTGTCAGAGTGAGACAAGTCTCTCTCGCTCTCTCTCTCCCCATCCAGCCAGTCTTTGGACTGGACTCATGGTCTGTTACAAGCCCCCAATTGGCAGCCCATTCAGCAGCGGACAGTGCGGATGACTGCTCACACAGCATACAGCGGTCCCGTTCCATTGCATAAAAGCACGCACAGTGACGGGATGTACTATTCGAAGCTTTTCCTGGATGGTGAAGTATGTTTCGCGATTATTATTACCACAGGGGGGTTTTCTTTTTCTCTCATGTAGAAAAGCGCGCTTTGGCTATTAGACGCAGACTTTGTTTCATTTCGCAGGTATCTTATCTGTAGGACTGTGCCGCGAATTTTGTTGTCTTTTGAAATATGTGGCCTGATGGGAGAAAGCGAGCTAGCATTAAACGATAGTTGCGGGTAGTAAGTTCCACCGCCGGCCGTCAGGTATGGCAACAGTCAGAAATGTGTGCGGCAGTGTGCACGACACCCATGCCACAAGCCACAGAGCGACGAGCAAGCCGTACCACGCCAACACGATGCCACCCCCCCCCCCCCCCCCCCCAGCAACTCCGGATTCCACGTCGCGCCACACTGTGTAATAAATACGTGATTACGAGAGGCGTGTGTAGTAGTTTTTAACCTCCACTGCGCTGGCTCCTGGTAATGAACAAAGCTTTTTCGTGTTGTTTTTGTATCTGCTTTGTCCGCAGCTCGTGGTCGTGCGGTAGCGTTCTCGCTTCCCGCGCCCGGGTTCCCGTGTTCGATTCCCGGCGGGGTCAGGGATTTTCTCTGCCTCGTGATGACTGGATGTTGTGTGATGTCCTTAGGTTCGTTAGGTTTAAGTAGTTCTGAGTTCTAGGGGACTGATGACCATAGCTGTTAAGTGCCATAGTGCTCAGAGCCATTTTTTGTATCTGCTTGTGCAGACAGATGCTGTCGCTGCTGTTAGCCGTCTGATCTACGCTATCTTCATGGTGTCATTCTGCACATCTCGCCGTGCCACGTCTGCATTCTAGGCTGCCACCTGCTTCTATGATCAGGGTCCTTGCCGAGTAGCTGCCGTCACCACCCTACCGGTCATGCGACGCCACTGGTGGTTGCAGCTCTTCTCAGGCCGCCTACAAGTTATGTCCTGGGGGCGTTGGCAGTAGTGGGGCTAGACAATTTCTGGTACAGCTTACATTGTCGCCAAACTTATCCAAGATGAGGATCCAGGATAGAGGCTACAGGTGTGGCAATGTCTCATCGACGTCATGGCAGAAAATTCAAGTTTTGGTAGGAAATAGGGCAATTGGGTTTTGTCCATTAATCTAACTCCCCTCAACCCTCCCCCAATCCTATGTTACCCATACCCCACCACGACCCCATCCATGCCAAAATGGAAGGTTAGGTTAATGTACTCATTTATTTTTAGTGTGAAACTGAAGTAAAGATAGTTCCTAATTACACATCTACAAACATAGTGCTATAAAATGAGTGCCTCAAATCGCAACATGCCTTAAAATTGTCGATGTCACACAACTGCTTTGATCCTGCTGGAAATATTCGCAGTACTACTTAACACTAGTAGCAGGTGGAATCAAAATGAATAGTAACTTTACATAGAATGCTCCCTTCACCTACAAGTCAATAGAAATATCTCTGATTCACTTCTGAGTTGACAGGAAAAAGACTCAGTTTAAAAGGATAACTGAAACAACCCTCTAAACTGGCATATGCAGTGAAATTACAGAGTATTAAGAAACGAGAAGTGCAGTGATGTTAAAAAAATCGGAATACACATGCCTCCTACTGATGTTAACACAGTGCTAAAAACGGCTGTGAGAAGAGTAACACCACTTCATCTGTAAATTACAAGCATATGCTGCGGAATATAAGAACAATACACAAAAGCTTTGTAAATTACCAGATGTAAGTGCAGCGGAGGTTATAAGTTACGACACTCACCACTCGTAATCGTGTATTTAGCTCATAGTGTGGCACGGTGTGAGGCCCTGGGCTGCTGGGAAGTGATGTGTTATGTAGAAATGGTGTTGCTCACCCAACATCCTGCATGCGTCTGTGGCTTCTGCTGGGGCTGCCACACTTGCTTATGACACTAGGCAGCTGCTGGTGGAACTACAGCTGTGGCCCACAGTAAGTCACGCAGCATCCGAATAACAGGACCTTTACCTACAGCTATTGTCTGATGCTGGCTCACTTTCTCCCCTTAGGCCACGTGTTTCAAAAGACAATGGAACTCGTAGAACAGTCGTAAAGATGAGAAACTTGCAAAATAAATAGAAATGATGAAGTGTTAAAAATCTAGAACTGCAATAATATTAAGAAATCTGACTACACATTCCTCATACTGATAATCCTGTGCTAGAAACGACTGTTCAAAAAGTAACACCACTTTGTCTGTAAATGACAGCCGGCTAACGGCAGCAGCAGCACCTGCCTACACAAGCAGAGTTGGGTAGCAAGAAATTTGTCCATATGGCGACTGAGTAGCTGCACAGCTGCAGGCTCGAAGTGTACACCATCACAGCAGGTGGCTGGCAGTAGCTGAGGTAGGCCAGTAGGTTGTCCATCGTTTAGAGGGCACTAAGTCCACAGCATTAGACTCAGCGTGAATAGGAGGGTCGTAGTAGTAGCTAGCAGTGATAGCCCAGAGGTTGTATTGTTATCTATGTAGACTCATTGATCGTCGTTGCAACCCCCTTGGAGCTGCTGGCTGGCAGACTGCAATGCCTCTGTCTAGAACCATGTTTTGCTGAAGCATTGGTTCCTATCCTGTAAGTCGCAAAAGACCCATGACTCAGACATGAAGCAATCAGATTACCCACACCACAGCGGCTCTGCCTTTCTGTTGCATCACTGCTATTCCCCTCTTGTTGCTCTGCTTGGCCGTGGCACGCGGGAACTGCCTCAACATCTCGGAAACAGTACTTGCCGTATCAGGAGGTAGTCACTAATGTAACTACGCCTGTGAACTGAACTGTTTCCGCGGCCTCTTGCATTAGCTGTGGGCGGTTTCTCAAGTTTATCCAGCTGTGCCAAGTAAATTAACTTCAATGTAACAATATAAATAACTTGGAATAAAACGTTTCTAGTTCTCTGTTTGCAGACAACAGGGTTTTGTATGGGGAGCTGAGGTCGCTAAAGATTCTGTTCCAGAAACTGGTAGTTGGTTTCAAATAAATATAATCGTAAAGTATAAATGTTAGGTGATCGATAAGACCTGATACATTTTACGAAAACTATCAACTAAAAGTACTAGAATCAGGTACAATATTTTTATGTGTTAGGAGAAACTTAAGACGGAACGGGCACATGGGCACTTTTCTTACTGCGAGCAAGCCTATTATCTGAATGTAGATACGTGACGTGGCAGTACGATCCAGAACGGCCAAGCGTACAATTTGACTGTACTCCGCGAGGCCTTTTTTCATCAAATGTTGTCATTTAAAGTGACGTGGATGTATAATACTCCATGGCTAAACGATTGCCGCGCGGGATTAGCCGAGCGGTCTTGGGCGCTGCAGTCATGGACTGTTCGGCTGATCCCGGCGGAGGTTCGAGTCCTCTCTCGGGCATGGGTGTGTGTGTTTGTCCTTAGGATAATTTAGGTTAAGTAGTGTGTAAGCTTAGGGACTGATGACCTTAGCAGTTAAGTCCCATAAGATTTCAAACAAATTTGAACATTTTTTGCTAAACGATTATTCGTTTTTACCCAAAAACAGGCAAGCCACATAAATATTTGCGTGTAAGAACGGGTCTATGTATGGTGTCATACAATTTCTATTACATGCTTGTAAGGGTTTTAGAAGGAGCTTAGTAGGTAAATATTTTGGCAGGGGACCCACGTCTGGTCATGTACCGTTTGCATATAAAATAAGTTTGAAGAAGGGATCACTTTCAGATCTCCCGCTTTATGGCACATTCGCAAACTGAGAAGATGGCGCCGCCGTCAATCCATGTTTTAATTCTGACATCACGTACCATTTTCATATGACTACAGCAGTGGCTGCAAGAAACTGGTACGTTCGCCAATAGGAGTACTGACTGTGCTGGCCACACTCTCTACCTTGAAGAGGGCGTCCATCGTCAAATAGAAGAGACCATAGAAGAGACCACAACGACTGGTACACGAGACATTGCGCATGCTATGGGCTCCCATAGAGCAAACAGGTCAGAGCTTATTGTCTCTGATATGTGCATACCATGAAACGGAAGATTTGAAAGTTTTCCGACCTTCAAACTTATTTTACATCCAAGTGGAACATTTCCGGATATGGGTTCCTTAACACTTTATCTGCTAAGCCCCTCTGAAACTCCTAGAAGCTTGTACAATCAGTTGTGAAATACGTTATATGAAGTTGAACTATCACATATATTCAGTCATGGGCAAAATAAATGGCAAGCTTCGATTACCAACAGGACGACGAGAAATTTCACTTCATTTGTGAAAGATACTGCTTACAAACGCTTGTCTGTTCTATACTGCAAACTGAGCATATACAAAGAAAGACAGCATACATGGTCACAAAAGTCTTTGACTGGTGAGAGACTGTAGTGGGAATGCTGTGAAACCTCACCTAAAACACTGTATTTTGAAAATCCCCTGCAAAGAATCCAAAACGAAAGGCATCTACCGACAAGCGACTGACAGTAATTTGCACATTATACGTGTCTTCACATTAAACAGATGTCAACCTGCTACCGTCAAGCAGTTCATTCTGATCGGACGCCTTTATGGCTTCTGAGGATTAGAGTTCAACGTTCAATTGACGACGTGGTTATTAGGGACTGAAAAAATATCTGATTTGGTAAGAATAATGAATGAAATCCTCTGTGTTCTTTTCAAAGGAGCCCTCCCGGCAATCTGTTTCGCGATTTGCAATAGCCACGGGAAATTTAAATCTGGGTGGCTGGAAGTGGATATGAGTCGCCGTCGACCTGGATGCGAGTTCAGTGTGTTATCAGATCGCAGCCTCATTCGGTATGCAATGATGAATCGAAACTGAACCAGGTGCTAATATAATTGCTTAGACTTCCGTGGCCAGAGTCAGTTGACATAAATCTTCTCTGAGCTCTGAGCATGGTACCGCGTCATAATGAAAAAAATTTAAAAAACTAAATAAAAGTTAGTGGAGAGTCCAATGCTTTTTTTGTGACGTGCTACCATACTCAGTAAAATTTTGTGTCAATTAAATCGGGGTGCTGATGTTCAAACGCAGAACAAAGTCGAAAGAAGCCGTCATTTTCAGTATTCATGGAAAATGTTACGTGGATCAGGAAGTCATAAGGATCTGATTTCAGCAACCTTTGAAGCATGTGAATGCAAAAGAGCTTTATTTTTGTCGGACCATTTCAGAACACTCATTACAAATAATGCAAATAAAATGCTCTGGAAAACATAAAGCTTTCATGTCCTACAGGTTTGACACATCAGCTCCAGCCACTAGTCACAAACTTATCAAAGCCTCCATGAAAGCTGGTTGAAAGCGGTGTATTAAGTACTCCGGGGACATTTTGACACCAGCAATTCACAATCGAATTATTGTGGAAGTGTGTAATAGTGTAAAAATATATTATCGAGATTGATACCGTCGTCAACTCAATTAATAGATGTAGCACTTAGTCTAAACCTAAAATTACTGTGAAGCTTATAAATGGGAGCATCTTGTATATGAAAGATTACGGTACTTGTCGCCCGAAGAAAAAATATTCTTTGTTATGAGCCAACAGTAGTGAAAACTGTATTCTTGTAGGGGAAATGTACTGTTAAAATGATGTGATGAGACAGGCGCCTCTGTGGTTACCTTATGAGGTAACACCTGCCGTTATCCGAAATTATGTAAGATCATTACTTTACACTTTTAGCGCGTCCACGTGCCAAGTACTAATTTGAAAGTTAAGTAGCTTGCCAGACTGACGTACGTACGACCTATGCATGACACAGACAGTAACGGGGCTTCGGAAGAAAATTTAGTCATGTACGACGGCTGCTGAACTGATGTAACACTCGTAAAGTGTTCACGTTTCCTTGAGCTGACACAACGCAGGCTCCAGGCAACCAGTTACAGTGGAACTTGGATTACACAACTGAAACGCGCACTATGTGCAATGAGACACTGAATGTCAAGAGACAGTATTAAGTAATTAAGTTCAAATTTATGAAAACATGCCAAACTTTCTCCGTTCTTGCACTAGGGCTCATGTATACACAATCATTCAGCTTAGGCCGTTCACTTCAGATATTCCCTGAATCTTTTTAGGTATCACAAATCTGTTTTCCTCCAATGAGTTATGAAAAATTCCTCACTAAAAAAAACTGTTTTGTGCTCACTTGTTGACGTTTCGGCTTTTGTCTCGTGATATCCGGATGAAACAAATGGTAACCAAGCGTCGTCCGAAGTTACCGAAATAAATCCATCAGGAAATACGTCCTCTGAAAATGACTAATATTCTCTTTTCAAAGCAATATTAATTACAGATGTATCAGTATTACCTTCGCCTTTTCAAATGGAAATATGATTTCTGCTCCTAGTAATGTAGTTCTAAATGAGACGTATTCAACGACGTTTCATTCCTAAGCTTCACAAGTAGCTAGAAGGCGCTGACTATCCATCACTTCAGTACCTTAAAACCATAGTCCTCATAACCATCAAACAACTAAGACGAGTAACTTCCACTCTTAGCATAACTGCTGGTTTGGAAAACAAACAAATCAAGACATAAGTTCAGACGAAATTTTTGCGAAGGACCTGAAGGTGTTCATCGAGGATTGATTAAATTCAATTGGTGGTGGAGTGCATACTGCTGTTACAAGTACACGGTTCGATCACACTAATTTGACCGCTGCCTATGTTCGACGTCGCGCTGCAATAGACACTTATCAGATGAAACGTGGCAGCACTTGTAGTGGGAGGTATATAAAGCATGTTGGGGGACGCGGAAAACACTGCAGACGTTGTCATAATACGGAAACGGTGCGATTTATCAGACGTCCAAAAGGGCATGATCATTGATTTGGACCAAGGATGGAAGCATTTACGAAACGGCTGAGTTTTTAAACTGCATGTCAAAGTGGCCCTATCCAAAAGACTGACACTGAGGCAGCTGTAGAGCACGTCAAGCCATGGATGGCAGGTATGAACGACGGCTACGGAGATGAATATATGGGGTGTAAGTGCAACTGTTGAGCAGTGGACTGTCCAGATGAACCTAGGTGTTACCAATGGCCGTTCGGCGAACACTGCTGCGTCTGAGCCTCCGCATCAGGAGCCTCGTTCATACACCCACGCTTACTGCTGTTCATAGGCGACGGAGGCTTGGAATTTGGGCCCCAATACACCAACTGGGCATCCAAAATGTGGCGACAGGTGGCCTTTGCAGATGAATCAGGTCATATGTTCCATCGGACAGATGGTCATTGGCGCGTACGGCGTGAAATATATGAAAGCAAACACCCTGCGTGCATTGTGGTCTGGGGAATGTTATCGTTGCATTCCCTGAGTGATCTCGTCATTCTGACAGGCACAATGGATCACCACAAGTATGCATCTATTCTTTGGGATCATGTCCACCCCTACATGTAGTTTACCGTACTCTCCTGGTCACCAAAGTCCCCGGGTTTAAACTACACTACTGGCCATTAAAATTGCTACACCACGAAGATGACGTGCTACAGACACGAAATTTAACCGACAGGAAAAAGATGCTGTGATATGTAAATGATTAGCTTTACAGAGCATTCACACAAGGTTGGCGCCGGTGACGACACCTACAACGTGCTGACATGAGGGAAGTTTCCAACCGATTTCTCATACACAAACAGCAGTTGACAGGCGTTGCCTGGTGAAACGTTGCTGTGATGCGTCTTGTAAGGAGAAGAAATGCGTTACCATCACGTTTCCGACTTTGATAAAGGTCGGATTGTAGCCTATCGCGATTGCGGTTTATCGTATCGCGACATTGCTGCTCATGTTGGTCGAGATCCAATGACTGTTAGCAGAATATGGAATCGGTGGGTTCAGGAGGGTAATACGGAACGCCGTGTTGGATCACAACGGCCTCGTATCACTAGCAGTCGAAATGACAGGCATCTTATCCGCATGGCTGTAACGGATCGTGCAGCAACGTCTCGATCCCTGAGTCAACAGATGGGGACGTTTGCAAAACAACACCCATCTGCACGAACGGTTCGACGTCGTTTGCAACAGCATGGACTATCAGCACAGTGACCATGGCTGCGGTTACCCTTGACGCTGCATCACATACAGGAGCGCCTGCGATGGTGTACTCAACGACGAACCTGGGTGCACGAAAGGCAAAACGTCATTTTTTCGGATGAATCCAGGTTCTATTTACAGCATCATGATGGTCGCATCCGTGTTTGGCAACATCGCGCTGTACGCACATTGGAAGCGTGTATTCGTCATCGCCATACTCGCGTATGACCCGGCGTGATGGTATACGGTGCCATTGGTTACAAGTCTCGGTCACCTCTTGTTCGCACTGACGGCACTTTGAACAGTGGACGCTACATTTCAGATATGTTACAACCCGTGGCTCTACCCTTCATTCGACCCCTGCGAAACCCTACATTTCTGCAGGATAATGCACGACCGCATGTTGCACGTCCTGTACGGGCCTTTCCGGATACAGAAAATGTACGACTGCTGCCCTGGTCAGCACATTCTCCAGATCTTTCACCAATTGAAAACGTCTGGTCAATGGTGGCCGAGCAACTGGCTCGTCACAATACGCCAGTCACTACTCTTGAACTGTGGTATCGTGTTGAAGCTGCATGGGCAGCTGTACCTGTACAAGCCATCCAAGCTCTGTCTGACTAAATTCCCGGGCGTATCAAGGCCGCTATTGCGTTGTTCTGAATACTGATTTCTCAGGATGTCAGTTCTAGTATAATATATTTGTCCAATGAATACCCGTTTAGCATCTGCATTTCTTCTTGGTGTAGCAATTTTAATGGTCAGCAGTGTAAATCGAGAATCTGTGAGACCACCTCGATCGCGTTGTTGGCACCATTCCGAGAAACGTAGCGTAGCTGGCCACGGCACTAGTCAGCATGGCTTCACATCCCTGTCGGTACCTTCCAGAACCTGTTTGACTCTTCTCCTGCACGTCTCGCAGCGGACCGCACTGCAAAAGGTAGTTATTCGGGCTTTTGAGAGGTGGTTTCATTGCAGTGAAATTGAAATATAGTCCCTGTTAGTATGGGTGGGGACTGTAGTTGGCAACCAGAATAACTGAATTACAGATCCTCACATCTAACGTCGATTTACAGCAGAGTTTTGGAATATTATGAATTATCTCGGAGAAAATGATTTATTGACAAATAGCCAACATGAACTAAGAAAATATCAGTCTTGTGAAACACAAGTAGCTCTTTCCTCACTCGAAGTGATGAGTGAAATCTGGCGTTCCCCAACGAAGTTTTATAAGCTCTCTGCTATTCCTAATCTATACAAACGATTTAGTAGACAATCAGAGCACGCATCTTACATTGTTTGCAGATAATGCTTTCATTTACCGCTCTGTTAAGTCATCAGATTGCAAAATGATTTAGACAAAACATCTGTATGGAACGAAAAGTGGAATTGACTCTAATAATGAAAAGTGTGAAGTCATCCACATGAGTACTATGAGAAATCTGCTAAATTTCGGTCTCACGATCAGTCATAGAAATCGAAATGCTATTAATTCAACCGAATACTTAGAAATTAAAATTACGAATAACTTAAATTGGAACGGCGAAATAGCTAAAGCTGTAAGGAAAACGAATCAAAGACTGCATTTTACTGGTAAAACACTGAAGAGACTGCCTAACTACGCTAGTCTGTCCTCTTCTGGAGTATTGCTGCGTAGAGTGGGATCTGCTTCAGATAGGATTGACAGAGGACCTCGAAAAGTTCAAAGAAGTGCAGCTCCTTTCCTCCTGTGGCGAAACAGGGGACAGAGTGCAACGGATATGATCCAAGAATTGGATTGATAATCATTTAAACATAGGCGTTTATCGTTGCGGCAACATCTATTCACGAATTTTCAATCACCATCTTTCTCTTCCGAACGCGAAAAATAATTTTTAGTGGCCACTTACATTGAGATAAAAAAAAAAAAAAAAAAAAAAAAAAAAAAAAAAAAAAAAAAAAAAAAAAAGAAGAAAAATCACAGCTGGCACAGAGAGATTTAAGAGCTGGTTTCTCCCGCACTCTGTTTTAGAGTGAAACCAGAGTCTAACATATGAGTCACGGAACTCCCAGAGATTTTCTGCGACTTCGTTACTGCAGCGCCGCCAAGCGGCTGGCCTGTATAACTATAACAAACTGCGAAACCATTATGTATCTGTACATGGAGGCTAGAAAAGCATTAAAATGCGGTCGTATTTCAGCGCTTATTGTGGTGCTATAAACTATAGCACCAATCAAAAACATAACCCGAAAATCTCTTTTTCGATTTCCAAAGTACGTTGAGACGTAAGTGAGCAATGATACGAATAACAAATATTCATTTTAGGGATAGCTAGTTATACTTTTGGGCATGCGAGTAAATGTTTAACATTTCTGTTCATTCGTAGTGTCTTCAGAACTTCGTTTCTTAATGACAATCGCAAAATCGTAACCACAATTTTGTGATGTTACTATTGTAGAAAATGCCTGGACGCTTCCCGATTGCAGATAAGCTGTCGACAACGTTTTCAAAAGGGCCTACTAAGTTCGCACACCAGTTCCACAAAAATACTGATACTAGTATATATTTGCAGTTGCCTACTAGATTGTGTAAGGAAATGTGTATTTGCAACTAATTACTGTGGTCGTGAACAAACAGCCAAGAAATTGTTAAAATTAATATGTCTTAAGAAGTTCATGAAAGCAAGGAAGCGTTCTGGGTTGCATTAGGCTCCATTACGTCGGTATAAACGAAGAGAGAATTACAATATTTTACGGACTCTGTAAAATATTTTGTGGACCATTATGCGTTATTTGTTGCTTATTTTTATGGAGTAATTTTTTATTTTCACTCCCCTGGAGCAAGAAGTGGCTTATAAATACGAGAAGGGCCGACCTTATGAAGAAGGTACTCTATGTACAAGAATATCAGGATTTGTGCTCTCCATTTTGAGGCATGCCAGTGCATGAATTCAGACAAGAAATTAGTGTAGAATATAGTGCCAACATTATTTGATTTTCCAAACCAATCCGATCTATATCGCTCAAACGTAAATTGGCGAACAGATGCGCTGTGCCAGTACAGAAAAAGCAGAAAACGTGTTCTGTGGACGCGACTGACAGAGGTGAATTAAGTGCACCAGTGAGTGCCCTGAAATCAGACACCAATAAAGAGGCTGCGTTAGTTAATTCAAGTGTGCCACTCAGTTCAAGCGAGGGAGGAATAATTAAATTACTTGGAGCAATTGAAGTGGTTAGAGAGATATAGTCATAAGCCACCTGCACCTAGTTTCGAGATACAGCAACTTCAAAGTTCCATTGAAATTTAAAAATGTTTGATACAAAATAGGAACCGTCTCTCTACCTTCAGTGATATTTTAACACCTTACACAAAATATAGTAAAATACTCAGCTATGTAATATTAATTGTAGAGTCATTCTGAATAAGACGTTGTCAGTAGTGGCTTATGACTGTATCTCCCGAAAAGTAATTTAGAACATAAAATATTAATTTGTAAGGATTTCTTTTGAAGTTCACCTAACGAGTGATTAGTACTTATAACTGTTACACATTTGTATATTCGTAACATCACTTAACCCAGTAAATTAGTTCACAGTGACACTGATACATAGAGGAAACTTCTGTCTCATAATTTTTCACGTTATTTCCAGTAGTGCAAAACCGAACGAAGTGTTGATCTGCTGTAGGTATATACACCATGAGTGACAGTACATCTTCAGTTTTTTTCTAGTTAATCGAAAGTGGCTTTCTTTATTTTAATGGCAGCTGAAATGAATCTAGTTCAACTTGCCTTCCTCTTCTTATGATGTGAATTTCCACTGATGTGAGCGCTCCTGCGTCTGAAGAGCAGTGCTTCATATTTAGTTTGAAGTGAGGTTCATATTCCGACTTAAGTTGAGTAGCTTCACTGAAATGAATCGGATTTCTGGATGTGAATAATGCTGGTATCGAGATTAATGTATTAAGGTTATCCAAATTTCTGAAATGCCTCTTTCCCTCTGTATCACAATGAAACTTTTTGGACTCGCAGATTTTAAAAGTACTGGTCATTCATCTGGTGTGTATGCTACTGGACGTATGTTTCTTGCATACACTCAATGCAACCAATTGTCTAATGTGACCAGCTACAGGGAAACAATGCTGGATACATTCATATCTTCTGGCCGCAACAAGACATTTTTTCAAACCAATAAAAGCACAGTTCTCCGCCTGTTCCTTGCAGTTATCTGTGATTATGCAGAAATGTTTTGTCTGAAGGTTAGCTATCTCGAAATACTTTACAAGCAGCACCCAACTTCATCTGAACCCCTCCTCCAGGTTTCTCACCCGGGAAACTTATATCCATTATTTGATCCACAGTCGTGATTACCGTAGTTATATGTCTATAATACCCTATGGCAAAATGCTGGACCAACTGCTAGTTTAGATGTGAACGTCCCTTGTTACTGCGTGGTACTCTGTCGGATTCTCTTCAGCCAGAACAGGGCATATTTTGCTCACTGTCGCCTTCCTGAGATGCAGTTCATATTGTTGTTCCTTTCCTGCATATAATTATGGGTTATTCATCGTCATTAAAAGCTCATCACATTTTGAACAGTTGTTGCTTTTTGGCAGTGATAAGTTTATTTGAAATTCGGATACAAAAATTTAACTGAATTTGGTTTCAGATGCAGGAGGATCACGCTCTTCTTTGCAGCATTCCTTGTATTTATCCTGAAACAAGGGTACAACTGTGAGATTGCTTTCCAGATACACTTTGTTGGGGTCCTGTTGCCTGCTGTTTCTTCTGTACTGCGCTGATAACTTCGCCGTTGAGGGCCCGTAAGCACCATCTTCTGTACTGTTCTTGTACATATTTTAGGTGACTCCCCCGGACTTTGGGTGATCCTTGTGATAGTATTCCTTTTCCATCTTAAAACCGAGATGAAACAGTGTCCCATCTGATTTTACTATACTCCATTCCAAGAGAACTTAGACATGACGCACAACCACTAAATCTAAAACAAGCGTAACTATGTAGCTGCTGCAAACAATAGGGAGGACTGATACACTAACCCGGAAGTTACTTCCTCCCACTGGGAATCCCAGCACTGCCAAACTGAGTGAATTATCATTGCTTCCACGTATGCTGCTTAACTTCCCGCATGGCGGATTTAGTTCTGCTTAACCAAGTATACTTTTAGCTGGCACAGATACTTGAGATCTAGTGCCTGATAAAAATTTGCAGAGCTTTCTTTCCACTTAGTCGGTCAGATAAAAGACCGCTACTGCTTCCACACACAATTCTCATTGGAGTCAGCTGCCTTGCAAGTGCTGCTACCGGTCGTAAGCTCGGATAAAGGAGAAGGGTTGGACATTTGGCTAGCAACTAAAGCCCATAAAAAAGCTCTTTGTTAAGAAACACAAGCGTGCCTCCGTCACGGGAGGAGAAAAGAAGAAAGAAAAATGTTTATTTTGGATCTTGGAATGTTCAAAGCCTGTACACACCAGGAACAGTACAGACTATGATTTCATAAATTAAACGGTATGAACTAGACTTGGTGGCAGAACAAGAGGTAAACTGACTGGATGAGGGTACTAAAAGAGAAGATGGATAAATGCTAATTCATGGTAGACGTGTAGATATATATAAATATATTCTGTCACAGAATTCAAAGCTCTTAACAGAAGAATATCCCACATGGTACTCGGAAACCACACTTACAGAAAAGGGAAGGAAGATGGGGTAGTGGCTGGCTGACACGGAGAATGACCAGAAAAGGGAACATTGTTTCAGCGTCAGAAGGGAGACGAAGCGACTCCTAAGAACAGAGAAGACAATACAACCAACCAGTTTGTTAGAACAAGTTGAGGTAGAAAGCTACATCACGATTTCAAGACAATTTTTCCACTGCATCAAAAATCGGAAACGTGGATTTCAGACTCTAGTATTTATCAATAGAGATAAGGAAGGCAACTTGATTAATGACAAGTGAATAGCTGCCGAGGGATGTAAATAATACTTTGCAGAACTCTTGAATCGCCAAGACCCGAATGAGATGTTACCTGCAGACGCCATGGAGGAAATGAAAGATGAAGAAGAATAGGTTCAAATGGTTCAAATGGCTCTAAGCACTATGGGACTTAACATCTGTGGTCATTAGTCCCCTAGACTTAGACCTACTTAAACCTAACTAACCTAAGGACATCACACACATCCATGCCCGAGGCAGGATTCGAACCTGTGACCGTAGCAGCAGCACGCTTCAGGCCTGAAAAGAATGGGGAATGACTGAAGATGATGTGAAGATTGTTATCAGAAGACTCAGAAAAAGCAAAGCCCCAGAGGGAGGCCAGAATAACACTAGAATTAACCAAAGGAGGAGGTGAGAGCTTGCACTTGGAGATATATAAAATGAACCAGTTGATATGGATGAATGAGCCATTGCCAGAATAATCTGAATAGACCATAATGTGTCCAATGTACAAGAAGAGATGCAAAATGGAATTTGGTAACTATAGAGATATCAGCTTACTGAATGCAACCTACAAAGTATTATCGAACATTACCCTGAGAAAATTAAAACCATTCATTGAGAACAACATACTGGAATACCAAGCTGGCTTTTGATCAAACCAGTCGACAATACAGTATATTTCCACTCTAAGACAGTTATTTGGAAAACACTTGTTATATGATTAAGATTTCTATAGTTTGTTCCTCGATTTTCAACATGCATACGACACCATCCGCAGGAACAGCCCACGCAATGCACTATATGATTTCAGAATCCCTGAGAAGCTAGTGTGAATGGTGCAAACTTGTATGTATGGGTCAAGGGCAGCAGTGCGTTTCCGGTGGTTCACATCATAAACGTTAGAGACTGAGACAGGTCTCAGACAAGGCGAAGCTGTCTCACGTGTTATATTCAATGTCATCTTACAGAAAGTAACAAGGGAGTGCAAGCAACAGGAGTGGGCTGGAGTGCAGATGGATATTAATTTAAATTGTCTGTCGTATGCAGGTGATACAGTACTACCAAGTAAATCAAACCATGAGTTGGAATGGATGTACCAGAAAATGGACAACTACTCACAGAAGGGTGGGCTAAGAGTGACTCAAGATAAAAAGATGTTCATGCAGTAAGGAAGAAGGCACGAGCAGAAAGAATTTCTTGAGATAAATAGCATGAGGTTCAAAAGACCTCACCTGTTCTATTTTGGATCTTTGTTTACCAGTGACCTTAGCATAGCAATGGACATCACGGAAAGAATGGTAGGGGAAATTAAATGTATGTATTTCCTCAGGGAGGTGCTCAGCTCAAAAATAAGTATTAGCGAACACTAACATGAGAATCTATAACGCAGTGATACGCACAGCAGTCATGTAAGGTTCAGAAAGCTGGAACATGACTGAACGAGAAATACAAAGACCATTAATATCTGAAAAAAGAGTACTAAGGAAGACACTGGGACAGATCTTGAAAGAAGAAGAATGGAGAGGAAGAACGAGGAAATGTATCCCTCGATGCAACAACCAACAATCCTGCAGAAGCTGAAGAGCATAAGAATCCACTGGGCGGACCATATGTACGAAGAACTACAGGTGAAGAAGAGAATTTACGGGAAACAAAACACCAGACGCCCCATGGGATGACCAAGGCAGCACTGGATGGACGACGTGGAAACAGACCTGACAGTCCTGGGGTCTGAAGATATATAGAGGAACCGAGCGCCAAACAGAAAGGAAAGGCGGCTGCTTGTGGAAGCATCGTGCGCTCTGCAGGGCTTGTGATCGCTGGATGCTGGATATGTATGTATGTATATCATTATCAGCCTCAGTCAACTACACTGAAGCGCCAAAGAAACTGGTACACGCGCGTATTCAAATACAGACACATGTAGTCAGGCAAAATACGGAGCTGCACTCGGCAACGCCTATATAAGGCAACAAGAGTCTGTTGCAGTTATTAGATCAGTTACTGCTGCTAAAATGGTTGGTTATCAAGATTTAAGTGAGTTCGAACGTGGTGCTACAGTCGACGCACGAGCGATGGGACACAGCATTTCCGAGGTGGCGATGAAGTGGGGATTCTCTAGTACGACCATTTCACGAATGTACCGTGACTATCACGAATCTGGTAAAACATCAAATCTCCGACATGACTGCGGCCGGAAAAAGATCCTGCAAGAATGGGTCTAACGACAACTAAAGAGAATCGATGCTGGCGTTCACTAAGTGTCAGCGTGCGAACCATTCAACGAAACATCATCGATATGGGCTTTCGGAACCGAAGGCCCACTCGTGTACCCTTGATGACTGCATGACACGAACCTCTACCCCTCGCCTGTGCCCGTCAACACTGACATTGGAGTTTGATGACTGGAAACATGTTGTCTGGTCAGAAGAGTCTCGTTTCAAATTGTATCGAGCGGATGGGAGTGTATGGGTATGGAGACAACCTCATCAATCCATGATCCGTGCATGTCAGCAGGGAACTCTTCAAGCTGGTGGAGGCTCTGTAATGATGTGGGGCGTGTGCAGTTGGAGTAATATGGGACCCGTGACACGTCTAGATACCATTTTGACACATGACACGTACGTAAGCATCCTGTCAGATCAGCTGCATCCATTCATATCCATTCTGCATTCCGAGGGACTTGGAAAATTCCAGCAGGACAATGCGATACCCCACACGTCCAGAATTGCTACAGAGTGGCTCCAGGAACACTCTTCTGAGTTTAAATACTTCTGCTGGCCACCAAACTTCTCAGAGAAGGGCATAATTGAGCATATCTGTGATGCCTTGCAAAATGCTGTTGAGATGTCTACCCCGTCGTACTTTTATGGATTTATGGACAGACCTGAAGGCTTCATGGTATCAGTTCCCTCCAGCACTTCTTCAGACATTAGTCGAATCCATGCCACATCGTGTTGCGGTACTTCTGCGGGCTCGCGGAGGCCCTACACGATATTTGGCAGGGCAGGTGTGCCAGTTTCTTTGGCTCTTCAGTGTCAATATTAATTTTTCGAAAGTTGTCTACAAAACTCTTTACTCATTTTCTGTGTTTCTAAAATATACCATTAATCAGCTCACAGTAGTGTCTTGAAGTTTTCTTCTTCTACATCTTTCTATTGACCCTTCCCTTAAGTCGTCAAGTAACTGTGCAATCCTCAATTTCGGCTGGCACTTTATATAAGCCTTAGCTTGAGAACGTTTCCAGCATTACGGGCAGGGGCCTCCAACCAGCTCTGGATCTTTACGATCTAACACCCCAATTGTACAGAATTAGACATGATGTCCGTCAGGAGGACATCCTAAATCTCTGTCAAACAGTGACAAGCCGAATAGCTGTTTGCATAAGGGCGAGAAGTGGAGCAATACGTTTGTGATACTGTCTGCGAAATGTTTTGCGGATACAATTAGCAGTAAAGAAGTAACAAATTTAAATTGCATGCATGATGCGGCTGTTTTTCAAGCATCTCAGTATTTATGATGTCATATCTCTTAACTATATGTCGTACAATGACATAGTAATACTTACAGATTCAATGGTATACAGGGTGAGTCACCTAACGTTACCGCTGGATATATTTCGTAAACCACATCAAATACTGACGAATCGATTCCACAGACCGAACGTGAGGAGAGGGGCTAGTGTAATTGTTTAATACAAGCAATAAAAAAACATACTTCCGTGCATTTTTGTAACACAAACCTACGTTTTTTTTTAAATGGAACCACGTTAGTTTTGTTAGCACATCTGAACATATAAACAAATACGTAATCAGAGCCGTTTGTTGCATTGTAAAATGTTAATTACATCCGGAGATATCGTAACCTAAAGTTGACGCTTGAAACCTCCGACGTTAAGTTGCAGTTGTAACAAACACGGGCCACGGTCGGCGAGCAGCATCTGCAGGGACATGTTTACGATGACGACCGTGTTTACGAGTGTGGCTGTAGTGCACTGTTGTGGTTTGGTCTAGCTGTCGCAGTGTCCGCATGTAGCGCTTGCTGCTATTGTTATTCTGTATTCGTCTCCGCACGCAGACCAACTGTAGTACACCGTGTTACCAGACGTCTGTGATAGTGTAGTGTTGTAGGAACTGTGACCATGGTGTATTCGAACTCTGAAAAGGCGGAGATGATACTCATCTATAGCGAATGTCGACGAAATGCAGCTGAAGCCTGCAGGGTGTATGCGGAACGGTACCCGGACAGAGAGCATCCAGCGTGCCGCACATTGCAAAACATCTACCGCCAACTGTATGCAACAGGTATGGTCGTAGCACGCAAACGGGTCCGTAACAGGCCCGTCACAGAAGAAACGGGTGCGGTTGGTGTGTTAGCTGCTGTTGCCATGAACCCACACATGAGTACACGGGACATTGCGAGAGCCGGTGGACTGAGTCAAAGTAGTGTCATGCGCATACTGCTTCGTCATCGCTTTCACCCGTTTCATGTGTCGCTACATCAGCAATTACATGGTGATGACTTTAATAATCGAGTGCAATTCTGTCAATGGGCATTAACAGAGAATGCGTTGCAGTTCTACCTGTTTACCGATGAAGCGGGTTTCACAAACCACGGGGCAGTGAATCTACTGAACATGCATTACTGGTCCGTGGACAATCCTCGCTGGCTCAGACAGGTAGAGCGACAGCGACCGTGGACTGTAAATGTATGGTGCGGAATCATTGGCGACCACCTCATTGGTCCTCACTTCATTGCAGGGGCCCAAACAGCTGCAACATACATCGCGTTTCAACAAAATGATCTGGCAACGTTGCTCGAAAATGTCCCACTGGAAACGCGTCGACGTATGTGGTATCAGCATGATGGTGCACCTGCACATTCCGCAATTAAAACTAGGCTGACCCTTCACAGGATGTTCGACGGGCATTTCATAGGACGTGGAGGACGCATAAATTGGCCAGCCCGTTCTCCTGATCTTACACCTCTGGACTTCTTTCTGTGGGGTACGTTAAAGGAGAATGTGTACCGTGATGTGCCTACAACCCCAGAGGATATGAAACAACGCATAGTGGCAGCCTGCGGCGACATTACACCAGATGTACTGCGGCGTGTACGACATTCATTACGCCAGAGATTGCAATTGTGTGCAGAAAATGATGGCCACCACATTGAACATCTATTGGCCTGACATGTCGGGACACACTCTATTTCACTCCGTAATTGAAAACGGAAACCATGTGTGTACGTGTACCTCACCCCTCATGGTAATGTACATGTGCGTCAGTGAAAAAGACCAATAAAAAGATGTTAGCATGTGGACGTAATGTGCTGTTCCAGTCTCTTCTGTACCTAAGGTCCATCACCGTTCCCTTTGGATCCCTACGTAATTCGGTGCTCTCCGATACACACGATCGAACAGCGGAGGAGTGGTACTAAGCGTTAACTTTAGGTTACAATATCTCCGGATGTAATTAACATTTTACAATGCAACAAACGGCACTGATTACGTATTTGTTTATATGTTCAGATGTGCTAACAAAACTAACGGGGTTCCATTAAAAAAAACGTAGGTTTGTTTTAAAAAACATACTTCGGTGCATTTTTGTATGGTTTGTATTAACCAATTACACTAGCCCCTCTCCTCACGTTCGGTCCGTGGAATCGATTCGTCAGTATTTGATGTGGTTTACGAAATATATCCAGCGGTAATGTTAGGTGACTCACCCTGTATATGAATACCGTCCACAAAATGTGTCACGAACACAATTAATATTAAAAGAGTAATAAATAAAAACGTCTTGCTTCATGTGGTAGTTTTATAATATGGGCAGCGTAAATGAAGTAAGCGATAAACTTCTTTGCATTCATCATTTTGTAGGAGTTGTCAGCGAGAAAACGTTTCATAAAGGTTTGAAATTATGTGTAAAGTTTGTTGCAAGTCTCTAAGTGCTCTCAGTTTCAAGTACTGGATCGCTAAGGTATGGTTATCCACGCGTAGTGGGCTACAATGATTTTTCACCCCAACCTCAGCTCTTGGTGGTTCTTATCTCCAAAGCGATTCTTTCCAGACAGTAAATGATTTGTGTACCAATTTTGGTTGAAATAGCAACTGATGTGGCAGGAATGTAACCACTGTACAAGACTGCTGGCAATGGTTGTCACAGCAATGTACGCTCGTAAGAAGAGCGGCCTCCAGACGGTCACGTGGCACTACCAAGAGGGAAGACCATTGTGATCGGCGTATGGCTCTGACGCATCGTACTGCATCTGCAGTAACAATTTGAGCGGCAGTTGGCACCACAATGACTCAACGAACTGTTACAAATAGCTTACTTCAAGGACAACTATGAGCCAGATTCTGTGTAGCGTGTATTGTAATGTAATGACCCCAAACTACCGCCATTTCCGGCTTGAGAAGTGTCAATCGAGGGCTCATTCTACATCTGCATCTACATATATACTCCGCTAGCCACCAAGCGGTGCGTGGCGGAGGGCACAATTCGCTCTAAAGTCATATTCCCCCCCCCCCCCCCTCTCTGTTCCATTCGCGGATCGCGCGAGGGAAAAACGACTGTCTGGACGCCTCAATACGAGCTCTAATTTCCATTATCTTTGAATGGTGGTCATTGCACGGTTTGAAAGTTGGTGGTAATAATATATGCTCTACATCCTCGGCGAAGATCGGATTTCGGAATTTAGTGAGCAGCCCCTTCCGTTTAGCGCGTCGTCTATCTGGAAGTGTGTCCCACATCAAACTTTCTATGAGATTTGTAACGCTCTCGCGATGGCTAAATGTACCAGTCGCGAATCTTGCCGCTCTTCTTTGGACCTTCTCACTCTCTTGAATCAGACCCAGCTGGTAAGGGTCCCATACAGACGAACAATACTCTAAGACTGGACGAAATAACGTCTGGTAAGCAATTTCCTTTGTTGAAGGACTGCATCGCTTCAGGATTCTACCAATAAACCGCAATCTAGAGTTCGCCTTGTCCGTTACTTGTGTAATCTGATCATTCCATTCGAAATCATTTCGAATAGTCACACCCAGATACTTGACGGATGTTGCCGCTTCCAAAGACTGGACATTTATTTTGTACTCTTACATTAATGGGGATTTTCGCCTTGTTATACGCAGTAGGTTATACTTACTAATATTAAGCGATAACTGCCAGTCATTACACCACTCATTTATTTTCTTCAAATCCTTATTGATTTGTTCATTACTTTCGTGTGATACTACTTTCCTGTAGACTACAGCATCATCGGCAAACAGTCTAATGCCACTGTCAATACCATCAACCAGATCGTTTACGTAAATCGTAAAAAGCAGCGGACCTACTACGCTGCCCTGGGGCACACCTGATGTTACGCTTGTTTCTATTGAAGTCACCCCATTCAAGACGACATACTGCTCTGTCTGTTAGAAAACTTTTTATCCAACCGCATATGTCATCAGATAGACCGTAAGCGCACAATTTTTGGAACAAGTGACAGTGCGGAACTGAGTCGAACGCCTTTCGAAAGTCGAGAAATATGGCATCAACCTGGGAGCCTGTATCTAGAGCCTGTTGGATATCATGCACAAAGAGGGCCAGCTGTGTCTCGCATGACCGCTGTTTCCTAAGACCGTGCTGGTTTCTGCATATGAGCTTCTCAGAGTCTAGAAAGGTCATTATGTCTGAACACAAAGTATGTTCCATGATTCTACAACAAATCGATGTCAGTGAAATTGGCCGGTAATTATGTGCATCCGATTTTATACCCTTTTATAGAGTGCTATGACCTGGGCGTTCTTCCAGTCCCGCGGAACTTCCCGCGGAACTTCCCGCGGTTCCAATGATCCCTGATAGATGATGGATAAGAATGGTGCTATATTTGTAGCATAGTCAACATATAATCTTACGGGGATACCGTCTTGGCCAGATGCCTTCCTGGCGTCTAAGGATCTTAACTGTTTTACAGTCTCAGATACACTAAACACTATGTCAGCCATCCTTGCGTTTGATCGATGACTGAAAGGGTGAATGGTGCTGCAGTCCACTACCGTAAACGAGTTTTTGAAACCTAGGTTTAGAATTTCGGCCTTCCGTTTATCATCATCCGTTACATTACCCGTATTGTTAGCAAGAGAAGCTATTGAATTATTTGTAGCGTTCATAGGTTTTACGTGCGACCAAAATTTTTTGGGGTTATGTTTAGTGTCTGCCGATAAAATATTGCTTTCAAATTCGTTAAAAGAATCTCTCATTCACCTTTTGACAACTGCTTTCATTTGGCATAATTTCTGTTTCAGTGGGGCAGTGACTACGTTTAAAACGACTGTGCAAAATTCTCTGCTTTCTCAGCAACTTCCTAATATGTTTTTTGTACCAAGGTGTATCCTTCCCTCCCCTATATTTTTGTTAGGCCCATACTTCTCTAGCACGTGGTGGACGATTCCTTTAAATTCCGACCAAAGATGCTCAATATCCTTGTGTCCAGCGGTGAATGCTTGGAGCTGACTATGAAGATATTCATTAATGACACTTTTATTTGCTTTCCCAAACAAGAAAGCTCTACTCTGTTTCTGCGGTTTTCTTGCAACTTCCACTGACATACAAGCCACAACGACATTATGGTCGCTAATTCCTTCTTCTAGATTAACTTCCTCAAAAATATCAGGTCTGTTTGTTGCCAAGATATCTAATATGTTCCCATCTCGAGTTGGTTTTCTAACCAATTGCTCAAGGTTGCACGTTGAGAGCGCTCCTAGAATAACTTCACACGAGTCTTTGCTTCTGCCCCCTGTGATAGACGTGTAATTTTCCCAGTCAATGGATTCCAGATTAAAGTCTCCACCAATAACTAATGGATAATTTGGACATTTATTTCCTATGTACTGAAGACTTTCCTTGGAACGTTCTGCGATGTTTGTTGCGAATGCTGGTGGCCTATAAAAACATCCTAATACAATGGCAAATCCTTATCTGATTGACAGCTTTATCCAGACTATTTCACAGTCCAACCCGGTATCGATCTCAACTGCGTTTAAACAGCTTTTAACTGCAATGAACACACCACCTCCCGTAGCATCAGTCCTATCCTTCCTAAACATTGTCCAGTCCGAGTTCAAAATTTCACTGCTGTTTACGTCTGGCTTCAACCAGCTTTCGGGACCTAATACAATATTGGCATTGCTACTGTTTATTTCGGAGACTAACTCGGAGGTCTTGCTACAGACATTTCGACAATTTACTTACATGAGATTTAGCATATTTAAATCCTTTGGAATGACCTGTTTAGGCGAACTAACAATTTTTACAGTTGGCACACCCACATCAGTGTCATGAACTGGTAATTTCTCAGACCAACGGTTTGTTTCCCATGAGGAGGAACCTAATCTAAAAAACCCCCATGTGCACCCCACAAGTACTGTGCTACCCATGTAGCTGCTTCCTGTGTGTAGAGCACCCCCGATCTATCGAGGGGCGTCCTACAACCTTCAACCCCATAACGTAGGTCGAGAAATCTACAACCATTTCCGTCACAGAGTCGGCGTAGCCTCTGGTTTAGATTTTCCACTCGACTCCAAACCAGAGGTCCCCGGTCCACCCTGGGTACGATGCTGCAGATCGTCAGCTTGGCTTCCATTCCTCGAGAGATGGAGGCCGCCTTCGCCAATTTAGCCAGCCGTCGAGAGGATCCAAGGATTTCGTTGGAACCCCGACGACAGGCATCGTTGGTGTCGACATGCGCTACAATCTGCAGCTGGCTGTACCCCGCACGCTCGATAGCCGCCGGAAGAGCCTCTTCCGCATCCCGGACAAGACCTCCCGGCAGGTACACCGAGTGAACGTTGGACTTCTTCCCCGCCCTAGCCGCTATGTTCCTGAGGGGCTCCCAATATGGAGGGTAGGGTGGAAGTCTGTTGTGTTTTCTGATGAAAGCTGGTTCTGCGTCAGTGCCTATGATGGCCGTGTGTTAGTTAGAAGGAGGCCGGTTGATAGCCTGCAAGCAGCCTCTCTGCGTGCCAGACACACTGGACCTACACCTGGAGTTATAGACTGGGGTGCGATTTCGAATGATAGCAGGAGCACTCTCGTAGTTATCCCATGCACCCTGACTGCTAATTTGTACGTCAATCTTGTGATGCAACCTGCTATGTTGCCATTCATGAAGGGCATCCCACGGGGTGTTTTCTAACTGTATAATGCTGGCCCGCATAAACGCTATTGTAACCCAACATGCTCTGCAGAATGTCTACATGTTGCCTTGGCCAATAGAGCACTTATCCGACTTCATCGGACGACAACTCCAGCGTCATCCACAACCACAAATAACCGTCCTTGCATAATTCTTCATCCCACAAACTGACATCCGACACCTGTACTACTCAGTGGATTCACGTTTTTATACTTGCATTCAACATTCTGGCGTTACACCGATTATTAATGTACCACAATTTCAAATTTGCAATGTCTTATCTTGCAATTACATTAACTTGTGATCTTGCAATGTTAATCACTTAAATATGTTACCTAGATAAATGTATTCCTAAAATTTCATTACTTACATTAATTCCTTTTTGGTGGTACGATTTCGTTCATCCACTTTTGTAATATGTATCGATTCTGTAATTCCTAGGAAGAATTTAACTCCTGCTTAAAGGGGAGAAGTCCTGAAGAACGGTAATGCGATTTGATTTATTACTGTATATTAACAGAAGGTGACAAATGTTGGAAATGGAAACCTTCTCATTTTCGTCAGCTGCTTCCAGTGAAGTAATATATTGAACCGAAATCAAACAATTTGAAGATCCAGTATGTCATACGATCATTCAGTCCAATAGTACTTCCAAACTTACACCTTCACCATTGGCGGAACAGCAACGAGTTCCCAGTTCCATCTGAACAAAGTGGTCGAAGGCCACCGGGATACGAACTTCGCACTCGAAGTCCTTCGGAACTGGTTCTCTGTTATGTAGCTTTAGCCTTACGTCTGCTGCAATTTCTGGACGCTACCACTTGTACAAAAATGGAAACGAAAGTATGCAAGGTTAAAGACAGGCATCCACAAAGTTGTTACGCTCGTTGATAAACCTGTCAAGGTGTGCCGACGTTGAAAGGCAGATAGTGACGGGCGAGCTGTGGAGAACTCTTTGTTCTTCTGTTCCTTGTTGTCGCGTTCTGAAAGACTGTTGTCTTTTGTGAAGTGACACATTTCAGCTCCTATGGTACGGATGTGCTCGTCCTGCAAATACTGAAGATCAGATTTTCTCAAGTATATGCGTCAGATTCGTGAAAACAAACAAAAAAGTAGTTGCAAAATACATCGATATGCTACAATGTAACAGCAACAAATTTTCTGCGAAGAGAAGCCTGAATTTCCCTCTGCTCGTTAGGAGAACGTATCTTACAAGGAGATTTTTGGAAAGACTTATCAAATGTTCTATGACAGACATTTCACGTAGGACATTCAAAAGATTGAAATTCTATTCTGTTTATCGTTGTCATTTGTCATTTCTCTTATGAAAAATTACAAATAACAGTCCAAGGAACGAGGACGAAAATGCTTCTAAAAACTTTCCAAACGTATTATCACTTGCTGATCTTTTAAGGCATGAAAAATTGCGAATACGTATTGGAAATTTAATCTTGTACGGATGCGTCTGATTCTGGTCTTCACAAATCCTACGCCTAAAATAGATGCGTCATACCTCTGAAAGAATCTTACTACTCATTTGTGGAGTGTAGTATGTGCTGATTGTAGTGACGAGTTGCAAAAGTACGGTGGACCGGTTCGCAAGCCTTAATACCCGTGACTCGTGATCATTATGGGGATTACACAGGGTGTGGGGAGGTGCAGGGAGAGTCGGGGGAGAACTTGTGGTAAGTTAAGGACAACGTCACGCGTTCTGATAGAGATACTAGTGCGGCATTTCACATGAAAACCACGGAAGAAAGTTCGAGCCCCTTTCCTCAACACGTTTTCAGCAGTTTCCAATGGTCTGACCGTTCCTCTGCAGTGTATTCATGTCTGTAACCTCTTCCAGCAGATCATTAGTGACTTTTGTACTACACTCCTGGAAATGGAAAAAAGAACACATTGACACCGGTGTGTCAGACCCACCATACTTGCTCCGGACACTGCGAGAGGGCTGTACAAGCAATGATCACACCCACGGCACAGCGGACACACCAGGAACCGCGGTGTTGGCCGTCGAATGGCGCTAGCTGCGCAGCATTTGTGCACCGCCGCCGTCAGTGTCAGGCAGTTTGCCGTGGCATACGGAGCTCCATCGCAGTCTTTAACACTGGTAGCATGCCGCGACAGCGTGGACGTGAACCGTATGTGCAGTTGACGGACTTTGAGCGAGGGCGTATAGTGGGCATGCGGGAGGCCGGGTGGACGTACCGCCGAATTGCTCAACACGTGGGGCGTGAGGTCTCCACAGTACATCGATGTTGTCGCCAGTGGTCGGCGGAAGGTGCACGTGCCCGTCGACCTGGAACCGGACCGCAGCGACGCACGGATGCACGCCAAGACCATAGGATCCTACGCAGTGCCGTAGGGGACCGCACCGCCACTTCCCAGCAAATTAGGGACACTGTTGCTCCTGGGGTATCGGCGAGGACCATTCGCAACCGTCTCCATGAAGCTGGGCTACGGTCCCGCACACCGTTAGGCCGTCTTCCGCTCACGCCCCAACATCGTGCAGCCCGCCTCCAGTGGTGTCGCGACAGGCGTGAATGGAGGGACGAATGGAGACGTGTCGTCTTCAGCGATGAGAGTCGCTTCTGCCTTGGTGCCAATGATGGTCGTATGCGTGTTTGGCGCCGTGCAGGTGAGCGCCACAATCAGGACTGCATACGACCGAGGCACACAGGGCCAACACCCGGCATCATGGTGTGGGGAGCGATCTCCTACACTGGCCGTACACCACTGGTGATCGTCGAGGGGACACTGAATAGTGCACGGTACATCCAAACCGTCATCGAACCCATCGTTCTACCATTCCTAGACCGCCAAGGGAACTTGCTGTTCCAACAGGACAATGCACGTCCGCATGTATCCCGTGCCACCCAACGTGCTCTAGAAGGTGTAAGTCAACTACCCTGGCCAGCAAGATCTCCGGATCTGTCCCCCATTGAGCATGTTTGGGACTGGATGAAGCGTCGTCTCACGCGGTCTGCACGTCCAGCACGAACGCTGGTCCAACTGAGGCGCCAGGTGGAAATGGCATGGCAAGCCGTTCCACAGGACTACATCCAGCATCTCTACGATCGTCTCCATGGGAGAATAGCAGCCTGCATTGCTGCGAAAGGTGGATATACACTGTACTAGTGCCGACATTGTGCATGCTCTGTTGCCTGTGTCTATGTGCCTGTGGTTCTGTCAGTGTGATCATGTGATGTATCTGACCCCAGGAATGTGTCAATAAAGTTTCCCCTTCCTGGGACAATGAATTCACGGTGTTCTTATTTCAATTTCCAGGAGTGTATATAACAATGATTTACTAAAATTTTATGGAAATGGCAGCACTCAAAAAACCTGTACAAATGAATCTAGCTGCGGACGATGTGTGGAATGGTGTACCGGTTATACATAATTACCGTTGTGGAGACCGTATGCGTAGGCCCAGCTACATTCACTCCTCTGTGGTCACTTATGCACCATCGATATGCAATGACAAATTATCAAACGGTTAATGAATGCGATGTGGCAGCATGTTCGGTTAGAGAAATGAGATTGACGTAGTAAAAAAATTCGGCTCGTATCCGTGTGTGGAATCAGTAGCGGGAAAGGATCACATACAGTGAGGAGTGGAATGAAAGAGACATGTCACCAAGTGCGCATAAGGGGTCGCATCAGTACACTCTGTACGCCCCCAAACCCCACCTGCTGCAACGCAGGCCCGCATTCTCCATGCAAACGATCGTAAAAGTGACGAATGACTTTCCCAGGCATCTTGCGCCTACTGTTGCAAATCTGTAATGTTTGTTGCAGACTCTGGAGAGAGAGTAAGTTCTTGCTTCATCACGTCCCATACGTGTTCAATTGGTGAGAGGTCTGGTAATCTTGCTGGCCAGGGCAGTTATGCACCACGAAGAGCACGTTGCGTCGCAGCAGCTGTACGAGGACATGCATTGCCCTGCTGAAAAAAATGGTTCAAATGGCTCTGAGCACTATGGGACTCAACTGCTGTGGTCATAAGTCCCCTAGATCTTAGAACTAATTAAACCTAACTAACCTAAGGACATCACACACATCCATGCCCGAGGCAGGATTCGAACCTGCGACCGTAGCGGTCGTGCGGTTCCAGGCTGTAGCGCCTTTAACCGCTGAAAAGTCATCTCACCTTCCTGTCGAAGAAATGGCAGTAGAAGAGGGATTACAACCTGCGCAATGTAGCGAGCACTGGTTACTTTACCCTGCAGAAACACCAAATGAGTTGTAACTGATGGCTCCCCACACCATGAAACGGACGTGGGACCTGTGTGTCGTGGGAAAATGTACTCCGGAACTGGCCGCTCACCAGGTCTATAGCGTATACGTATACGTCCATCATCAGCCAACAAACAGAACCTACTCTCATCACTGAACAAAACAGAGTACCATTCCCCTCTCCAGTCGAGTCTTTCACGATATCAAAGTAGCTGTGCTTGGCGCTACCGTGGTATTAGTGGTAGCCTGGTCAGAGACAGACGTGAACTTAGTTCTGCTGCAAGCATTCTGCTTGGTGACACATCAGGTGTAACGTGCTCAGATTTCATGCCTGGATGATTTTCGTTCGGTCACTGCTCCTCGCAAAATGCGTCGTTCTTGACGTGCACCTTACTACGCGGACGCCAGAAGGTGGTCTATGGGAGTGACAACGTTCTACAGACCAATGCTGAAAGCAAAAACACACCACTGATACACTGCGCCCAACATGGGCACCAGTCCACCGGTACGTCCGTCCAGCTTCCCACAGGCCGAAATGCGACCCCATTCAAATAGCTGAAGCTGATCAACAGGAGTACATACTCGTTGACCGGCACGGTTTAGCCTAGAATGAGTGTTGCGAACACTTCTCACCCGTAATCTCACAGAAATTGCTGCGTGCAGTGCCAAGACAGACTGCACAGAGACAGGTCTCCTGAGCGGCATCTGATCCCCGATGACTATGACAAATACAGCCCCTCACTATGAATATATTAAACTATGGTGGCTCTGAACACAGACCTTGAGGGCATCGCATTTTTTCCAGCAGCGTATAAATTTTTTTTTTCCATATTTCGACTTGTTGGAGGTTCCACACCGTCTGCTATGAAATAGATTGGAAGTACGCGAACCACTGGGTTATCTGATGGTGTAAAAAAAAAAAAGACAAAAAAAAACAGAAATACTTCAGTCCGCAGTGGCCATACGAATCCCGACGAATGCAGTCTGAGTATCAGAATATAGAGGTTTCCCACAAGTCTCAATTCACTTCGTCCCTACTGTGATAGTTGCATGCATCTTAAACGCCAGTTTGGCGACCATAATTGGAGAGTCTGCATTTTTTAGCAGAAAAGTAAACAAACTCCAAATCTGATTATTTAGAACGCCAGTGGATAAAACTTGCAATCTCGCCTGCCCCGTATCGACGAAAATCTTAACAGGAAGCAGAAAAATCTGCACGATACATTTTAGCACGACTATACCTAGCCAAATGTGACGATGAATGGGAAAGCTGCCGGTGAAGAACGACAGACACAGCATCCATGACGTGTAGTCCTTGAAACAGTTTTTTTTTTTCTTTTTGCCTAGGTGGTCGTCTACTTATTTATCACATACCTCTAGTGGCTAGTGCTGGTACTTTGTGGAGATGCGTACCTATTGATTCCACGCTGCTGCATTTTAAGTCTCCAACTGCACCACTGATCGCAACTTAACACCACACAAAATTTTCATTGTCAAAAATTACTAGCAGCTTCGGAACCTTATTATTTTATTTTTTGACAAGTACATAAAAACTGAATATGAAGACATTCAGAATTTAAATAAAAGTCAAGAAAGAATATTTCATATCACCAATTTATTTTCAGCTTTCCTAGATCCTTCAACTGGGAACAGGAAGAAGGGATTCGTCTTAATGGAACACATATCAACCACCTTCGTTTTGCAGTCGACACTGTACTGTTCAGCTCTAGTGCACGTTAACTTCAACGACTGGAAGAAATTGATAGAGCCAATTTAAAAGACTTGAAAATATATTACAAAAGGACTAAGGTACTGAATAACCAACACATCAGTAGGAAAATAGCACGAATTAGCAATGAAATGATGGAACCACTTGAACATTTTTGGCGAAAGAGTCTGAATAAACTGTAAAAGAAATTAACTGAAGAGTAAAAATGGCCGTGACTGCTTTTTTAAACAAAAATAGTTGTCAAAGCTAAGTTTCCTATTTGCCTGTAAAGGTAATTTTGTATTCAGTCCATTTTATCGAGTTAGGACAGTTAGAACTTCGACCGTCAGTGCGAAAATCATTCAAGTGCTTACGGTTGTTCAACGATAATGGAGACATACTTGTTTGGGATCAGCAGCAGACACAGAAAAAGAAACAATTGGATCAAACATCAGACTAGAATAGAAGACTACATTATGACTCAAATTAAAATGGAAAGGAGACTTACGGGTTACGTATCCAGGCAAAAAGATGATAAATGAAGAAAGTCCATTGCTGGATACCAAGAGATAAGAAAAATCAGGAAGGCTACTAAAGGAAAAACGGGTAGATGATACAAGAAAGATGCAGTAACAACACTGACGCGTGTAGCTACAGCTGTAAGATACGTAAAAGTATGGAAAAATTGGAAATTTGTGGTAAGGTCTTATGCGACCAAATTGCTGAAGTCATCGGCCCCTAAGCTTGCACACTACTGAACCTAACTTAAACTAACTTACGCTAAGGACCACACACACACACACACACACACACACACACACACACACACACACACACACACACACACACACCCATGCTCGAGGGGGAGGACTCGAACCTCCGACGGAGCGAGCCGCGCCGTTAAGGTATGGATAGCGCATTCATTCCGCAACCCCTGTCAAGTGTCTGATGATGATGACGATGCTGATGATAATGATCACGACATAAACAGGGCTGAAATTTTATTTCTGTCAAACTTATCTCTCTTGGCGTAGCAATTTTCACTAAAGTTAGTGTACTTATCACTATATTATTCGGCTGCTGCTCTTCGCCGAATTAATGATTATTCTGCAGTTCTTCCATCTAACGTTACAATTCTAGATATGTAATGATGATCCTTCTCAACCACACGTTTTTTTACCGTGATATCAGTAGTGGATCTATTTGAATCGAGAAACTCACAATAGCCATTTGCCCTGGGGTTTCGTGAAAGGCTCACAATTTGTAGGACTTGGCGGATGGTGTTCGCACTGATTGTCGACCTAACCAAACGCACGAAGGTTTCTTGTCTTACACGTGCAGCGTGCTATTGGCAATAAACATTATGGATATGTGCAACGCCTACAGTACGTTTAAAATTTGTTGCGACTTTTGAAAGTTCGGTACGGATCGAATGCAGGGAAGCGCAGTTGCCAGCGTGTGCTGAACGCGCCAGTAGGCAGCGATAACGCCACACCTATCTTACGTCGCGGCCGTTAGTCGGCGGCCAGGAGAGTATTCTCCGGAGTTAAAGAAACAATACTGAACACAGCGGTTACATAAATATGTCTTTTATACATACAGTTACAACGTAGGTGGAAAGACCCCAAGGGAAGAACCTTCAGTGCCAACTCAGTCGTACCCGGAACTGGTACTGCAGCCGGCTGAACTCACCACCCGTTAAATCTCTTCTTCTAGCAGTCCTTCACGAATTCATATCTTCTCAAACCTTCTTGGTATGGCTTATAGCTCGAGAACAATCCTGTAGGGTAACAGTTGCAACAGCTTCTTTTGTTAGCAATTCAACCTCACTGAGAGTATACGTCTTTTTGTTTCTAGTCATATTACCTTTCACGTGCGTTCATATGTTGTTAATCGGACTCAAATGAACCTGATTCGAAGGAAGCCTGATTACACTACGTCCTTTAGCGATAACCAGTTCGTCGACCTCGTGGCGTGCAGTTTTTCGCTTGTACAGTATTAAGAGTTCTATGAACCCCACCTTACTAACGTCAGGTTCAACTTTATCCGATGGAACATTTCTTTGCACACAGAGCAAAATATCCGCTCTCCTCCCCCACGCTGTTGGAGCTTTATCCATCACAACACAGTGGTATGGCGTATTGTCCATTACTGCTGTCGAATTCGGTGGAATATTTTGCAGCAGAACATTAGAGAACCACTCCGTGAAAACTGTGTTCATTTCCTCGTGACAGTCTCCTTGATTCCTAGAAAGGAACAGCAATAACCAGTTTGGAACGAAGCGGCGAGCAGAAACAGCATGAAGTACGATTTTCCTGCCACCCTTGCCGCTGGTGCTTAAGTCATTTCTTGTGGTGTGCTGTCCGTCTACAACTCTGTCAGCCTGTAACACCCATTAACCTACTTATCGTCCAGCCACACGATGTCTTCGAACGAAATGCTCCTCACGGAGCAAAGATATCGATATCTCCAGGCCGCTGTGTCACTTCCTCTGTGATAAATATCAGAGGCGAATACTTTTCGAGTCGGAAACCATGCTACAAGGCCAGCGCAGCATATAACTAAATAAGGAGGCCCGGGTTTGATTCCCGGCCGGGTCGGAGATGTTTCTCCGCTCGGAGCTGGGTGTTGTGTTGTCCTCACGTTCGTATCGTCATAAATGACATTCCACTGTTTAGGGACATGTTCCAAAAGCCAATAAAATTTTTAAAAAATAAAGAAAAAGTCAAGGTCGTGAAGACAATTTCTAAGTGCGACCAACTACCATTGTACAGCTCCGTTCCTTTGAGGCTGAAAAGAATTTTATTCACAGTAGACGAATTCTCTGCGTTGATAATAAGCATACACATGTCTGGTCATTGCATCCCGCTGGAATGCAGGAATGCAACGATCTTGGTTCCCCGTCAGTCGTGGCTCCTACTCTTGGCCAGAATCTCTAGTAAAGTAGTAAAGAACGAGCTGGCGTTGCTTCATCATTCGCGTCTTCTTTTCTTCTCCTTACCAGTTCTCAGACCATAGATCGATGAATGTTAAGTGCAGTAGCTGTTCTGCCCGCAGTTCTCGTATCATCTAAAATCGGGCAGCCGCTATTCGACTTCAAAGAGAGTACAAATTCGCGACCCTGACCGAGGACCGGAATTCCCCTTCCAACGCTGGATATCTTCGCAGCTGGTGAACGTGTTCTTGGACGACACTTTTTAATGCAAGTCTCCTCTTCAGCCACGCTTCACTATTATTATTAACGTAACGTTCACCCAAAACACTCGCTCATAACACATGAAGACCGCAGAACACTTCTACTCCAAGGAATACCACTTCACAATGAGAGGTGACGAACATACACTGAAGTGACAAAAGTCACGGGATAGCCATATGCACATATACAGATGGCGGTAGTATCGCGTACACGAGGTATAAAAGGGCAGTGCATTGGCGGAGCTATCGTTTGTACTCACGTGCCTCACGTGAAAAAGTTAACGACGTGATCATGGCTGCACGACGGGAACTAACAGACTTTCAGCGCAGAATGATAGTTGGAGCTAGACGCATGGGATATTACATTTCGGAAATCTATGGGGAACTCAATATTCCGAGATCCACAGTGTCAAGAGTATGATAAGAATATCAAATTTCAGGTATTATCTCTCACCACGGACAACGGAGTGGCCAACGGCCTTCACTTTCTTTTCAAGACATCGTCTGCTGTTAAAGCTTGAAATTAGTTCCCTGTGTTAAGGTCGTGATCAGACGACTGCAGCAAGCATTTTAGGATTTCGTTCCAAGCGATAGACGTTATTCTTCATTCCAACTTACCCCTCCACGAAACTGGTCCGTATGTCCGATTATAACACTCTACCTTTTCATTCATGTTATTAGAAATTTCATGCATAACTTACTTGATAGTGGCAAAATCACGTTCAGGTACCTTCATGTCATCTGCTCGGGCCGACCACATAGTGTCTGACCACATTTAAAAATGGGAATTTTTGAACTAATTTCTTTCAGTGATTTCAAAAGAAGACCATATCGATAGGTAGAAGTGGAAAAATATATAGGGGCTTTTAACGAAATTGAAAAAAAAGGGGTGTTTCGCTACAGCATTCTGCAGCGCATTTGGCAACCAAATTTAATGAATGCTCAAAGAAGGGATGTATTCTGCGTTTTAATTTTTCTTCTTAACTCGTGCTTCTAAGCCGCTGTACTTCTGACTCTTCTTGCTGCCACTGTCATAGCTTTAACCACGGCAATTTTTAATATTAATATCATTCTGATTTATAAAATCTAGTAAAGTCTGAGCGAGCTACTCAGCAGTGTAGCCTTCCATGTCCCAGACTCTTACAGATATTTCGACTGGTTCAGATAAAGGACATAGAGCGCTATCAAAGTCACTTCGTCTACATGCGATGTACACTTTAAGAAAAAAGAAGACATAGAAACAAATGATCACAATTTCAGAAAAATTTGATGATTTATTCAAGAAAAAGTGCTTCACAAATTGAGCAAGTCAGTAACGCGTTAGTCCATCCCTGGATTTTAATGATCCAACGCATCATCTGGACGGAATTTGGCACAGTATCCCTCAAGAGGACTTCCAACAACTCTGTCAGTCAATGCAGGACCGAGATCATATATGCAAGATAAATGGAATTTAAATTCCATTCTTCTTTCCTAGGAAGCAAATTTTATAACCATATTCACAAAGAAATGTTCCTTCTGCCTGAGTTTTACTAGTAGGCGTGCTTCAATTGAAGTAATTCCGAGATGAGACAGTCTCCCTTTTCCAGTGGAATTTAGATAGTAGTTTTTCATTCTCGTCACCGCTGAAAACGACGTTTCTTTAGAATATTGTCCATAGTTTCTATGTGACAATAAATTGAAAACCTCAAATTTAGAACAATCTGAAATCCAAATACTTGATATTTTTACTTCTCAAAGGTCCTTCTACTTGAGACACGGTTTGAAAACTTGTTTACAGTCGTCAGTAGAGCGGCTATGGAATGGCAAGTTTCCTGGATCTTCTGTTCAAAGTCTAAAATACCACTTGCTTGGTTCTAGAGGATATTGTACAATTCATCGGTGAAGGTAAATATTTTGTCGAGTATGTTTAAGAGAAAAACAAATTTTTAATCCCCTAAAAGTGTCAATAAGCCATTAACTGACTATAAAATATCTGAATTAATTTCTTGAGGATGTTCTAGCATACCACTAAACGCATCACAAAGTCTAGTTCTCTTCCTTCACACGGTGTTTACCAATCCTAATTCGATCGCCTTGAACAGACAAGGGGAAGACTACGTAGCAAAAAGGGTCCAAAAAATTTAACACGTTTAGGAGACCTTGAGAAAAATGCTGCAAGTCCATCAAGTGAACTGAAGAATATTTTCCCCTCTGGTGTGTTTTTGCTGCTTAGAGACCAAACGAGGTTTAGCAGACGGTCGTAAATGTGAAAAAAATGTGACTTCAGGATGTGCGACTTTGATTAATGCTTGAAACCTATTGAGATTTCCCACCAGTCACCGCACAGCCAAACGTTTGTGCAGTAAATTTTTCGTTAATCTGTATTCTGTTATAAAGAGCTGGATAAATTCTGCAATAGCCTGGGCATGTTTGTCACTACTTGTATCACAGAACCCCAAAGAATCTCTCCTTCACGTAAACAACGCAGGACCGCAGAAAAATGGTTCAGATGGCTCTGAGCGCTATGGGACTTAACATCTGAGGTCATCAGCCCCCTATAACTTAGAACTACTTAAACCTAACTAACCTAAGAACATCACACACATCCATGCCCGAGGCAGGATTCCTACCTGCGACGGTAGCGGTCGCGCGGTTCCCGACTGAAGCGCCTAGAACCGCTCGGCCACACAGGCCGGCGGACCACAGAAAACTGTGCTATATTTGTTTCATCTGAAGTTTCGTCAGCCATAACGGCTACAAAAGGAATATCCACAATTTCTCGCTTTATACCTCATAAGACAGTCGAACGTATGGCTTGTACTATATAAGTTTGAATTCGATTAGAAATTCCTTTAAAGGCTGTAGAGCTTTCTATGTCCTCTGCTGTAAGAGGATCATACACTGCAGTGTATTTCAACAATTCAACATAATTTCCCCCATTAATTTCTTACTTAAACGCGTCCTCGAAAGGTTATCTCCTGTTTTCCGAGAAAACACACTGCATTAATAAGCTTTTTAAGGACATTTCATTTTTAAGATGGTCATCATGCACATTTTTTATTTAGTTTCTCCAAAAGTAGCTAGAGTTACAGACGATCGTAGATGGTTAACAGAAAGTTCGTGTTCGGTTATCGAATTCACTAAATTTCACAAATGTGTACGCTCAGGCTTCGTTCCAAACACCAGACAACATCAGCAAAACATCGCGTTTAGGTCACCGCAACCTGCTAATTACTCTCATTTGGTATACATAGAGTGACGGAAAACAGTATTACCAGAAAATAATTAATGTAGAGTAATGAAACTTCAGGAATGCGTTTGTCTTGTCTAGGTAACATAATGAGTGATTAACATAGCATGATCACAGGTTAATTTTAGTGCGCGAGAAGCCATTGAAAATATGAACTGATGGTACATTATTAACCGGTGTAACCGCCAGAGGTTAAATGCAAGCATGCAAATGTGCTTGCATTGTGTTGTACAGGTGTCGGATGTCAGATTGTGAAATGAAGTTCCATGTCTTTTGCACATGGTCTGTCAATACAGGGACGGTTAACGTTGGTTGTGGTTGACACTGGAGTTGTCATCCGATGATGTCCTTTATGTGCTCAGTTAGACACAGATCTGGTGATCGATCAGGCCAAGGCAACATGTCAATACTTTGCAGAGAATTTTGGGCTATAAGAGGGCTATGTGGGAGAGTGTTATCCTATTGGAAAACACCCCCTGGAATGCTCTTCATAAACGCCAGCACAACGGGTCGAATCACCAGACTGAGGTACAAATTTGCAGCCAGGATGCGTGGGATGGCCACGAGAGTGCTCCTGGTATCATACGAAATCGCACCCTAGACTACAGCTCCACGTGTAGGTTCAGTGTGTCTAGCACGCAGACAGGCTGGTTGCAGGGCCCCAGCTGGCCTTCTTCTAATCCACTCACGACCTTCACTGGTACCGAGGCAGAATCAGCTTGCATCAGGAAACACAACAGATCTCCAGCTTGCCCTCCAATCAGCTCTCGCTTTGCACCACTGAAGTCCATAATGGAAAACCTGGTTTGCTTCCTCATAGTGGTGCTACTACCGGCCACCCTTATGCGGCTGGCGCGAAATTTGAGTAGACATCAGCTTTCAGGTGTAGAAACACGCCTGCCAACCTTCGTTTATGTCGCACAGCTTCTTCTTGGTGCTGCCATTTTTATCCGTCAATGTATTACACGGAAAACGTTAGTGACTTTCCTGGTCTTCTAAACCAAGTTGAGTAGTTGTAGTTTTGAGTTTTTTCTCAGAAATAATGCATAGAAAACAGCCCGCACACAAGCTTTTTTATGCATACATATTATACAGCTAGAGGTACGTATATATGTATGTACATGTGCATGTTCCAACTCTCCTCATAAACAAATGGACCGATTATACCAAACCTGGGCCGGCCGCGGTGGCTGTGCGGTTCTAGGCGCTCCAGTCCGGAGCCGCGCTGCTGCTACGGTCGCAGGTTCGAATCCTGCTTCGGGCATGGGTGTGTGTGATGTCCTTAGGTTAGTTAGGTTTAAGTAGTTCTAAGTTCTAGGGGACTGATGACAACAGCAGTTGAGTCCCATAGTGCTCAGAGCCATTTGAACCATTTTGAACCAAACCTGGTACACTTATCACTTACTGTCTGGAAAGAATCGCTGTGGGGGGAAAACCATTAACCTATCAAAATGTTCAAATGTGTGTGAATTCCTATGGGACCAAACTGCTGAGGTCATCGGTCCCTAGACTTACACACTACTAAAACTAACGTATGCTAAGAACAACACACACACCCATGCCCGAGGGAGGACTCGAACCTCCGGCGGTAGGATTTACCTATCAAAGGAGCGGGTGCGAAAAAGAAGCGAAGCCCTCGATACGCGAATACACAGTCTTTATTCGTCCAAGATTTGAGAATTAGAGCACTTATTGACTTTCATCAAACTTTCCACCTGATTTCAAACCTCTATGAAATTTTTCTGGCTGACGACCACCAGAAAATAGTTAAAGGAAAAAATTTATCGCCTGCTACTACATTTTTACTGTACATGCAGCAAAACTGCCGCATCAGGTATGACATTTTGATTTATTACTTCTTTACAACTAACCGTATTCACGACACACTTTGCAGACAGTATTCATATATACCATTGAATTTTCCTGCCACATTGTATGATTTTAGACACATTGTTCAGGAGATATAACGTCAAGAGTTGCATGAAAACTAAACTACAGAGCGAAATATGTTTACAAATATGTGTGAAATACGTTACACATATGTGAAATATATGTGACATGTGCGCACTCTAGCAAAGCCGTGTGGAAATATCTCCTTCTAAACATCTGGATCAATTTCAGCCAGACTTGGTACGTATATAGCTTACCATGTGGAAAGAAATACTTTCGGGGTAAGAACCACAAGCCCGCTATTGGGGTGAGGTGGTAACTTGGCGCCAGACACGGAAGGTGGGGAGGGGGAGATGGACAGAAGGGGGAGGAAGAAGGAGATTGACACTGATAGAGGGGAGGAGAAGGTGGATAGAGAGAAGGGGAGGAAGTAAAGGACAGAGAAAGGGGAGAGGATGAGATGGACGCAGAGAGGGTGGACGAGGAGATGGACAGGGAGAGGGGGAATGAGAAGACAGAAAGAAAGGGAGAAACAGATGGGCAAAGAGAGGAAGAGGAGGAGATTGACTTAGAGACGGTGAGGAGACGAACTTCGAGGGGGAAATGAAGATAGTGTTAGAGGGGGAAGCAGGTGATGGACAGAGAGAGTGGGAGGAGCAGATGCACAGAGAGACGGGGGAAGAGCAGATGCACAGAGAGACGGGGGAAGAGCAGATGCACAGAGAGACGGGGGAAGAGCAGATGCACAGAGAGACGGGGGAAGAGCAGATTTACAGAGAGAAGAGTAGGAGGTGATGGGCAGAGGGGAGAGGAGGATATGAAGTAACAGAAGATTGGAATAAATACATGCCAGGGCAATGACGGGTTCTCAATGCATTTAGATATAGTCCAACATTATATTAATTGTTACTAACAGGCAATTCACAAATTTTCATAGACATTCGACAACTGAGCAAAACAATACAATGCTATTATTGATACACTCCGTCTCTTTATTTTATGCCCACCCCTAGCAGAAAACCACGCACACAGACCGTGAGCAGCATAGGTGGGCGCACAAATCTCTCGCTGCTGACTTAAACTACACGGACATTGTTTCGGCTCGACTCACAATGCTCAATCAGCCTAATGAACGTATTAGTTCCGTGTGTTTCGAAGAAATGTGACTGCTTTATCTAGATATTGTTGAATAACCACGTGATTATACACAACCCAGTCATATTAATGTTACCACCGAGTATATTCGACGTCAACGTGCAGTAACCACTCACACGTGGCATGTGGCACTACTAGCTGTGGAGAGTATATAAAGCGTGTAGGGGGGCTGTGGAAAACAGTGCAGTCCGTCATAATGCGGAAAAGGGGCGATTTATCTGAAGTCAAAAAGGGCATGATCATTGAATTTTGGTACAACGGTGGAATCATTTCCGAAACAGCTAAATTCGTACGCTGTTAGCGTGCCGCCGTGGTTAAAGTATACTGACCAGGGCAAAACGGCGCTATCCAAAACGGGCGCCGAAGCAACTGCACTGCACCTGAGGCCATGGATGACAGGGGAGAACGACCGCTGCGAAAATGTATACGGAAGAACAGACGAGCAACTGTTGAGCAACTGACCGCCTATATTAACCAAGGGGCTACTAAAAATATCTCCTCAACGATGGCTCAGCGAAGGTTGCTGTTTATGGACCTCCGCAGCTGGTGCCTGGTTCATGCACTCAGGCTGACTGCTATTCATGGGCGACGAAGGCTGTAATTTGCACGTCCGCACTGTAACTGGACGTCCATTGAGTGGTGACAGGTAGCCTTTTCTTATGAATCACGTTTTATGCTCCAACGGACAGAAAACCGTTGATGTATATAGCGCTAAACGTCTGAAAAAAAAAGAAAAGCACCCCGCAGCAATCGTCGGAGGGGTCCACGCTGGATGGCATTACATGCGTGATCTCGTCATTCTGAAAAGCACAATGGATCAACAGAAGTATGCGTCTATCCTTGGAGACCATATCCACCTCTACATGCAGTTTGTTTTTCCTCGCATCTACCAGCAGGGCAATGCAACATATCGAAGACGCTCGTAGTCTATTTTGTATCTCGCCTGGATAGGCGGCATGTGGGTCTGCTCCTGTGAACTGCTTCTGTAATATGGGCTGAGAGTGAAGGAAGCGAGTAGGAGCAGGAGAGGTGAAGCACTTCGGTACTGCATGTAACTTTAACACTTTTAATAGAGTCAAAACACAAGTAAATATCAAATGCATACATAATTTTGGCTAGGGTGAGCACGTAGGTGTGAAGCCGTTGTCAATGTCTAATCCTGTGAAATTAGGATGACTGTTCTGCATAATCTCAAAGCTAACAAATACTCGTTGCTGTCCAAACTTTAACTGAACGTAACTAATTCAAAGTCCCGATAGCAAGCTAGCCCACTCGGTAGTAGAAGCGATATTTTCAGGCCATCTGCTCTAGGTGAAATCGGGGCAGAAATCAAGACGGCACTCGCTGAGCTCCAGAGGGCGCTGTGGTCGGCGTAGTCAGTCTTCTATCGTAGTGCCAACTTGCGAGAGCGTGCACCTACGTTGTGGCATCGTAACTATCGACGCCACAGTCTACGTGAGTAATTCGAAGAGCACCAGGATGACTTTACTGTAGTCCCCTGGCTAGTAAACTCCACAGATTAAATCCCAATCGAGAATATTTAGGATCATTTCGATCGTGCTGTTCGCGATACGGATCCTCAACTGAGAAACCTAGCGCAGCTGGCCTCGCTAATGGAATCAACATGCCTCCATGTCTGTGTCGGTATCTTTCAGAACCTCATTGACTCTCTTCCTGCACGAGTTGCAGCTGTCCGCGCTGCAAAAGGTGGGTATTCTGGCTTTTGACAGGTGGTCATATTAATGCGACTGAACAGTGTAATTACATAATATATTGTCACAGTTATAGTTACCGAAGCAGTCCTTCAGTTGTTTCTTCTCAATGCACGCCACTGACTGAAGGGGTGAAATCGACTTTCCGAAACCACCTACACAGTGGTATATGGTTGGGCCTCAGGTTTTATAGTTTTCTACTGTTCGCGCTGGTGGGCACTCGACTACGAAAAATGATTTTTTGTGGCGCAACAGACGCTCGAAAACATCCTTCATTGTACAGATACTGCCGTTGTCTCGCTGTACACCGGCTGTAACATTATGGAACAACTAGAATGCACCCCCAGCAGGAGAGGACAAAGTCCAGAACCAGTCAAACGTTTACACAATGACAACGTGCTCACAGACACTTACGCCCATTCATTTCGAGCCGGCAGTGCACTGCGACGAAACCACCCAAATATTCCATTCGTTCAACAGTCCCTGCAAAGAGAGCAGATATGCCCAGTCACTACCAGGTACAAATGTCAACAAAATTCTCGACATGAGAACAAAGCACTTGAAGTTAAGAGACCAAGTGTCAATTACTTTTTTAAATCGATAGGAAAAGCTTTCAAAATGTAATTTACTTATTTTTCTTTACGTGTGATAATAAAATTCACTCATTCTTTGTGATAGAGTCTGTGTTGACATGTATTCAAATAAATGTATAGTACATAAAACTCAGTGAAACATCTGTTTACATTTTACAGTGTACCAAAATCACAATTTTTGTCGTTTGAAGGCACTGTGCACAGCGAATAAAAAATTGTAAACTGGTGGCTTTTGGGTTAACTATATGACATAATCTTGTACGATCACTTACATGTATTTGAGATACACATTTTACTATTGCAAAATTTTGATGTAAGTGTTAGGTCTTAGCCAGCATATTGTTAAATAGTGCACAGGTGGTCGCATTTTACCCGAATTCATTCACTTACATCGACACAGCTTATTCGTTGTGCTTCGTAAGGTACTAAATTGTATATTACTTGTAGAGTTGAAAAAGATCTACATAAGTCTGTGCCATATTGTACGCATCACGCACAATCACAGTTTATCTACTCGGTAGTTATGTGACCCACATTGTGTGTAACGCGCGTGTCGAATAACGTCACGACCTTGAAACTTCACACATGTCCAAAGAAGTTTCACTTCAAAAAGTGGCCAAAGCTGTAGGGTCGTAAACTGCAGGTCGTGGGTCCAATTTCATTAGCGTGATATTTTTTAAAATAATATTAACCTAAATAACTGTGGTATTTGTTTTTATCCACACAATTTGTCTTTAAGTATAGTTACTTTTTATTTCATTTCAAATTCATGTCCACATAGTTATAACCATCGTATTAAGATTTTTATCTTGCTCTAACTTTATCTTTTTATTCTGTTTTCGTTTGAAATCACTGTTTATGTCTTTATAATTACGGCATTTGTGTTAATCTATCACAACATGTATCTTTCTTAAATTACCAGTCAATTGACTGAACAAACCAGATAAAACATTCAGTTTTCAGTATATAAAAGTTTATGGTAAACCATGCCCAGAAGGGTATGAGGGGAGAGGAAAAGGTGCACAGAAACTTCTGTGGAGTGATGGGCCCCTGGGGGGGACGGGATGAGAGAAGCAATTCCATTCGGTCTCACTACCTACGTTTCGTCTACATCTACATCCATACCCCGCAAGCCACCTGACGGTGTGTGGCGGAGGGTACCTTGAGTACCTCTATTGGTTCTCCCTTCTATTCCAGTCTCGTGTTGTTCGTGGAAAGGAGTGGTGTCGGTATGCCTCTGTGTGGGCTCTAATCTCTGTGATTTTATCCTCATGGTCTCTTCGCGAGACATACGTAGGAGGGAGCAATATACTGCTTGACTCCTCGGTGAAGGTATGTTCTCGAAACTTCAACAAAAGCACGTATCGAGCTACTGAGCGTCTCTCCTGCAGAGTCTTCCACTGGAGTTTATCTATCATCTCCGTAACGCTTTCGCGATTACTAAATGATCCTGTAACGAAGCGCGCTGCTCTCCGTTGGATCTTCTCTATCTCTTTTATCAACCCCATCTAGTAGGGACCCCACACTGGTGAGCAATATTTAAGCAGTGGGCGAACAAATGTACTGTAACATACTTCCTTTGTTTTCGGATTGCATTTCCTTAGGATTCTTCCAATGAATCTCAGTCTGGCATCTGCTTTACCGACGGTCAACTTCATATGATCATTCCATTTTAAATTAAAAAAAATGGATCTGAGCACTATGGGACTTAACTTCTAAGGTCATCAGTCCCCTAGAACTGAGAACTACTTAAACCTAACTAACCTAAGGACACCACACACATCCATGCCCGAGGCAGGATTCGAATCTGCGACCGTAGTGGTCGCGCGGTTCCAGACTGTAGCCCCTAGAGCCGCATTTTAAATCACTCCTAATGCCTACTCCCAGATAATTTATGGACTTAACTGCTTCCATTTGCTGACCTGGTATATTGTAGCTAAATGATAAAAGATCTTTCTTTCTGTGTATTCGCAGCACATTACACTTGTCTACATTGAAATTCAATTGCCATTCCCTGCTCCATGCCTCGATTCGTTGCAGATTCTCCTGCATTTCAGTACAATTTTCCATTGTTACAACCTCTCGATGTACTACAGCTTAATCCGCAAAAAGCCTCAGTGAACTTTCAATGTTATCCACAAGGTCATTTATGTATATTGTTAATAGCAACGGTCCTACGACACTCCCCTGCGGCACACCTAAAATCACTCTTACTTCGGAAGACTCCTCTCCATTGAGAATGACATGCTGCGTTCTGTTATCTAGGAACTCTCCAATCCAATCACACAATTGCTCTGATAGTCCATATGCTCTTACTTTGTTCATTAAACGACTGTGGGGAACCGTATCGAACGCCTTGCGAAAGTCAAGAAATACGGCATCTACCTAGAAACCTGTGTCTATAGCCCTCTGAGTTTCGTCGACGAATAGCGCGAGCTGGGTTTCACACGATCGTCTTTTTCGAAACCCATGCTGATTCCTGCAGAGTAGATTTTTAGTCTCCAGAAAAGTCATTATACTCGAATATAATACGTGTTCCAAAATTCTACAGCTAATGATCATCTGCTGTGGTAGAAATGTCATAAGGACGTTACAAAGTTTCGTGAAAGCTCATTTTAAAGACGTTCACGTTCACATGTGGTACTTATTTGTAGTAATGAATATGAAGTTAGTTTGAACATGTCTACACTTCAATTACACAAAGACTGGTAGCAGTGAGAGGTGGGACAACGTCTGTCGGATTCTTCCGACATCTATGGAACGGAACTAGGAAGGTTTAGCTCACTAAAAGGCTTACAGACTGTATATTTGTCATGCATCCGTCCCAAAACGATATGTACATTTTCTTGGATGGTTATCGTCATACAGATATTTAAAAAAAAAAAGTTCAAATGTGTGTGAAATCTTATGGGACTTAACTGCTAAGGTCATCAGTCCCTAAGCTTACACACTACTTAACCTAAATTATCCTAAGGACAAACGCACACATACCCATGCCCGAGGGAGGATCCGAACTTCCGCCGGGACCAGCCGCACAGTCCATTACTGCAGCGCCCTAGACCGCTCGGCTTATCCTGCGCGGCTACAGATATTTAAAACCTATATTATTTTTGCACCATGAGAAAATACAAACGTCGCCTTACTGCAATCAAATTTTTCGCTCATATTCGCTTCATTAAATTTATACAAAAGGATCAGAAACTAAATTAAACGAATAAAAATCAGGATCACTATCATTTTGATAAGGATTTTTTAAAAAGTTACCGTTCGGTAAGCTTCGAACATGTGCCTTCAGCCTACAAGTTCAAAGCCGTAGCCATTTTCCTACGGAGCTACTGGGTAAGTTCACGTTATTTTTAATAGTTTAGAGCCTCATGATAAATTAGTTTTGTCACATTTTAACATATGAGGGTCCACCAGGGCAGATGGCTGAACTTTGCGAAACCTGTCACCCAGTTCAACACCACTGTATTGGTGGTTTCAAAATTTCAGTCCCATCCCTGGTGTCTCAGTGAGAAATATATCTTTACTGTATTCTTTACTGTATTTCGCAACCACAAGACAATTTTTTCACTCTCTTAAAATCTTCTACTGTTGTTAAATAGTAGTATTGTATACTGTTAGTGCTACGCAAGCAAATAATAACACAAAATAAAATCAGCAGCCGCGAAACCACAACACGTTATACAACCATAGTGCACCTCGTCCATCAACAAGAAAGCAACCTTCACTCCAGACGGCTCGTATCAAAAGTAAGTAGATTGTAGAAGGAATGAACGACTGTAATAGTAGACTTACAAAAGTAAATACTGTATCCATTAATTACTTTCTTTCCAGTAATCAATAGAACCCAATTCTAATAGATCAGCAGGTCTTAAGATTAGCTCGGGAAAAAGTGGGAATTCCCCTGTAAGTTTTTCTGTATTGTCAACTTACGACACATATTAAATGCTGTAGCCAGCTCACTTTTAGAAATGAGCTAAAAGAGTTACTACTTATTGCAGATTTAGACACCACCATCACTCCATTCGGGTAGAATATGATTCATACCTAACTCGACAGACTTTTTACACCCAGGCGCGTGGCCCCCTAATGTGCGGCCGGTAGCATTTGAGCTGACACCTGCAACGTGGCTAATCCCGCACTGTCCACGACTAGGAATTTAGGAGAAGTGACTCCGTAAAGTTGCTCAAAATGTCGTTGGTTTGTAACTTAACTTTCTAATAGTTTCATGAAGAATATGCAAAGATTGTCTGAAATGGTGTAAAGGAATTTCTACACGGAAGCTCCAAAAAACTAGTATAGTAGATATGTAAACAGGCTGAATACGGCACTGTGGCTGGCAACGCCTATATACTCGTAATACACGAAGTCTCCGACGCAGTTGTTACGTCGGTTACTACCGCTAAAATGGCTGGTCATCAAGATGTAAGAGAGTTTGGACGTGGTGTTGTAGTCGGCGCAGGAACGACGAGACACAGCATCTCCGAGGTAGCGATGAAGTAGGGATTTTCCGGTACGATCATTTCACGAGCGTTCAGTGAATATCAGGAATCCGGTAAAACATCAAATCTCCAACATCGCCGAGGCCAGGAAAGGATCCTGCAAGAACGGGACCAACGACCACTGAAGAGAGTCTTTCAACGTGACAGAAGTGCAGCTTTCCGCTAATTGCTGCAGATTTCAGTGCTGGACGATCAACTAGTGTCAGCGTGCAAACCATTCACCGAAACATCATCGATATGGGCTTTCAAAACCGAAGGCCCAGTCGTGTACCCTTGATGACTGCACGACACGAAGCTTTACACCTCGCCTGGGCCCGTCAACACTGACGTTGGAATTTGATGACTGGAAACATGTTGCCTGGTCGGAAGAGTCTCGTTTCAAATTATATCGAGCGGATGGAAGTGTACGGGTGTGGAGACAACCTCATGAATCCATGGACCCTGCATATCAGCAGGGTACTATTCAAGCTAGTGGACGCTCTGCAATGGTTTGGGTCGTGTGCAGTTGCAGTGATACGGGACACCTGATAGATCTAGATACGACTCTGACAGGTGACACGTATGTAAGCATCCTGTCTGATCAACAAATTCCATTTATATGCATTGTGCATTCCGAGGGACTTGGGATTGCGCCACCCCACACGTCCAAAATTGCTACAGAGTGGCTCCAGGAACACTCTTCTGAGATTAAACACTTCCGCTGGCTACCAAACTCCCCAGACATGAATGCTATTGAGCATATCTCTGACGCCTTGGAACGAGCTGTTCAGAAGAGATATCCAGCCCGTCGTATTCCTGCGGATTTATGGACTGCCCTGCAGGATTCATGGTGTCAGTTCCCTCCATCACTACTTTAGACATTAGTAGAGTCCATGCCACGTCGTGTTGCGGCACTTCTGCGTGCTCGCGGGGGCCCTACACGATATTACGCAGGTGTACCAGTTTCTTTGGTTGTTCAGTGTAGCTTTGCAATCGAACTGACCACTTATTAACAGTCCGCAGCTCGTGGTCGTGCGGTAGCGTTCTCGCTTCCCACGCCCGGGTTTCCGGGTTCGATTCCCGGCGGGTCAGGGATTTTCTCTGCCTCGTGATGACTGGGTGTTGTGTGCTGTCCTTAGGTTAGTTAGGTTTAAGTAGTTCAAAGTTCTAGGAGACTGATGACCGTAGATGTTAAGTCCCATAGTGCTCAGAGCCATTTGAACCATTTTGAACTTATTAACAAGGTTGTTTGCGTGGCCGTCATTCGCAGCAACCACAGAAATATTCTTTTTGTAAATGAAAACCACCATCTCTAGCTGCAGTGTGTTTTATTTCTTCCAAATACGTTTAAGGTATCTTCAGCGGAGTAGTTCATCGCGGTTTTGGTTTGCATCTGCATTTCCTCTCATCTGGTCACCTGCTAGAGGTGGCGCTATAACTTCACTTACGAAACACAAAAATAAAAAAAAACATAAAAATAAAATAATAATCTGCTCTAAAAGCATCATTGCGTTTTAAAGTATCTTGCAGTTGGGTTGGTGTAAGAGCAATAGAGCTTTAAGCCATATATTGTGTGTTAGCTGTCCCCGTAACTTGTGTTTGGTGAAGAGGGCGAGGCGAATATCAGTTTTCTGGAAGAGGCATCCACACGTGGCGTAAAAGCAGTGGTGTGGCGCAGCGCCTCGCTTTCCCACGTGCCGTACGCGGCGTCGGCGGCCGCAGCACCAAGGCCAGACGGCCTGGGTCATTGTCACCACACTTCCGCTCGCTCCCGCACTGCACGCGCCGTCCAACGCTCGCTCCTCACTTGTTCAGGTTTCGAATTCTTGCTGACGGTGAGTGTTTCCACCGTCTAACCAGGGCTCCACGCAGCTGGCCGCCTTATATGAGGTACAACAGGTGATTAAAAAGTTTCCTTTTGAGAACGTTGCTTCAGGTAGATGCAACGTAGCACGACTCCGGTACGGGTATTTAAGCACCGACATGTAGGCAAGGGATTGGTGTGGCATTATTGTCATTCAGACGTCCATGCAGTAAATGGTAAAATGCGAACAATGTGACGTTAATACCAAACGCGTTCAAACAGGACCAACGAGATTTTAATCTTTTCTTGGCAGCCGAAGGACACATATGGGTAGACATCCATCGGACGATGAAGAATGTGCGTGGGGTATAGATGTCATCCATCATCCCCTCATCCCAAAAAGTTCAAGATCCAGCCATCAGCTTGAAATGTGATGCACACATTGTTCTTTGATTACCAGGACCCACTGCTCATTGGTTTCAAAGAACCTGGTGTCCCTATAACTGGGGAACTGTATCGATGCGATAACGACGCATTCGGTCCCTTAAAAAAGGTCTTGAAGGGTCGACGATTCCCTTCGGATGTGCAGCTAGCAGTTACGAACTTCTTCACACAGCGGGACGCTGTTTTTACTAAACGAGGATCTTCAACCTCGCTCGGATGATTGCCCAACAGCTCACGGCAATTTTTCCCGATTGCCATTACGATTCTGAACCTGTACCGTCTTCGAGCGGAAACTTTTTGATCAGCCCTTATTTATGGCTCTCTAACAACTGCTTCCGGTACTCAGTCTTACAACCTAGCGCCTCCAGCACATAAAACTATAAATAGGAATATTACATTGTATGTGTGGATAATAGACCAACTCCAACACACCAAATGCTGGAGGTAAGAATTTTAAAAATTTAATTATAAAACAGATATTTTACTTTTGAAATTCACATTTTTTTTATAGACTCTGGAAAAAATCCGATCGAGTTGACTAAAATAAATTATGGGCAATAATACCTCACTGTGGCTACTCATGCCATTTCAAAAAGGGAATCTTATATCATGGCAAACAGTACAGAGAAGGAGAAATGGAGTGAAAATCAAAAAAGAAGCGAGACAGACGTTCTCTTTCACTGATTATTTTTATTACCAGTTTCCTTAAAATTGGGAATCGGGTAATTATTGAAGTATAAGTTCAATAAACACACCACTCTGAGTCACTATTATTTACGTATCACAAATTAATTGCACAAGAGATGGTTCAAATGGCTCTGAGCACTATGGGACTTAACATCTGAGATCATCAGTCCCTTAGAACTACTTAAACCTTACTGACGTAAGGACATCACACGCATCAACGCCCGAGGCAGGATTCGAACCTGCGACCGTAGCGGTCGCGCGGTTCGAGACTGAAGCGCCTAGAACTGCACGGCCACACCAGCCGGCTGCCAAAGAGATCCAGATTTCCGTTCGCATTAGCATGTTGTTTCTGGGATTCAGAGATACAGCCTGCAGGTCTGTCCATTAATTCGTAACAGTACGAGGAAGTGGAGATCTCTTCTGAACAGCACGTTGCAAGGCATCCCAAATTAATGTTCATGTCTGTGGAGTCTGGTGGCTAGCGGAAGTGTTTAAACTCAGAACAGTGTTCATGGAGCCACTCTGTAACAATTCTGGACGTGCGGGGTGTCGCACTGTCCTGCTGAAATTGCTTAAGTCAGTCGGAATGCACAATGGACATGAATGGATGCAGGTGATCAAACCTGTCAGAGTTGTATCTGGATGTATCAGGGGTCCCATAGCACTCCAACTGCACACCATTACAAGACCTCCATGAGCTTCAACAGTCTGCTGTTTACATGCAGGGTCTATGGATCCATGAGGTTGTCTCCAAACCCGTACACGTCCATTCACTCGACACAGTATGAAACGAGAATTGTCCGGTCAGGCAACATGTTTCCAGTCACTGACAGTCCAATGTCAGTGTTGACGGGCCCAGGCAAGGCGTAAAGCTTTGTGTCGCGCAGTCATCAGGGGTACACGAGTGGGCCTTCGGTTCCGAAAGCCCATATCGATGATGTTTCGTTGAATGGTTCGCACGCTGACACTTGTTGACGGCCCGCATTGAAATCTGCAGTAATCTGCGGAACAGTTGACTTCTGTCACGTTGAATGAGTGGTCGTTGGTCTCGTTCTTGCATGATTTTTTTCCCGGCCGCTTCGAGCTCGAAGATTTGATGTTTTACCGGATTCCTGATATTCACGGTACACTCGTGGAATGGTCGTACTGGATAATCCCCACTTCATCGTTACCTCGGAGATGCTGTGTCCCATCGCTCGTGCGCCAACCATAACACCACGTTCAAACTCACTTTAATCTTGATAACCAGCCATTGCAGTAGCAGTAACTGATCTAACAACCGCGCCAGGCACTTGTTGACTTACTTAGGAGTTTCCGACCGCAGCACCGCGTTCTGCCTGTTTACATACCTCTGTATTTGAATACGCATGCCCATACCAATTTCTTTGGCGCTTCAGTGTACAAAATAATTATCGTGCAAACCCTGGGAAGATACAGGATAAAGACCGGGATAAATATTAAATAAAAATTTCGTAATATAAAACCAAATTTATGGCTTTCAAAGGCAAATATCCAACACGGTCGAAAATAGTAACTAACAACAAAATTATCAAACAGTTGTCACATTTTAACAGCTTTTGCTGCGACGTGTTATGAATATCATAATGACACACAGGTTATCTCAAACCTTTTGGGTCAAATTGAAACAGATGATAGTGCATCAAAATCTGATTATATTGAGATAGGGTACCAATGATCGGAAATGCATATTTACTTTGTTATGGGCATACACAGCCTACACCGCATAGCAACAACGTAGCTCATAGTAATTGTTCAAAGCGAAGACCGCCAGTCTCAGTGCATGTATTACAGCTACAGCTGCAGCTCTGCCGCAAAGATCTCGGGTGTCTGTTATACACTGAAGCAGGTAGCGAGTGATAAACAGCGTACACCCTTTACCACCAAACAGACATACTGCACACAATCCAACTCGTAACACGTGTGTCATACGTCGCACCCCGCCGCACTGCACACACACCACTATCTCTGGTGCCAGTTGTCCATTGCATCAGGCAGCTTGTGATGTGTCCATGATGAAGTGTGCTACTGTGTACAGTGCATGACCCGTACTCAAAGATGGAGTGTTACTCGGCACGAGAGTTGGCAGACATTCATTTAATGTACGGTGCGGTAGGATGTAGGGCCCGTAAAGCAGCGCGAATGTACAGAGAATGCTTTCCCAACAGGCTTCGTCCTAATTAGAAGATATTTATCTCCGTGGATACCAGCTCACCAGAGACAGGGTCGTTCACGCTACAGACAGCCGGCCAAGGTCCCGCCAAAGACATGTCCGAACACCACACTTTTAGGAGGTGATGTTGGATCGTGTTGCCGATCACCCAACAATAAACGCTCGTCAACTCGCCGCGAAACCCGTACGTTTGAAGGGTACAGTGCGTAGAGTACTGGTGGAAGAGTTATTGCACACCTATCACAAAGAACGTGTGAAACCACTGGGACCAACGGATTCTGAGTCCTGCGGTCACTTCCGTCAATCGATTACCCGCCGCAGTGCTGTGATGCCGAACTTCGAACAGTTTGTATGTTTACGGATGATGCCTCGGTCACCAAGGATGGTGTTCTCAAGAGCCCCAACTGCCATGTCTAGAGTGAGATCAATCCCAACGCCACCCACATCGGTAGTCAGCAGCTACGATTCTCTGTTAACGTATAGGTGGGTATTGTCCGAGATCACCTCATAGGACCTTATTTTCTGCCTCCCCATTTGACTGTTGCACGTTACCTGGTGTTCGTGAGAGATGTACTGCCACTTCTTGGAGACTGTAGCACTTGCTGCCCGCGAAACGACGTGGTTTCAACACGACCGTCCACCAGCCCATTTCGAAGTTAATATCCGCGAGCACCCCGACAACCCTCAGCGTTGGACTGGAATGAGAGATCTTCTCCCATAGCTTGAGCGATCGCTAGATCTCACACCTCTGGTATTTTTCCTCTGGGGTGACATCAAGACGTCGATGTATGAAACTCCTGTGGAAACGGATGAAAACCTGCTTGCTAGAGTCGAAGCTGCCTGTCTTCTGGTACAATGGACACTAGGGAATTTTGAGAGAGTGCGGCAGAACTTCATGCGCCGTTGCCATGCATCCATGAGACTGGTGGTCGTCACTTTGAACAATTACTATGAGCTACGTTCTTATGCGATGTACGCTTTGCATGTACATAACATAATAAATATGCATTTTCGATCATTGGTTTTCTATATCAATGTAATCTATTGTGGACCAACTATCACCCGTCTAAATTTGACCCAAAAGATATGAGACACCCTGTAGATTAAAAGATGAACAAATTTCGAGCAGGAAGTGGAATAATAAAAGAACACTTAACTTAAATACCCGAAAAGTTACAAAAATTATTTTTAAATGAAACTACAGCGATTCCATATCTGTTATGTGGAAGCGAACTTGAATAAGTAAAAAGCAAGATAACAGCAAAATACAAGTTCATGCAGATGAGCAGAAAAAACAATCGTCTAATGTTGGAATAAAGTATTATTGTTGTCTAGTTGTAACATTGCAAAGCAATATGAAATGGAACGAGCGTGTAAGAACGGTGGTAGAAAGATGAGTGGTCGATTTCGGTTTACTGGGATAGTTTTAGAAAAGTGCATCTCATCTATAAAGGGGAAAGTGTATGAAACAGTTGTGCGATCCACCCTTGTGTACTGCTTGAGTGACTGGGATCCTTAGGACATATTAAAGGAAAACATGGAAGCAATGCAGAAGCGTGCTGACAGAGTCGTTACCATTAGCTTCTATCAACACGCGAGCGTTACGGAGGCGCTTCGCGAACTCAAATAGGAATCTTAGGAAGAAAGACCCCGTTCTTTTCGTGAAACACTGTTGAGAAAGTTTAGAGAACAGCCATTTGTACCTGACTGTAGAATGATTTTAATGTTGCCAACGTACATTTCGCGAAGACAAGATGAGAGAAATTAGGGTCCATACGAAGGCATACCGACATTGGTTTTTCCCTCGCTTCATTCGCGAGTGGAATGGGAAAGCAAATGAGTAGTAGTGGTGCAGGATGCCCACCGGCAGGCGCTATAGGTTAGGCTTGCAGAGTATAAATGTAGATTTAGATGTAGATACGGAACCGCTCTTCCATCGGATTCAGCAAGACTAACATCAACAATAATGTTCACATAACACGCTTATAATCCCTAATCAGTCTTAAAACAACTAACGACTAGTTATTGTAAGTCAACGGATTTTGAGATATAAATTAAACAATTTAAGTATTTTCATTAGTTACATATTTTCAATATTAATTTGTTCTTTTTGGATGTTATAATGGAAACACTCTTCTGGCTAACTAGTAGAACGAAGACTTTTGGAGATAGAACCTCAGTCACCGCTCCAGTTCATCTTTGCTACTTCTATTGTTGTGCTGGTGAAATCTCTTTTATATGGTCTCATGGCAAGGAGACACTGTAACAATCCATTGTTCACATGGGCAGCATACGTGCCAACACAAAGTTTACAGTGGAAACTGGGAGGGAAGGAGAGCTGCCCATCACAGATTTTATAGTTGTATGGACGGCAGACGGTCTACGACGCAATTATACGTATTGTGAGGTGACCCACACTGGTAGAGGCCTCAAGGGGCATAGTCTCCACCACCCAAAGAGATCACTGTTATCATTGTTAATATGTGTAGTTGTATGTAACATAGGATTTAAGCTAAAGGGAAGGACCGAGATGATAGTAAGTAGTTATCATAATATGCAGTTACATTCTGTTACTAAAGTGTATTATAATAATCACCAAAGAATTCGTTGGAAAATGGTATTTCTCTGAAAATTTTGTTCAAACGATATTATCAAGTATTGCTCCACACAAATGACTTAAAGTTATGGTATACTGCAGTTTGCAGGTGTCAGATCCATATGTATAACCGCAATAAATATATGAAAAATAATAAAAAAATTGCTGGACATTCTGACACACGAATCTAAAAGCTTACCAGATGAAAAATATTCCGTCGCTGAAATAAACAATCTAACGTGTTCAGGCACTACGGCAAAGGTGCACATGAAATCAGGCCAGCACTGTATGAAGAACATCCGATCAATCAACACAAAAATATCAGCAAACGGCATTCCTTACGTTCTGTGGGATATCATCGATTATAATTTGGCGAATCGAGAACTAGTCCTAAAATAGGCATATGTGAATTAGTAATGGACAAATTATGCTAATAGTATGTGGTGCTAGGCGTGTTGGTTTGTCTACAGTGCAGTCGTTTGCAGCTAATCGGATGACACTAGAAACGATAACCTTAATTTTCCTACCACCTCAGTATTTCGTAGTTATAAGTGACCTCGACGTTTTTTTGGGATGTAATTTAAATTTTCAATTGTACTGGATCTTTCTTCTAGCATGTAGGACCTCCCATGTGATATGTACACGAAATGAGCGGAGGCAATAGCACACTACTTTTAAGAGTAAAATTCAGATTTCTGATTTACGTTGTAAATCAGGAATGACATATTATGGGATGAATCATTGTTAAAGGGCATGGTTCATTTCCTTTGATTTATTCGTAACAATCTTGTCATTGTTTAGACTTTAAACATATTTTCTTTTAAATGACAAGTGGTCAGAATAGGACAGTGATTATTCTTGGAGCCGCCAGAGTGAATTCCTTGATCATCAATCTTGATTTTGTTATTGGTCTCCCTGAAGCACTTCAGGGACAATTCGTGGGAGACATCCATTGTACATTTCAGAAATTATTCTTTTCAGTATAAGCTCATGGCCAGTTTTTAATTTGTGTACTGTTTAGAGGGAAAAATCTCGGTATAACATGACAGCAAGATTCATATAAACAATGTTTTGGAAGTTGTTATTGCTTGAAAACTCACATAAGGAGTGTTTTCTAACTCGTGATTGCTTACCCTATAGAAGAAGAAACTTGTAAGAGATTATATGGAAAGTTAGGGATACTTTGGGTCGCAGGTGTCTGCAGAACATAAAGGAGATCACTTCATTTAGCTGGATTAAGGAACCCGTGGTTCCAAATTACATCTCTATTTGTTCTTTCTGCTGTCTCGCATAAGAAATTTTCTATTTAAATTTCCATATACCTAATGTTATCACTCTCGCACAATACCGGTTTCACTGAATTATCACCAGAGATGAAACTCTCTATTATTTTGGTAAATAAGTGAGTCTGTAAGTTGTAATATAGCCATTGTACGCTGCTGTTATCCAGTCAATCTTCTAGACATTTTCCTAATTATCATTAACCATACTGTGTGTATTCACTACCTTGTAGCTGGTTCTGTTAGATACTGAATTTCTTATCATACATAAAACTATTACTATCTGTAAGAAATCTCAACATTCGCTTTTAACACATAACATTATAAAAGTTACTTTTCTAGATATGTAAATCTAAACAGAACACAAGCCTATTGTATGTTATATCAGATTTGTGACTTGTTGCAGGATTTTCTGACAGACAGAACTCAACACAGTGATCCTCACAGAACAAAATCCATGAATGTAAATTTAATTTTGGTGGTACCCCAAGGGAATAATAGTTACATTGCATTTGATTTATATAATTAGCAATCTAGTGGATAAAGTTAACTCTGTGAAGTTATACACTGATGATGCTGTTGTCTTTACAAATTTTGCAGTGACAGATGGCTAGTGAAATGCAGGAAGATCTGCAGAGAATTCGTGCAGGGACCGGCAGTTGCCATTGACCATGAATAAATGTAACATGCTTCATATATTAGTAGTGAATCACTGGAAACAGTAGCCTCTTTAGAATACTTCGGAGTAACCACCTGGAGCGACATAAAGTGGATAATCACATTAAACTAATTGTAGGAAAAGGAGATGGCAGACAGTTATTCATTGAAAAATGTAATCCATGGAATCTGTGCCTCACAGAACACCTGTAAGACCAGTTAGTATTGGTCATCAACGAGTTCGCGGGGGGGGGGGGGGGGGGTGTAATCCAACAAACAGGTTAGTGACACGTTCTGTCGTTCTGCTGTTACAGGATTGTTTTGTGAAGGCTCAACAAACTCCAGTGTGAGATACTACAAAAGATGTATTGCATAAGACAGGTTTACTGCTGAATGTTCCAAAAAGAATGGGGCAACATTTTACTTTCTTTCAGACATATCTCGAGAATTGACCGTAACGAAAAAAATATGTTGACTCCCGTACGTAGGTTTACCGACAGTCATTCTTCCCACACACCATTCATGAATGGAAGAAGGTAGAGGGAGGGAGGGATGGGGGAGTAGTTCTACCAAATGTACACTTTGCCACTCACATCGGAGGGTGCATTGCGGAGTATAATGCAGATGTTGATGTGGATAAATCTCAGATAGACAGATAACTGAAACCAGTCTCAGCGGCACAAACCGAACGAAGTGGCACATGATTAACGCACTGGTTCGCATTCTGCAGGACTGTCTTTCTATTCCCGAACCAGTCATCCAGATTTAGGATTGCATGGTTTCTCTGAATCAAAACATTCTGTGTCCTTTAAAAGTTTGTCATGGCCAAATAGCCCTAGGTATTTGTGATACAAGGTGTCTAGCGAAGTACTCTGCGATTTAAAAAATAAATATCTCGAAAACTAAGATCGATAGACGACTGCAACAAAACATATGTTTGTTGTGAAAGCCTTAAGAATTTTATACAGAATTAATACATACGTGTCGAAGCAGTTCGAAATGCTGCTAACAGATGGCGCTGTACGCTCTGTAGTTCGTACCGTGTGAGTGTGAATAATTAAACTGCAAGCAGTATTTGCAACTACATCACAATATTTTCGAAATGTCCACCACCCGCAGTACGGAGGTGGCGCAGACGAACAATGAAATTCGCCGTCACATCCTGCAATGTCTCAACGGAAACGGAGTCAGACGCCACACAGATCACCGATCCAAGCTCGTCAGCTTGGCGGGATTGTTCCAGTACACAGTGTCCTTCAACGTGCCCCGCAGAAAGCAGTCACAATAAGTCAGGTCGGGCGAATATGGAAGCCAATCTATACCTGCACCAGTAAACTTGCGATAATCCGATGCAATGACTTTATTCCCAAAGTATCCACGAAGAACTCGGCACCCAGCCGATCCTCCAATGCTAGCTGTGTGATGGCAAATTGTTCCTAAATTGCAACGTAACGTACACCAGGAATCGTTTCTCCCATGAAAAATGGGCCTGTAATGCCACTGCTGTATGCCGTAGGCCAAACAGTAATTTTGAGAGAAAGCAATGGTTTCGCTTCACACAAATGGTGATTTTCGAAACACAGAAATCGCCTGTTTTGTTTTATCACAATTCCGTTCAGGTAGAAGTGTGTCTCATCTGTGAACAACATGCAACCAGCATCAAATCCTTCACTGTTAATGATTGTGAGACTCTCTTTTGCAAAGTTACCCTCTGTCACACAGCTCGTACAAGTATGGTCTGCTGGCTTTGGATTTTGAGTGAATACATGTACAGGTTCACTTTCAGTATTTTGTGCGTGCTGGAAGGCTTCAAACCAGTTTCTGCTGCAATTCTTCAGACGAATTTCTTTGGATTTGTGTGTATAGAAACCATGTCGATATTTACAGCAGTAATTACAGTCTGCCAGGGACCAACATTTCCCACTACATCATCAGCTACGCTGCCTGTCCGTTGCAGTCTGACGAAGAGTCTGCGAATGATTTCCGTATCGGGTCCTCTTGGAACATTAAACCGTGTTTGAAAACTGCCACTTCTTGCCATAGGACTGTGATTTAACCTGTGGTATTCCAGTGCAGAAAATCCCTTGTGCACTGGAATACAAGATTCCAAAGTAATATTAGTGTGCTACTGCATCAGCTCAGAAATAATATTTCTATGAAAATCTTGATTAAACAATATTATCAAGTAACGCTTAATACAAATGATTTAAAGTTATGGTATGTTGCAGTTTCCAAGGGATTTCAACCTCTTCCTTCGGTGCACTAACCTCCTTTCACGTTCCAGCAGTGCAATCGATAGCTCTGAAATGCGATGTACTATTTATAGGCATTATGTTCTGGCATTACAGTGCCATCTGTTTGCAGCTAACAACTATTTCGAAATTTCTGTATAATTTCTGTATAAAATTCTTACAGCTTCGAAAGTAAACATATTGTTTCTTCCTCTTGTTTGTCAATCTTAGTTATCTAGATATTTAATTTTGAAATCAGAGACGCCTTCATTGGACACCCTGTATGACGTGTGAATGTGATATTAACTACGTGGAACATTTAGCTGGAACCATTTTCCAGAGCGATACTGAGTAACAGAGATATGGACAAGCAATCAGCAATTCATGGAAGCGGCCACTTGATACCGGGCGATTAAACAGGAGTGTTTATCGAATAAAACATCGTGACACGAATATTGACGCTGTGGATGACGTACGATCTCATGAAGTACCTCTGGTCGCAAGTGGCACTACCATATCAGTTACACCAGTGGAATTCGACCACTTATTCGACAGTAAACTGCAATCCTTGTGAATTTTCAACGGAGGCTACTGACGAAAGATCGGAATTTTATTCAGATTTAGCGCAATTAATTATACAAGAGCTTTTTAAATGCACACTTACCGACAAAAAATCTCAACACCAAAAATTAAAGCCCGCATCTCGTGGTCGTGCGGTAGCGTTCTCGCTTCCCACGCCCGGGTTCCCGGGTTCGATTCCCGGCGGGGTCAGGGATTTTCTCTGCCTCGTGATGGCTGGGTGTTGTGTGATGTCCTTAGGTTAGTTAGGTTTAAGTAGTTCTAAGTTCTAGGGGACTGATGACCATAGATGTTAAGTCCCATAGTGCTCAGAGCCATTTGAACCATTTGAGCCAAAAATTAATTAATGTAGAGCAATGAAATTATGGGAATATACGAGGTGCGACAGTAGTAATGAGACTGATGTGAAAGAAAGTGTTGCTTACCGTTTTAGTCAAGTTGTGTACTTCAAAGTAGTTCCCTTCTTATTGCACACACTTTTTCCAGCTCTTCTGCCATTGATGGTAACATTTCTGGAACTCATCTTCTGTAATATCCTCCAATACCCTCGTCACAGCTTTTTGAACATCTTGTGTTGTTTGAAAATGGTGTCCCTTGACTGCCGTTTTGACTCTTGGAAATAGAAAAAAGTCGCACGGAGCGATATCTGGTGCATAAAGCGACTGTGGTAATACTGAAATTTGTTTTGAGGTTAAAAATTGCTGTACTGACAGAGCAGTATGGGATGGCTCACTGTCGTCATGCAGAATCCAATTATCAGCAATGTTGGCACGGACACTGAGAACTCTTTTACGAAGTCTTTCTAAAATTTCTTTGTAGTAATATTGACTAACTGCTGTCCAGGAGGCACCCACTCTTTATGAACAATTCCCTTGGAATCAAAGAAGCACACAAGCATGCATTTCACTTTTGACTTTGACGTACGAGTGTTTTTTGGTCTGGGTGATCCCTTTGAGCACCATAGCGAACTTTGGCGTTTTGTCTCTGGATCGTACTGAAAAAAACAACTTTCATCACCAGTGATAACACGGCTCAACAATTCTGGATTGATTTCTCTTTGCTCTAACAGATCGGCTGCCACATTTTTCCCTGTTTCTCGCTGTTGTGGTGTGAGATTTTTGGGGACCATTTTTGCACACATCTTTTTCATACCAGGATCTTAAGTTATTATCAGACGAACCGTTTCTCGATTGATGTTCAGTTCTTTTGCAATCATTTTCATGGATAATCTTCGATCAGATCGTACGAGTTCACGCAGCCTGGCCAAATTGACATCCGTCCGTGAAGTTGATGGTCGTCCACTGCGGTCTTCAGCTTCAATATTCGTTCTGCCTTCACTAAACATTTTATGCCAATGAAATACTTGAGCTCTTGGCATAACCTCCTCCCCAAAAGCCTTCTGAAGCTTAGCGTAAGTTATCGTCGCGTTTTCACCCAATTCAACGCAAAAAGAAATGGCATACCGTTGCACAATATTATGCGGTTCCATTTCCGTGACAAGAGACGCAAACACTTGTTAACTTATTACAGCACAACTCACGACTGGGCAGTTGCATCAATGTGCCGCTTGGGCTAGAAGCAGCTTATAGAACAAGGTCAAAGATATTGTGCCTACGCAGGCCTGCAGAGTTACCACATCTTGCAAAGAAAATCAGTCTCATTACCTCGTACATGTGTCTACAAAATATTCAAATGATTAACACTGCAAGATCACAGGTTAATGTATGCGAGAAATCAGCCATTCCAAATGCGCAATGCTGGTACATTTATAGCCGGTGTAACCTCCAGAATGTTGAATGCAAGTATGCAAAGGATAGTGCATTGTGTTGTACTAGTGCCAGGTGTCAGTTTGAGGGATGGAGTTCCCGGCCTGAGACACTTGGTCGGTCAGTCATGGACGACACTGGAGTTGTCGTCCGATGCTGTCCTATAGAGGCTCGAAAGGAGACAAATTGGGTCATCGACGAGACCAAGGCAACATGTCGACCCTCTGGAGAGCATTTTCCGTTACAACAGCGCTATGTGAGAGAGTGTTATCCTGTTGGGAAACAGCCCCTGGGATGCTAATCATGAGCGGCAGCTCAACAGATCAAAAAATGGTTCAAATGGCTCTGAGCACTATGGGACTTAACATCTGTGGTCATGAGTCCCCTAGAACTTAGAACTACTTAAACCTAACTAACCTAAGGACACCACATACATCCATGTCCGATGTAGGATTCGAACCTGAGACCGTAGCAGTCTCGCGGTTCCGGATTGAAGCGCCTAGAAGCGCTCGGCCACCGCGGCCGGCTCAACAGATCAAATCACCGGATTGGCGTATGAATTTGCGGTCAAAATGTGTGGGGTAACCACGAGAATGCTCCTTCTGTCATACGAAATCGCACTCCGGGTATAGGTCCAGTGTGTCTAACACGCATACAGGTTGGTGGCAGGCCCTCAACTGGCCTCCTTCTAACGAACACACAGCTACCACTGGCGCCGAGACAAAACCACCTTTCATAAGAAAACACAACAGACCTCCACCCTGGCCTCCATTGGGCTCTCACTTGACACCACTGAAGTCGCAAGTGACGGTAGTTTGGAGTCAGTGGAATGCACGCTACTGGGATTATGGCTCAGAGCTGCTCTTAAACTAACCGATTTGTAACTGATGTTTAGATTGCTCCTGCATATGCAGTACGATGAGCCAAAGCTATCCGCTGAACACGGTGATCGTTTTCCTCGGTAGTTCTACGTGGCCCTCTGGAGCCCGGTCTTCTTGCGTCCGTACATTCTCGTGACCACAGCTGTCAGTAATCATCTGTAGCTATATTACGCAGCCTCGTTCTAACTCAGTGAGGTGTTGATAAAGACGTCTTTGTCTCCTTAAACTGTTCTTGACTAACATCAACTCACCACCTCCAATCTTAAAAGTAACTAATACTCACGATCGTTACAGCATGTATTTAGAGTAAACCTGATTTGCATCCTCTTAGTGATGCTACTAGCATCACTCTTACGCGACTGGCGCGAAATATGAATAGACATCATCTTCCAGATGTAAGCACACTCCTACCAACTTCCTTTTATACCACACAACTCATCGTTGGTGTTAGATATTTCTCCGTCAGTCTATGTAATGACAAATCTGGCCTCACGTGTCTGCAACACCACCAGGTGACATTCAACCTCTCGGTGTGCAGTGGTCATAACGTCTTGACTCTTCAGTGCGTTAAAGGGATTCCTTTGGACGAAAAAGTGTGTGTGTGTGTGTGTGTGTGAGAGAGAGAGAGAGAGAGAGAGAGAGAGAGAGAGAGAGAGAGAGAGAATGTGTGTGTCTGTGTGTAGAGGAGAGAGTGTGTCTAAGTTGATGCCAAGCCTCCAGGTCTTTCCACATGGAGCTCTGGCTTCGCAAGTCCGAAGAGGTTTCAAGCTTGATGGTTACCAACGTCCGAACGCAAGTCCAGTATGTGATGACTACATTCTAACAATTTATAGTCTTATATTACACAATGATTGTCTCGTAAGTAATATCTTCGTGTGATTTTTCACTATTTATGTTTACACTTGCAAACAAACCCTTAGTGCCCGCTGCATACCATTGTCTGAGAGTCTGAGCCCCAACTGTGATTTCACACCGGTCCAGTAACACAGGGAATGCAACTCTGAGTGACAGAAATTCGAAAAGAAATGTTAAGGATGCAAGATTACGGTTGATGTCCAGGCAACACTGAGGTCATTAACTCTGGCTAAGATGAAAGATGGAATCGGATATTGAATCCCGCTCCTCCCGAATGTTGGCTCTGAGCACTATGGGACATAACATCTGTGGTCATCAGTCCCCTAGAACTTAGAACTACTTAAACCTTACTAACCTAAGGACAGCACACAACACCCAGCCATCACGAGGCAGAGAAAATCCCTGACCCCGCCGGGAATCGAACCCGGGAACCCGGGCGTGGGAAGCGAGAACGCTACCGCACGACCACGAGATGCGGGCTCCCGAATGTTAGTCTATTATATTTACTACAGCACTATCTCACTTGGAGAAAAGAAAATTCTCATTAAATTAGTTTAAAATGGATTCGATAGTGTTCCTGATTATGTTTCACGTCATTCATATTCTCTGAATTCACAGTTAACATAATAACAAAGTTGTGTTACTTAAAGGCCATCAAGAATTTTTGTTTTTACTCCAGTCAAGAACAAGTCTCTGCTGATCTCAACGTACGAGACTTTGCGGTAATTCATCACTGAAGTTAACTGTCTAGGCGACTGAAAGTTACTCGGCAATTTATGCTTAGTAGCTGTCAAGGCGCTTTCAATAAAACTGTGTACTTCTCATTCGTGTGATAGAAGATGAAGGAGAGTTTGTGGGCTTCTAAAGAATTTCAGTTACGAGCAAGTAGAATCTTTGACTGAGATGAGGCAATGTATACAGACAAAGCTGTTCTCTTGTACCGTATCATCAGGTTTAGATTTTCCCTATTCCATGAAGAATGGGCTAGTGACATACTTATTATCGAAGATAATATTTCTCATTGCTGAAAACCTCAACACAAGTATGCCACGATGACCTTCAGAAACATTTAAATATGTGGATGTACAAAAATACCGCCTACAAACAAAATAAAATTTACGAAGATATTGCAGAACTCGTGGAATATCAGATACGCTACAGAGGCAACTTGATAGGTCTGTGTAATATTTATCATAAAAGTGGTTGAACTCTAGTGACTCCTCCTTGACGAGCATATCCAGTATATGCCATAACGAACTGCATCAGATATACCGAGCAAACTAATAGCGTTATTAATACACTGCGGTCGTCATCATTCACATTAAAGTTTTGCGTAGTCTCTCTAAATCGATTTCCTTCTCCTCCTTATCTTATCGGACCTCGTGTTTCGTCTCTGCTGACCTCGTTGTCATAGGTGCGTTAAACTCTGACCATCGTTCAGAGCTAAGAAAGTTTACGTCAAAGCACAGATCAACGGGCACGTGAGCATTTGTTACGTTACTTCATTCAGTAAAAATCATTTTTACAACGAGATCGATTTCAGTTAAAGAGATCAGAAAGTTTCATCAATGCAGAGAACATTTGCTGATACGAGCTACGATTGCTGATACGTTACACAAGAGCGTAATTGTATCAAACTCGTCTTACAACCAGCATAGGGGCTGCAGAACCGTCTGAAACAATCTATTGTTCCGAAACGAGTGACATGCAATATGTATTATCAGCATATGAAAGATATCTACGAGTCAAGGTTTTCTTTTCACAATTTGAACGAGAGCATAGCAGAAGATGTGTATTGAATTAAAGCTCGGCTCTGCAGCTGGGTCGAGTAACACGTGTTACATCTACGCCTACAGCCATAAGCCGCATACCACTTGGGCACTTGGCGGAGGGCCTTTTCCATTATACTCTTATCAGCCAGAACATTATGAGCACCGTCTTACTACCGATATAACCCCGTCCAGACGATAGCAACGTCACCTAGCGAGGAACGACTGATAGACAGACACGCGCACGCACCGCGCATGTAATATCAATGAGCGTTCTGTCTGTGTGTAGAATGGGGAAGGCGGGCGATCTTTCTGAGTTTGACCCAGGACAAACTCTGATGGCTCTGAGGCACAGCACGAGCGTTTCGGAAACTGTACTACTTGTCGGGTGTTCGAGGAGTGCTGTGGTGCGTTTCTTAAACACGTGGCAAAACCAAGGCGAAACCACGTCCAGAAGTCGTGGGGTTGGGTGGCCATCCCTCATTACAGATGTCGGACGTCGTAGGCTGAGCTGAGTTGTAAAACAGAACAAGTGGCGAACTGCAGTAGAACCAATATCAGACTTTAAGACTGGGTGGAGAACAATCGTGTCTGAACACACAGTGCACCGAACAACTCTAATGATGGGCCTCCACAGCCGACGACCCATGTATGCGCCAATATTAACACCATGACATCGGCACTACGTCTGAAAGGGGCACGCGACCATCGCCACGGGAAGTTGGCGCAGTGGCAGAGCGTTACATGACCTGATGCATCCCGATTTCATCATGCCTATGGGAGGGCACGAATCCGTTGTCTTCCAGGGACACAGCTCCTTGACACCTGTGCTGTGGGACGGAGACAAGCTGGCGGCGGCTGAATTATACTCTGGGGAACATTCACGTGGGCATCCATGGGTCCAGTGGAGCTCGTGCAAGGCACCATGTCGGTCGAGTAGTATCGTACACTGGCTGCAGACCACATACATCCCATCATGACAATGTAGTTTTCCGACACAACGGCATTTTTCACAAAGATAATGCGCCATGTCGCAATGCTAGGAGTGTGATGGAGTGGTTCCAAGAAAGCAGTGGCGAGTTCCAGTTGATGTGCTGGCCCCCCAACTCTCCAGATCTGAACCCGATCGATCACATGTGGGATGTGATTGAACGTGTGTCATAGCTCATCCCCCGACCGCCCACAGTAGCTGAGTGGTCAGCGCGATAGATGTCAATCCTATGGGCCCGGGCTCGATTCTCGGCTGGGTTGGAGATTTTCTCCGCTCAGGGACTGGATGTTGTGTTGTCCTGAGCATCATCATTTCATCCCCATCGACGCACAAGTCACCGAAGTGGCGTCTACATCTATACTCCGCGAGCCACCTTACGGTGTGTGGCGGAGGTTACTTATTGTACCACTATCTGATCCCCCCTTCCCTGTTCCATTCACGAATTGTGCGTGGGAAGAACGACTGCTTGTAAGTCTCCGTATTTGCTCTAATTTCTCGGATCTTTTCGTTGTGATCATTACGCGAGATATATGTGGGCGGTAGTAATATGTTGCCCATCTCTTCCCGGAATGTGCTCTCTCGTAATTTCGATAATAAACCTCTCCGTATTGCGTAACGCCTTTCTTGAAGTGTCCGCCACTGGAGCTTGTTCAGCATCTCCGTAACGCTCTCGCGCTGACTAAATGTCCCCATGACGAATCGCGCTGCTTTTCGCTGGATCATGTCTATCTCTTCTATTAATCCAACCTGGTAAGGGTCCCATACTGATGAGCAATACTCAAGAATCGGACGAACAAGCGTTTTGTAAGCTACTTCTTTCGTCGATGAGTCACATTTTCTTAGAATTCTTCCTATGAATCTCAACCTGGCGCCTGCTTTTCCCACTATTTGTTTTATGTGATCATTCCACTTCAGATCGCTCCGGATAGTAACTCCTAAGTATTTTACGGTCGTTACCGCTTCCAATGATTTACCACCTATGGCATAATCGTACTGGAATGGATTTCTGCCCCTATGTATGCGCATTATATTACATTTATCTACGTTTAGGGAAAGCTGCCAGCTGTCGCACCATGCATTAATCCTCTGCAGGTCCTCCTGGAGTACGTACGAGTCTTCTGATGTTGCTACTTTCTTGTAGACAACCGTGTCATCTGCAAATAGCCTCACGGAGCTACCGATGTTGTCAACTAAGTCATTTATGTATATTGTAAACAATAAAGGTCCTATCACGCTTCCCTGCGGTACTCCCGAAATTACCTCTACATCTGCAGATTTTGAACCGTTAAGAATGACATGTTGTGTTCTTTCTTCTAGGAAATCCTGAATCCAATCACAAACCTGGTCCGATATTCCGTAAGCTCGTATTTTTTTCACTAAACGTAAGTGCGGAACCGTATCAAATGCCTTCCTGAAGTCCAGGAATACGGCATCAATCTGCTCGCCAGTGTCTACGGCACTGTGAATTTCTTGGGCAAATAGGGCGAGCTGAGTTTCACATGATCTCTGTTTGCGGAATCCATGTTGGTTATGATGAAGGAGATTTGTATTATCTAAGAACGTCATAATACGAGAACACAAAACATGTTCCATTATTCTACAACAGATTGACGTAAGCGAAATAGGCCTATAATTATTCGCATCTGATTTATGACCCTTCTTGAAAATGGGAACGACCTGCGCTTTCTTCCAGTCGCTAGGTACTTTACGTTCTCCCAGCGATCTACGATAAATTGCTGATAGAAAGGGGGCAAGTTCTTTAGCATAATCACTGTAGAATCTTAAGGGTATCTCGTCTGGTCCGGATGCTTTTCCGCTACTAAGTGATAGCAGTTGTTTTTCAATTCCGATATCGTTTATTTCAATATTTTCCATTTTGGCGTCCGTGCGACGGCTGAAGTCAGGGACCGTGTTACGATTTTCAGCAGTGAAACAGTTTCGGAACACTGAATTCAGTATTTCTGCCTTTCTTCGGTCGTCCTCTGTTTCGGTGCCATCGTAGTCAACGAGTGACTGAATAGGGGATTCAAATCGAAAGACTTGCACCCGGCGAACGGTTTGCCCGTCGGGAGGCCCTAGTCACACGACCACACGACATTTACATTTTAGCTCATCCCCCCCCCCCCTCCCCTCCCAGGATTTAACGAGAATTGGGTGACTAGTTTGAACAGATGTGGTGTTCACTGCCTCCAGCGACCAACCAAGACCTCATTGCTTCCATGCCCCGACGCGTTGCCGCTGTTATCCGTGCCGAACGTGGACATACCAGCTATTAAGTCGGCGGCCATAATGTTCTAGCTGATCAGTTACTACCTATTAGGGTTTCTTCCAGTTGCATTCACGTATGAAGAGCAGAAAGAATGACGGTTTACATGCCGCATTACCCCCTGTTGTTAATCTGATATAGACTCACGGTGCATAGGGGAGAGATACCTAGAACTGTGGCGGTAAATTGAAGGGTGGACTGGGAAGGGGAGAGGGGGGGGGGGGAGAGGCTCAAATGGTTCAAATGGCTCTGAGCACTACGGGACTTAACTTCTGAGGTCATCAGTCCCCTAGAACTCAGAACTACTTACCTAACTAACCTAAGGACATCACACACATCCATGCCCGAGGCAGGATTCGAACCTGCGACCGTTGCGGTGTGGTCATCAGTCCGCTAGAACTTAGGACTACTTAAACCTAACTAACATCACACACATCCATGCCCGAGGCAGGATTCGAACCTGCGACCGTAGCGGTCGCGCGGTTCCAGAGTGTAGAGCCTAGAACCGCTCGCCCACTCCGGCCGGCATGGGGGGCGAGTTTTATAGTGCATGTTGCACTATATCAAGGTCGCTTTAAATGGACGCAGCATTTCTTCAATTTTAGGTGATGGATGGAACATAGCCCCCATGTCATACGGCGAAAAGTTCTTTACTGCACAGTGCGCACGGTACCTGGGCGATGCATTGAGTAAGGTAGAAATTTTGAGAAGTCGGTGATATCTCAAGAAGATTAGATGAATGGCGTAAAATCACCTTTGAAAAGATTAAGCTCCTGTCCCGCTTATAATCTTACAGGGATGCTGTAGTAATAGAAGCCACAGAAATTTGCCTGTGTAATAGGAAGTGTAACAGAGACAGTAGCTGCAGTCTCATTTGAGTCTGTGGCCATCATTACAAGAAAAACGCTCACACACAGCACAAAACACACAAAAACTTTGTGTCAGGAGGAGAGATTGTGGAAAGGGCGGTATTCGCTTTCCCTTCCTCTCTATTATTCAGGCCCGAGGCTGGCTACACTTCCTCTATCGGCAATTTTCTTTCTGTATTTTCTCATGCGAATCCCGCATCCCCGATAGGCGACGGCACTCCCCCTTGTATAAGGTAGAACGCTACTATACAGAGTGTATCATAATAATAGCGGAATTTGCCACGTATAAAGGTACATGTTAATAGAAGCAAAGATGGCCCAGTAAGCATGGGTCCGAGAACTACCAGTTCCAGAGACAATTCCGAATCTGTGGTTATGAGTTCCACCAATATGCACGAAATATTGTCCTAGTTAGCACAAAATGTATTTGATATGTATACTTTTCGATTTTGTCCCCGTCTAATTGGGCTCAAATTTCATCCACAGCTCGCCTTTACAATAGATACAATACTCGTACTTCAGCACGTTACGAGTTAAAATTTATTTACACTCGTACCTGATACAGGAGGTATTCCACGTCTGGTCCACACATGACTCGTGTCTGCAGCATGTTACGAATTCTTTCAAAAAGCACCAGATCATCTCGTAAATCTTGACGAGACTGCACAATTCGTTGCTCTAGTTCCTTAAGCAAATTTTGAGTCGTAGCTCTATGCAGACAGAAAATCCAGAGGACTGAGGTCAGCTGATCTTGGAGGCCTAGTTATAAGTCCTGCTCAACCTATTCATCTGGGATAATACTTTTGCATTAGATGCTGGTTTACATCAACAGCAAAATGTTTTGTTGCCACATCATGTTTGTACCACATTTCCCAATGTTGCACAATAGGGACATTTCTCAGCATTCCTGGAAGACTACGCCGCAGGTATCGAAGGCGCCTTTGTCCCTTAAGTTTCCTTGGAAGAATGTGTGGCCCTGTGAGACGATCACTTAGCACCCCGAACCAACAATTCAACGAGAAAAGTTGCTATTATGGTGTTTCATGATCAGCATGTGCGGTTACGTCAGATTTGAGACAAATTGGGTTAGGACTTACGGGAAAAATTTTACGTTTTAAATACATTTCTACTAACCAGAACAATATATCATGCTGTGGCTTTTAGCCACACATTCACAATTACCTCACAGGCGGCTCATTTGCGGACCCATGCACAGTAGAACTTTTTTACTACAATTGTCGTGTACTTTCAACCATGTCATTTTTGGTATTTATTATAATAAATTCTGTATATAAGGAATACTTTAATCCAACAGTCAGTTATGATGATTGTGCTAAACTTTGGAAGCTCACATTTCTAGCAGAGTGTGATGTGGCTTGAACACGGAGGAAATTTTATACAATGATGCTACCATGAAAAACCTATGCTCCATATCTTCATGAAGCTTTCTGTTGATATATAATACGATATTCAGAGATACTTTATGATTAGTTTTAATTCCCCGAGAAGCCATGAGACATCCAAGTCCCACTTCGGCAGCATCTGAGCTGATAAGACTGCAGGCAGCATACGAGGAATCACGCAAACAACAAGTTACAACTTCATACTAATTCCAATCTAGATCTCACCATCCATGAATAAGGTACCATTGTCGAGTATACACTGTTGCTCATTGAAATGCCACACCAAGAAGATTAACAGATAACGAAATTTTACATACATTACTGGCCATTAAAATTGCTACACCACTAAGATGACGTGCTACAGACGCGAAATTTAACCCACAGGAAGAAGATGCTGTGATATGCAAATGATCAGCTTTTCAGAGCATTCACACAAGGTTGGCGCCGGTGGCGACACCTACAACGTGCTGACATTGTTAGCGTGCGCGCAGCTGGCCAGGCTACAAAAACAGTCGTGTTGTTGAAGGAAGTTATTTATGTTTTGTGCAAGTGAAACCAATACTTTCAATATGGAATGTATTCCAGGAGGTATGTACTAGTGAAAAAACATTTATATCACTATTAAATCATCAATTATGCACGTTTACATTTCAATTAACGTACTACAGGGAAATGAATGACAAAATCGTAAAATGCGCTTAAAAAATAGAGATAAGTTACGAATTCCACGACATTCCGCTTTCTTTTGCGCTGTGTACGCAAGTATATATTATTACCTTTGTAAATTAAGCTTCAAATCCTGCGACTAGTTGCGACTCTGGCTTTGAGCCACGTTTTAAGCGACACTTGCAAAATGTCATTGTTCAGACATCTTCAAAAATGACAGTAGAGTCAATTAATTATGAGTTTTATTTGTACAATTCAAATTACAATCGACACGTAGAAGCATTGTAAAGAATAAAATAATTAGAAAAATGACGAAAAGTGTAACACAGATTTTTTTAAATTTTTGTTTCATCTGATCCAGCGTATTCCAGAAACGGATTTTCGAGGAAAGATATTTTTCTAATAACAAAAGAGTATTTGTCAAATGATTTGGAAGGGGTCATAGAATATTTGAAAAGGTCGTTGACAGAAAAAAGTGGACATAAAATTAAAATTCCCTATGATATGAGGCCTACCATTTCGATTTTGTTAACAAAGTTGAGAAGCAAGTATAAGGAAGCAACTCGGCGACAAGGATATTTTTTCAAGAAGAACGAAACCTGGTTAAATACAATACTATATATTCCGATTGATTCGAAACCTGCAAGTGTGACTAAATCAACAGGCCGACCTGCCACAAAAGTTGAAACATTATCTGATAGATCTAAAAGAAGGAGAACTGAGGAGATTCGTACGAAGTTCAGTCCTGTCGAATTATCGTTCGCCGCGCAAACGAGTCTTCGATCTTCGGGTCACCCAGATGCTGCGAAGATTGTGAAAGACGTCACACTCTCAAGTCCATCCAAGGTGAAAAAATACAAGGCAGGCTTGCGATTTTCAACGTCATCGCCGTCCTAATACTGTATGATGCAAATGAAGGTCTAGCACTCCTTTTCGACTTGAAATTGTCAAAAGAATCTTACCAGTATTTGAGAAATGGGGCTAAAGGAGAATGCTTAAACACACTATATCCACCGTATTCAGCTGTTTTGGTAGCAAAAAAAGCTTGCTGTCCTCCAGACGTAACCCTCACTTTTACCGAATCAAAAGCTGAGGTACGGTTGCAAGCTTTGTTAGACCACACTGTTCAACGTGTTCTACTGATGAAACGAGACGATATTTTACATATGAGTGATTCGGAAATGTCTAATATGGCCCTTATTTGGGGCTTTGACGGAACCTCCGGGCAAAGCATGTATAAAATGAAGTTCTCAGATTCGAGTATTTCAGATGCAACTTTATTTTTCACTTCGCTTGTTCCACTGAAACTTGCAGGTGTAAATGAAGAAACTAAAGAAGAAAAGATCTTATGGATTAATCCGAAGCCGTCTTTAGCTTTCTTTTGCAGACCACTGAAGTTAGAATTTACAAAGGAAACAGAGCAAACGTCTTTAAATGAGTAAGCGTATTACGACAAACCGATCGAACAACTCTAGTCATTCGAAACAGTTATTCATGGGAAAGACATTTACATTAAATACAATTTAAGCATGACCATGGTAGATGGTAAAGTGTGCAATGCTATCACCAACACGAAATCTGCGCATCGGTGCTATCTCTGCAAGGCTACGTCTGCCCAATTTAGTAACATTGACGATGTTTTGAAAAAACAAGTTACCGCCGATTATCTGCAGTACGGAATATCAACTCTTCACGCCTGGATTCGATGTTTTGAATGTTGTATTCATTTGGCATACCAAATGAAAACAAAAAAGTGGCAGGGACGTAAAGCAGAAGATAAAGAGGAAAAAGCAATACTGAAAGCCAACATTCAAAAAGCTTTCAAAGAGCAGCTTGGAATTGTAATTGACATGCCGAAGCAAGGGTTTGGCAGTACGAATGACGGAAACACCGCTCGACGTTTTTTTGAAAACACTCCAACATCAGCGCTGGTAACTGGAGTTTCCGAAGAACTAATCCACCGTTTCCATATAATTTTGCAGACGATTTCGAGCGGACGTCAGATCGACGTTGAAAAGTTTCGAGCATACGCCTTAGCAACTGCCAGGCACTACGTGAAAGAATACCCCTGGTACAACATGCCAACAGCAGTCCATAGATTGTTGATTCACGGTCCAGACATTATTTCTTCGGCCATTTTACCCATCGGTCAACTATCGGAGGATGCTCAGGAATCAACCAATAAGTTGATAAAGCAATATCGCCTGAGTTTTTCTCGAAAGTTTTCAAGAGTTAAGACTATGGAAGACTTGTTCAGGAGATTGTTGGCAACGACAGACCCCTAAGTTTCTTCCTTACGCAAATCTTCGCCGAAGAAACTGAAGAGTTTGTCGCCAGAAGCCGTTGCCCTCTTAGTTCCTGTGGCGGAGGACTATGAAGATTCAGATGCAGATGCAGATGCAGATAATGAGGAAACAGTGTTTGAAGATGATGACGATTCAGTTGAAGCAGAAGATGAAAAAGAATAAGAAAATGAAAACTTGTAAATTAAGTTATAAAAAATTTACAAAATAAATAATTGTAATTAAAATGAAATAATTTTTTGTAATATTTTACACCATCTTGTAACCTATATTTGGTCCTTTCTTCGAGTTTTTCACTTTCTTGGTTTATTTTTTAAGCGTTAACTACAATAACCCATAAATACTGACTTTTATATGAATAAAAATATATAAATATAAACAAATAAAAGACACAGATTTTGACCGCCATCTTGGATCCATCATTATTAAATTTTTTGAACTCTGTCATCATCAGTAACCTCGATAATTCCCTAAAAATTACTTTTATGCGTAAAAAATGATAGTAGTGTACATAGAGCCTGCCATCTTGGGTCCGCCATTTTGTTTTTTTCACTTTTTGATATCATATTCTTAATCAGAAACTCCGTAAACCCTTACATACTAAGTTTGGTACAAATTGAACAACTACTAATATTTTGACCAGCTTTTTGGGATTCTGACCCACTGTGCGCCGTGCTGAATCCCAACGGCCTCGTATCACTAGCAGTCGAGATGACAGGCATCTATTCCGCATGGCTGTAACGGATTGTGCAGCCACGTCGCGATCCCTGACTCAACAGATATGAACGTTTGCAAAACAACAACCACCTGCACGAACAGTTCGACGACATTTGCAGCAGCATGGACTATCAGCTCGGAGACAATGGCTGCGGTTGGCCTTGACGCTGCATCCCAGACAGGAGCGCGTACGATGGTGTACTCAACGACGAACCTGGGTGCACGAATGGCAAAACGTCATTTTTTCCCATGAATCCAGGTTCTGTTTAAAGCATCATGATGGTCGCATCCGTGTTTGGCGACATCCCGGTGAACGCACATTGGAAGCGTGTATTCGTCATCGCCATACTGGCGTATCACCCGGCGTGATGGTGTAGGGTGCCATTGGTTAGACGTCTCGGTCACCTCTTGTTCGCATTGACGGCACTTTGAACAGTGGACGTTACATTTCAGGTGTGTTACGACCCGTGGCTCTACCCATCATTCAATCCCTGCGAAACCCTACACTTCAGCAGGATAATGAACGACCGCATGTTGCAGTTCCTGTACGGGCATTTCTGGATGCAGAAAATGTTCGACTGCTGCCCTGGGCAGCACATTTTCCAAATCTCTCACCAACTGAAAACATCTGGTCAATGGTGGCCGAGAAGCTGGCTCGTCACAATACGCCAGTCACTACTCTTGATGAACTGTGGTATCGTGTTGAAGCTGCATGGGCAGCTGTACCTGTACACGCCATCCAAGCTCTGTTTGACTCAATGCCCAGGCGTATCAAAGCCGTTATTACGACCAGAGGTGGTTGTTTTGGGTACTGATTTCTCAGGATCTATGTACCCAAATTGCGTGAAAATGTAATCACATGTCAGTTCTAGTATAATATATTTGTCTAATGAATACCCGTTTGTCATCTGCATTTTTTCTTGGTGTAGCAATTTTAATGGCCAGTAGTGTATTATGGGTATAAGGTACTCGTATAGTAGGAACAGTACAAGATTAAATTTATAGGTGATTAACAGATATACCGGGTGATCCAAAATCCAGTAATAATTTGAAAACTTAATAAACCACGGAATAATGTAGATAGAGAGGTAAAAATTGACAAACATGCTTGGAATGACATGGGGTTTTATCAGACCAAAAAAAAAAATACCCCATGTTGCTAGACTCGTGAAAGATCTCTTGCGTGCATCGTTTGGTGATGATAGTGTGCTCAGCCGCCACTTTCGTCATGCTTGGTCTCCCAGGTCCCCAGACCTCAGTCCGTGCGATTACTGGCTTTGGGGTTACCTGAAGTCGCAAGTGTATCGTGATCGCCCGACATCTCTAGGGATGCTGAAAGACAACATCCGACGCCCAAGCCTCACCATAACTCCGGACATGCTTTACAGTGCTGTTCACACCATTATACCTCGACTACAGCTATTGTTGAGGAATGATGGTGGACATATTGAGCATTTCCTGTAAAGAACATCATCTTTGCTTTGTCTTACTTTGTTATGCTAATTATTGCTATTCTGATCAGATGAAGCGCCATCTGTTGCACATTTTTCATTTTTTGAACTTTTGTATTTTTTTTTTTTTTTGTTCTAATGAAACCTCATGTCATTCCAAGCTTTGTATCTTTATATCTACATTATTCGGTGATTTATTCAGTTTTCAAATTTATACGGCCTTCTTATCACCCGGTGCAATGTGTTCGGAAATTCCCGTAACAAACTTATAGATTTGTTCAGGGAAGTGAGTATATAATTTTTTGAATGGGAACCGTTCCGTTCTATGACGGTTCAATTCAGACGGGTAACGCCTCCACGTCTACTGAGGGAAAGAGAAAAGCCTCAGAGTTGCTTCTCCTCGATTGCAATAGGGTAGACAAGATTACGTGTACTGCGTCAGACGGTCACCTGACGTCACTTAACGTCTGCCATGCTGTGAGACTTATTCAGTACCTCTGTGTCTCCGATGCAGTGAACATGGTTCGGTACACGCTTTCGGAATACACAGACATGCTCCTCGTGTATGGAGAAGCTCTGGGTAACAGAAGAGATGCTGGGCGGCTGAGCCATGAACGTTTTCATAGCGTAGCACGCCATCGTACGAACTTTTTGCCACGTTAACTGCAGCTCCGACAAACAGGTACCTTCACCTTGCGAATGCAGGACTGTGGTGCTCCACGGCGACGCGGCACGCCCCTATTTAAAGATAAACTTCGCCGCTGTACTGTTTCGACGTCGAATGCTGTTGACAGATGAATGTAAGTTCACTTTCGACTGTCTTCTGAATTCGCTAAACAGCCATGTCTAGGCAGACGAAAACATTCGTTTCACGCATGTTCAGGGATTTCAACACCGGTTTGGTATTAACGTGTGGGCAGATATTCTTGGCGGTCATGTGATTGGGCTATACTTCCTTCCACTCAAGCTAATTTGTCCTGCATACATGATCTTTCTAGAAAACGTATTGGGCACGTTCTTGGAAGCTCACTGCATGGTGGTGCACGACTTCACTTTTCACATCCTGTTCTGACACATCTCAGCAGACGACATAGTGAAAGATGGATAGGCCAGTCATGTGGTCGCCGCGATCGTCGGATGTAACTCCTATTGACGACTACTCGTGGAGTCGTATGCAGAGTTTAATTCACGAGACTCCTGTAGAGACAGAGACAGATCTGCTGACACGAGTACTGGCCGCTACATTAGAAACTGAAGAGACGTCAAGTGGGATGGGAAGTGTGTCCCAGGACATGCTTCGGAGGTACAACGTTGATGGTCGCCACATCGAGCCGTTGTTGTAATGCATTAATACTGTTCTGCACGTACACTATGCTGCGTTCTTTTTTGTTTTGGAATAATGTAAACACGTAATGTTTAACTGTTAATACAAAGTAATGTGCTTAAGTGATAAATGGATGTTTCGTTACATATCCTTTCGAATTGTTACTTAATAATTGTACTGCGTCAGGTCTAATTCAATTCCTCGAGTAGAAGTGGATGAGTTACAGATCTGAATTGAACCGTCGTAGAACGGAAACCGTACGTTTACGGACAAGGGTGCCTATTCAAAATATTATGTACTCACTCCCCTCTCTCTACAATTCCTAGAAATTTTTAATGGGAATTACCGAAAAACCTGTAGATGGTGTGAAGTTTAGTAAATGGAGCTGCCACCTCTAGCAGAGATAGTGACCCTAACCCGACTGGACAGGGAGTCGAACTGAGCTTGCATGGCAGATGCGAGTACTTAATTCTATATTGCTTCAAATTTATGCCAGAATTTTTCAGTCGTTGTGGCTGGCGAGTGGTGGCGTAGACCCGTGAACAAATGTTGAAACAAACGTCAGAAATGTGGTGGCTGCTGTCCAGATTACAGACGAGTAGTGTTGTCAGTTGGTGCACACTTTTGGTGCGCCACACCCTGCTGCTGCGTCAAGTGAAGCCAATACAGTGGACGCCATTCTGGGAGACCGTGCTGCGCCTGTAATCGTCGCGCTATCCGTGTAGATACATGTCTTGCTGCAAACAAACCCATTTCCTAACTGATTGTATGTGACATGTCTGCACGATCTTGCATGCCTGAGTGAGTGAGTGAGTGAGTGTGTGTGTGTGTGTGTGTGTGTGTGTGTGTGTGTGTCGTATTTATGGTGAAAAAAGTGTGAGTGGATACGGAAGAGCGTGATCCATTTATCATATTGCATGTAAGTGTATATTGCTGTGACTGCATGTGTGTGTGTGATTGCATACTGTGTATGTGAGTGAGTACTTTTTCTCCACACCTTGTGTGTGAATTACAGTGTATTTTGCACACTATGTCTGTGAGTTACATTGATTTTTAGAATGAAATTTTCACTCTGCTGTGGAGTGTGCGCTTCCTGGCAGATTATAACTGTGTGCCGGATCGAACCTCGAACTCGGGACCTTTGGAAGGTAGGAGACGAGATACTGGCAGAACTGAAGCTGTGAGGAGAGGGCCTGAGTCGTTCTTGGGTAGCTCAATCGGTAGAGCACTTGCCAGCGAAAAGCAAAGGTCTCGATTTCTAGTCTCGGTCCGGCACACAGTTTCAATCTGCAGGAAGTTTCATATTGGTTTTTGTCAGATTGTTTTGCATAACATGTGTTTATTGTCTGTATAGTAGGTAAAGTTTGACTGCCGCTCGCTGTGCGTTCCGTACAAGAGAGAGCCTGGCGCAAAGATTGGAGCTGGTGCCAGTGCCATAGAGACACGCCACTTGCGCGAGTTTCAGGATGTAGATATCGACTTCGCCTTGGCCAATTGCCGGCCGAGTACAATCCGCCAATGATCGGACGACAACGGACAGAAGCGTACTCGGAAGACAAAAGAGGAGCGCTCGTCCACTTGATTATAGATCATCGTCTAGCGCTGACTTAGACATGGAACGTCCCTTAGTGAACTCTTAGAAGTGAACAGACAGTTGTTGTATTTTGTCTTTGCTATGCACTGTGAAGTTTACCTAAGAGCCATTGAGGGCCTTTTTATGTTATATTACAAGCAGTGTTGCAGATTTCAATTTCGACAAGTCAAAAAGATCAGTAAACCTTTTAATTAATTTGTGTGACTTTGTTACTAATTTGTCGGAGTGTTGTAGAACCTTCGTTTTCCTATCCTGTTACCTGACCCTGGGGCATAGCTGGGTAATAAAGGCAGTGAGAAATCGTCTTAGCGTTGTACTGCACCAGAAGACATTTCACGAACTCACAAACTCGGCCTCCACAGCAGTAGCGACGAGGTCTTTACAAAACTGGCGACTGGGGTTTACAAAACTGCTGGCCATATCAGAAGAGATCATGTTTCAGTTTAGCGTTATGTCTCATACAAGAACTGCAAATATTTATTCCACGTCAAGTGCACAGAATATATTGGTCCATCAATTGTTTTAAACTGTGCTGTGACTATTCCAAGCTGTTGGAAGAATAAAAGTGCATTACCCTTTCTATAAGGACATACATACTTACACTTCACTAAAAGTACATTGAAATATGAACACCTACGTCCAAACGTCAGATGGACTTAGCGCTAGCTCTGCATCCAAGCTGGCAGTGGCTGTGGTTGATGTTACGGAGAACACAGTCCAGTGGTGGTGACTCGCGATCTGGCAATGTTTCCTGGCCCAGCTCAGGGTGGCGTTACCTGTGTTGTTGCATATTCTGAGTTTTGTACATGATTCTCCATTAAAGAAGCAAATTCATTTATTATTTTATTTATTTATTGCTGTTATGACTTATTCTGCGCTCTTTTGATTGTATGCATTGCATGTTTTCTTTCAAATTGCCATTGAATACCATCAAACATCTACGTCTGTTTATACAACTGTGTGAACAGACAAATATAGAAATTAAAGAAAGTATGCAGAGTGAAGTAGAAGTAAAAGGAAAACCCGCCACTACAGGACTCCCTTTCCCACTTCTTTTGCAATACCAGTAATGAATACTATCATTGGTCCAGGTTGCTGATCATGCAGTTTTATACATCTACACTGATCAGCCAGATCATTATGGCCACCGACCTAATATCGATATAAACCTGCCCAGGCGATAGCAGCGTCACCTGTCGAGGAATGACTGCTAGTCAAGACACACGCGCGGTGCGTGTGGTATCAATGAGCCTGCTGTTCGTGTGTAGAATGGAGATGGCGCGCGATATATCTGAATTTGACAAGGGCAGTTTGTGATGGCCCTGAGGCTCAGCACGAGCATTTCGGAAACTGCACGTCTTGCCGGGTGTTCGAAGAGTGCTGTGATGTGTGTCTTCAACACTTGGTGAAACCAAGGTGAAACCACGTCCAGACGTTGTGAGGTTGGGTGCCCATCCCTCATTAGAGATACCGGACATCGTAGGCTGAACAAACTGATAAAACAAGACAGGCGGCGAATTACGGTGGAACTAACATCAGACCTCTGAGCTGGGGAGAGCGCATGTGTGTGTAAACACACAGTGCACCGAAATCCCTAACGATGGGCTTCGCAACCAACAACCTATGCAAGTACCAATGTTAACACCACGGCATCGGCAACTGCGACTGAAATGGCATGTGACCATCGGCACTGGACGTTGTCGCAATGACAGAGCTTTGCATGGTCTGATGAATTCCGATAGCTTCTTCATCATGCGGGTGAGAGGGTATGAAACCGTCACCTTCCAGGGCAACAGCTCCTTGACACCGGTACTGCCGGACAAAGACATGTTGGCGGCGGTGCCATTATGTTCTAGCGAACATTCACGTCGACATCTATGGGTCCAGTGGAGCTCCTGCAAGGCACCATGTCAGTCGAGGAGTATCGTACACTGGTTGCGTATCACGTACACCTCTTCATGACGATCATGTTTCCCAATGGCAGTGGCATTTTTCAGCAAGATAGTGCGCCTTGTCACAAGGCCAGGAGTGTGATGGAGTGACTCGAGGAACGCAGTGGCGAGTTCCAGTTGATTTCCTGGCCCCCCATCTCGTCAGATCGGAACCCGATCGAACAGTTGTGGGATGTGACTGAATGTGCGTCAGAGCTCATTGCAACCCTCCCCCGAACCCGTGGGAATTAGGTGTTGTGTGTGTGCAGATGTGGTACCATCTCCCTCCAGCGATCTACCAAGGACTCGTTCCTTCCATGCCACGGCGGGTCGCCGCTGTGATCCGTGACAAAGGTGGACTTACCGGCTGTTAGATATGTGGTCATAATGTTCTGGCTGATCAATGTATGTTTACAGGTACACTAAATTACTGCCAAAGGATCCTTCGTGACGTCGCTTAGCAGCAATCAATCCATAGCATTACGATTTGGAAGCATGTCCAAAATTTTGTTGATGTACAATTCACTCAACATTTACGTTCAAATGTCTCATTTGTTCTCTATCTGAAATACAGTATATTGAAAACGCACTTTAGAATATTTCACTTAAAACAACACATTTCTTAATCATTACAATCATTTTGTCACTTAATCACTACAGATTAATGCTTGATATGAACACATTGTAGCAATAATTAGCCTACTCGTCATAAGTATCCTGTTCTGACTCAACATCTTCGCTTCTGTCCGAAAACTAAGAGTCCAATGAGTTTCCGTTCTCATTGTTTTATTTCTGTACTCCTTCTCGAGGTGATTCTGCTATTGCTGTTGCTGTTCTTCCTGTGCAAGTACGCTCCGAACGTTTTTCATCTTTCTGCATTTGGTTATTTATTTATTTGCCGTTTTTTAGTCTGTTATCTGTATGAAAGAACAGCTCGAATGTTGCACATGAACTGGCATGAATATAGCACATAATTTTAACATAATTTCAAATATGTTAGTAATAATGAAGCGTTATGCTGTTTAAGGGAAAAACTATATAGAAGACCTACATAAAAAGAGAAGTAATTATAATAAGTAAAAAATCAACATACTACCATTTGGTTATCTGGTGCACACGTATCTGTTCATCCGGAATCCAGGAGGCACACGCTGCTGGTCTGTTACTCTATGCGGCATTGGTAGATCATAGTTTTTATAATTCTAGGCAACGCTACTACAACACAACACTACACAGCACTACATTACACAACACTACATTACAGTACTGTATGTGGTATAAGAACCAAGCTGGATTTCTCAATTGTCTGGATGGTTAGCCTCCTGCGTGCTGAGGAGAAACTCAGGATTCACATGGGCTGCGCTGCTGCGCCATTCGAGGTGTGGAGATTCGTAGATGACTTCAGGGCCTCAGGAAATCCTTCCTGGTCCTCTCCGAGGCTCATCTCCTCACAGCTTTCAGAAGGTTGTTGTAGGTGGATGTTCTACCGTGGCGCGCCTCATTATCATGATGTGTGGTCTTTTCCTGGTTGTCATACGCCGATATTTTAGCTGTCAGTGAGTTCAGATTATACCACATTTCCTCATTCCTTATTATATTATAGACAGTTGCATAATTAAATGCGTTACTGTCCTGGTCTGCCACGTCTTGCCTAATGGCACATTCGCAGACGATGTGATCCACGGTGCCGATTGCTCCACTTTCACAAGTGTCTGTGATGCGCTGTCGTATTTTTAGTAAATAGCTGAGATATGGAACATGTCCCGACAGGAGTGCGTAGCTCCATTGGTGGGAAGAAGTATATCATTCTTGTTCCTTCTTTTGTATGAGAAAGGAGCTGGTACGTTCTCCTCCCAGTTTCTTCCGTGTCTCAGAGATTTCTGCAATTCTCTATCAACGCTTTCCTTTACTTCCTATGATGCACCTCTCAATTCTTACGGTTAGGACAAGAGGTGGCAAGCCTAATATCACCAGAAGCGTCGCAGCCTGTGTTGTTCTGTACGTTCCTGTCAGGCGCAGGAGTACACTTCCCTGTGCTCACCTTACAGTCTGTGATGTCCTTGCCCTTCTGGCTATGTGAGCCCAAAAAATCGACCCGTCGGCCAGAACAGTGAAGAATATTGCGTTGTGGTACGTTCTTATTATACGTAGTGGCAGCTGAAAACTTGGTTGGCCAATTGTTGATATTTTATTTCATGTCGCTACCAGGTTTTTCCCTCTTAAAAAGTGATAGTGTAAACAACTAAGCTCTCTCGAAACTGTTGTACAGTAGACTGGGAGCGTTTGGTCCACATGTTAGGGAGAAGCGGATTTTTAACCTCCGATGTTCGTTAATGTTCTTCTAAACCCCGAAACAATGCACGTGATTTCCTCTAAAACTGTTTAGACAAATATGCAGTCAACGTGTACTGATTGTTGTGCAGGATATCTGGAGTGGTAATTCCGTTGTTAGTGCACCAGTTTTAAGTTTGGGAGAGGCGGCATTCAAAACACCGGTCCGATTTAAGTTTTCCGTAGCTTCCCTAAATCACTTAACGCCAACTTTACATTATCTCTACTGATCCCTGTCCGTCTGCAACAATGCCTCGTGTCCAATGATTGTGATACCTAGCGAGATGGCGACGTCGTAAGACACTGGCCATTTTAATGGATGGCAGTTTAAATCCCACTATCTAGGTTATCCGTGATTTCTCTAAATCGCTTAAGATAAATACTGGTCCGATTCTTTATAAAAGAATACAGTCGATTTCATTTTGTCATCCTCCCGCAGTCTAAACTGATGCTCCATCTCTAACAACTCCTCGCTAAAGACAAAATGCTGGGACGGATTCGATGAAGAAGACGTTTCCAGTTCCTCCTCCGTCTGAGCTTGTGCTCCATCTCCCATGACTTTGCCGTCGAATGAACGTTAATCGTTCACTTTTATTTTTCCTTCTTGTAATTATATCGATGGGAGCGAGATGTCATCGTCTAGCCTCTCCTCCTTGTTCGTGCTACTAGTTCGCAATAAGAAACTTACTGCCAAGAGGCGCTTCTTCGCAGAAATGCGTGAAACGTTCGTGTCGTGTGGTGTAGAATCAGGTCAGCAGAGGCCGAGCTTCCGGCCGGATTCCGATGGCGAACACTTGAAGGCAGAAGCAGAGCACGCAAAATGCGCGATTTGTCGCGGGCAAACACTGAGGGACAACTCACTGCTCCGCAGTACCGGATTAAAGAACGAGTGACGCAGTGATCAGGAATCGCTGCTGCATATTGTACTATACTGCGCTGGAGATCATAATAGCCTATAAGAATGGAAATTTCTGGTTGCTTATTCGCTGGTTTGCAATCCAACTATAGTACTGTGCACAGTATGAGGTCTGGTGGCTCCTTCATAGGTTCTTCCACCATCAATTTCTGGCCTTAAAACGCAAATGCTACAATGCTCATACCCAGATTCTCTTTAAAAATGTTGATCATGTATGCGAAAACAAATTCGTAAGTTCCCCTTCAGCTTATAGGCCGAAGAAAGTAATGTGATACGTGCTGAGGGAAGCATGAATCCCTAGCAGATCCAAGAAGAACCGTAAGTAGATGGAAAATTCTTGCCAGATGCAGGTCCATTGCCTTTATAATAGCTCTCCACTGCTCTCTGGAATTCATATAATAAGGAATTTCAGGAACACCACCATGTTAAACACCTTATCCCGCATGGGCCCTATGTAGTTCATATCGTGCTAATGTACCAATAGAGGCCAAGTCACATCGTCTATTTATAATTTATTGAGTAATTTTCTCAGCTACTCTTTAAGCTAAGGCTGGGCACCTTGCATTCTATGTAGCTTCACTATCGTACTGAAAAATGTGAGGTATCTGAGCTGCAAGTACGATTGAAATGGTATAATGCAAGCCTTTCGTGGTATGAATAACTGTAGTGTGGCTGAATGTGATGGAAGACTGTGCACATAACATCATTGCTACAGATAGTGTACCGATGTTGCTGCTTATTTATTGAGATTTCTCATGTGGCCTCAGGAAAGTGACCTATCACTCCACACCCCCCTCCCCCCCTTCCTGGGAGCTCCTAACCTAACCAGTGTAGTCACTGCCTGCTCTGTTGTAGCATTTACGAAAGTATTTTCGTATGACTTTCATTAAAATAACCTCTGGAAATTAGTATACATTCACCCATCTTTTACATATTGTAGCTCGTTTTAATTCTCCTGCTTGCCAAGAAAACTTGGAGAAAATTTACGCCTTATACAAGACACAAATCACTATCTTTCATTTACCCGTGCTATCTTCAGGGGATTTCGTTATTTTTATCCAGCGCTATATAGTGATATCAGTCAGTTTGAGCTGGTAGTGTTACGTGAAACATTCTTTACACAATCTGTCATAGTTTTTGGTGATGTCATCTTGTTTGCCGTTGTTCTATACGTCCCACCGAGCGAGGTGGTGCAGCTGTTAGCGCACTGGACTCGTATTCTGGAGGACCACAGCTCAAGTCTGCATCCGAGAATCCAGATTTGTTTTCCATGATTTCCCCAAATCACTCCAGGCAAATGCCACAATGGTTCCACTAATAGGGCACGGCCGATATCCTCCCCCATCCATAAAACAATTAAAGCTTGTTCTCCGCGTCTAATGACTCCGATGTCGAAAAATCCTTAAACCAAATCTTCTTTCCTTTTTTACTAGACGTCCTAAGTAATCTGTTTTGTTCATTATAGTTTTCATTATTACTCGCGCACGGAAAATATTTATTTTACTTACCACAAAAATGCAAAGTTTCTGTAGATAACTTGTGGTGTCACCGCCAGACACCACACTTGCTAGGTGGTAGCTTTTAAATCGGCCGCGGTCCATTAGTATACGTCGGACCCGCGTGTCGCCACTATCAGTGATTGCAGACCGAGCGCCACCACACGGCAGGTCTAGAGAGACTTACTAGCACTCGCCCCAGTTGTACAGACGACTTAGCTAGCGATGCAACACTGACGAAGCCTCGTTTATTTACAGAGAAGATAGTTAGAATAGCCTTCAGCTAAGTCAATGGCTACGACCTAGCAAGGCGCCATAGCAATTGATAGTTATCGTATGAAGCATGTCTCATCAAGAACGATTTATACAAATGATGGATTAAAGTTAAGTATTCCAGCAGCTACGTACTTTTCTTTATAGCATTCATTCCGTATCCTGTTTCAGACCTCACGCCAGCCTGCTTGAGTTTAACGCGTGCATTTCGGCGTTCTCTAGCTATACAACATAACTCGTGTGTTATTTTAGACATATCATAAGCAGATAATTATAAAAAGTAATTATTGTATATGTTATAGTAAGTAGTTAATAATTATTTTAACTTTGAAAAAATTTGAGACAGCACATAAAATGATGAAGTATTTATGGATAAAATAAAAGTAGGTAAGCTGCGTCTTGTATAAGTTGGATATTCTTTTCTAATGTTACTCAGCCATACTTATAAATCTGCAAGCTGGCTTAAGCACCGTACTGAGTCAGACACTATCTGTTACCGTCAAAACTGTTTCAGCCGACATTTGATACAGCTGAAGTGGCAATTGCGGTATGAACAATTAGTGCGAAAATAGATGCAAGGAGTTATTTGTTATTTTAAATGGAACTACGCTCTATTTTTTTAAGTTCGTTATTGGAAAATGCGTATTTCATAGGTCTGAAAAGAAATTATGGTATAAAATGCATGTAAAACTGGAATTTACCTTTGTTTCTTCCATCGAAAAAAACGGCGCATCTGTCGAATCCCAGTCCGGCTATTCAAATTTAAGATTTTCCCTGACTTCCCTATGTAGCTTAAATCTCCCTTGAAAGGGCAAGGCAAATTTCCTTTCTCAGCCTTCTCCAGCTCGAGCTTGTTTTCCAACTCTAAAAACTTGGACGTCGACGGGACGTTAAACACTAATCTTTGATCCTTTCTTATCTTAATGGCACATTGCTCGGCGGTGCACGCTGTTCTCAAAGAAAATATGCGTCAACGTGGTGCCAGTTACTTGATCAATTGCGCGTTACATATTGAGGAATTTGACTGAAATTCAGTGGAACTACTGTTTACATAGCTTTTGATGAGGTACACAAAAATTCCTTTACACTACGTTCTCCGTAAAATACTTTCGAAATGGAAAATATTCTAATTTTCATTCAGTCACTCCGTGTGACACTTTCATAATTTTCGTTGTGTAGTCCAAATCGCTCTTACAATGTCATACAAAATGCGAAAGACTCCTGCTAAAGGAAATTATAATTCTTTGCCTTTTTATGTAATTATATTCCCAGTTTTGCTTTGCTATTTGAATTTCTGGGTATACTTATAACAGGATGATTAAGACTTTGTGGTAAAACATCAACATTTTCTTGCCAAATGACTATTATTGTTCTCTGCGTTCTTTGGTCATTAAATTCCTCTTGAGCTACAAATTCAAACTATAGCGATAGGTATGTATCATGTTTAGTCGACAAACTGTCTGCAATATCCGTTGTAATGTATTCCCGTCCACTGAGTCACGTAAAGCTACACTTTAAATGTCGTGTACGTTCTGTCGATGCCATATGCTTTAATTAAATAACGCCAAAACTTGAAAATAACGCTTATGATCAAAACTGGTCGATCGTGATTTGGAACAGAGTATTTCATTTCAGCAACTGATAGTGAATGTATAAACATAACATCTTTAAATTTCTACACTCAACTAAACTTACATTTGTTAATCTCATATCAAACAGGCTGAAGTCTGGAGTTGTCTCACTCATTTTATAAACAACACACTTTTGTGTTTCGGTAACGGATATTATCAATATTTTGTTTGGCATGACGCATTTCGGCAACATGCTGCGATCGTCCGATACCCATCTACTAATTACACGCTGTTTTGTATGATTACATTTGCTTTAATGCAATCTTTTTGTTGGTGTTACGTGTGCCAGAGAGGTTAGATGATGAACTTACATTCTTTGGCCGGTGGAATGTACATTCGAGTTTCTAACAAGCAGCGCACTAAAAGAAATCAAAAACATCACTTAAATGCCCACAATGCGATATTCCAACTTTCCTGCTTGCCTTTCACATAAATTGTTATAAAATGTTTTGCAGCACCTACATATCCGCGAAAGCGTGCGGATTAACAATCAATGGAAGCAGGCATTGAAGGAATATGCAGCATGAAAAACAAAAACACAACAAAATTTATCTAAGAAATAAAAACAAAACCATAATCAAAATAAATGCAGTCTGCTCCAAAGTATACATCTTCGAAGTGAAAATCTACTGTTAGGAAAAACTGAGAACTGTGTTACTCCAACAGTCAGATTCCAAATTCTCGGATTTCCGAAAGACACTTCGTAAGTAGGCTGTTTAGGTTTTTATGTTGGTAACGCCACGTAGCACTCTATATGAAAATCACTGACTGTGCTGTGTGAAGGCTGTGGTTGGTTTGCATTGTTGGAGCATATGCTATTGTAGTGTTGGGCAGTCGGCTGTTAACAGCGCGTAGCGTTGCGCAGTTGGAGGTGAGCCGCCAGCAGTGGTGGATGTGAGGAAAGAAATGCCAGAGTTTTGAGAGCGGATGATCTGGACGTGTGTCCATCAGAGACAGTAAATTTGTAAGACTGGATGCCATGAACTGCTATATATATTTTGACTTTTGAACACTATTAAGGTAAATACATTGTTTGTTCTCTATCAAAATCTTTCATTTGCTAACTATGCCTATCAGTAGTTGGTGCCTTCAGTAGTTTGAATATTTTATTTAGCTGGCAGTAGTGGCGCTCACTGTATTGCAGTAGTTCGAGTAACGAAGATTTTTATGAGGTAAGTGATTCATGAAAGGTATAGGTTATTGTTAGTCAGGGCCATTCTTTTGTAGGGATTATTGAAAGTCACTAAAAATATTGTGTGTCAGTTTAGTGTTGATCAGAATAGGTAAAGAGCGAAATGTCTGAGTACGTTCAGTTTTTCTCAGCTGTTTGAAAATCAAATAGCATAAGAGTTTTATCAGCACAGTAATTCATAAATTTTTTTAAGGGGACGTTTCATATGGCGACCCTGACACTGTGCCCCACGGTTGACCGGTAACGAAGGTGCGAGCGTACTGAATGGGTTCCTAGGTATGTGAGTGCCTCGAAGACTTCTTAAGTAACAGAACGCAGTACGTTATCCTCGATGGTGAGTATGAGTCAGAGACAAGGGTATCGTCAGGAATGCCCCAGGGAAATGTGATAGGACTGCTGTTATTTTCTACATACATAAATCGTCTGGCGGTCTGGGTGAGCAGCAATCTGCGGCTGTTTGCTGATGATGCTGTGGTGTACGGGAAGGTGTCATCGGTAAGATGAATGGCAGACAGCTCTAAATGTAGAGAAGTGTAAGCTAACGTAGATATGTAGGAAAAACAGCCCCGTAATGTTCCAATTCAGCATTAGTAGTGTCTTGCTTGACGCAGTCACGTCGTTTAAACATCAGGGCGGAACGTTGCAAAGCGATATGAAATGGAACGAGCATGTCAGGATTGTAGTAGGAAAGGCGAATCATCGACTTATTTTTAGGAAGACTTTTAGATTAACGTGGTTCATCTGCAAAGGAGGCCGCATATAGGACACTAGTGCAACCCATTTTTGAGTATTGCTCGAGTGTTTGCGATCCGCGCCAGGTCGGACTGAAGAAATATGGAGGCAATTCAGAGATGGGTTGATAGATTTGTTATCGGTAGGTTCGAACAAAACGCAAATACAACGGGGACGCTTCGAGAACTCAAAGGGGAATCCCTGGAGGGAAGGGACGTTCTTTTCGAGGAACACTATTGAGAAAACGTAGAAAATTGGCATTTCAAGCTGACTGCACAACAATTCTACTGCGGACAATGTACATTTAGCGTAAGGACAACGTTGATTAGATAAGAGAAATTAGTGCTTGTCGGTTGTTTTCCCCTCGCTCTAATTGCTGGTGTAACAGGGAAGGAGACAAGTACTGGTACAGGATACCCTCCGCCAGTCACTGCACGGTTGTTTTCGGAGTATGCAGATGTAGGTGTATGCAGATGTAGATGTAGATATTATGCATTGTAGCACGCTTGAATTCTCCTTCACATGCTGTCGATACGTTGTGGAGAGCGTTCTTGCGACGACGCACTGTAATATTCAACTTTTCCCAAACATGCTCAACCGGCTTCTTGTTAGTAGGTATTGCAGGCCATTTCAGTCAGTCGATTCCTGCCTAAGGAGTAAACGAGATGGGCTCGGTGTGCTAGTGCAGTATGAACTTACAAGAAGAATCCATTGCCATAATGTAGCCTGTAGTACTGTAAAGTACGTTGGAGTACGCTGTCTCGATACTGCAATTCCCTAAAATTACACTCAATAACAATCAGAGGCGTCCGAAACCTGTGCGCATACAGGCCCAAAACATGAATGACCACCTCTCTCCTGAACCCATGGACTACATGAATGAGGCGTGTCTGGCACCTGACCAGTCCCACACTCTTCTACGACGGCTGTCAGGTGCCAGACAAATTCGAAACTGGACCGTGAAGAGAACCTAGTGCTATTAATATAGGTTCTATTCGAGGTGTTACCTGTGCACCTTCTTCGCACTTCACGGAGCTCGGGTGTTCGTACTGTTGTTTGTAATGTTGGCCTAGAGGGCAAATCGATCGTGTTGAGTGCTGTTTGGGTCAAAATGGCTCTGACAGTACATTCATAAAATTCAGATACAAGCCGTAAGTTGTAGATAACGATCATGTGCTGGTTTTGTTAATAGAATAGGATTGCGATGCCGATCTTCAGTGTTTTCTGTCCGACGACAGCAGCTGAATGTTTGGATGGCCGATGTGGCCGAGCGGTTCTAGGCGCTTCAGTGTGGAACCGCGCGACCGCTACGGTCGCAGGTTCGAATCCTGCCTCGGGCATGGATGTGTGTGATGTCCTTGGGTTAGTTACGTTTAGATAGTTCTAAGTTTTAGGGGGCTGATGACCTCAGATGTTAAGCCCCATGGTGCTCAGAGCCATTTGAACCATTTGAACTTCGTCGATTTGTGGGCAACTTCCTGTACTGATACTCCATCTTGTCTTGACGTGACAATACGTGCACTGTCGAAGTTTCAAATGACAGACTGAACAGCGCATACAAGTCGCATTGCACTGTTCAAAATTACCGTCACAGTGCGCTCTACTGAATTGCCCTGCTGCCGTGCTGAAAAGTAAGTCCTCCGAACTTCAATTTTGTTCTCAATATCGGTTGAAGTATTACATGTCATGGATATTAGTTTGTCGATTTTTCCCCTTCGCTGACGTATGTTGCAACCCTCTGACATAAGAGGTCTCCGAATTGTAGCGTATAACATGGCAATGTGTAACGGAACTGCTCGTATGTAAGTGCGTGAAAAACAGTATGCTGTAATCTAATGTCTAATCGCATAAAACCTGCCTCCATTAATATCTATCAACGAGCTCCTTGCCAGGCCGTGAAGGCCCAAGCGATGTGTACCGGCCGCCGTGTCATCCTCTGCCCTGCGGCGTCATGAGGCCGCAATATGGAGAGGCATATGTCCAACACACCACTCTTCCAGCCGTTCTGCAGACTTTCCAGACCGTAAAGCCGCTACTACTCGAGCAAGTAGCTCCTCACTTCATATCACGAGGCTGAGTGCAACCCGTACAAGAACTGCCACGAAGATAAAACCCTTGTCATTACCGGAAATCGAACCGGGGTACTCCGCATGGCGGCCATCTACGCTGATCACTCATATATGGAGGCGGACAACTGAAATCGATACACGAATGAAGGTTGTGTATGGCGATGATTGTATCGATATTAGTAATGTGCGACGTTGGGTTGTTGGTGCACGTGATGAAGGAAACGGCGATGCTAATCTCACCGTGTGTGACAGAGCTCGGAATGGGGAGACTGGGTGCGGCAGTCGACGAGAAACATCGAAATCGGGTTGATGAACACACCAGAGAAAATCGTTGTGTAATACAGACACAGATCACGGGTAAATGCGGCATATCACGAAAGTATGTACAGGGCACCATTGCAGGACTGTGGTAGAGCGAACGATGTACACCGTGGATGCCTCGAATGCTCACACCTGATACGAAACAAAGGAGACTGGACATCAGTCAACAATTTCTTTTGCGTTTTGAGCGTGAGGGTGACGGGTTCCTTAACAACATCGTGGCAGGCGATAAAAGACATGTTCACCATTACGACCCCGAAAACGAGAGATCATCTGTTTCCAAAACTTAAAGAATACCTTCACGGACTTCACTTCGATAGTGATGAAGCGCTGCAAGCAGATTGTGAGGTCGCAACTCCGTTTCAGAGTCAAACATTCTGCAGTGACGGAGTCAACAAACTGGTCTCCCGTTAGGAGAGATGTGTTCGTATCCAGGGTGACTATGTTGAAAAGTAAATATGCAGACAAGGTGAATAAATATGTAGAATGTTAATATAGTTTATATCATTCAAAAACCCTAATTTTAGCTTGTTTACGAACGCGGTTTCACTTAGCGATTGCCTGTGGTCACTGGAGCATTTAGAAAGAGTTTTAGAATCAAGCAACAAATATTATGCTAGTCACAAGGATGATGAAAAACTTTATTTGAGCAGTTTATTTTGAAGCGACTCAGTGTATTAAATTGAGTAAATTGAAGTTCCTGTACTCCCTCCACAGAGTAGCATCATAGAAGGTGTATCGGAGCACATTTTTGCCTTCTGTGTAGGCTTTTTATTGTCTGTTCACACCATTCACGTTCTAGATAAACAGTGCGCCCACCGATACGGTGGAGTATAAAGTTTTTCTAGCTATCATCCACAAGATACTTGATGATTGCGGAAGTGGCTAAATACAAGAGATTCATCACGAGGTTTATGGAATGAAAACTTATCAGCTTGTCCGAGCATCAGCTGTACCTGGAGAATCCCTTCAGTTAATATCGACTGCCTACTATCCGCTTTCCTCAGTAACGTAAACTCCTTCCATTACAGCATTGCGTGAGCACACAAATATATACGAAAACGTAGGCCATCATTAACAGCTAACATCAAATTTCTGTTTCGTCATATGATGAGAACTGCTAGTTTCGTTTTCACAAGACATCCGTGAACAAGAGACCGCGTTCATGGCCATCGAGATCACTCTCCCAGTTTACAACCAGTTTTTGTTCTTGTGTTATTACGAAGTCTAGTAGTTGTATCCTTGCAAAAGCTGGTTGACGAAGCAGCTATATCAGTTTGATCAGAAATCCGAGTGTAAGAGGCCGTGACTGAGGCTTCCTGGGATCGGGTGAGATCCATGCGCACTGCAATAGCTTAAGGGCAGACTTCAATGGTTCAAATGGCTCTGAGCACTATGGGACTCAACATCTTAGGTCATAAGTCCCCTAGAACTTAGAACTACTTAAACCTAACTAACCTAAGGACATCACACACACCCATGCCCGAGGCAGGATTCGAACCTGCGACCGTAGCAGTCCCGCGGTTCCGGACTGCAGCGCCAGAACCGCTAGACCACCGCGGCCGGCGCGGCAGACTTCAGGTGAAATCAAGTGATATGGCTGTAAATTTACCGTTCATCCGTAGCTTTCATATCCGAAGTTTTTTTTCTTTTGTTAAAGCTTCATGACATTTTGTCGTATACAAGTTGCTTACGGAAGAGAAAATAACTGATTTTTGTCGACACTATGCTATATAGGAGTGGGAAACACTGGCAATCAAACCTTTATTCGGATCTTGGGGCATGCCTAAAGAGCTCAGATGTTAAGAGCATTATCTCCGAAAGGCTCCGTTTGAGGATGCCAGTCCTCATCCAGAAACAGCTTTAACCTATCAGAGACGTTCACATATTTGCTCGTTTAACATGATTTCTTCGGTGTTTATATTATTTGCAGTAATCAAATACATCATGTGAAAATTAGATTTCGAAATCTACAGGAAGTTGTAATTGTTATCTTAACTTTATGTTTTTGTCATTATCTCCGACAACTGCATGTAATAAAAATGAGAAAACTCTGTAAATACTTGGTGAAAAGTATGTTCTTTCCGAAGATCGTCTTTGTGAAGCCGTCCCGCGGAATAAAGTTAGGGTATAGAGCCTCTAATTTGATACTCTTTGGTTGTAGTCTCTCTTGACTTTCCGAGTTATCTGGGCAGCGTTGCAGCGAACTTACACTACTGGCCATTGAAATTGCTACACCACGAATATGACGTGCTACAGACGAGAAATTTAACCGACAGGAAGAAGATGCTGTGATATGCAAATGATTAGCTTTTCAGACCATCACACAAGGTTGGCGCCGGTGGCGACACCTGCAACGTGCTGACATGAGGAAAGTTTCCAACCGATTTCTCATACACAAACAGCAGTTGATCGGCGTTGCCTGGTGAAACGTTGTTGTGATGCCTCGTGTAAGGAGGAGAAATGCGTACCATCACGTTTCCGACTTTGACAAATGCCGGATTGTAGCCTATCGTGATTGCGGTTTATCGTATCGCTACATTGCTGCTCGCGTTGGTCGAGATCCAATGACTGTTAGCAGAATATGGAATCGGTGGGTTCATGAGGGTAATACGGAACGCCGTGATGGATCCCAACGGCCTCGAATCACTAGCAGTCGAGATGACAGGTATCTTATCCACATGGCTGTAACGGATCGTGCAGCTACGTCTCGATCCCTGAGTCAACAGATGGGGACGTTTGCAAGACAACAACCATCTGCACGAACAGTTGGACGATGTTTTGCAGCAGCATGAACTATCAGCTCGGAGACCATGGCTGCGGTTACCCTTGACGCTGCATCACAGACAGGAGCGTCTGCGATGGTGTACTCAACGACGAACCTGGGTACACGAATGGCAAAACGTCATTTTTTCCGATGAATCCAGGTTCTGTTTACAGCATCATGATGGTCGCATCCGTGTTTGGCGACATCGCGGTGAACGCACATTGGAAGCGTGTATTCGTCATCGCCATACTGGCGTATCATACGGCGTGATGGTATGGGGTGCCATTGGTTACACGTCTCGGTCGCCTCTTGTTAGCATTGACGGCACTTTGAACAGTGGACGTTATATTTCAGGTGTGTTACGACCCGTGGCTCTACCCATCATTCAATCCCTGCGAAACCCTATACTTCAGCAGGATAATGAACGACCGCATGTTGCAGGTCCTGTACGGGCATTTCTGGATGCAGAAAATGTTCGACTGCTGCCCTGGGCAGCACATTCTCCAAATCTCTCACCAACTGAAAACATCTGGTCAATGGTGGCCGAGAAGCTGGCTCGTCACAATACGCCAGTCACTACTCTTGATGAACTGTGGTATCGTGTTGAAGCTGCATGGGCAGCTGTACCTGTACACGCCATCCAAGCTCTGTTTGACTGAATGCCCAGGCGTATCAAGGCCGTTATTACGGCCAGAGGTGGTTGTTCTGGGTACTAATTTCTCAGGATCTACGCACCCAAATTGCGTGAAAATGTAATCATATGTCAGTTCTAGTATAACATGTTTGTCCAATGAGTACCCTTTTATCATCTGCATTTCTTATTGGTGTAGTATTTTTAATGGTCAGTAGTGTATATTATTGACTCTGACACGTTGGTCGACAATCCTGTGTATAAGCTAGAATTGTTCGGGAAAGGAGTGTCGTGAGTTTGGTCAAGCTATAGAGATGTCTTTGATTTATAAGCTCATCGCACAAAGCATTAGTCGCCCGCTTAGAGGAGTACTCTGCTCGATATGGAGCGCTGTAAATGACGGGGAACAGTTACCATACGGTCACGTGACGCTCCATACCTAGCGTACGTCATGGCAGTCAAGTGGTGTGTATGTACCAGCCGTCGTATAAAATCAGCATGGTAAGACATAACTAAATAGTAGAAACGAGTTATCGTGTTTCGAGATGCCCATGATCACATCGTGATTGAAAATGTCCGATTTGTTGATGTATTATCGCGAACAGTCCAACGGTCTACAATGAACGGTGCAGCAGTCGCTGTCATTTAACACGGTGTAAGAACATGGTAGTAGTAAGATTCTAACCGGCAAGGACTGGAGACGAGTGACAAAGACAATCGATTTCAGACCCGACAGGAACGGCTCCCTTCAGTGAATGCAGCTCGATCTAAACCAGATTGTGAACATTGCGAAATAAACTGCACGCAATGGACATCTGGAGTCGAACACCTCCAGAAAGGTCATTTCTCACTACATTACATGGAGATGCCCATCTTAACTGGATTTAAAAAAAACAAGAAAAGGAAAAGAAAAAAAAAAACAGGGATACTATCTGCCAATCGTCCCCTGTTTCAGCCTGTGACCGTAAATGTCGTAACTGGGCTGCAGCGTAGATAAGGAAGTGCAATTCTCTTCCCAGTATTTACTCAGTTGTCCTTACTTGGGTTAATTTAATTCTGTCATTTAGGTGGTCCTGCCAAGGAGAAATAGCTGGCGAAACCAATTACGAAACCGCATTGCACTCAGTCAACCACTCTAGCTAGAGTCATCTCCTGTAGTTGTTGAGGTGCGGGTCAATAGGCCAACTGTGAGCTTACAAAGACGACATATTATGTGATAGTTTGCTTTTTTTGGTCCCTGCGCGGAAGTAAGAAAGAATTATATTGAGTAATCCTGCAGAAATTCGATATTTGACCATTTTCAATTATGGCGTCGCCTTCCTACCACAATTCTTCATTTACGGTCATTCACTATCCGTCTGACGCTTTCATATAAGATATCCGAGCCAGAAATCAAACTGTATACATTTCAGTGCTCTCGATGTCCCATGCAGCTCGACTTTCCCTTAAGTTGGCTCTTCGCTATTCTTTTATACAGCTTGCACATCTTTGCATGTGCTTATCAAATATAATATTTACCATTCCACGTTGTTACTATATTTAATTGTATCATACACTCATCTGTCTCTCTCAAACGCACACATTACCAGATCAATTAACTTTTTAACCAGATGAAAAATGTACAATTAGATGTTGTTTAGCTCCCAGTGAAACATTAATCAGCATGACTGCCTTTCTTTTAATTTTGTTTGTTAAGAAGATATGTACAGAAACCTCTTATATTGTTTATGCTATAATCCACTTCCTCTCCTCGAGACGTGTTCAAAGACATAACACGTACTAACATAAACACGACGTTCAGCTCAATAAAAAAGATGAACTGGTTCTTTAGTAGAATTTTGCAGCACTGTAACCCAGTGTGGGCACAAAAAGGTGTAGAACATTCAAAAGTGCTGGCCAAAAACAATGTTCAATGGCCACCCGTTGGATGAGAGAATTCATGGCTGCTTCCAGACTTTCCAGCTGAAGTGAATTAAAAGTAAGCACGATATGTTCTTGCATGTTCCCTAGAGTTCTTTGATTATTGCGATAAACAATTCCTTTTGTACATTTCCAACGAAAAAAGTCCGGAGGAGTTAGGTCAGGAGACCGAGCAGGCCAATCCACTGTTCCACCACAATTGATCCATGTGGCATAATACCTTTAGTTCAAACACGATCTTCATCCACGGTTCATCTCAGAATGATATAGTATTTGCATCCTAATACAATGAAAATAAAGAGCTTCAATATACATACACTCAGAACATACAGCGGTGTAACTCCTAAGAGTCGTCACGCGTATTTTCTCTGGTGTTTCGACACATGTATGCAATTTTAGTTTTGCAAAGCATATATGAAGTCAACCCAAACAAATACTGCTAATCACAAATTTCATGGGACTGATGACCTCAGATGTTAAGTCCCATAGTGCTGAGAGCCATTTTCTTTTTTTAACAAATTTCATGCAACTCCCAGTGCCAACGCAAAGGGTTAGTTTGTTTTTCGTTACAAACGAAATTTGTTTTAAAGAGGAAATTTACGTGCCCATTCGATATTACTCTATTGTGATATTTGTTTTCTCGACATTCATTGACAGGGGCAAGAAATCAGTAAGTATAAGCAGCACTCCAGCAGCGTCAATGTTATCCTGGCCCCCACTGACTGTTACCACCTCGCAGCAGCGCTACTCAGTCGCTGACGGAGCACTGGTTATTTTTCCTGTTTCACTATCCCTGTTAATACATATCGCTAATAGAAACACCACAGCAGATTAATTTTGGACCGCTCTATCAAATGGGCACGTAAAATTTTGCTTTAAAAATCATTTTGAATTTAACAGAAAAAGGGTCAACGTTTTCCATTGACACTGGGCACCGCATGAAATATGTGACGACCAGTATTTGTTTGGGTCTATATGATTTACATATTGCAAAAATGAAATTGCAAATATCTGTCTAAACACAAAACATGTGCCTGATGACTGTTAGGAGGGACATTCCTGTACCAGTGTGTTTTATAGTAACAGAACAGGTGGTCAGCCGTGGCCTTGCTGAAGGGACCACCCCGGCATTTGCTGAAAACCTAAAGCAGGATTGGCTTACGGAGCAAACTCCATCCTCACAAATATAAAGTCAGTACCTTAGCACCTGCACTTCGTCGTTCGGATGGGCACTGTTGTACAACGTTCTTTTTATCATACACAATTGGCACCAAATATCTTTTAACAAGAGACATACTTTCGCCCTGCACCGTAACACGCTGTGGACGCCCGCTAGTGACTAAAGATCCACGAACACACATGTCTCCACGAGCTCCCTTCAGCCTGGCTGGAAAACTGAGTCAGAATCTCCACTGATGGTTCAAATGGTTAAAATGGCTCTTAGCACTATAAAACTTAACTTCTAAGGTCATCAGTCCCCTAGAACTTAGAAGTACTTAAACTTAACTAACCTAAGGACATCACACACATCCATGGCCGAGGCAGGATTCGAACCTGCGACCGTAGCGGTCGCGCGGTTCCAAACTGTAGCGCCTAGAACCGCTCGGCCACTCCGGCCGGCTCTCCACTGATGAGTGAAATATTGACCTCAGGAGAATGAGAAGCCATTATTGTAATGCGCTATAGATCTTAGAACATTTGCTGATAAGATCATTACATTGTGATTATGTATTGTTATACAGGGTAGGACAAATTAAAGTGGACTGTGAAACAGAGTTCCAAGATACAAAGAAACACAGCAGAAGAAAGAAAATACGGTACCAACCTGACTATAGGAGATGTTGAAAGTGACCACCATTCATTTCTTGACACTTCTGGGCCCTGGTCAGCTAGTTGACGAAGGCGGATCACACCTGTACTGCTGGAACTGCTGCAATTGCTGCAATTTCATCCTAGATGTTCTGCTGCAGTTCTTGAAGATTACCATGGTTGTTGCGATACACCTTAGACTTGAGGGCTCCCCACACAAAGTAATCGCACACTGAAAGATCAGGTGACCTGGATGACCAACTAGGGCCGGACCCAGACTGACCTTTGCTAACAGCTTTGTCACGCCTGAAGACTGTGTATACGTGCTCCAAGGTTCGGTCGGCTGTATGGGCAGTTGATCCGTCCTGTTGGAAATATTGTAGCTCTTTACAATAAGCCAGATCGCTACATTTAGTTAGTACCCTTGTGACCTAACCCCAGATACCAGCCGCGCGTGGTAGCCGCGCGGTCTCGGGCGTCTTGCACGGCTCGCGCGGCTCCCACCGTCGGAGGTTCGAGTCCTCCCTCGGGCATGGGTGTGTGTGTTGTCCTTACTGTAAGTTAGTTTAAGTTAGATTAAGTAGTAGTTAAGCTTAGGGACGGATGACCTCAGCAGTTTGATCCCATAAGTTCTTACCAGATATTTGTCCGCCCTGGTAGCTGAGTGGTCAGCGTGACAGACTGTCAATCCTAAGGGCCCGGGTTCGATTCCCGGCTGGGTTGGAGATTTTTTTCCGCTCAGGGACTGGGTGTTGTGTTCTCCTAATCATCATCATATCATCCCCATCGACGCGCAGGTCGCCGAAGTGGCGTCAAATCGAAAGACCTGCACCAGGCGAACGGTCTACCCGACGGGAGGCCCTAGCCACACGACGTTTCCATTTACCAGAAATTTCAAATTTTCTCCCAGATACCATTTCTCTTTCACAAGATGACTTTCTGTAAGTTACTACGAACTGTGAACTTTCTGACCGGAAATCACGAATTCATTCGCACATAATTTGATTAGAAGCTGCATGTGAAGCACGGTGTGAAAAACCTTCAGGAAATCCAGAAATATGAAATCAATTCCAGACGCCCTGTGATAACACTCATTACATCTTGTTAAAAATACAGCCAGTGTACTTTCTGTGTACTGACTACAGTCACGTCCACCACTGTAAAATATAGGTAAAACCAAATTTTGAAAAGAGTTTTTCTTATGCGTTTTGATTCTACGCCATCTTCGTGTCTGAGTAGTCAAATTATCAAACTGACAGACGTGGAGCCCACTTGGTCCACCAATACGTCGTCTAGTAACGCTTTGTGATAAACACCCAACTGCTGGTCGATAGCTTCGTGTATCCTGCTGGAACTCGTTGTGGTGTTATGTTGAGTTCATAGCCATACCACAAACCTCGTGAAACGTATCGTCTCATGAAAGTTTTACGCGATTTGCGGCGTATCTCAGCACATGCGAGTTATCTTGAAGTGCCAGAAGTCTACTGAGCCGTCCGCCGCTCGTGGTCCCGCGGTCGCGTTCTCGCTTCCCGAGAACGGGATCCCGGGTTCGATTCCCGGCGGTGTTAGGGATTTTCGCCTGCCTCGAGATGATTGGGTGTATGTGTTATCTGCATCATTTCATCATCATTCATTAAAGTTATGAGTTTGGACTGAGCAAAGGTCGAGAATTTTTACGGGCGCTGATAACCTCGCAGCTGAGCGCCCCACAAACCCAACATCATCATCAGCTAATCAGCCGAGTAAACTGAATTTTTAGGGTACCTAGAAAGAAGCTGTACATTGAAGATATGCATAGGTGTTGAGGACTATATTGTGCCAAGGAGCACGTGGGTTAAAAATATGGTTTTCTCTGCTAAATTTCTGTATACATATGCGATTAAATTTCGTATATTGTGCTGTAATGGTAGAATCCGACTGTGGAGAGGAGACGTATACGGTGCTGTGAAGAATAGAGGTATTGGCGAGATATTATGTGGTGTCCGCTTGTGCTGAACGGCGCTAGTCTCCGTATTTGGGAAATGGCACCTGGCGACAATGTGGTGAGAGATTTCTACTTCAAGCAAAACTCTATAATGCAAAGCATGCAGGAGGAAACATGCGTCAGTGGTTATAGTAACATCATAGGTTCATAGTCCTCATATGTCAGTCAAAAGGAACACTTGTGGGGTGATTTTAAAAAGCATGGGAAAAGGCACCACACTTTTAGTCAAAAACGACCGAAGCAAATTTGTCAAGAATTGTACGTAGCAACACAACGATGTAGGAAATTCTAGAAGGAACTATAAACTTTTAACCATCACATGAAAAAGTAAAATTACATAATTAAGTTATTCTTTATTTTCAGGTGCATGTCTGTAGTCCTGGAACGCACTGACATTCCATAGTACAGTACCACAGCACACCGCTGCAGAGACCTGAACAAAATGATGCAATCCATGTCCTCTTCATCAGTGGGCTGCACCAAAGAGTGTTAGCAATTACAAGTATCTCATAAGCACCATCTTATTTGTATTTTGTATTATACTTCATCAAGAGTCTTTCTACATCAAGAGTCTTACTTCATCAAGAGTCTTACTTCTGGTGGAATATTTTCCTTGGTATGTACACTGACGTAACAAGTCATGGGATAGCGATATGCACATATAGAGATGGCAGTGGTATCGCGTAGACAAGGTATAAAAGGGCAGTGTATTGGCAGAGCTATCATTTGGACTCAGATGATTCATGTGAAAGGATTTACGACGTTATTACGGCCGCAAGACGGTAATTAACAGAATTTCAACGCGGAATGATAGTTGGTGCTAGACGTATAGGACTTTCCATTTCAGAAATCGTTAAGTAATTCAATACTCCGAGATTCACAGAGTCAAGAGTGTGTCGAGAATAGCAAATTTCGGCCATTACCTCTCATCACGGACAAAACAGTGACCGACAGCCTTCACTTAACAACCGGGAGCAGTGGCGTTTGCATAGAGTTGTCAGTGCTAACAGACAAGAATGGCTGGCTCTGAGCACTATGGGACGTAACATCTTAGGTCATCAGTCCCCTAGAACTTGGAACTACTTAAACCTAACTAACCTAAGGACATCACACAACACCCAGCCATCACGAGGCAGAGAAAATCCCTGACCCCGCCGGGAATCGAACCCGGGAACCCGGGCGTGGGAAGCGAGAACGCTACCGCACGACCGCGAGATGCGGGCAACAGACAAGAAACACTGAGTGAAATAACCGTACAAATCAATGTGGGAAATATGGTGAAAGTAGCCGTTAGGACAGTGCGGTGAAATATGGCGTTAGTGGGCAATGGCAGCAGACGACCGACGCGAATGCCTTTGCTAACAGCACGACATCGCCTGCAGCGCCTCTCCTGGGCTCGTGACCACGTCGATTGAACCCTAGGCGACTGGAAAACCGTGGCGTGGTCAGATAAGTCCCGATGTCGGTTGGTAAAAGCTGATGGTAGGGTTTGAGTGTGGTGCAGACCCCACGAACCCCTGGATCCAAGTTGTTAACAACGCACTGTGCAAGCTGGTGGTGGGCGTATTTACATGAAATAGTCTGAGTCCTCTCGTCCACCTGAAACGATAATTAACTGTAAATGGTTATTTTCAGCTACTTAGAGACCATTTTCAGCCATTTATGGACTTCATGTTCCCAAACTCTGTGGAATTTTGTGGATAGAGACCATTTGCAGCCATTCATGGATTTCATGTTCCCAAACTCTGTGGAATTTTCTGGATGACAATGCGCCATGTCATAGGGCTGCAGTTGTTCGCTATTGGTTTGAAGAACGTTCTGGATATTTCGAGCGAATTGTTTGGCCACCCAGATTATCCGACATGAATCCTATCGAACATTTATGGGACATAATCGAAAGATCAGTTCATGCACAAAACCCAGCAGCAGTAACAATTTCGCAACGATGGACGACTGTAGAGGCAGCATGGCTCAATATTTCTGCGACTTGTTGAGCCTATAACACGTCGAGTTGTTGCACAGCTGCGGGTAAAATGAGGTCCGACACGATATTAGGAGGTAGCCCATAACTTTTGGCACCTCAGTGTATGTATGATTCCCTTGTTGAATACATTATGTGACATAAGCAACTAGACTTTTAGAAGTATATCACTGTCAGCTCTGTCGACGTAATTCTTTCCACTCATGTGTGCGATACCGTGTCAGTGTGCTGTATCATAGGTTGGAAATAAAATTCATCTTATGTCCTCTGTGATGCTCCGCTAAAATTCAGTATGTTCATATTATCTTCTACGGAAAGCACATCTTATCTTGGCAGGATATAAAGAAATATATAAGAGATGTCTACATTCTTCTCAAACCACTGTGTGGTGTTCATCTTATAGTGTCAGTTTCCCTTGATTATCCGATAGTATTCGCCTTCACTGCGTACATCTGCAGCCGTACCGCAACAGAAATACTCAGCAAATGCGGAAGGCTGTGTGGTATGTAACCTTGTTCACTGAAAGTTACCTCAACTCACATGTGGAACTGTCAGTCAAAGTTGGATCACAGCCGAGGGAATGCGTAGGAATGCCGCTACTCCTTGTCAGCCTTTCCTAGACTAACGATCAGAGAAGGTGCAATTATTTTTTACCGGAGAGAGGCACGTCATTTCATGACAGCAAAATTAATATCTACATTCAGGATTATTTTCGATTGAAATACAGTGGCAAGAAATGCTATACACCAATAAAAGTGATCCTTTCACCATAAATTCGGCTTCGATCACAAATACGCAAAGCAGAAATATTTTCCTCAGTCCAATGTTTTCATTACGTTGCTAATATGCCAGTGTCTTATCTCAGACCAGAATAGGTTTTCAACTGTCTTCCACAAGCCGCAGTACAGTATATAACTGACAATACGTGATGTTGTAAGATCGTTTTTCTCCTTCCTACTTTATTCGTGAATGGCACACGTTCAGAACAGTTGCTTCCGTATACTCCAGATATCCTTTAATTTTGCTGTCAGGGTCATAACGCAGGCTCTACATGAAAGGAAGCAATATATTTCTAGAGTCGTCTCGAAATACGTCGTCTAGGATTTTTTAGAAAAAAATGGCTCTGAGCTTTATGGGACTTAACATCTGTCCCCTAGAACTTAGAACCACTTAAACCTAACTAACCTAAGGGCATCACACACATCCATGCCCAAGGCAGGGTTCGAAACTGCGACCGTAGCGGTCGCGCGGTTCCAGATTGAAGCCCCTAGAATCGCTCGGCCACATCGGTCGGTGGATTTTTAAGAGTGAGCCTTTCAGTGCCGCTCAACGACTATCTTAAAGTGTATCCAACAAAAACGAAAAAAAAAAACGTGTTCCTGCTACTCTCCCGTTTACTGAAGAAAAAAAAAAACAGTGACGAAACACGTTATTTACTGAATCTTCTCTTTTTCTTTCATTAATTCGATTTCAAGGCCGAATATCAAGCACAGTTCAAGAACGAGTAAGATGAAACTTTTGTTAGTGTCCTCCGTCGTGTACACGTTGAAGTTCCGTAGTTCTCGACTAAATCGCAGGATGCAGTCTGTATATCCTGCAAATACATCTAAGCATAGTGACTGTTCGACGCCTGTGGAAACGTCATCCTCAGATGGTACAAGCGATATGCTGAATAAAATTCCTCTTCCATTTGTTTGTTTGGTCAGTGGTTTAGTCAAGAATTAGCGTCAACGAATTTTGTCTGTAGGAATGTGTTTGTAAATCGCGAGTGTAACATTCCACTCACACTTCACCTAAGGCCACTATGTGCACTTATCTATCGCACTGCTTCCTCACCTATTCAAATGATATTACGTATACGCAAGAGGTATTAAACTTCTATTCGCTGCATCAATATTGTCTTCCTGCTCTTTAAGGCACATGTTAATTAGATGGTAAATTTGTTTTTGAGGATGTGAATAATGTAGTAATTATTACTTTCGAGGTTATCTGTCAGATCTCTCTCGGTGTATTAGCACTTGACAACATTAATTTTATACCATCAAACCATTTTTTTTTAATATTTCTCGTAACAGTATACTCTCCCTACAACCTCTTTACAGTGGTGTAGTCATTAAATCCGAACGCCTTTCCACAAATAACATTCATAAACTTTCAACATCACAATCACAACAAACTTCGTCAGAATTTCCATCGAATCTGTCCTATCGTCATCATGAAAATACATCAAAAATTCTACTATCATATCCGTACATTTCATCAAATTTCGAAATCCTCTCGATACTATCGACTTCATCATTACCTCTTCATCGAAAATGAATAATATATAAAGTAAAGACAATCCTCTAAATTATTCAAGCAAGTACTACACCATAATCCTGAATCTTGCTCTATACTGACAACAGGTACACATTCTTATTTTTTAACGTCAGCATATAGTAAACCCGTTTACGTTCCAGCAACAACTTGCAACAGTATATTATGTATGAGTCATACAAGGTTTTCATAAAACATTTGTAACATTCCTTTGTTTTTTGCCTCATGTTGATAAATTATGTAACTTGTGTGTATATATCTTTCCAGGTTTGTTTCCATCAGGAACAGAGTGCTCCATTACCGTATTAATGAGATACAAGATAGGAGGAAGGGCACCATGAATAGTAAAATTTTAATCTGTTTATTTCACAGCCATTTCAGCTACTGTATAAGTATCTTCACTGCACTATATCAAATCCATGATAACTGATGGTAAATACAATAGAACATTACAGGTAACAGACATCACTTAAAATGAGCTCAGTGTAATTGGTGTTTGTTATTTGTAATATCAAGTGGTACCAAGTGCTATTATATTTATGATGAGTCACCATGACTTGGATATACAGACAACAGACATCACTTAAACTGAGCTCAGTGTAATTGATGTTTGTTATTTGTTGGGATCAAGTGCTATTCTATTTATGATGAGTCACCATGACTTGGATATAACACAGTGAAGATAGCTACACAGTAACTCAAATCGATCTACAATAAACAGATTAAAAATGTACGCCCGATGCTGCCCATCCTCCTATCTTGGATTTACGTGTATATGTTTTGTACTGGCTGTAATTACTTAGGAAAATAATATGTGTTAATAGCAAGACGGTAAATGTTGCAGTATGCAAGTATATCATGCGTCAAGAAATTTTTGCTTATTGCAGAATTTCCCAGGAATTGACCATTATCCTCATAGCAGTCATATTGTTAACCACAGAAAACATTACAGCTCCCTAGCATTAGCAAAATGTTTCATACACTGTAGTGTGTAAGTATCATCACAAAGCACTTCAGCACATACTTTTAGTGCGTGTTCAAAGGCAAAAGTGAAAGAAAAATACATGTATTACTCCAAAATATTGTCTCAGAACAAGCCACAGCTCTTCATCACAACCTACAAGCCATAGATCTTCATCACAACCTACCATACCTCATCTTATGGCACCCTATACATCGTCATTATAAAATTTTTAAAATATCAAAAAGTCATCTGTACATCATCATCAACAAAAACTTCGAAATTAACTCCATCAGCTTACATTTCATTGTTATCATTCTCCTAATCTGTCATAATGTATGAGACAAAACAGATAATGAAGGTAAAATTCCAGAAATTGGTCAAAAGTCCAACAATATTTTAGCAAAAGAAATAGTTCACTGCTAAAAATTGAGTAATGTCATGAATATGAATATTAACTGCATAAACCGACCTAATGATGCAGTCAAATCTGAAAAATTATCACAGTAGCAAATGACATTCTTTGTTGAGATGAATAGGTTATCAAAGTCGATTCTGGATGAGGTAATGATCTTGTTACATCCAGTGTTCACTTACAAGCCCAATGTCAGATTACACACTTGGGCCCCTTGGTGACTCTCACTCCCCTGTCCCCTGTGGAATCACTGGGAACCGATTAATGTAACCCCAGGGAATGCGGCCGCATCTTATGGTATTTATGGTATAGTTGAGTATTGGACACATGACATAAAATTGGTGGGAAACCCATTCCTGTCTCTCTCAGTCAATGGGAGCACACAACAGGAATTGAGCTCCTCTTATCATCCTTTATAACCATCTCAGCTGTGTATAGGGCTCTTTATTTAAGGTCTGAGCATCAAACGGAGAGGTTCAGATTCGTTACAAAAATTAGTAACTTATGTGACTGTACGCGTTGTATGAGAATGTGCATGTGGTGTGGATGACGAAATAAAATACAGTCTCTCTCATCAACTTGCCTAAAATCAGAGTTCTACACTGTTCACAAGTTTTATAATAGCTCGGAGTCACCACGTGCTGTCCGGCCCCGGTAGCTGAGTGGTCAGCGTGACGGAATGTCAATCCTAAGGTCCCGGGTTCGATTCCCGGCTGGGTCCGAGATTTTCTCCACTCAGGGACTGGGTGTTGTGTTGTGCTAATCATCATCATTTCATCCCCATCGACGCGCAGGTCGCCGAAGTGGCGTCAACTTGAAAGACCTGCACCAGGCGAACGGTCTCCCCGACGGGAGGCCCTAGCTACACGACATTTCACGACGTGCTATTCCACGAAAAGATTTACCCACACATTACACAGCACAAACACTTCAATGGGCCTCATAAATGTGGTTGGACTTTTGTTTCGCTAAATTTCGTCTATGGGTCGCCAGCTCACATTCGTTGTAATGTACCCAGTGTTCCACAAGAGTATTTTGGCAATGCAAAAATCATGTACTTTTTAAAGTTCCACAAATTTGAATTTATTTCCAATAGGAACATAGAAAAATCGAAAGTCACAGTTCACAATAAATTAATTTCAGAGACTGACCAAGTTTCTTAATATCTCGGAGGCAGTTAACTAAACCACCATTAATTGCATGCGTTATATTTAGATAATCGTTACAGTTCCACAGTATATCCAACTATACCTCCATAATGGCTACACACTGAAACTCTATAAATGCGACACTTGTATCACACGCAACCCAAAAAGTAACAAGTTCATCAGATGCAAAAAAAAAAAAAAAAAATCTTTATCTGAAAGTAGGAACTCTGAATAATGCACACATAGCGACAATTTCACCGCTCATCATATGACACTTTCTCATAACACAGTGCAAAACAGGCTAACCGCTTGCAGTGGCATCCAATCTAGACTCCCCCCAAAATGTCACTGTTCACTCAGGAAACCTCGGTCAAGCACCACTGAAATCAGTTAAACTACTACACATCAAAACTGCTGAAATGCTTGATTTTAGCCTTTTATACACATATGATACATCAAATAACATGGTAATTTTCCAGTAAATATTATTCTGTTGTCAGTTTTCTTTTATCTGTCTTAGTTATTTATAAACAATAATTTCTATGGTTTTCCTCTGTTTCCAGATTTATAGTGTAACTATTAACAAGCGATTTAAATTATAAATTAAATAATTTGACAGTACTGCCAGTACTTTCAATGTTTCTCTATTCATTTAGTACGAAAATCTGTTTTTAATTGCGCGAAATCCACTTTTCGGCCTTTCATTTAACTATGCGAATAATTTCAGTGAAACGACTATCACAGTTGGATACAGTTCTACGAGATGTCCGTAGACACACCATATGTTGCAATCGTATAATGCATTACCGAGATATTCACTTTTACAGTTTAGGAATTTATAACGTTTAACTTAGAATAACTTACAAAGTAATGTGGATATCGGAGGCTCGTCTTCACGTGCATAATCGACCATCTTTCCCGCTTCAAATGATCCTACTGGCTCTTCAGTGGCACATATGGCTCCATCTTTATTAATTTTGGGGTAAGATTCAATTTTGCACTGGACGCGGAAAGCGTCCATGACAAACGAGCAGGAATTGTGCTGCCCAACAGAAGGGTTTTCCCAGGCACGTGGTCACCTTAACGGCCAGTAGAAGTCCTTCCACGTGCTCCTGCCAAGCAAATTTCAGCCTCTGTGTCCGCGGTCGCGTGTGATAGAACAAAGTGTTTCCTCCCTTTACAATAGGCTATTGTGTTACAATTATCAACAAAATTCCTCTCTCTCTGTCTCCATATTTGAGTGATTGTCTGAGCCTAATTAACTGTACTCTGTAGTGAAAGGGTTTAGTGAAAGGGTACATCAATAATGGCTCTAATATAAAAAATAACTTATGGTTTATTCAAAAATTTTTATTTTTTCTTAACAATTTTATTTACAAAGTTTTTTTAATGACATATATCATGATGATTTTAATACAAAGTCGTTTTTTCATACATAAAATACTTTGTGAAGCTAATTTTTACAGTTTTTTTACTGATGTATTAACACAGCTGTGTTGCTTACTATATGCAATGATTTTATGTGCAAGGTTATTTTTTATGACTTTTACTATCAGATACCTTTATTTACATAAAGCTATAAAAATACACTATGTTTCCCATACTACTGTTACCTACAATTTATCCAGTATTTACATTTCTTTCAGTGCCCACTGCAAACCAAAACATCATGACATTGCCTAGCACTACACTGGATGCCACTTCGTGATGTTGCATGCACATGATGCTGCAACAAATGTATCTAAGCAGAGAATACATGGATGGGGGACCACCCTAGTGTAAGTATGGACTGCAAATCGGGAAATCCTTTGAGATAAGAGACTTTGACAAAGGGCAGATTATTGTTACACAGAGCCTGTGAATGAGTATCTCGAAAACGGCGAAGCTGGTCGAATGTTCACGTTCTACTGTCATGAGAGGTAGAAGGACAGTAAAGCTACCAGTAGGCGTTAAGTGATTGGACATTAACGACTCTTCACAGAACTTGGGGTTGGAGGCTTGTCTGCCCTATAAAGTAGAGCAGATGGTGATCTGCGACATCTCATTTGGTCTGAAAGTAGACAGGACATGCGTAAGATCCACATGCAGCGCTGCTTGCCGCCCTCACAAAAAATAGCAACAGATCTATGTCCTGGGGCACTGACTCGGTGTTTTTGAAAAGTAGATGCGTCCAACTACTTTATGTTTGAGTTCTTTGTTCGTCTTCATCTTCTGGCTTATCAGCCCATGGTTTATACATGAATTTAATATACTACTGACCATTAAAGTTGCTACACCACGAAGATGACGTGCTACAGACGAGAAATTTAACCGACAGGAAGAACATGCTGTGATATGCAAATGATTAGCTTTTCAGAGCATTCACACAAGGTTGGCGCCGGTGGCGACACCTACAACGTGCTGACATGAGGAAAGTTTCCAAACGATTTCTCATACACAAACAGCAGTTGACCGGCGTTGCCTGGTGAAGCGTTGTTGTGGTGCCTCGTGTAAGGAGGAGAAATGCGTACCATCACGTTTCCGACTTTGGTAAAGGTCGGATTGTAGCCTATCGCGATTGAGGTTTATCGTATCGCGACACTGCTGCTCGCGTTGGTCGAGATCCAACGACTGTTAGCAGAATATGGAATCGATGGGTTCAGGGGGGTAATATGGAACGCCGTGCTGGATCCCAACGGCCTCGTATCACTAGTAGTAGAGATGACAGGCATCTTATCCGCATGGCCGTAAGGGATCTTGCAGCCACGTCTCGATCCCTGAGTCAACAGATGGGTACGTTTGCAAGACAACAACCATCTGCACGAACAGTTAGACGACATTTGCAGCAGCATGGACTATCAGCTCGGAGAACATGGCTGCGGTTACCCTTGACGCTGCATCACAGACAGGAGCGCTTGCGATGGTGTACTCAACGACGAACTTGGGTACACGAATGGCAAAACGTCATATTTTCGGATCAATCCAGGTTCTGTTTACAGCATCATGATGGTCGCATCCGTGTTTGGCGACATCGCGGTGAACGCACATTGGAATCTTCCGGCGTGATAGTATGGGGTGCCATTGGTTACACGTCTCGGTAACCTCTTGTTAGCATTGACGGCACTTTGAACAGTGGACGTTACATTTCAGATGAGTTACGACCCGTGGCTCTACCCTTCATTCGATCCCTGCGAAACCCTACATTTCAGCAGGATAATGCACGACCGCATGTTGCAAGTCCTGTACGGGAATTTCTGGTTACAGAAAATGTTCGACTGCTGCCCTGGCCAGCACATTCTCCAGATCTCTCACCAATTGAAAACGTCTGGTAAATGGTGGCCGAGCTACTGGCTCGCTACCATACGCCAGTCACTACTCTAGATGAACTGTGGTATCGTGTTGAAGCTGCATGGGCAGCTGTACCTGTACACGCCATCCAAGCTCTGTTTGACTCAATGCCCAGGCGTATCAATGCCGTTATTACGGTCAGAGGTGGTTGTTCTGGGTACTGATTTCTCAGGATCTATGCACCCAACATGCGTGAAAATGTAATCACATATGAGTTCTAGTATAATATATTTGTCCAATGAACACCCGTTTATCATCTGCATTTCTTCTTGGTGTAGCAATTTTAATGGCCAGTAGAGTAATTAGGGTTCCCCCTCTCGAATTTTTGTGGGTTCTCGAGTTTTATGGGGAATAAGATGCCTTCAGAATTATAATGCCCATGAACATAAGATGTTTGATATTTGCTTGTATGCTCAGAATGGACACTGTAATTTCTCTTAATAGCCAGAAGTGACCATCTGAAGCAATACACATCCCTCTCATCTAGATTATGGACGTTAATATATGCCTGTTTAACGGAAATATCTTTCGGAACAGGAATAAAACTGGACCACCTCCCATTCAATTAATCTTAGACATGTGAGTACACGTCAATATGAAGTACACGGCTGAGTCCCCTACCTGACCCTCTTTTCTGCAAGTTGGAAGAATGGCTAATTATGACATTCTGGACAAACATTCTAAAACAGCCTGCGATTGAATAGGCCTGTGATATCACGCCAGCTCTCCCCGAATTTGGCCGATATCCCCCTCGCCAGCACCATTGCCCTCTGTTAGGGGATGTACGAGCTCACATTATAGAGCAGATTCGTTGATAATTTCAGGGAACATCCTTTCCAAAACATCTTGACAGGCAAAATACAATAGTCAAACACGCAGGTAGAGGAGTGGAAACCACTACAACAAGAATTCATCACCAATCTGGTGGCCATAATGGGAGCATATTGCACTGTCTTCAACGCTGATCAGACACCATACAAAGAACCAAATCCCATCTTATCCTAATTTTCTGGGGCCCATCATAAATCGTGATTTCTGAATGAAAGTATCATTTCTGTTCGTCTCATTGCGTATTTCTCTCATTTACTTTCAGCTCTATACTGTAGCAGCTCATTATACACACATAAAAAAAAGTTTTGTATCACCCCTGTTCCATGAACTCCTGAAGATGACGTTCACTGTGGATATTGTTTCACAGGCACAGTCCCTTTGGGTTTTCAGAGAAGTCACTATCCCGCCCAAACATGTAAACAACCATGCATAAGCAGCACCTATTAGACGGAGGGGGAGAGGCAGATAATTAGTTCCAGTCATTCCACTAGGAAGGAGGTACACGGCTCGTGTGGTCTGTACTTCAACCATGTCTAGACGGTCAATACTGCGGTTCGATCGCGTCCGCATTGTTATTTTGTGCCAGGAAGGGCTCTCAACAAGGGAAATGTCCAGGGGTCTCGGAGTGAACCAAAGCGATGTTGTTCGGACATGGAGGAGATACAGAGAGAAAGAAACTCTCGATGACATGCCTCGCTCAGGCCGCGCAAGGGCTACTACTGCAGTGGATGACTGCTACCTACGGATTATGGCTCGGAGAAACTCTGACAGTAACGCCACCATGTTGAATAATGCTTTTCGTGCAGCCACAGGACGTCGTGTTACAACTCAAACTGTGCGCAATAGGCTGCATGACACGCAAATTCACTCCCAACGTCCATGGTGAAATCCATCTTTGCAAGCACGTCACCATGCAGCGCGTCACAAATGGGCCCAGCCGGCCGAAGTGGCCGTGCGGTTCTAGGCGCTGCAGTCTGGAACCGCGAGACCGCTACGGTCGCAGGTTCGAATCCTGCCTCGGGCATGGATGTGTGTGATGTCCTTAGGTTAGTTAGGTTTAATTAGTTCTAAGTTCTAGGGGACTGATGACCTCAGAAGTTGAGTCCCATAGTGCTCAGAGCCATTTGAACCATTTTGAACAAAGGGGCCCAACAACATCCCGAATGGACCGCTCAGGATTGGCATCACCACGTTCTCTTCACCGTTGAGTGTCACATATGCCTTCAACTAGACAATCGCCGGAGACGTGTGACATCCTTCAGGATGACGACGTCGTTCGACTAGAGTGGGCTCATGTTCTCAAGACATGAACACTATCGAACATGCCTGGGATAGATTGAAAAGACTGTTAATGGACGCCGAATTGCCGTTGAGGAGTGGGACAATCTGGACCAACAGTGCCTTGATGAACTTGTGAATAGTGTGCCACGATGAATACAGGCATGCATCAATGCAAGAGGACGTGCTACGGGGTATTAGAGGTACCAGTGTGTACAACAATCTGGACCACCACCTCTGAAGGTCTTGCTGTATGGTGGTAAAACATGCAATGTGTGGCTTTCATGAGCAATAAAAAGGGCGGAAATGATGTTTATGTTAATCGCTATTCCTATTTTCCGTTCCAGAACTCTCGGAACCGAGGTTATACAAAACTTTTTTTAATGTGTGTATGTATGGTACAAGTTTCATTGAGCTATGTTATTTGGTAATAACACATGATGTGCAAGCTACTTTCGTCCTTAAGTTTGTGGAACAAATGTTGCATGGGACAACGGGGGCCATAATATGACAGTTTTTTGTTATTAGGTGGGGTCGCTTCAGAGATATAAAGGTCAACTTTATTTTTTAAATGGTATGCTATAGATTGGTACTTATTTTCTGACAGCGGGTATCGACACAAATCCAATGATGTGTAGCAGTAAGGTCTTTGAACGTCAACGAAAGTCAAAAAGGTAGCATGAACGTATATTTACAGAAGGTGTTCGAAGTGATGACCATTGGTATCCATACTGTGCTGCAATCTTCTTATCATGCATTGAGTGGTAGTCCTTATCACTTTGGCACTTATCAAAGCACATGCTCTGACAACTCTTTCTCGTATACCGTTCAAACCGTACATATTCGCCGAATACGGCGTAGCCATCTAACGTGCCATTGACATGTAAACTCCATTCACCGGTTTCGCACTACAACACTAATAGGAACAGTAAGACTAATATCGTCAAATCAGGCGAAGTGAATGATGTATTGCTTCGAAGAAAAAGTCGATACGCTTCTCATTTACGGGGAATGCCAACAAAATTCAATGAGAGTTTACGCTGAAAGATATCCTCAACGTACTCACCCTACACGTCGTTCATTTAAATATGTGTATGATAATTTGAGAACAACTGGATCTTTAACGCATCGGAAACATATCCGACAAAGGAAGGTTACTAACGAGGAAACGGAAATTGGTACTTTTGCCACTATGGTTCGAGATCCTTGTGTTAGTTCGCGTCAGATCGCAAGGAAATCTGGCATGAGCCAGAGTAGTGTTGTGCGTGTTCTGCATCGCTATAAGTATCATCCTTATCATATCAGTCTCCACCAAGAATTAACTGGTACGAATTGTATGCGTCGCATTGAATTCTGCCGATGGGCTCAACTTCAGACTCAGAGAGATGACACATTTATTAATTTGATTTTATTTAATAAAGAGGCTACATTCACGAACCATGGAAATGTTCATTTGGACACCGTGCATTATTGGGCAACTGTAAATCCATGTCGGCTGCTGTAAGTCGCACACCAAAAACCGTGGCCTGTGAATGTATGGTGTGTGATTCTGGAGGACATTATAGGCCCCTGTTTCGTCGAAATAAATCTTAATGGTAGGAAGTACACCACATTCCTGCAAGAAACATTAGGTCTGTTATTGGAAGAAATACCTTTAGGAACAAGGAACAGAAAGTGGTATCAACACGATGGGCGTCCGGCACATTTTTCGCTGATGGCTAGAAATGAGTTGCAGAGACAATTCCCAAATCGTTGCATTGGACGCGGAGGAGACGTGTCGTGGCCGACTCGTTCACCAGACTTGACGCCTCTGGACTTTTTCATGTGGGGATTCGTAAAAGACGTTGTTTATAAAGATGTTCCAACTACACCTGAAGATACGTGAGAGATAATTGTCAGAGCATGTGCTTCAATAAATGCCGATGTGATAAGGAATACCACGCAGTCCATGGTGAGAATAATGCAGCACTGCATTGATTCCAATGATCATCACTTCGAACACCTTCTGTAAATGGACATTCATGCCACCTTTGTGACCTTCGTTGACCTTCAAAGAGCTTAGTCTTACGCATCATTCGATTCGTCTCGAAAGCCGCTATCAGAAAATAAGTACCAAACTATAGCATCCCATTTAAGAAAACAAAGTTGACCTTCATATCTCTGAAGCGACACCACCTAGCAACAAAAACCTAACGTCATATTATGGCCCCCGTTGTCTCATGCAACTTTTGCCCGACAAACTTTTCAGCTCCTATCATACTTTTAGAGTTATTCTTGGTGGCAATAGTTAGTGACTCACCCTGTATATGCTCTATGGTTCATATAATCATCACCATATGTAAATACATTGAGTATTGAAGCCAAACTAAAGAGTAAATTGTTGTAACTGTTGTTCCACGATCACAGCTGCACTCTAGGATAACGTAGTCACAATCACAACCTGTTGCAGTGGGAAAGGATGCATATCATGAGTGGGAGACATCAAGCGCAAAATGTAGCTACTGAACAATACAAGCTCATTTGTCCCTTAGCATCGACATTGTTTCAGCACTAATTAATTAGTTACAAACATACTGATTACCACAGTAATTACCATTGCTATTTCACCTATTAGTCGCACACGAGTGGAGTTCATAATGTTCCGAGATTTCTCTTGCACCTTAGAAAATGTATTTTTCCTCATCATAATATCTCAAAATGCTTATTAGAAATTTAAAAAGCTTTGCATAAACCTCATTCCAAACTTCAGCTTGTCTTCCAGGACCTGAAAACCGAAGTCTTCGACATTTTTCGTTGCACAGCACCTAACACTTACCCGCTTGACTAGTCACTTTCCAGATGAGATTATTACTATTGTAAGATGTTACAGAAGATAAACAGATTTTTATACAATTTATTTACAAATTAATGTTCTAATTTGGCGATCAGACGGTAGTGCTTGGTGTCAAATTCATGAAAGTGTTCCATACCACCTTTGAATACATGGAGTGGATAGATTTCAACAACATATCAAGTTGTCTGTTTCTCAGCACTACAGTCACAAATAGGACTTTCACAACAACCCCATCAACGTGTTGTGCCGCGACACGACAAAAGAGTGACATTTTAGGTAAAATACTGCGAGTAACTGGCTGATTACATACTGTAACGCTCATCCTCCACCAGCTTCGTAACATGGACGAGCTACTTCGACATAACGGAAAGGGCTGCAGTTAGTGAGTGAAGCTAATAATTATTAAGCCACAATGTGACAGTTACTATGTCACCTTTTTTAACGAATACACAATTTTATAATAATTAATGTGGTGCAGAATTAATAATTTTCAGGAACTTTAGAATTTGTTCAAAAGGACACAACATTCTTCAGTCAGCAGATACTGAGAGCACGAAGTAAACATCATTTTGAGTTTCTGTTTCAGGAGCTGTACCTTCCAATAACTTCATGGCTGTCTGTTTGTTCCTTGTCGCTGCAGTAAGACAGGTACACTGCGAGATGAGAATAAGCCGCTGAAAATGCTGCTCCGCCAACGGCGAAGATCACCGCCGCGCCCTATCTCACCGCTTCCGGTAGTAAAAAGGCGCATTTCACCAACCTCTTCCAGAAACATTTTTGTACTTAAAACGACGATAAACAGCAGTAACACAATGCAATGTCTCCACGTTATTTAAACTTTCCTCTTATTTTACTTCATCCCATTATATGCCTTCCCAAGGCCAGAGACGGTGGATAATAATGTCTGCAGAAAGTGGTTAGCACAACCACATCTACTCTACAGGAGTAGCAGATGACTTGTACAAGTGTCACATATTCGTACAGGTGGCCGTATTGGTCAAGTCTAGAAGAAAAATTCCTGTAATGACACGTCGGGAAACCAATACCAGTTGAAATATGGACCAATCTGTCCTCTCACTCCCATCTGACTGATACGCAGAAGTAGACACTATAGGCAGAGTTGCTATGGTTACCACGTATCTTGACCAATCCTTCAGCCCTTCTTCGCAGCCCTTCTTTCAAATACACATGGCTCCGTTCAGATTGCATCACACGCATTGGGCACACGCTCCTGTAACGTCTGGTCGTTTTCAGTCGGTTGGGTGGAGTCCAATGCTTTTAAATGTCTCCATATCCAGAAAGTCAACGCATTCAAGTGCGGTGAACGATGAGGTCATGCTACTTGGTCTTCTCGACCAATCCTTCGCACACGAAACGTTGTGATGTGGTTTGGTAGCATGATCGGCAGGAAACCGAATGGTGCCCAGTCGCACGTCAACCGCAGTCACTGTCTTTCTACAAGGATAACGTTCGTAAATAGCGTCGGTAATTCATCGCCCAGAAACCGCTGATTTATAGCACCAGATAATCCGATTGGTAAAGGGTATGGTCCTATAAGTCCGTCACCGAGCATTACTGTCCATACATGCACCACGAAGCGATCCTGATGCCTCATCTGAGTCGGCCCGCACGAGCATGTCATGGTACTTTCTATGCCATCTCCTGTGAACAGTAAGTCCAAATCACATTAGTCGTCACAAGTAAAATGGCGCGTATTTAACAGGGCTTTGTTTCCGGGCATATAACTATAGGAACTCTTTTTCCGATCGTGACCAATACTACTTACTGTAGGACTATTTGATACCCATTTTAAGTACGCTGTAGGTGGTATTGTCAAAGGGGTTGAATCATTATGTATGCAAATTTTTGAAAACTTTTACTTTCTGATCAGGAAGACTACTACGTCGACCACTCTACCAAGGGTTGGACATGGTAGAATGGTGGTCATAAAAAAGTAAAATAAAGAACTCGAGACACACAAAGAAAGATATAAAACTCGTAGTGACGATACAGAAGAGACGCAAAGGTTATTTGAGAAAGAGTACTATCTCACCTCATAAAAAAATAGATGACGGTAGCGGCAGTGGTCATTTATGAAAACAGGCTCCACAATCGCTTGAAGTCAGTTACGGATACCCAATGACACGTAAGTGTCAACGGATGGACGGGCAATTGAAGAGTGCTTCTCCAGAATACGACTCCAGTGTCATTGTGTCTCCTAGCGTTATACGTAAGGAGAGACTATCGTTTGGCAGATTCGCAGCGTAGACGTTAAGGAGAGTTACAGGTTTAAACTGTTCCGTTGGAGATCACACTGAGATGGCCCAAGGCTGAGAACGAATGTGACGGTAGTTTACCGAACAAAATCTTAGTCTTCCCTTCGAATGAGCTCACTGGTCGTTTTGGAGCGCTGTAGACGGTGTAGAACTGGCGCCAGGTGGCCATATTACTCTCCATCGCTGACATAAGTCATGGCAGTGTACGTTGTGCAAGTCGGCTGTAGGCAATTAGAGCAGGGAGGTGGTTCGACACAGAGACATGACACAGTGGTAGAAACGAGCTATTGTGTTTAGACGAGCCTGTAGCCACACCGTGATTTAACTTGTTGGACATGTTCAGGTGTAAATTCGGATTGTCCAGTGTGTCTACCAGGTATGGTGTACCATGTGCAGCCATGAAGCACGGCGTAAGAACTTCGGTCCTAATAAAATCCTCGCCGACACAGACGAGGGACATCTGTCGTGACTTATGAATGACAGTCACTTCCAAACCGAACAAGAACCGCTGATGGCAGTGAATACAGGTCTATCCTAACCAGCCAACATTACGGAGGCAACTGCATCCAGTGGACATTTCGAATAAGGTAACTAGCCAAATACACTCCTGGAAATGGAAAAAAGAACACATTGACACCGGTGTGTCAGACCCACCATACTTGCTCCGGACACTGCGAGAGGGCTATACAAGCAATGATCACACGCACGGCACAGCGGACACACCAGGAACCGCGGTGTTGGCCGTCGAATGGCGCTAGCTGCGCAGCATTTGTGCACCGCCGCCGTCAGTGTCAGCCAGTTTGCCGTGGCATACGGAGCTCCATCGCAGTCTTTAACACTGGTAGCATGCCGCGACAGCGTGGACGTGAACCGTATGTGCAGTTGACGGACTTTGAGCGAGGGCGTATAGTGGGCATGCGGGAGGCCGGGTGGACGTACCGCCGAAATGCTCAACACGTGGGGCGTGAGGTGTCCACAGTACATCGATGTTGTCGCCAGTGGTCGGCGGAAGGTGCACGTGCCCGTCGACCAGGGACCGGACCGCAGCGACGCACGGATGCACGCCAAGGCCGTAGGATCCTACGCAGTGCCGTAGGGGACCGCACCGCCACTTCCCAGCAAATTAGGGACACTGTTGCTCCTGGGGTATCGGCGAGGACCATTCGCAACCGTCTCCATGAAGCTGGGCTACGGTCCCGCACACCGTTAGGCCGTCTTCCGCTCACGCCCCAACATCGTGCAGCCCGCCTCCAGTGGTGTCGCGACAGGCGTGAATGGAGGGACGAATGGAGACGTGTCGTCTTCAGCGATGAGAGTCGCTTCTGCCTTGGTGCCAATGATGGTCGTATGCGTGTTTGGCGCCGTGCAGGTGAGCGCCACAATCAGGACTGCATACGACCGAGGCACACAGGGCCAACACCCGGCATCATGGTGTGGGGAGCGATCTCCTACATTGGCCGTACACCACTGGTGATCGTCGAGGGAACACTGAATAGTGCACGGTACATCCAAACCGTCATCGAACCCATCGTTCTACCATTCCTAGACCGGCAAGGGAACTTGCTGTTCCAACAGGACAATGCACGTCCGCATGTATCCCGTGCCACCCAACGTGCTCTAGAAGGTGTAAGTCAACTACCCTGGCCAGCAAGATCTCCGGATCTGTCCCCCATTGAGCATGTTTGGGACTGGATGAAGCGTCGTCTCACGCGGTCTGCACGTCCAGCACGAACGCTGGTCCAACTGAGGCGCCAGGTGGAAATGGCATGGCAAGCCGTTCAACAGGACTACATCCAGCATCTCTACGATCGTCTCCATGGGAGAATAGCAGCCTGCATTGCTGCGAAAGGTGGATATACACTGTACTAGTGCCGACATTGTGCATGCTCTGTTGCCTGTGTATATGTGCCTGTGGTTGTGTCAGTGTGATCATGTGATGTATCTGACCCCAGGAATGTGTCAATAAAGTTTCCCCTTCCTGGGACAATGAATTCACGGTGTTCTTATTTCAATTTCCAGGAGTGTATTTTGTTGGCGCCCGCCTACACAGGGAGAAATTAACCTCGTAATAAAGCACGAAGGGCGTTCAAAAAGTAATGCAACATTTTTTTCTCGGCCAGTTTCGGTTGAAAAATGCGGAATTTGCTGTGGGACGTCGTGGAATATTCCTGCTTCAGCCCTATAGTTTCACAAAGTTCCGATAGGTAGCGGCGCTATATGTCGCCTTCAAAATGGCGACTGTAACGGAGGTGCGTTCCGAGCACTGAGTTTCGTTTGGCGGAAAACCAGAGCATCACAGATATTCGTAGGTGGATGCAGAATGTCTACGCAGGCCTTGCGCTGAACAAAAGCACAGTGACTCGTCGGATGAGGCGTCTGTCATCATCGCAACAAGGTCGCGCAAACCTGTCCGACCTTCAGCGTTCCGGCTGGCCGCACACAGCTGTGACTCTTGTAATGTTGGAACGTGATGACATTCTCTTTCGAGTTGGCCGACGGATCACAATCACACACTTCGCTGCTCAACTGGGCGTCTCTGTTGGTAGTGCTGCCACACTCATCCACCAGTTGTGGTATTCAAAATCGCTTGCCAGCTGGGTTCCTCGCCGCCTAACAGAAGCCCATAAAATCAACGAAGGACTATATGTGAGGAATTTCTTGCAAATTACGAGGCTGATCGTGATAATTGTTTGTCGAACATCGTCTAGGATGATGAAACATGTGTTCGTCACTTCGAACCGCAAACAAAACGCCGATCCATAAAGGAAAAAGTTCAGAGCCGCATCCTCGGCCAGTAAAGCCACGGTGACGGTCTTCTGAGACTCTGAAGGGGTTATCCTGTTTGCTGTCTTCCATTATGGTGCAACGATCAACTCCGAAGTGTACTGTGGAACCTTCACGAAATTATAGAAAAGATCTTAGCGTGTTCGTCGCCACAAAAGATCCAACGAACTTCTCATTCTACATGTCGACGAAAGGCCTCACACAAGTCTGCGCATCCTAGTGGAGAGCACAAAACTTCAATGGAGTGTTCTCCCTCATACACCCTACTGCCTGGATCTCGCACCTTCCGATTCACATCAGTTTGGCCCAATGAAACTGGTACTCCGCGGGAAGCAATATGTGGATAAAGGGAAGGTTACCGATGTAGGCAGTGGTACCATGCGGGTACACAGGTCCTCCCACTAAGGTGGCATAAAGCCATCGCACTGAACGGAAATTATGTTGAAAAAATGGGGCTTTGTAGACAAAAGTATGGGGAATAATATGGTGTACTTAAATCCTGAATAAAACTAACCTGCTTTCAGAAAAAATTATTGCATTACTTATTGAGGTTGCCGTAAAAATGAACCATAATGTTTATTTCAATATTCTGGGCGACCACGTGTTGCTGCTGTTGTGTTGTCCAGAGATAGCAGTGCCACACCGAAGTCGGCAAAGCGAATCGATACCACAGGCGTTAGCGATGTTGCTGTAATCCGTAACAACGAGTGGGAGGCACTCCAGAAGACCATGCGTCCCTCTCAGCTTAGCAGCACCCTCACACTGAGGTCAATATAGAGATGATCATAGAAGAGCTCATTTCATTTCGTGACCTTAGCTACAGCAGGCAGCATCATAGTGTAGGACCAGCGAATTGTTCAAGTTTCTGATGAACTTGTACTTTAGTAAAGGTTGAACATTGTACCTCAAGAGAACAGTTTGTTAATTAGTGCTTTGCTAGCCAATGACAGTTGTAAATTATCCAGGACTCCTGCGACAAAGAAGTGTGTCAATGTTGAGTTAATCTTTTATTCATTTATGTAATAAAGTCAACTAATATGTTATGTGTTCTAGTTCAATCAGCCTTCTCCCAGAGCAATCAAAGAACGCACAGTTATTGCTGGACGAAAGCAGTTTGGTCCGGTCACAACAGCCCATTCTTCAAGATGAACACTTTCAAGATTACTATAGCCGTGTTTACAGTCCTGCACGCAAACACTTCTGGACTAAGAGCACTCAGACACCCTACTGCATCTCGGCTGGCGCGCTAAATCACCTGATCCTAATTCAGCGGGAACTGTCTGGTACTATTTGGAACTGTGGGTGAAACATAGTAACAAACACCGTCGCAGTTTGTTAGCTCCATGCGATCTAATTATGAATGTCTCGCATCAGCTAAATGTAGCATACCTGAACAAACTTGTGTACACTTTTTGGCGCCCAGCTGAGGCCACTGTCAAGGGTAGAGGTGGAGTTACATGCTATTAACGTGAAGTCTTTTGGTGGTGACTAACTTTGTATCCGGTTTGTTTAGCATCTAATCAAGATACCATGGATAGCAGGGCTTTACGCCTGAGGCTACACAGTAGAACATCTGATCAAGTACCTTCGTTGATGTGATAACATTCACGACAGTTGCGGTGGAAGTCAGGATAGGATAACCATCATAGAACAATAGGATACTGAAAACGATAATCTGTGATTATGACCCACACTTGTAAAATCTCTATCTTTTACATCTACATCTCTGCTCTGCGTGACACAGTCCGGCGCGTTGCAGAGGGTACGGAGCAACAATAACGTTTCCTCCCTGCCCTGTTACATTAAGCCGGCCGGAGTGGCCGTGCGGTTCTGGGCGCTACAGTCTGGAGCCGAGCGACCGCTACGGTCGCAGGTTCGAATCCTGCCTCGGGCATGGATGTGTGTGATGTCCTTAGGTTAGTTAGGTTTAATTAGTTCAAAGTTCTAGGCGACTGATGACCTCAGAAGTTAAGTCGCATAGTGCTCAGAGCCATTTGAACCATTTTGTTACATTAGCGAATAATGTGCAAGAAGAAAGGTCGAGTCTGCCCTCTGCGTATACTTTCATTTTGCCCTCGTAGCCTGTATTCAAGTCGTAACAACAAATACACAACTGGCCATTAAAATTGCTACACCACGAAGATGACGTGCTACAGATGCGAAATTTAACCGACAGGAAGAAAATGCTGTGATATGCAAATGATTAGCTTTTCAGAGCATTCACACAAGGTTGGCGCCGGTGGTGACACCTACAACGTGCTGACATGAGGAAAGTTTCCAAACGATTTCTCATACGCAAACAGCAGTTGACCGGCGTTACCTGGTGAAACGTTGTTGTGATGCCTCGTGTAAGGAGGAGAAATGCGTACCATCACGTTTCCGACTTTGATAAAGGTCGGATTGTAGCATATCGCGATTGAGGTTTATCGTATCGCGACATTGCTGCTCGCGTTGGTAGAGATCCAGTGACTGTTAGCAGAATATAGAATCGGTGGTTTCAGGATGGTAATACGGAACGCCGTGCTGGATCACAACAGCCTCGTATCACTAGTAGTAGAGGTGATAGGCATCTTATCCGCATGGCTGTAACGGATCGTGCAGCCACCTCTCGATCCCTGAGTCAACAGTTGGGGACGTTTGCAAGACAACAACCATCTGCACGAACAGTTCGACGACGTTTGAACCAGCATGGACTATCAGCTCGGAGACCATGGCTGCGGTTACCCTTGACCCTGCATCACAGACAGGAGTGCCTGCCATTTTGTACTCAACGACGAACTTGGGTGCACGAATGGCAAAACGTCATTTTTTCGGATCAATCCAGGTTCTGTTTACAGCATCATGATGGTCGCATCCGTGTTTGGCGACATCGCGGTGAACGCACATTCGAAGCGTGTATTCGTTATCACCATACTGGCGTATCACCCGGCGTGATGGTATGGGGTGTCATTTGTTACTTCGGTCACCTCTTGTTCGCACTGACGGCACTTTGAAGAGTGGACGTTACATTTCAGATGTGTTACGATCCTTCATTCGATCCCTACGAAACCCTACATTTCAGCAGGATAATGCACGACCGCATGTTGCAGTTCCTGTACAGGCCTTTCTGGATACAGAAAATGTTGGACTGCTGCCCTGGCCAGCACATTCTCCACATCTCTCACCAATTGAAAACGTCTGGTCAATGGTGGCCGAGTAACTGGCTCGTCACAATACGCCAGTCACTACTCTTGATGAACTGTGGTATCGTGTTGAAGCCGCATGGGCAGCTGTACCTGTACACGCCACCCAAGCTCTATTGGACTCAATGCCCAGACGTATCAAGGCCGTTATTACAGCCAGAGGTGGTTGTTCTGGGTATTGATTTCTCATGATCTATGCACCCAAATTGCGTGAAAATGTAATCACGTGTCAGTTTAAGTATAATATATTTGTCCAAAGAATACCCGTTTATCATCTGTATTTCTTCTTGGTGTAGCAGTTTTAATGGCCAGTAGTGTATGTAATATTTTTCTTGCTTCGCAGCTCTTGTAATGTTTAGAGTAAAGCTGTCTGTTATCCACAGTAATATGCCCGTCCCAGTGGTTTGCTGAACACTTATGATAGCACCCTCTATGGCTACATCCGCGAGGTAGTGCCACCTCTGAGTCTTCTCTGTCTATTCCGTTAACTCCACTTGACGATCAAAACTCGAGCACAGGTAGGATGAGTGTTTTGTAAACGGCGTTCTGTGTGTTTAAGTAACACTTCCTTTGGACCGTAGCATTTTCAGCAGGTCTGTGTGCTAAATGAGAACCATCCATTGAGCAAAAATGCACATAAATCTGGAAAATTTTAAAAAAAAGGAGTGAGTCACGATTTTGGTTGTGAAACTGTCTTCAAGCTATGAATCAGTAATCTGTGTGGGAAATAAACTCGCCCAGTAACAGACACTAAGCTAATCATATAAATCACATTTCAGTGTGGCCATTGATGTGCTCAAGGGGAAAATACTGCTAGAATTTATCAAGGAAGGACTTTTTAATTTTAAATAACGGTCGCTGCAAGAGGAGTATTTCACTGGAAACATTGTTTCTCATCTGACTGAAACAGGAGAACAGGGATTAGCTTGTGGTAGTCGAATTCATTGAAGAATTTAGGGAACAGCAACTGTAGTGGCGTTCGTAATTGCACGTATAGGTTAGCGCGCAGCGTGCTAGGCTAATCAGACAGGGAAATGAGTCGGACCAGGTGCGATTTCACGCGCTGATTAACGGACATTGGGCTGGCACAACGGCGGCTAGAGTGTGGTTTTCAGGCTGTTTCCGACGCTCATTTAGGCAATCGCACTCACAGAAAACGTTTAAAATAAGGTAATATACAGGACCAAGTTTACACCATTCTCTTAGAGATGATGCACGAGACTTTTCTCCCTTAGGTTAAATGACAACTAAAGTGTTAAAATAAGTAACTGACCAAATAAAGAAGTAGTGGACCCTTTCAAATAAAAGTGAATCCCACGATCACGTAAAAACTGCTAGGAAGAAAAATGAAGAAGAGTAGATATAATGGTTTTCAATCACCACGACACTGACGACGCACAATGGCACCGTTTCGCCTAAAAACAATCGTTCAGTTTAAGAACTACAGCGTAATCTTACTAATATAAGGAGGCTGTGGTACACGGAAAGCTTCATTCATTAGATTTTCCTCGATAGCCTTACCTTCAGAAAAAACGGCAGATATGGCATCGATGAAATAAAAACCAGGTGTCTTTCGTTGTCTACTAGTAGGCACTCAAACTCAGCTGCAAAATATGTTTTGAACAACGTTGAATTATGAGTTCGTTATGTTAAATTTCTACGACTAAAATGTAGGAAATGTATTTCAGAAACGCATGAAATAATTTATAAGGCATTGGTCGTTGTTCGTGTCAGTATAATGCATCCATCCTGTTCCTGCTACCCACTTTATTATTAATTTTACTAGTAGTTTTCAAACCAATTAGCAGCTTCTATCTGCACAATTAATTAACTTTTTTACATGAAATTGTTTGAATCCGCTCCTGTATGCCTTAGCGAGCGGTTGCAGATACTATAAAAACAGTGTTAGTTAAGGAAAGGCAACATTAGTGATGGAGGCTGTTCTGCACACATCAAAATCTATTGAAAGACTCTTGTATCTTAGCACTGGATTGACGTGAGCGCTGTGTAGAGTGCTCGCTCTGCACCTGCGACACAGTTGCAACACTGTTCACGCGGAGCAAGGCCGGAGGCACGCACATCGTGGAATTCAAGAGTCTAGTTTCGTTCCATTCCCGTTTCCGAGGTTACGTTACGTTCACAACGCTCTTCACCCGCATTCAGTGTGAGGTTAGCTGCTGCCTGCCAATACCATAGTAGGTAGTATTTTCGTTATAGGTATCTCAACACCATGGCAGAATACAGGTCGCACTTTTATTTGTTTTTTTTTTTTTTTTTTTCGTGATCAGGTTCCGTGGGACTAGGCGAGCTAAAGGTACTAGATCATGCATGGATCGAGCCAAAACAATTTACAGAACGCTAATTAGAAAATTTATAAATAGAATCATTAAAACATTAATAAAACACGAAAAAAGTGATGGAGTATATGAAAAAATAACACTTCACACAGAAAAGTTCTCAGTTGCTGGGAGGAACTGCTGAACATAATAGAAATGTGTGCCACAAAGAAAGCTTTCAACTTTAGTTTGAATACCTGTGTCTTATCACTCAATTTTTTTCAGTTACTCTGAAAGTCTATTTAAAATGAAACATTCTGAATTTTGCAACACCTCCCTGTATCGTGCATAAGAAAGCGTTAATTTTTGTCAGTTATTATGAAAGGCTATTTAAAACGAAACATTCTGAATTTTGCAACACCTTCCCTCACCTTGCTTAAGAAAGTGTTATCCAACTATACAGGGCGAGTAGGAAGTGTTTCCCCAACTATAAAATTTTGTTTACGAGGATCTATGCTATATACAGCTGTGCAGTTTCTTGCAAATAGTAGCTTACCTCATAAAGGTTTCTGTAGATATACTTCCACATGTACTCTGACAACTCCGGATTTCTTTTTTCTCTGTATCTTGTTGCAGGTAACGTAATTTAGGAGTGTGCTGTCACAAGGACGTTTATGCAAGGGGAAAAGAAATATGTTTTGTGGCATCCTGAAACTCGGTCACCTATTTAAGTTCAATGACAGTCCCGAAGTGTGTATGGTCGAGATCAGCGAGACGGGAATGGCAGGAAAGGATGATACGAAAACCTTAAAGAGACTGCCAATGTTGGTGACGACGCAAGAAGCGGCAGCTCTGGAGCAGTTGTACCGTTTTAGGCCGATATAATGATCTCCACTCAAAGTCACTTATAAGGACTCCCAGCATCAGGTTACACACTTGAACGACATATAATCAAGGTCTCCCTACACTCCTTTCCTCTCAGGGAATAACCAACAACTGATCAAGGTCATCCAGGGGCATCCTCACCTTTTCCTTCCCCTCTACCCAGCACCACCACCGCCATTCCCTCCCCAAGGACCAATGAGTTTCAGCCTCCCCCGACCCATCATTATTTTTTACAACTGGTGTGCATGAGGGGGTGGCTTTACGTGGGAGTTGGGCAGTGTAGGGCTCAGGCTGTGTCTATTTATTCGTAACAAATTACTGTAATTATGTTAAGTTGTGCCACATGAGATCAAGTTGTTAACAACTGGCCGGCCGGTGTGGCCGTGCAGTTAAAGGCGCTTCAGTCTAGAACCGCGTGACCGCGACGGTCGCAGGTTCGAATCCTGCCTCGGGCATGGATGTGTGTGATGTCCTTAGGTTAGTTAGGTTTAAGTAGTTCTAAGTTCTAGGCGACTGATGACCTCAGAAGTTAAGTCGCATAGTGCTCAGAGCCATTTGTTAACAACTAATTAATATTACAGGATTTTCGTCATTCACAACACCGCCGGCCGTGGTGGCCGTGCGGTTCTGGCGCTGCAGTCTGGAACCGCGGGACTGCTTCGGTCGTAGGTTCGAATCCTGCCTCGGGCATGGATGTGTGTGATGTCCTTAGGTTAGTTAGGTTTAATTAGTTCTAAGTTCTAGGGGACTGATGACCTAAGATGTTAAGTCCCACAGTGCTCAGAGCCATTCACAACACCAGCAGAGACCACATCCAAACAGATATGTGAGGACACGCATTCTTCCCCAGTCTTCTGTATTCTTTCTTTTTAAGTATTTTCTTTTTAAGATATATACGTTCACAACTGTAAGGCATCGCTTTTAATGTAAGCCAAGGACACTCACTACAACGTGGTTTCATCCATTTAATTTTCAGAACGCTGCATTTGTGTTGGCAGACTTTTTAGCGTTTTAACCTCACGAGTTAAGTTTTACAACCTGATGATGACAGCACTGTCTCTCGAAACGTGTGTAGGATAAAAATAACGGTTGAATACTACTAATTATTACGGTAATAACATCTGCGTATCTGTAGAAATATAGCATCTATTGTGGTGTCACCGCCAGACACCACACTTGCTAGGTGGTAGCTTTAAATCGGCCGCGGTCCATTAGTACATGTCGGACCCGCGTGTCGCCACTGTGTGATCGCAGACCAAGCGCCACCACAAGGCAGGTCTCGAGATACGGACTAGCACTCGCCCCAGTTGTACGGACGACGTAGCTAGCGATGCACACTGTCGCAGCCTCGCTCATTTGCAGAGCAGATAGTTAGAATAGCCTTCAGCTAAGTCAATGGCTACGACCAAGCAAGGCGCCATTAGTAACATTGCATGTATCTAAAGAGTCTCACTTGTATCGCCACAATCTCCAGATGTACCAAAAGGATGAATTAAAGTTAAGTATTTCAGAAGCTACATACTTTTCTTTATAGCATTCATTACGTATCCTGTTTCAGACCTCACGCCCATCTGCGTGAGCGTAGCGCGTGCCTTTCGGCTTCCTCTCATTGTGTCTAGGCTGTCTTGTCTAGACACAACATCTATACCCTTGGATATTACGTGACTTGTTTCAATAGCGTTTACAAATGTGCTACTGGTCGGAAAATGTGTATATGTATCTACATGCATCTACTCGTACGACACTTAAAAACCATGTTCCTATTATTGGAAAAATAAGTAATTTTTTAAGTTTTCTTAGTTTTGTAAAAACTGTAGTCACAACATACCACTTTGAAATATACCTGTGTGCTCTTAACTGCAAGCCGGAATGGCCGTGCGGTTCTAGGCGCTACAGTCTGGTACCGAGCGACCGCTACGGTCGCAGGTTCGAATCCTGCCTCGGGCATGGATGTGTGTATGTCCTTAGGTTAGTTAGGTTTAATTAGTTCTACGTTCTAGGCGACTGATGACCTCAGAAGTTAAGTCGCATAGTGCTCAGAGCCATTTGAACCATTTTGCTCTTAACTGGAGCCGGCCGCTGCGACCGAGTGGTTCTAGGTGCTTCAGTCCGGAACCGCGCTGCTGTTACGATCGCAGGTTCGAATCCTGCCTTGGGCATGGATGTGTGTGATGTCCTTAGGTTAGTTAGGTTTAAGTAGTTCTAAGTCTAGGGGACTGATGGCCTCAGATGTTAAATCCCATAGCGCTTAGAGCCATTTGAACCATTTTCTTAACTGAGCCAAGAGTAAACCAAATTCGAAAAACAATGTAGAATGATAAAGCACCCGAAGATGAGACGCTTTGTGCATGGAAATAAAATCATGACTTCTTACTGAATTCGGTTTGTTTTTTCGTTTTTATGAGAGTAATGTAGTCACGGAGGCAACACTGACGGCAATGGAGGAAATTAAGTTAATAAAATATGTATGTACATTTCATTACGATGAGGTGACTTTTCACATCTCCGGAAAAATAAACAGGAATGATGTCCGGATCTGGGAGTCTGAGAATCCATATATCGTAAGACAGCAGATAAGAGACAGCTCGAAATTAAATATGCAGTGTGGCTTAATGCATTACACAGTTACTGGACCGATGTTTTTAACGGAGCCTACAATCACGGTTAAAGTTTATCTGGAAAGATGGTTCAGATGGCTCTTAGCACTATGGGACTTAACTGCTGAGGTCATCAGTCCCCTAGAACTTAGAACTACTTAAACCTAACTAACCTAAGGACATCACACACATCCTTCCCCGAGGCAGGATTCGAACCTGCGACCATAGCGGACGCGCGGTTCTAGACTGAAGAGCCTAGAACCGCTCGGCCACCCCGGCCGGCGAGTATCACCTACACCGAGCATACAGTAAGTGCAAGTCTATCCATAACAAAACTTTTATGAGTTAAGGTACCATTTATAACAAACCGAATAGCTGTACCTAAGACAGTTCCTTAAAAATAAATTTTATGATCTTTGAAAGGTTCAAAAATGGTTCAAATGGCTCTGAGCACTATGCGACTTAAATTCTGAGGTCATCAGTTGCCAAGAACTTAGAACTAATTAAACCTAACTAACCTAAGGACATCACACACATCCATGCCCCAGGCAGGATTCGAACTTGCGACCGTAGCGGTCGTTCGGTTCCAGACTGTAGCGCCTAGAATCGCACGGCCACTCCGGCCGGCGATCTTTGAGAGGCATCATGGTCATCCTGTATGCCGTTTTTTCGTCGACAAGACCTATTACGAACACAAGGTGGAGTGGAGAGTCTGAATCAGAAGCTCAGACGATTTTGTGACCGTGTAAGCGGCTGATTACTTGGCTTGCGCCACTGGATGGTAGGGTTTCGGGTTCTGCTTAAAAGGTCATGATCCATTACAAACAGGAAGTAGCCACAACGGTAGCGGGAGGTTCTCAGGAAAGTACAAAAAGGGTTTCAGTCCCAAAGGAAGCAGGTCAATAAGGAACCACAGGTATTAAGTGGTAAATTGTCGCAGCTGTGTTGGGGAACAACCAGAAGTCCAAGAGTTAACAGAAATCATTGAAGCTCAAACCGCTGTATGTATTGAATGCCTCTAAGTCCAGGTTTAAGTTCAGTCGAAATTTTTACGAGGGACTCAACGGTGTTCAGAAAGGATGGATTAAATACAATTGATGTTGGCGTGTTTGATGCTCTTAGTAGTTTATCTTGTAGTGAAATTGAACCAGACAGTTCGTGTACATGGTTGCGAAAATATATTTGACATCTCAGCAATAAATAATGACGAGAAAATAGGGAACATCATGATAGACACACGGGCTAGTGACCACAAGGTCGCCGTAGCGTGAGTGAATATCGTAGAATGCAAATCCACCAAAAATAAACGTAAAATATGTCTGTTCTAAACAGCAGACAAAATTCGCTTTCACCTTTCTGAGAGAGAGTCTCCACTCCTTCCAAACTAACTAGGCGTCGCTTAAATTCAAAGAAATAGTGTCGACGGCAGTTGAGAAATTTATACCAAATAAATTATTATGAGATGGAACTGATTCCCCATGGTGCAAAAAAACCGGTCCGAACACAGCTGCAAAAGCAACAAAATAAGGCATGTCAGAATGCAGAATTCCAAGACTGGCGATCTAACAATCGGTGGATGATATTTGAAGTGGTCACTGTAGCAAGTAGATATCTATTAATACCAGCACTGCTGGCCCTTGCTTCGATTGCTACACGTCGGTCAGGAGCCTGAAGATGGCGTAATAAGGCGCCGAAACTAGTTGCCTAGTAAAATAAGGTTGAAAATTGACTGCTGAAAAGTGTTTCATTTAACATCATCAATGTGAAATGGTTTTAATAGTTTCCACAACGAAATTCTGTCTCAGTATCTGTCAGGGTATCGAAAGAGATTCTGATTGTATGAACAGGGCACCTGTGGCAAAATACAATCAATACCTTCACTGTACAATAGCGATGGTTAGCTTGCCGATAACAGAGCCACTAAGCCAGAGTATACTGAACACGGTTTTCCGAAAACCCTTCCGCAAGAAGATGAAGTATACACTCCTGGAAATTGAAATAAGAACACCGTGAATTCATTGTCCCAGGAAGGGGAAACTTTATTGACACATTCCTGGGGTCAGATACATCACATGATCACACTGACAGAACCACAGGCACATAGACACAGGCAACAGGGCATGCACAATGTCAGCACTAGTACAGTGTATATCCACCTTTCGCAGCAATGCAGGCTGCTATTCTCCCATGGAGACGATCGTAGAGATGCTGGATGTAGTCCTGTGGAACGGCTTGCCATGCCATTTCCACCTGGTTTTGTGGCGGCGTTCGTAGCGACAAGCAATTCGCTGTAGAAACGGCTTACGAAGTCACCGCCACACTTTTAATAGCGGGACGACCGGGCCGCCGGAAAAGTGAACAGAAAGATGAAAACCCAAACACTCTGATTAAATAAAAGTCGGTACTTATCTTTATTAACGAAGATACAGAACACAGTAGTGAACGCCGTGTCTACAGAGATCTGTCTAGTTCGAGTCGGAGCGGCTAGGTCAGCGTCGGCTGACGACAAACAACAACTCTGCTGCGATGAACACACAACTGACTAGCAAGTACACAATTCGGTGGCGAGTACACAACTGAGCGGCGAATACAGAACTGTCCTAGCGCTCGCGACTCCAGCGCTTAAGAACCCAGAAGCCAGCGGTGGCGCGCGCAGACTTGCGGCGATTTCCTGTCTCGCTGGCGCTGCTTATGCGGACGGCGTCCGGACTTTGATGCTGCCAACCTTTTGGCAGCGGGCTCGGGTGGCATTACTGGCTAGGATATAACACCTGGCGCCTCAGTTGAACCAGCGTTCGTGCTGGACGTGCAGACCGCGTGAGACGACGCTTCATCCAGTCCCAAACATGCTCAATGGGGGACAAATCCGGAGATCTTGCTGGCCAGGGTAGTTGACTTACACCTTCTAGAGCACGTTGGGTGGCACGGGATACATGCGGACGTGCATTGTCCTGTTGGAACAGCAAGTTCCCTTGCCGGTCTAGGAATGGTAGAACGATGGGTTCGATGACGGTTTGGATGTACCGTGCACTATTCAGTGTCCCCTCGACGATCACCAGTGGTGTACGGCCAGTGTAGGAGATCGCTCCCCACACCATGATGCCGGGTGTTGGCCCTGTGTGCCTCGGTCGTATGCAGTCCTGATTGTGGCGCTCACCTGCACGGCGCCAAACACGCATACGACCATCATTGGCACCAAGGCAGAAGCGACTCTCATCGCTGAAGACGACACGTCTCCATTCGTCCCTCCATCCACGCCTGTCGCGACACCACTGGAGGCGGGCTGCACGATGTTGGGGCGTGAGCGGAAGACGGCCTAACGGTGTGCGGGACCGTAGCCCAGCTTCATGGAGACGGTTGCGAATGGTCCTCGCCGATACCCCAGGAGCAACAGTGTCCCTAATTTGCTGGGAAGTGGCGGTGCGGTCCCCTACGGCACTGCGTAGGATCCTACGGTCTTGGCGTGCATCCTTGCGTCGCTGCGGTCCGGTCCCAGGTCGACGGGCACGTGCACCGTCCGCCGACCACTGGCGACAACATCGATGTACTGTGGAGACCTCACGCCCCACGTGTTGAGCAATTCGGCGGTACGTCCACCCGGCCTCCCGCATGCCCACTATACGCCCTCGCTCAAAGTCCGTCAACTGCACATACGGTTCACGTCCACGCTGTCGCGGCATGCTACCAGTGTTAAAGACTGCGATGGAGCTCCGTATGCCACGGCAAACTGGCTGACACAGACGGCGGCGGTGCACAAATGCTGCGCAGCTAGCGCCATTCGACGGCCAACACCGCGGTTCCTGGTGTGTCCGCTGTGCCGTGCATGTGATCATTGCTTGTACAGCCCTCTCGCAGTGTCCGGAGCAAGTATGGTGGGTCTGACACACCGGTGTCAATGTGTTCTTTTTTCCATTTCCAGGAGTGTATATTCTAGGATTCGAATCATAAACAACTGCCAACAGTAGTAACTTGGAAGAACACTTCCTCTCAATAAAGACAATTCTTCTGGTGCAGATTGCATACCAATGAGGTTCCTTTAGAAATATACTGATATGGCTCCGTACATAACAATCATATACAACTGCTCGCTCGACGAAAGATCCGTACCTAAAGATTGGAAAGCTGCACGTGTCACTACAATGTTCAAAAAACGAACTGAGAGTAATCCGCTGATTTACGTACCCATATCACGGACGTCGATTTGCAGCAAGATTTCGGGACATATACTGAGTTCGAACAGACTGAATTATCTCGAAGAAAACGATCTACTGATACATAGTCAGCACTGATTCAGAAAATAGCGTTCTTGTGAAAAACTCATCGCAGCAGTAATGTCATTGGTCTCCTGACTGAAGCCCATTGGCGTTGAACGCATCACGTCATCTCTTTCACATATCAAGACCTTTTTCCTTGAATGCAGGTATGTGCATGCTGACTTCCTCAGCACCAAGCACAAACGGCGAGTGACATTTGTGATCTAATGATGAGGAACCATGCCCATAATGTGACTGAAAGTCGTCTTCCCACGGCTCTATGGCCCGTGGTGTGGGGTGCCATCCACTGTGGTTACCTTGGTAGCCTCCCGGTATCCTGTCGTTCATGACAAAACGAGATGCGTATTCGACTAAATATTATCGACATGATTGACTCCCCCTCTGCTTGCTGTGTCACCTGATGGATACGGATGAATTTCGTCTAGTGCGTGGGCCCTCATCAGACGTGTGGATGATCCTCACCCTTCATCTTCGAATTGCCCCACACACGTTCGAGCCATGGATGTTACTCTGCCCGGAAGGTACGTATTTTTCATCTATGAAGGCCCATGCTCTGACGTGGATCAAAAGACTATCAGGGTACTATCTTTTCCGACACGGTACAAAGGAGGTGCTCGACTATTGTGCATTCTTACAGTAACTATATGGCTCTCTGATGAAACTTTATCCATTTCGCATTTGCGGTGTACCGGGCAGGAGGAGATGACATGATGCCGCTCTTGATATGGACACTGACATGGAACAAGGAACTACGATTATACCGCCGAGAAGCGCTCGATAGCGCTTAACTTCAGTGATATGACAAGAACCGGTGTTACCACTGCGGCAAGACCAAGGGCAGTTGATTATTACAGAGGTGCATTAAATACATGTATTTTTTTTACTGGTTTTCATGTACACCGGCAATGGCTGTTACACCATCTATGATGTAAAAGACTTCCAACAAAATAAAATAAATAAAAATTAAAAAAGTGATTAAAGCAACGGCTCATGAAACAGAACTTCGGAAAAAGTGGTTAAAGCAGCCGTTCATGAGAATCTATAAATAACTCCTTTCGAACAGGCCTCAGAAAGCCCAACGGCACCGACCGACCGCCATGTCATCCCTTGCCGATAGACATAACTGGACCCGGATGTAGAGGGGCATGTGCTTGCCATATCACTCTCAATGGCGTTGTCAATTTTTGTGACCGGAGTCGCTACTTCTCAGTAAGTAGCTCATCAATTGGCCTCATAAGGGGTGAGTTTACCCCGCTTGCCAACAGCGCTCGGTAGACCCAGACGGTCACCCGTCCAAGTGCTAGCCAAGTCCGACAGCTCTTAACGTCGGTGATCTGATGGGAACCGGTGTTAGTACTGCGGCAAGGCCATTGGCTAGAAACAGTAAATTTGGGTTCGAAAAAAAGCGGCTAAGACGACAGCTCATGTAAAGCGGGTAATACGGGTTCGAGTGCAGGTCCGGCACAAATTTTCACTGTCGTCATTCCATTATACAGCTGGAGGCGGTTCATATTCGCAGCTGCGAATACATTTCAAGGGATTAACGTAGGCCGTCGAGAAAGTTTAGAAATGGGTAGCTCGTTCTGTACTATCGCGGAATATGAGAGAGTGTTACGGATGTGATACGAGAGTTGCCGTTGCAAAAATTAATATAAGGTGTGTGTGTCGTTGCGGTGTGATCTTATTATGAAATTTTAGTAACCAACTTTCAACTCGAAATGCGAAAATATTTTATTGGCCCCCACGTACGCAGGAAGAAATGATCATCAAAATAAGAGGAATCATAGCCCACACGGAAAAATTTAAGTGTTCGTTTTTCCTGCACGCTAGTCGAGAGTGGGACAGTAGAGAAACAGTCTGAAGAATGTTCGATGAACCCTCTGCCAGATTGTGAATTGCAGAGTAGTCAGTAGATGTTGATGTCAAAAGAAGTATAAATGTCTTCTGTAGTTTTTTTTAAATTTTTTTGCAGAGATGAGAAATTTCCATTATTGTTATTATTATTGTTGTTGTTGTTATTATAATCATTATTACTAGGTTGATGCATAAGTTCGTAACGTTTTTCCATAAATTTAATAAATACAATAATTACACATAACAGAGATTTTAGTCATCAATAATACACTCTCGCCGGCCGGAGTGGCCTTGCGGTTCTAGGCTCTACAGTCTGGAGCCGAGCGACCGCTACGGTCGCAGGTTCGAATCCTGCCTCGGGCATGGATGTGTGTGATTTCCTTAGGTTAGTTAGGTTTAATTAGTTCTAAGTTCTAGGCATCTGATGACCTCAGAAGTTGAGTCGCATAGTGCTCAGAGCCATTTGAACCAATACACTCTCCTTCACTATTTACAACAGTATGCCAACGATGGGGTACTTTTCGATTCCGCGACTGCAAAAATAACGTGGGCGGCATAAAGACACCATTTCTCGTCACCAGTAACGATACAGGATAGGAACGGTCGGTGTTGTTCACGAGCCAATCGATGACGAACTAGAAGAGGTGTAAATATTTGTGATTTTGGCGTACAGAATGCGGTACCCATACATCGGATTTTTGAAACTTCCCCATTATATGCAAATGTCACATGATGGTGAAATTACCACAGTTCACCACATTTGTCAGTTCTCGTGTACACTGACGTGGACCATTGTGGTTTAATGTGTTTCAACAATCTTCATCAAACCCCAAAAACTCTTCCTGAATGTGTAGAGTCACCATTGCAAAACCACCCTCCTTAAAACGATTAAACACTTTCCATCCCGTGGTCTGTTCTATGGCATTGACCCATAGACGGTGCAAATGTTTCTGTCTGACTCCGTTGCTGCTACCCGTCTATTGAACTCAAACAGAAGAATATGTCGGAAACGTTCCGATTTCTCCACTTGTCACTTCATTCTCTACCGTCCACAGCTCCACTACCTCCAAAGGACCAACTGACGATATCTTAACTCAAATAACAACAATGAACTATAAATAAAAAATGACACTCAACAAATAAACAAATAGCAACCGGAATACCAACATGCAAAACAAAAGAGCTACAAACTTATGCACCAATCTAATATTATTATTAAATGAAACAGTTTTAAGCTAAACCAATAAAATAAATTTGCAGCAAATAAACAAACCAATGGAATTCATACAGATGGGAATACCATGACTCTTAATACGGAACAGGCAAAGGTAAAGGTTCTCAATGCACGAAATTTTAGAATTTCCTAAATGAAGACTGAATATCATTAAATCTGGCTATCAGCAAAATTTTAATAAGCCTAGCATTGTACAATACATAAGGTCGCGACATTTGATCATGTAATAGATAGTAACCGAACTATAAAAAATATAAGTCGAAGTCACCTGCCAGAGATTAAACATTACAACTCTAGTATATTTGAGAAGATCGTATAGCCAAACTGCGTCCCATGGAGCAAAACCCGCAAAGACAGATGGATTTCTTACTGTTATTTCCACTTAAGGCTAAATAGAACAGAAGAAACGCATTCCGTAATAGTTTTCCATTTGTAATTAATTCATGTTTGGGATCTATAGCCGGAGTTGCGGTACGGTTCTAGTCTGGAACCTCGTGACCGCTACGGTCTCAGGTTCGAATCCTGCCTCGGGCATGGATGTGTGTGATGTCCTTAGATTAGTTAGGTTTAATTAGTTCTAAGTACTAGGCGACTGATGACCTCAGACGTTAAGTCGCATAGTGCTCAGAGTTATTTTTTGGGATCTATATCCAAACATCGAATTACAAAGTTTTTCTTAATTGGTTACCTTCATACTTTATGTCCTTGTCTTTTTCAAAATGGCTCTGAGCACTATGGGACTTAACATCTAAGGTCATCAGTCCCCTAGAACTTAAAACTACTTAAACCTAACTAACCTAAGGACATCACACACATCCATGCCCGAGGCAGGATTCGAACCTGCCACCGTAGCGGTCGCGCGGTTCCAGACTGAAGCGCCTAGAAGCGCTCGGCCACCTCGGCCGGCCTGTGTTTTTCGGTTAGGAGATTGATATGATGCAGTTTTACCCGCTAGTCTATCCCGTACTAGCATACTTCTGTTGTTCTATTTTTCCACGCCTGATGAACCCGTTTCTGTTTTTTTTTTTTTTTTTTTTCCCCTCTTCTTCACTGAAAATCACAGCAAACAGCATGAGAACGTCGTCCGAGAATTTCGCCAACCCGGCCGCTCAGGTGCATTGCCATCCGCAGGAAGAGACCCTGACCACTGTGAATAAGCGTCACTGTTGCATCACGGCCAGTCGCGGCATTGTCGTTTCACTGACGCGTGTGAACAGAGAGGCCTTAAGCCCGCCGAGCCTGCCAGCGCCCGACCGCTCCGTTGTGTTGCCCGCACCGTGCGGTTGAGCCCAGGACAGAGTGCGCGAGCCGCGATGCCCCGAAGAGGCCGGCGGGTACTCAGCCGAGCCTGGGAGTCAACACGGCTCGGTGCAACAGGGAAACTGACAGAGCTGGAAACGGGATTATGCACCCCTACGAAGACATTTCAACTCAAGGTTCAGCGCAAGACACTGGATTGATAATATCGTAAGCAAGTCGCAACTGTTTCCGTTTCCTTAATAGAGCTTTTGGGTTGTCGTACATTATTATTAGAAAATGTGAGGAAGAGAAAAAAGAAGCTTCTTTGAAATTCGAGGAGGGAGCCTACACTGTTTTGAAGAAATTAGGAGATACCATGGTATGGTAAAACTGTACAAGGATTGTAGATAATGAAAATAAATCTGTAGGTTTTGCAGAGTGAAGTGACTCCCGTAAGTTATTAGCTTTCTGTAATGGCAATACGAGTATCCTGTTGCGATAATTGAATACCTGAAAAGCTTCTCCTAATAGGGATATCAAATATCAATAGTATCAACTTCTCTGCGTCAGCAGAATCTATTGTGCTGGAGACGTGTGTAACAAATTGCGCTAGAGATCTGCGGTCTCCTAGCGCAGTTGCAGGAAATGGCGTTCAGCGTATTGCCCAGACGCAGATAGAAATAAGAGCACAGTACGCCACTGCAAGTGCAAGAGGGGTGCTTCATCACCCACCAACAATATCTCTAAATGTAAAACAAAAAATTGCAGACGAATACGGTGTGGCTATGGTCCCCCAAGTGTGGCAAGATATAGAGAATGGTGAGTTCGCATGTACGAAGGACATGTGGACAAGCACGTGCGCTAAGACGCATTATTTAACTCATTCTACACATTCAGTCTCAAGAGAATTGCAGAGGAAAAATCGGGTCATATTTGTTGCAGAGTTCCCGTTAAATATGGAGAAAAGTGGTACAGATATACGGGAGCAAACTGAGACCGAGCGAGGTGGCGCAGCGGCCAACCTGAATTAGGTTTTCCGTGATTTACCTAAATAGCTCCAGACAAATTCCAGGACGGTTCTTTTGAAAGGGCACAGCCGATTTCCTTCCATAATCCAATGGGACCGATGACCTCGCTGTTTGGTCCCCTCCCCCAAATCAGCCAACCAACCAAAAAGCCATCTGTCGAGGGTTACGTTCATTGCTGTTAAGGGAACAAATGTGAAAAAGACAGTTAAGATCTATGGTCGCCATCCACTCCCTTAGCACTGTTCTACGCCACGCCTTTCAGGATAAGTGGTTATAGGAGTATTGTCCTAATGTTTACACATCGTTGGAAACAACGATCAATGTCGTACCTTATTTTAAAAGGAGAAGCCATATCAAAAACGGTTCAAGTGACTCAAAGCACTATCGGATATAACATCTGAGGTCATCAGTCCCCTAGACTAAGAACTAGTTAAACCTAACTAACCTAAGGACATCACACACATCCATGACCCAGGTAGGATCGAACACGCGACTATAGCAGCAGCGCGGTTCCGGACTGAACCACCTACAACCGCTCGGCCACAGCGGCCGGTGCCATATGGAAGACTCGCAGTTTACCGCAAAGCAGCACGTTGACACTCCAATAAATTCCTTTCGTGTCGTGCTAAACTCCGTGATTATGTAGCATAAACAAATTGCCGATGTTTTACGTCAGTTCGAGAAAATACACTTGTTTGAGAACTGGTATTACCAGGTAGTTGAGAAATTAATTCTGTTTATCGTAATACACTACTGCACATTAAAATTGCCACACCAAGAAGAAATGCAGATGATAAACGGGTATTCATTGGACAAATACATTATACTAGAACTGACATGTGATTACATTTTCACGCAATTTGGGTGAATAGATCCTGACAAATCAGTACCCAGAACAACCACCTCTGGCCGTAACAACGGCCTTGATACGCCTGGCGCTACAGTTTGGAGTCGAGAGACCGCTACGGCCGCAGGTTCGAATCCTGCCTCGGGCATGGATGTGTGTGATGTCCTTAGGTTAGTTAGGTTTAATTAGTTCTAAGTTCTAGGCGACTGATGGCCTCGGAAGTTAATTCGCATAGTGCTCAGTGCCATTTGAACCATTCGATACGCCTGGGCATTGAGTCAAACAGAGCTTAGATGGCGTGTACAGGTACAGCTGCTCATGCAGCTTCATCACGATACCACAGTTCATCAAGAGTAGTGACTGGCGTATTGTGACGAGCCAGTTGCTCCGCCATCATTGACCAGACGTTTTCAGTTGGTGAGAGATCTGGAGAATGTGCTGGTCAGGGCAACAGTCGAACATTTTCTTTATCCAGAATGGCCCGTACAGGACCTGCAACATACGGTCGTCCATTATCCTGCTGAAATGAAGGGTTTCACAGGGATCGAATGAAGGGTAGAGCCACGGGTCGTAACACATTTGAAGTGTCACGTCCACTGTTCAAAGTGCCGTCAATGCGAACAAGAGGTGACCGAGACGTGTAACCAATGGCACACCATACCATCACGCTGAGTGATACGCCAGTATGGCAATGACGAATACACGCTTCCAATGTGCGTTCACCGCGATGTTGCCAAACACGGATGCGACCATCATGATGCTGTAAAAAGAATCTGGATTCATCCGAAAAATGAAGTTTTTCCATTCGTGCACCCAGGTTCGTCGTTGAGTATACCATTGCAGGCGCTCCTGTCTGTGATGCAGCGTCTAGGATAACCGCCGCCATGGTCTCCGAGCTCATAGTCCATGCCGCTGCAAACGTCGTCGAACTATTCGTGCAGGTGGTTGTTGTCTTGCAAACGTCCCCATCTGTTGACTCAGGGATCGAGACGTGGCTGCACGATCCGTTACAGCCATGCGGAATAGATGCCTGTCATCGCGACTGCTAGTGATACGAGGCCGTTGGGATCCAGCACGGCGTTCCGTATTACCCTACTGAACCCACCGATTCCATATTCTGCTAACAGTCATTGGATCTCGACCAACGCGACCAGCAATGTCGCCCTACGATAAACCGCAATCGCGATAGGCTACAATCCGATCTTTATCAAAGTCGGAAACGTGATGGTACGCATTTCTCCTCCTTACACGAGGCATCACAACAACGTGTCACCAGGCAACGCCTCTCATCTGCTGTTTGTGTATGAGAAGTCGGTTAGAAACCTTCCTCGTATCAGCACGTTGTAGGTGTCGCCACTGGCGCCAACCTTTTTTAAACGCTCTGAAATGCTAATCATTTGCATATCACAGCATCTTCTTCCTGTCGGTTAAATTTCGCGTCTGTAGCACGTCATCTTCGTGGTGTAGCAATTTTAATGGCTAGTAGTGTATTTCAAGACGCTACCAAGACTTTGGAAGCTGACAGTGGCCCGATGCTGTAGTTGCTTGTGCCGTGGGTGTGCCACCTACAGAAATACTGTGCTGGGAATGCAGCGGACAGTGAGATAAGCACTATAATATTTACAAACAAATACAACTTAAATTTTTAGTTGTATATTTTAAACACCTAGCACTGAGTATGAAATCGTACTTTAAGAACGCTCTGTTACTCAATATTGTAATCATTTGCAGTAAATAGCACTACTGACAGCAGACGTTCGGAATCTCTTAAGCAAGAAAATGGAAATAAAGCCAGTCTATTTGCTTGCACTATTTATCTAGTACCACAGATGCGTCATCTGAAATAACTCTAGATATCTGAGAGAGAGTAAGCTTATGCCAAAGCACGTTCCAGATATGCTGCGCTTCAGAGTAAATGCTAAATGTTCCGTAAGAAAATACTTTATTAGTATTGACGTCCAAAAAGATTGATCCTATGATAGTGAAAATTCATCTGAACAATTCACTAAATGCAGCTACGCGATACGACGCATTTATCCTCCATACAGACATGTTATATCATTTGCAGAATATCTTACAGAGACAAAGTTTCAGCGTCGACGCCTTCAAAACGTGCAAAGAGTGTCTTTGAAACGTGGGTGGAGGAGGAGGAGGAAACTGCGGATGAAGTTTCAATGTAATCGTATGTTGATGGGAAAAGCAGATGAGGGACAGTCACTTGTGTATTGGTGGAAATCATGTGCAACAACTTATCCCAGGCTGTCACAAGTGTCACGAGAGGTTCTATGTGCACCTGCCTCCAGTGAATCTAGCGACAGGGTATTTAGTAGCTCTGAGATTATCATTACTGAATAACGTAATGGAATATCTAGGGGAAATGTGAATAAAACCTACTTATGGAGCACTGCAATACCACTGAAAGTTTCAGATATATTACCGTAACATCTTATTTTCATTATCAAAATTCGCTAGCGTCTTAATTGCTTGTTTCAAGACCAGTTCGTTCAGAATGTCGTTGTAGCGTTACGAGAAGAAGAATATTTCCTCATTTACTTGAAGCGAACGATTTTCTATACAGTTCGTTGCTCTTTCTTGTCTTTTAATTTTACCGATTGTAATTACAAACAACAGATCATTTACTGGCTGTATTGCACCAAAAAAGTGGCTCTGAGCATTATGGGACTTAACAAAATGTCTCAAATGGCTCTGAGCACTATGGGACTTAACATCTGAGGTCATCAGTCCCCTATAACTTAGAACTACCTAAACCTAACCAACCTAAGGACATCACACACATCCACCCCCGAGGCAGGATTCGAACGTGCGACTGTAGCAGTGGCGCGGTTCCGGACTGAAGCACCTAGAACCGCTCGGCCATGGACTTAACATCTGAGGCCATCAGTCCCCTTGAACTTAGAACTACTTAAACCTGCCCGAGGCAGGATTTGAACCTGCAACCTTAGCGGTCGCGCGGTTCCAGACTGAAGCGCCTAGAACCGCTCGGCCACAGTGTCCGGCTGTTTTGTAACAATATGATATCATGTGGATATTTTTGCAGATACCTAAGAACAATGATTCATAAACTTTTTCGAACTGTTACCCACTTTCACAAAAATCTGATCTGTGCGAACCCTCGCCTTACACAAAAAAAACTAACTTTCTGTAACATACAAGTAATTTAATTTCAGGTAAATGATTTAATAGTGTAGGCCTTAATGATTTTATATGGTTCATATTTCAGTTGTGTCACATCAAAAGTGTTGATTTGCACGATGGGTAGGTACAGTATGCCACATGAAAGCAATTTATACTTTTCTATTAACCAACAAGTTTTTGTTATGGAATTAACTGGCTAAACCATTTCTTGGAATTCAGTGAGAAGCACCCACCTGCTTTGCATGGCACCTAAATTTGAAATCAGGAACCAGATAGTTCCAAATTACTTTTGGCGAGAAGTTTGATTCTGTATTAATTTTTTGTGTAAGTGTAACTATGTTCAGGACACAGGTAATAAATTTGTTATCGCTTCTCCATGACAAAGATTTATAGCGTTTTTGTGACTTAAAGTCACTGAATGTTTCCAGAAACTTCTCGTTTTAAATTAAGTTTGATGTGAATTCTAAATTTGTATCTTCAAAGATATTGTGAGCACTGTTGTTAATACTAAATTGTTCTTCCAAGTCGCTTCAAATGTTTTTTAATTAAATTCTTGGCACAGAAATATAAATTTCTACTACAAAATCGTGAAGGGTACCGAAACAGTCAGTTAGACTGCAATTTAAACAGATTTCCCAAACTGTAAGCTTTTTAAAACCTGAAGTAATAAATTTAAACTATCGATTTTTAAGGAAATGTGTGCCAAATAAGCCAAAGGCTCAAGCGAGATGATGTCTTGGGGAAGTTGTTGCTAGTTGGAAGAAGATACACTTGATGCAACATGAGAACGGCTCTGCTGCGAGATCATCACTTAACTTCCGCCCGTGTTAATAAAAACCTTTACATACTTGCCATTTCCTCATACGGTATTGCGAAAATTCGATAATTATTAGGACGATCTTTGATAAAAGTAACTAGTTTCACAGCATCGTAAGGTACGGAGAGTTTTTCCACATATACTTAACAATACATTGATTTACCAATTACAAGCGACAGAGGAAATCTGTGGAATCATCTCCCTCCTGATGTTACAGCTATCAGTTAATTTAATACAAGTACTGTGCCGTCGCAGTACTGTGCAATTTGCAGACCGGCCACAGAGATTTCGTTCTGCAGCAACCGCGTAATGCCTGGCGTGGGCGCCACTTGACGAGCAGCGGAGTCAAAAGGACGCCCACGCAGACGGCGGGCCTCGGCGCGGCTCCACCACGCGTCTAAGCTCCGGCGGTAGTCATGGTTACGGGCCCGGGCTCGCCGCGCCGCGCCGCGCAAGCTCGATGCGCACTTCCTGCCCACAAAGCCTTACACAGCAAGCACAATGATGTTGTTTGCCACAGTAGAGCTTCACGTTATGAAAACAGCACAGCAATTAAAAAATAAGAAGTCAGCAGGCATAGATGAGGCTCCTGTCTCAGCCCTGAAGGCGTGCATAGACACCGTACGAGCTCCATTAACAAACGTAATAAATAGGTCCTTTAGTTCAAGTGTTTTCGCGGAGAACCTAAACCACACAGCACGAGTGATGTCCTTACTAAAGAAAGGTAATACGGTAACTACCGAAAATTAAAAACCAAATTCACTGCTTTCTTCAGTCTCAAAAATAATTGATGAATTAACTGAGAGACTGATACGTTACATGGATAAGTACAACATCTTTAACGAAGCATAGTTTTGTTTCAGAAGTGTAAGAAGCACCATATAGGCATTTTCAGAGTTCACAAAAGTGATACTTGAAGCTCTCGATAGGGATGATTATGTTATAGTTATTTTCTTACACTTGTCCAAGGCTTTTGACATCGTTGCCTTTAAAGTGCTATTGACCAAGCTAGAAGCTTGAGGTACCAGAGGAACAGCGAGTGAATAGATTCGCTCTTGCGTGGAAAATAGGGTGCAAAATGTGGAGATAGTTCATACGTCTGCTGATAGTAAATTTCTAGTAAAGCAGTTGTCAGACAAGAAACGTGTAGTATAGGTGTTACTCAGTGTGGTATATTACGTCCAATTCTGTTCTTGATCTATACAGTGTGTACCAAAAATGCTCGGCACAAACTGCAGGACACATTCCTCACGCGTAGATGAAGATTGATACTGTCTACAGGACAATTAAAGAGACCTTTGGAGAAAAAAGAACCACTTGCATGAATATCAAGAGCTCAGATGGAAACCCAGTTCTAAGCAAAGAAGGGAAAGCAGAAAGGTGGAAGGAGTATGTAGAGGGTATATACGAGGGCGATATTCTTGAAGACAATATTATGGAATTGGAAGAGGATGTACATGAAGATAAAATGGGAGATATGATGCTGCGTGAAGAGTTTGACAGAGCACTGAAAGACCTAAATCGAAACAAAGCCCCGGGAGTAGACAACATTCCATTAGAACTACTGACAGCCTTGGGAGAGCCAGCCCTGAGAAAACTCTACCATCTGGTGAGTAACATGTATGAGACAGACGAAATACCCTCAGACTTCAAGAAGAATATAATAATTCCAATCTCAAAGAAAGCAGGTGCTGAAAAATGTGAAAATTACCGAATTATCAGTTTAATAAGCCATGGCTGCAAAGTACTAACACGAATTCTCTACAGACGGATCGAGAAACTGGTAGAAGCCGACCTCGAGGAAGATCAGTTTGGATTCCGTAGAAATGTTGGAACAAATGAAGCAATACTGACCCTACAACTTATCTTAGAAGATAGATTCAGGAAAGGCTAGCCTACGTTTCTAGCATTTGTAGACTTAGAGAAAGCTTTGACAATGTTGATTGGAATACTCTCTTTTATTTTCTGAAGGTGGCAGGGGTAAAATACAGGGAGCGATAGGTAGTTACAATTTGTACAGAAACCATATGGCAGTTATAAGAATCGAGGGACATGGAAGGGAATCAGTGGTCGGGAAGGGAGTGAGACAGGGTTGTAGCTTATCCCCGATGTTATTCAATCTGTATACTGAGCAAGCAGTAAAGGAAACAAAAGAAAAATTCGGAGTAGGAATTAAAATCCATGGAGAAGAAATAAAAACTTTGAGGTTCGCCAGTGACATTGTAATTCTGGGGGAGACGGCAAAGGACCTGGAAGAGCAGCTGAACGGAATGGACAGTGTCTTGATAGGAGGATATAAGATGAACGTCAACAAAAGCAAAACGAGGATAATGGAATGTAGTCGAATTAAATCGGGTGATGCTGCGGGAATTAGATTAGAAAATGAGACGCTTAAAGTAGTAAAGAAGTTTTGCTATTTGGAAGCAAAATAACTCACGATGATCGAAGAAGAGAGGATATAAAAAGTGAACTGGCAATGGCAAGGAAAGCGTTTCTGAAGAAGAGAAATTTGTTAACATCGAGTATAGATTTATGTGTCAGCAAATCGTTTCTGAAAGTATTTGTATGGGGTGTAGCCACGCATGGAAGTGAAACGTGGACAATAAATAGTTTAGACAAGAAGAGAATAGAAGCTTTCGAAATGTGGTACTACAGAAGAATGCTGAAGATTATATGGGTAGATCACATAACTAATAAGGAGGTATTGAACAGAATTGGGGGGGAAGAGAAATTTGTGGCACAACTTGACCAGAAGAACGGATCGGTAGGTAGGACATATTCTAAGGTGTCAAGGGATCTCCAATTTAGTATTGGAGGGCAGCGTGGAGGGTAAAAATCGTAGAGGGAGACCAAGAGATGAATACACTAAACAGATTCAGAAGGATGTAGGTTGCAGTAGGTACTGGGAGATTAAGAAGCTTGCACAGGATAGAGTAGCATGGAGAGCTGCATCAAACCAGTCTCAGGACTGAAGACCACAACAACAAGAATAGATGAAGAAATTATATTATGTGAACAAGGGTCTGGAAACTCTTTGTTTCCATTTTGCAACACATTTTATACAACGAGTTTAAATGAGATCGGATTGTAAATTTTCACAATCGGCATGTTTGGGCAGATGTCAGTCCTCACTCAAATGTTGAAGCAAGTTATCAACTAAGATCTTCTGTCAATGTTTGGGACGGCATTCTTGGTGACCGTTTGGTAGCACCTCACTTTCTCCCACCCAGCTCAACGGACAAAGTTATCATATTTTTGTAGAGAATTTTCCAGCCGATCTATTAGCAGATGTGCCTCTAGCTGTGCGACAAAACATGTACGTCCTGCACGATGGAACATCTCATCATTTTATTGTTAATGTCCGTCGGGTTCTAAATAAGAGCTTCGATGACAGATGGATAGGCAGAGCTGGACCAGTGGCTTGGCGTCCACCCTTTCCGGAACTAAACCCACTGGGCTTCTATTTATGGTGGCATTTGAAAGCTCTTGCGTATAGAACCCCAGTACAAGATGTTCAGAGTTTCCGTTCCCGTGTTATGGAACGCTGCGAAACCATACGCAATACTCCAAGGATACATCAGTACATCTGAGAATCACTACGACGGCGGGTTGATGCATGTATAAACGATAACGAAGGGCATTTTTAACATCTCCTGAGAGAAAGAGTGGCGCGCGGTATGCTGGCGCCTTCTGTTCGTGTGTGTTTCCCACCATTAATGAGTTGGAGAAAAATGGTTCAAATGGCTCTGAGCACTATGGGACTTAACATCTGAGGTCATCAGTCCTCTAGAACTTAGAACTACTTAAACCTAACTACCCTAAGGACATCATACACAGCCATGCCCGAGGCAGGATCCGAACCTTCGACCGTAACGGTCGTGCGGTTCCAGATTGAAGCGCCTAGAACCACTCGGTCACTTCGGCCGGCGAGTTGGAGAAAATGAGTTGTAACGTGCGAACAAAGCGTTTCCGGATCCATGTTCATATAACATAATTTCTTCGTCTACGTGCTGAGCAATGTGTCCTGCAATTTCTGTCGTACATCTTTGTTACACCCTATATAAATGACTTTCCAGGCAGTATAAGAAATGTAGAAAAACTTTTCTTTGCCGATGACAATAACATCATAGTCACTGATAAAGTATTAGAACTTCTGTTAGAGAAATCAGATGAAACCATCAAGGATGTTTAGAGTTGGGTAGTATGTAAAACATTAACGTCGAACGTAAAGAATACAACCAGTATGTACTTCAGCAGAAAGAGGGATAGCAGCTCTCTCACTTTAAGTATAGATGATAAATCTACAGACTGAATAGCAAACATAAAGTTTTTTGGATGAACATTGATTGTCAGCTTACATGGAATGAACATACAAAGGTACTGGCAAAAATAATGTGACCAGCAAGTTATGCTCTTAGGATTTTAGCATCAGTTAGTAAAAGCCAGTGTCTTGTGGTGATATACTATGCCTGCATACACCCACTTTTTAGTTCAAATGGTTCAAATGGCTCTGAGCACTATGGGACTTAACATCTATGGTCATCAGTCCCCTAGAACTTAGAACTACTTAAACCTAACTAACCTAAGGACATCACACATATCCATGCCCGAGGCAGGATTCGAACCTGCGACCGTAGCAGTCGCGCGGCTCCGGACTGAGCGCCTAGAACCGCTAGACCACCGCGGCCGGCACTTCTTAATTATGGGGTTCTTCTCTGGGGATCGAAGACACAAAATATGGAAATGGTTCTGCAGCTTAAGCTGCAGAAAAGTACCGTAAGAATAATAATTGGAAGTACTAGTCGGGCACATTGTAAAGAGCTATTTAAGAAACTCGGCCTCCTTACTGCGTCTGGAGAGTACACCAGCCAGTCTGTGGTGCACATTAGGAATAATATTAACAATACTGCAGTAATAGTTTAGTCGTGATCATGGAACAAGAGCTAGCCTGGAATTACGTTTATCCAGGAAAAACCAACAAAAAAAACTCAAAAGATCATTTAATTTGGTTGGTTGGTTGGTTTGGGGAAGGAGACCAGACAGCGTGGTCATCGGTCTCATCGGATTAGGGAAGGAAGTCGGCCGTGCCCTTTCAGAGGAACCATCCCGGCATTTGCCTGGATTGATTCAGGGAAATCACGGAAAACCCAAATCAGGATGGCCGGACGCGGGATTCATTTAATTTCAGGGGATAAAATGGTATAATAAATTGCCAAAGGAAATGAAGTTTACTAAAATACATCTTTTTACATAGCTAACTAAGACTTTCGTTACAAGTAATGCACGTTACACAGGTAAAAATTGGTCAGATGACTCAGAGTAGGGGATAAGTACAGCGACTTGTCGCATTTCAAAACATGATTAAGGTTAAAATGTTTCTCAAGGAAGTCATGTGTAAAGATTTTAAATGCATGATAGTAATGTCCACTGGTTTAGTTTTCCATGAGGACTGTGGCACATAGTTGAATATGATAGTATGGACTTGATGCGAGAGGCACAGCAGCATCTTCCCAGTCCAGGAGTCGTCGGTGGATATATTAGTGTGTTTGTCAATGAAGAGCGAAAATATTTCTTTCATTGCAGATAACTTGGAATGGACCATGAGCAATCAGCGAGTATCCTCAGTGTGTGTGGCAATGGAGAACGAAACTATGTTTTATACTGCAAGTTATCGAAAGAAAATTGTGTGTAAATCAAGAAACACTATACAATAGGGACCTACCGAATGAGACAGTGCAGCTGTTAAAACACTGACCTTATATTCGGCAAGATGGAGTTGCTCTGTCCAAACATACTCATTTATGTTTCCAGTGGTTTTCCTAGATAGTTAACGGAAATGCCGGGATGGTTCCTTAATCAAGGCTACGGTTGACCATCTACACTATCCCCATAGGCTACTTGCCCTACTCCCATAATGTGTGTAACGTATGCTGTGTCTTGTATATTAGGGCCTATTAGCTCTGAGCACTATGGGACTTAACTGCTGAGGTCATCAGTCCCCCAGAACTTAGAACTACTTAAATCTAACTAACCTAAGGACATCACACACATCCATGCCCGAGGCAGGATTCGAACCTGCGACCGTAGCGGTCGCGTGGTTCCAGACTGTAGCGCCTAGAACCGCTCGGCCACTCCGGCCGGCCAATGCTTTTCACAATACATATAAATGACCTAGCAGGTCTGGCGTGAGGTCAGTCGCTTGACGGCGCGTTTCGGCGTGGACCCGCCCGTTGCCGGCGCGCCGTAAGGCACAGAGGCTCGCACTGGGGCGTATCGCTTCCCAGTCGGGTGTGCCGCGGCAGTCCTCACAGGGGAAGTGAAGCGTCTCTTATAGCCTCTCCTTCCCAAGTGGCTCTTTCCGCCTTCCCGTGGTGCCAGACGTTAAGCTTGGCATTCTGCCTTGCGACAAAAGGGAGAGCTGCGACCCAACCCGATGCGAAAGCGAAGGGTGCGTGGCACAGGGGGAGCTGTGTCGAGGGACCGAAGACCAGTCCCTTTCTGTTCGCAGGGCATAGACCAGCAGGTGCTCTGCATGCCGGCGACCTCGTTTGTCGGCGTGGGATCACGGCGCGAGTCGGCAAGGGTGCTTCGCCGCGCCCCTGGGTAACCGGGGCGTGTTCTGCCAAACCCAGGAGGTGGTGACATCGCCTGGGCTAGGTTAGATGGGCCCAGACCGCCGAACGACTGGGGGACCGACCCACCACCTGAGTAGGAGTGGGTCCTTGGCCTTCAGGTGGAAACTCGGGCTAGTAGGCGGCGAATGGCGAGGGGTGCATCCGCCTCTCCGGAGTGCGGGGTGCACTTGCCGAGGAGCGTCGCGTGAAATCGTCGACGACGAGGCCTTCGACGGGGACCAGTGCGCTGGCAACGGCGCGTTGAACCTGCAGCTCTGGAGTGCCCTTGACCTAGGGGCGAGGTCGGTGAGCGAGCTGCAATAGTCCCCCCCCCCCCCCCCCATGCCAGAGGACCCGGTCCGGGGTAAGAGACGGGCTCCCAACTTTCTTTCACTCGTCGACAATATGGCTGAACAAGAGACGAGTGATTCGAGTGCGTTATCGAGGGCGAGTATGTCCACTGTCCCTACCTCGCAGGAGGAAGTGGGACACGATGATGAAAATGTATACAAAAGACACTGTCGTATCAGTCAGATCCTAGATTCCAGTGTCAAAAACGGAAAAATTAGCCAGGTTGCGGTCCTAGCAATAAAGAACGAGCTCGCTGCCTGGGCCATAGCACATGCGAAGCTCGAAGGGCGTCTCGAAGAGTTGGAGAAGGAGAACGCCAGACTATGACAACAACCGATCAAGACATGGGCTGGAGTGGTGGCGCAAACCGCCACAAAGGCCCAAACAACCAAAGAAACGATTGCCAAGGTTTCAAAGAAACCAGACACGGCAGTCTTTTTAAGACCACTACCTGGACAGACCATTAAAAAAGTCCAGGAGATTTTTACAACTACCATCGACCCGGCAAGAGACAAAATTAAAGTCAATAAAGTGAAAGCTACCAAAAATGTGGTAATCGTGGATCTTGCCACAGAGGAAGATAGAGATAAGATATTAAATAATACCAAACTAAAGAAGGCAGTTAAATGTGAACCACTTAAAAAGAGAAATCCACAGAGCATGCACAATGTCGGCACTAGTACAGTGTATATCCACCTTTCGCAGCAATGCAGGCTGCTATTCTCCCATGGAGACGATCGTAGAGATGCTGGATGGAGTCCTGTGGAACGGCTTGCCATGCCATTTCCACCTGGCGCCTCAGTTGGAGCAGCGTTCGTGCTGGACGTGCAGACCGCGTGAGACGACGCTTCATCCAGTCCCAAACATGCTCAATGGGGGACAGATCCGGAGATCTTGCTGGCCAGGGTAGTTGACTTACACCTTCTAGAGCACGTTGGGTGGCACGGGATACATGCGGACGTGCATTGTCCTGTTGGAACAGCAAGTTCCCTTGCCGGTCTAGGAATGGTAAAACGATGGGTTCGATGACGGTTTGGATGTACCGTGCACTATTCAGTGTCCCCTCGACGATCACCAGTGGTGTACGGCCAGTGTAGGAGATCGCTCCCCACACCATGATGCCGGGTGTTGGCCCTGTGTGCCTCGGTCGTATGCAGTCCTGATTGTGGCGCTCACCTGCACGGCGCCAAACACGCATACGACCATCATTGGCACCAAGGCAGAAGCGACTCTCATCGCTGAAGACGACACGTCTCCATTCGTCCCTCCATTCACGCCTGTCGCGACACCACTGGAGGTGGGCTGCACGATGTTGGGGCGTGAGCGGAAGACGGCCTAACGGTGTGCGGGACCGTAGCCCAGCTTCATGGAGACGGTTGCGAATGGTCCTCGCCGATACCCCAGGAGCAACAGTGTCCCTAATTTGCTGGGAAGTGGCGGTGCGGTCCCCTACGGCACTGCGTAGGATCCTACGGTCTTGGCGTGCATCCGTGCGTCGCTGCGGTCCGGTCCCAGGTCGACGGGCACGTGCACCTTCCGCCGACCACTGGCGACAACATCGATGTACTGTGGAGACCTCACGCCCCACGTGTTGAGCAATTCGGCGGTACGTCCACCCAGCCTCCCGCATGCCCACTATACGCCCTCGCTCAAAGTCCGTCAACTGCACATACGGTTCACGTCCACGCTGTCGCGGCATGCTACCAGTGTTAAAGACTGCGATGGAGCTCCGTATGCCACGGCAAACTGGCTGACACTGACGGCGGCGATGCACAAATGCTGCGCAGCTAGCGCCATTCGACGGCCAACACCGCGGTTTCTGGTGTGTCCGCTGTGCCGTGCGTGTGATCATTGCTTGTACAGCCCTCTCGCAGTGTCCGGAGCAAGTATGGTGGGTCTGACACACCGGTGTCAATGTGTTCTTTTTTCCATTTCCAGGAGTGTAGATGTTACGTTGGTAACACCAAACCTCACCACAAAAATCAATAACTGGAAAGTGTGGGACAGAGCAACCACCAGTGACCATAACCTAATTTCTTTCAATATTGGGGAAAGGGAGTGCCACTGGGAAATGGGGTGGGAGCTGCAGCTCAGTTATAACAAAGCCAACTGGGACCGTCTCGCGGAAGAGTGCAACATCCCGACATTGCTGGAGGGTGATGAAAACGTGGACGAGTACGCCGAAGAACTGGTACAAGCGATCACCAGGGCGGTGCGAGCCGCAGTACCAATCAGGAGGAGAGCCGTTGCGGCCACCCCCACACCATGGTCGGCTGAATTAGAACAGATGCGCCAAGCTGTAAGGAGGGCGAGGAGGTACTACCAGCGGAGTGTCGTCTGGAGAGAAAAACAAAGATGGTTACAGATCTACAGATCAACAGGAGCTCAGGGCTGTCAGACTCATAAGTTGGGAAAACTACGTGAAAAGCCAATTGGCTATAGACCCTTGGGGAGTCCCATACAAATTAGTACGAGAGAAAATAAGATCACCTATGGTGCTATCCACCGTCAGGGACGGGGACCGGATGACGGGCACGTGGCAGGAAACTGCCGAGGCCCTCCTTCGGGTCCTGTTACCTGACGATGTGGAGGAAAATGAGACAGAAGAACAGAAAAGAATAAGAAGAGAAGACCAAAGGGACTACAACAACATAAGAACTTACCCCTTCTCTGAAGAGGAAGTCGCTGCCCAGATAAAGGCCCTTAAAAAGGGAAAAGCTCCTGGCCCGGACGGCATTACTGCGCAAGTGGTGCAATTCCTTGCCCCCCAGCTCGTAGCTCCTCTCACTAAGTTGTACAACGAGTGCCTACATCTCGGTAAATTCCCAGCAATTTGGAAGAAAGCGAACGTAATCATAATCAAAAAGGGTCCAGACAAAGATCCTACAGAAATCAAGTCCTATAGACCCATCTGCTTGCTAGATGTACTGGGCAAACTTTTTGAGAGGCTACTAGCACACAGACTGACAGCACACCGCATGCTGTGTGGGATGAGCGACAGACAATTCGGTTTTCGGTCTGGGTGTTCTGCGTCTGACGCAATCGCCCTGGCTGCCGAGGTCTGTGGCTCTGCCCCGCACAAGTATGTCGTCGGCATCATGGTAGACATCAGTGGCGCCTTCGACAACCTGTGGTGGCCCTCACTCTTTTCCCGCCTGCGGGAAAAGAACTGTCCAGGGCTACTATACGGCTGTCTGAGGAGCTATTGTATAGACAGGGAGGTCTGGCTATCGGCCCCTAGCGGCACGGTCAGGAAGATTGTGACCAAAGGATGTCCTCAGGGCTCTGTCCTGGGACCTCTCTTTTGGGACATCAATATGGAACCTCTGCTTGAAGATCTAAAGAACTGTGACGATGTGCTAGAGGTCATAGCATACGCAGACGACCTCCTCTTGCTGGTCGGCGGCCGAAGCCGTGAGGATTTAGAACCGAAAGTGGAAAGAGCCGTAACTGTGCTTACATCGTGGTGCCACAAAAGTAAAATGACAATTGCGCCCAACAAATCAACATACTTGCTTCTTAAAGGCCAATTGGTCAGAAATCCCACCGTAAGAATCAACGGCATGCCAGTTCTTCGGCGCCGTGAGGCCCGATACCTGGGTGTAATCATCGATGAGAGGTGGAACTTTGCATCACATTTTGATACCGTATCCCAAAAGTCACTGGTTTTATTAAATAATCTCATTGGAATTGGTCATAAGCGATTTCACCTTCCACCCAACCTAATAAAACTATATCATAATAGTATTCTGACCTCCATAGTAGGATACGGATCAGGAGTCTGGGCACACAGACTCACGAGGGTCATGCCTGCCATGGCCGTAAGAAGAGTGCAGCGGAATATGCTTCTACGTTCAGCAGGGGCTTACAGGACTACACCAGGAGGAGCGCTGTTAGTACTAATGGGGATTTGACCATTAGACATAAAAATCCGGGAGCAAGCCGCCTGGTACTGGGCGAAGAAGGAAAATAGGGATAAAATCAGGGAAATACTTGGGGTCTACGCGGGGAACAAGTATGCCATCAAAAAGAGAGGAATTGAACTTTGGCAGAATCAATGGAGTAGTGAGGACACGGGACGCAGAACTTATGAACTGCTACCAGATATAGAGGAAAGGTTGAAATTTACATTTTTCACACCCACAAGAGGAATGCTGCACTTTCTTACTGGACATGGACCATACCCAACATATCTATGTCGGTTTGGGAAGCAGGCTTCACCAGCGTGCGACTGTGGTGCTGCGCAAGGTACCCCAGAACATGTGGTGTATGAGTGCCACCTCTTCGATGATGTAGCCCATGATCTACGACAACAGCTACCGAACAATGACACGTACCACATATTAAGGCACGAAAACATCTTCAACATCCTAAATACTCTCACTGATGTAATATCAAAGAAAGTAATTAAGAACTTTCTAAGGGACAACCATCAGTAAAAGACAAACACTTTCACCGACTTAGACTTCGTGCACCCTTCCTGTACCGCCAAGTAGGGACCTGGCCAGCCGTCATACGGCTGGAATCCTCCTTACCTTGGACTAGGAGGGAGGGGGGTACAAAACACCGGATTTGACCGCACACCAATTATGACATGTAGTTAGATTAGATTAGATGTAGAAGATAGGATAATACCTAGAGTAGACTGCAGCGACACCAAGTTAAAGGCCAGCCCAGTGCCAGGGGCACGCCCACTGGGATTAGTTCAGTGGGCCAGGCCAACACCAGTAGGTTTATAGTAGCACTGGCACACTTGTAACGCTGCAGGTAGAATGTAGACTCTTAGATTAAGTAGCTTAGAACCCCATAGCGGTAAGACTAGAGTAAAACTAATAGAAGTACCTGTAGTGTAGAATAAAAGCTGCATTAACTGTATCATTATTAAGACCCACTAATGTAGTTAGGTAGTGGGTTATATGAATAATGTAATGTAATGTTTTGAATAAAGATTAAAAAAAAAAAAAAATGACCTAGCAGATAGTGTCGGAAGTTCCATGCGGCTTTTCGCGGATGATGCTGTAGTATAAAGAGAAGTCGCTGCATTAGAAAATTGCAGCGAAATGCAGGAAGATCTGCAGCGGATAGGCACTTGGTGCAGGGAGTGGCAACTGACCCTTAACATAGACAAATGTAATGTATTGCGAATACATAGAAAGAAGGATCCTTTATGATTATATGATAGCTGAACAAACACTGGTAGCAGTTAGTTCTGTCAAAAATGGTTCAAATGGCTCTGACCACTATGGGACTTAACTTCTGAAGTCATCAGTCCCCTAGAACTTATCAACATATATATTCCTTCCATCTTTTAACTTCCTCTTATCTGTTTAATGCTGGCTTGGCATCTAAGCTCTGAAATGAAGTGAGCGTGTCCCATTCTTGGTCGGGAGTCCCCCTCTGAGGAGATTGGCTGTTTGGTGCATATCTTTTTACGATGGTAGTCCGATAAGTAATGCAACAAAATTTTTCTGCAAGCAAGTTGGTTTTCCTCAGGATTCCAATACACCATAGTATTCCCCCACTCTTTTGGCTGCAGAACACTACTTTCCAATATAACCTCCGGTCAACGCGACGGCCTTACGCCCTTACTGGGAGGGCCTGTATGCCGGCATGGTCCCACTCTGCTGGCCGACGTCGGGGCCACCGTCCTGGTGCATCAGTAACATCCCCGTCATTCACGTACTGCTTCCCGCAGAGTGTATCCTTCATTGGGCCAAAGAGATAGAAGTCGGAAGGTAAGAGATCCGGGCTGTAGTATTGATGAGAAAGAACAGCCCAATGAAGTTATGTGAGGTCTTCTCGGCGCGAAACCTTGTGTGAGGCCTTGCGTTGTCATGTAGAAGACGTTCGTTTGCATTTTTGTGGCGACGAACACGCTGAAGTCGTTTCTTTAATTTCCTGACGGTAGCACACTACACTTCAGACTCGATCGTTGCACCACGAGAGAGGACATCAAACAGAATAGCCCCGTTAGAGTATCAGAAGACGGTGGCCATGACTTTGCCGGCTGAAAGTGCGGCTTTGAACTTTTTCTTCGGAGGAGAGATGGTCTGGTGCCACGCCATGAATTGCCGTTTTGTTACCGGTTTGAAATTATGATCCCATGTTTAATCGCAACAGATGATGACCGACAATCATTTGTCGTAATGTGCAAGCAATTCCGCACAGCTGCTCCTTCGTTGGTCTTAATGGTCTTCTGTTAGGCGGCGAGGAACCAAGCGAGCACAAGCCTTTGAGTACCCAAATCTACATCTACATCTACATCCATACTCCGCAAGCCACCTGACGGTGTGTGGCGGAGGGTACCTTGAGTACCTCTATCGGTTCTCCCTTCTATTCCAGTCTCGTATTGTTCGTGGAAAGAAGGATTGTCGGTATGCCTCTGTGTGGACTCTAATCTCCCTGATTTTATCCTCATGGTCTCTTCGCGATATGTACGTAGGAGGGAGCAATATTCTGCTTGACTCCTCGGTGAAGGTATGTTCTCGAAACTTTAACAAAAGCCCGTACAGAGCTACTGAGCGTCTCTCCTGCAGAGTCTTCCACTGGAGTTTATCATCTCCGTAACGCTTTCGCGATTACTAAATTATCCTGTAACGAAGCGCGCTGCTCTCCGTTGGATCTTCTCTATCTCTTCTATCAACCTTGTCTGGTACGGATCCCACACTACTGAGCAGTATTCAAGCAGTGGACGAACAAGCGTACTGTAACCTACTTCCTTTGTTTTCGGATTGCATTTCCTTAGGATTCTTCCAATGAATCTCAGTCTGGCATCTACTTTACCGACGATCAACCTTATATGATTATTCCATTTTAAATCACTCCTAATGCGTACTCCCAGATAATTTATGGCATTAACTGCTTCCAGTTGCTGACCTGCTATTTTGTAGCTAAATGATAAAGGATCTATCTTTCTGTGTATTCGCAGCACATTACACTCGTCTACATTGAGATTCAATTGCCATTCCCTGCACCATGCGTCAATTCGCTGCAGATCCTCCTGCATTTCAGTATAATTTTACATTGTTACAACCTCTCGATACACCACAGCATCATCTGCAAAAAGCCTCAGTGAACTTCCGATGTCATCCACAAGGTCATTTATGTATATTGTGAATAGCAACGGTCCTATGACACTCCCCTGCGGCACACCTGAAATCACTCTTACTTCGGAAGACTTCTCTCCATTGAGAATGACATGCTGCGTCCTGTTATCTAGGAACTCCTCAATCCAATCACACAATTGGTCTGATAGTCCATATGCTCTTACTTTGTTCATTAAACGACTGTGGGGAACTGTATCGAACGCCTTGCGGAAGTCAAGAAACACGGCATCTACCTGTGACCCCGTGTCTATGGCCCTCTGGGTCTCGTGGACGAATAGCGCGAGCTGGGTTTCACATGACCGTCTTTTTCGAAACCCATGTTGATTCCTACAGAGTAGATTTCTAGTCTCCAGAAAAGTCATTATGCTCGAACACAATACGTGTCCCAAAATTCTACAACTGATCGATGTTAGAGATATAGGTCTATAGTTCTGCACATCTGCTCGACGTCCCTTCTTGAAAACGTGGATGACCTGTGCCCTTCTCCAATCCTTTGGAACGCTACGCTCTTCTAGAGACCTACGGTACACCGCTGCAAGAAGGGGGGCAAGTTCCTTCGCGTACTCTGTGTAAAATTGAACTGGTATCCCATCAGGTCCAGAGGCCTTTCCTCTTTTGAGCGATTTTAATTGTTTCTCTATCGCTCTGTCGTCTATTTCGATATCTACCATTTTGTCATCTGTGCGACAATCTAGAGAAGGAACTACAGTGCAATCTTCCTCTGTGAAACAACTTTGGAAAAAGACATTTAGTATTTCGGCCTTTAGTCTGTCATCCTCTGTTTCAGTACCATTTTGGTCACAGAGTGTCTGGACATTTTGTTTTGATCCACCTACCGCTTTGACATAAGACCAAAATTTCTTAGGATTTTCTGCCAAGTCAGTACATAGAACTTTACTTTCGAATTCATTGAACGCCTCTCGCATAGCCCTCCTGACACTACATTTCGCTTCGCGTAATTTTTGTTTGTCTGCAAGGCTTTGGCTATGTTTATGTTTGCTGTGAAGTTCCCTTTGCTTCCGCAGCAGTGTTTTAACTTGGTTGTTGTACCACGGTGGCTCTTTTCCATCTCTTACGATCTTGCTTGGCACATACTCATCTAACGCATTATGTACGACGGTTTTGAACTTTGTCCACTGATCCTCAACACTATCTGTACTTGAGACAAAACTTTTGTGTTGAGCCAACAGGTACTCTGAAATCTGCTTTTTGTCACTTTTTCTAAACAGAAAAATCTTCCTACCCTTTTTAATATTCCTATTTACGGCTGAAATCATCGATGCCGTAACCGCTTTATGATCGCTGATTCCCTGTTCTGCGTTAACTTTTTCAAATAGTTCGGGTCTGTTTGTCACCAGAAGGTCTAATATGTTATCGCCACGAGTCGGTTCTCTGTTTAACTGCTGAAGGTAGTTTTCAGATAAAGCACTTAAAAAAATTTCACTGGATTCTTTGTCCCTGCCACCCGTTATGAACGTCTGAGTCTCCCAGTCTATATCCGGCAAATTAAAATCTCCACCCAGAACTATAACATGGTGGGGAAATCTACTCGAAATATTTTGCAAATTATCCTTCAGGTGCTCAGCCACAACAGCTGCTGAGCCAGGGGGGCCTATAGAGACATCCAATTATCATGTCTGAGCCTGCTTTAACCGTGGCCTTCACCCAAAATCATTTCACATGGTGGAAGAGCGTGACAGCACTACCAACAGAGACGTCCAGCTGAGCACTGAAGTGTTTGAGTGTGATCAGGCGGTCAAAGTGGATGAGATTGACCGCATTCACGACTGTGTACTGACGACCGGCAAGCAGGAGATCGGACAGGTTTGTGCGACCTTCTTGTGATGATGACTGACGCTTCGCCCAACGGCTCAACTTTCTTTTGTTCACTGCCAAGTCTCCGTGAACACTCTGCAAGCGCCTATAAATATCTGCGATGCTCTGGTATTCCGCCAAAAGAAACTCAGTGACAGCACTTTGCTTGGAAAGCACCTCCGTTACAGACGCCATTTTGAAGTGCCGCCACCCATCGGAATTTCATGAATTTTTAGGGGGCTGAAGTGGAAATATTCCACGATGATAAATTCCGCATTTTTTCAACCTAAACCGACCCTGCAAAAATGTTTTGCATTACGTGATGTACACTCCTCGTATTTAACACACTTCAGCGACATGCGAGTCGATGATAATGAGGATAACACACACACACACACACACACACACACACACACACACACAGTGCCAAACGGAGACAACCCCCGACCCAGCAGAGAATCAAACCCCGGGATCGGGATCGAGAGTCAGCAACGCCAACTACACGGCTACGAGATGCTAACATCTAAGCTCGATCTCACTCAGATGTTTCTCTTTTCTCCAAAACTGTCTTTAATTTCCCTGTAGTCTGCTTCAAATGGCTCTGAGCACTATGGGACTTAACATGTGAGGTCATCAGTCCCCTAGAACTTAGAACTACTTAAACCTAATTAACCTACGGACATCACACACATCCATGCCCGAGGCAGGATTCGAACCAGCGACCGTAGTAGTCGCGCGGTTCCGGACTGAAGCGCCTAGAACCACTTGGCCACAGTGGCCGGCTTCTCCTAGTCATGAATGCGTGTAAAACCTTGTATTTGTCCTCTAGCCATACCTATCATTTGCCACTTTCTGTTAATCTAATATTTTTTGTCTGTATTGTCTGCCTTACTTGCTGCAATTTTTATATTTTTTATTTCGCCAGTTACCTCCAACATCTTGTGCTTCGTCTATTTAATCACCCAATTCCTTCTCCACTTCATCTCTCAAAGCTATTTATTCGTCTTCAATTGTATTTATTTCGCCTACTTCAATCAATTTTTGTCTAATGATCCATTTGAAACTTCCAATAACCTTTGGTTCTTTCAACTTATCGAGTTCTAATCTCCTTAAATTTCTCCTTTTCTCTGATTTGTTTAGTTCTAAGGTTTTAATCTGCACTTCATAAGCATTAACTATGGTAAGCGCTCGCATATGCCCCTGTAAACGTTTTACTGATAAAAATATGGTTACTAACTGTCTGTCTTACCCGTATATAGCCTATCTGAAAACTTCCGGTGTCTCTGGAATCCTTACACGAGTACAGCCTTCATTCGTGAATCTTAAACCAAGTTTTCGTAACTATTAAATTATGTTCTGTGCAAAATTCTACGAAGCTGCTTCCTCTTTCATTCCTTTCCCTCAGCCCATGTTCTTCACTAGTTATCCCATACTTCCTTTTCCTACTATCGTATATCAGTACCCGGCGCAATTAAATTTTGTCTCCCATAACTACCTCTATAATTTCTTTTGTATTAACGTATATTATTCGAACGTCTTCGCAATCTGCTGAGCTAGGAGGCGTATAAACGTTTACTTGCCTCTACGGTACCGATTTTTTTTTAATCTCTGAGACACACAACCCACCCTATCGCTGAAGGTCAGTGTTAGATAGAGTAGTTGAGACGAAATACTTAGGTCAGCTTTTATTGTCCTAAAATTTTAAATACTTGCGCCAAAGATAGTCACTCTAGCACACGAAGTACGCAGCATACAGGACCTAAAGCAGTTACAGACAGATATTGATTTTAAAGCGAGAGCAAACAGCAAGTGGCCACGGCGCCGTAATAGCACGCAGGCAATTTGTTCGCGCATAGGTGTCAGGTAAGGGAAGCGTACGACTACATTGACGTCACAGATCGAGGCTGCTAAACAAATTAGAGGGACGCTTGTTGAGTCACCTCTGACGGCCGGTGCTTGTTAAGTCTCACGGTAGCCGCGGTACAATCTGACAACCCTCACTCGTAGTCGTTCATAGCGACCCACGTGCGTGCACTTCTTTCATACTCTGTGAGCGTTTTGTTGCGCTCTTAGCTACTCCTACTATATGACATGCTTATATTTCAAGTTATGGTTCCTGGTGATACGTGAACTGTATTGCACGAAAGAAGCAGTGAGAATATCGAATGTTTTGAGAAATATAAGGTTCTAACTGTTGTGTAAAGCGTATTAAACTTACAGCAACGTGCCCTTTTCTAGTTAAGTACTTATGCAGATCGATATTATGATATTCGAATAAGAAAATAAATAAAACTTCTTTCTATCGTATCAAGATTCAAACTCATAACAAAGTCGTAGAACCAACCGGCAAATGGCGACATCCCAAAACGCTCTCACCAGCCTGTCACTCACAATTCCTTAGTTACTCCATCAGCTCTAAAGTACATCAGACTTTTTGGCTGGATACTGCACCCCGAGTGGCGTAAACTCGTAAGAACAAAGCAGATACAGCTGTCATGTCCATACTATTACGCCATCTTTGATGAAGGGAAGGAAAGGAATGTGGAGAAGGAAATTGTCTGTGGCCTTGGTAAAGAAATTATCCTGATATTCGTTTGAAATTTTTTATGAAAACAACGAAAACAGAAGTTACACTAGTTACATGGGCTTTTGAACCCCGCTCCTATCTGATACCAAAAGAAGTAAGATTAAAGTTTAATGGCAAGTCCAAAACGCGTTCATTAGAGAGGGTTTCCAACACAAATCCAATGTCATTACCATTGCGCCACCTGCCTCCGTTCGTCTCTTTTGAATTAAATAACAGCGTTGGAATTTGGGGAAACGCAGCTTACGTGTTCTTGAGATTTAGTATTTTATGTGCACTTACCTAGGAGACTTTTAGTCGCACTTACTACATGGTCAAATAGTAAGACTAATTTACATTACATTTGTACGCCACACTTTACTACACTACTGGCCATTAAAATTGCTACACCAAGAAGAAATGCAGGTGATAAACGGGTATTCATTGGACAAATATATTATACTAGCACTGACATGTGATTACATTTTTACGCAATTTGGGTGCATAGATCCTGAGAAATCAATACCCATAAAAACCACTTCTGGCCATAATAACGCCCTTAATACGCCTGGGCATTGAGTCTAACGGAGCTTGGATGGCGTGTACACGTACAGCTGCCCATGCAGCTTCAACTCGATACCACAGTTCATCAAGAGTAGTGACTGGCGTGTTGTGACGAGCCACTTGCTCGGCCACCATTAACCAGATGTTTTCAATTGGTGAGAGATCTGGAGAATGTGCTGGCCAGGGCAGCAGTCGAATATTTTCTGTATCCAGAAAGGCCCGTACAGGACCTGCAACATGCGGTCGTGCATTATCTTGCTGAAATGTAGGGTTTCGCAGGGATCGAATGAAGGGTAGAGCCACGGGTCGTAACACATCTGAAATGTAACGTCCACTGTTCAAAATGACGTCAATGCCAACAAGAGGTGACCGATACGTGTAACCAATGACACCGATAGCATCACGCCAGTATGGCGATGACGAATACACGCTTCCAATGTGCGTTCACCGCGATGTCGTCAAACACGGATGTGACCATCATGATGCTGTAAACAGAATCTGGATTCATCCGAAAAAATGAGGTTTTGCCATTCGTGCACCCAGGTTCGTCGTTGAGTACACAATGGCAGGCACTCCTGTGTGTGATGCAGCGTCAAGGGTAATCGCAGCCATGGTCTCCGAGCTGATAGTCCATGCCGCTGCAAACGTCATCGAACTGTTCGTGCAGATGGTTGTTGTCTTGCAAACGTCCCCATCTGTTGACTCAGGGATCGAGGCGTGGCTGCACGATCCGTCACAGCCATGCGGAATATATGCCTGTCATCTCGACTTCTAGTGATACGAGGCCGTTGGGATCCAGCACGGTGTTCCGTATTACCCTCCTGAGCCCACCGATTCCACATTCTGATAACAGTCATTGGGTCTCGACCAACGCGGGCAGCAATGTCGCGATACGATAAACCTCAATCGCGATAGGCTACCATCCGACCTTTATCAACGTCGCAAACGTGATGGTACGCATTTCTCCTCCTTACACGAGGCATCACAACAACGTTTCACCAGGCAACGCCGGTCAACTGCTGTTTGTGTATAAGAAATCGGTTGGAAACTTTCCTCATGTCAGCACGTTGCAGGTGTCGCCACCGGTACCAACCTTGTGTGAATGCTCTGTAAAGCTAATCATTTGCATATCACAGCATCTTCTTCCTGTCGGATAAATTTCGCGTCAGCAGCACGTCATCTCCGTGGTGTAGCAATTTTAATGGCCAGTAGTGTAGTATCATTTATCGTATGGCAATACAAAGCTTCCGCTACAGTGGCCTTCCAGGGAGTGTTTCTGAAATTTAAACTTCTTAAAACGTTAATTTAACAACTATCTAAGTATATTACAAGTGTAAATACAACATTTGCTTTATATCGCTTCAACCGCAGCAAAAGTTCTATCGCACGAAATATCAAAATCTGCGGTCCTGATTTTTTTCAGTTAGAGGTACCGGTACGGCGTGCCGTCACAAATCAAGCACTGGTCCAATACATTTACAAATATTACAAAACTAGTACATGCCAACATTCAAACACAGCTTTCCAGCGTAAAATAACACAAATGACAACACCTATATACGTATATCAAAGACTTTTATGTATTTTATTACACCACTGTTGTTATCAGAAAATCTGCGAAAGGAGCCTTATAGGCAAATGCGGGACATTTTGATACTACACGAGAAACTGTCTTTCTGTACCACAGTCACACGATGATTCACCTCACTTGTGGAGAGTGTCCGCACATCTTCCGTGGCTCGTTCGGGTGCTGTTCAGGATAGCCCAAATTGCCCGAGGCTGGTCAAATCCAAGGGCTTTCTTTACTAGTAATTATTGGGTTACTACATTCCACTCTGTATTCCCAGTGTCAGAATCCTGTATGTTATGAAGCAGTATCCTGAGAAACTGATGGCCGCGCAGGATTAGCCGAGCGGTGAGTCGGCTCACAGCCGTGTTAGCGTGCGGAGCTGATCCGCGCGCCGTCCAACACTCCGCTCTCGGTGGTGTTTACTTCCGCGTCGCGGTGTTTGTGTCTATCGAGTCCAGTACTAACGTACTCCATGGCGCACTCGTACCGCCGTGCAACGATCAAAGTAACGTTTCAGGTCGAATCGGCATACTCTTTTCCATCACTGGAAGTGTTGTCTACATCAAGATGTCCACGGAGGAAATTTGCATTGACATAATTCACCGTCATGCCACCGGACTAAAATTTAAACACTCTGATGGACATATGGGTGCTGTGACAGTCACCCATGCTGGATTCGGTCTCCGGACATTGCGGGTGTTTGAGCTCCAGTTCGAGGTGCCTCAGAATGTGGTTACTGCCGCTTTCCAACCATATGGCACCGTTTTGGGTCATGTCGCGGCGAAGTGGCAAACATTTACGACCTACCCCGTACTAAATGGCGTCCGGCAAATAAAAATTGAGCTGACGAAATATGTCCCATCGTACCTGCTGATTGGCGGTGTGATGGCAATCGTCATGTACGATGGACAGCCACGAACGTGCTCAGGATGTGGCCAGGAGGGACATGTACATTCCGAATGCTTACACCGCCGTTTAATACAGACGCCGTTACGTGAAGAGACCCAGGCTTCGACGGTCACGTCCTTACCCATCACCTACGCCAAGGTTGCACAGGACACCGCCGTGCCACTCCCGATTGCGCCAGCAGCATCGTCAACGCCACCCGCCGCAGCCCAACGCGCCGACGACACAAGCACGGCGGCGCCTCCAGTGCTCGCTTCAGGACCGTCCGGGTTGCAGACCGAACCCGATGTTCCTGTTGGAACAATGGACGTCGACATCGGTGTCGTGCCGACGTCTGCCATTCTCCAGACAGGTTCGGCGTCAGACGACGGGCGACCACATTCTGATTCAGAAGGCCACATCAAAAAACAGCGGTCGCCTCGCAAACACAGCAAACGACGACGAACGCCTTCCGATGACGCCCTTTCTCAGACGGCCCCGCGAGATGACGACCTCGTGTCTGACGGTGATTTCCCACATTGCGTCCAGTCACGCGATGTGGCAGCAACAGGCGCCCCTCCTGTGACGCCTACTCTCCCAGCCAGGATTGCGTCCTCGCCGTTGTCAACGAATGATGACGGCGGTCTCCCTGCCACTCATTTTGCGGAATCCACAACACCCGTTCCGGAAGTACGTGACCATCACATGTCCACGTCGTCAGCTTCCTGGGCCGATGACGTTGAAGAGGAAGTGGAACAGACTGCCAGCGTGTCTGCACAGGAGTCCACCTCGGCGACACTGGGGCTGGCGCCCCGCCAGTAATTATCACCACTGCGGCACCACCGGCGGATCTCCACCTGCCGGCTACTTCTACCGCACGTTCGGCAAATACTAAGGATGGCCGTACACATCAATATCGTATCGCCACGATGAATCTTGCCACCATTCGTGCCCCCCACAAACTGGCCATGTTCCGAGACACTATTTACTCTGCGGGTGTTGATATAGCACTCTTACAAGAGGTGTTTGTGGCAGACTTCCTAGTTCCCATCGGATACAACGCACATGTTTCCCCCGCATCCGACACCGGTAGCAGCGTCGCCATCCTGCTACGCGACGGACTCCCTGCAGAGGACGTCGTCTACCTCCCCACTGCGCGAGGTATGGCCCTCACACTGTTCGGCGTGCGTATTATTAATATCTACGCTCCGTCCGGAACTAGCCGCCGTCACGACCGGCAAACTTTTTTTGCCGAAAGCATCACACCCCTCTTCACAGGTCCGCAGGACGATTTGGTACTCGGTGGGGATTTTAACTCGACACAAGAGCCCGCGGACCATAGATCGCATCTACGTTATTCGCTCCCTTGCTGATGGCACACGTCATGCGGAAGTCTGGCCTATGGCCTTTCCAGACCATGATGCGTACCTCTGTGACGTCACTCTCGCCCGACAGCGAGTGTGGCATAGTCGTGGTCTGTGGAAACTCAATGTCGCTCGCCTGACCTCCTCAGACTGTCGCCGTATGGCCGAAGAAGCGTGGGCACGCTGCCGCCATCGTCGAGAAGCCTATGACGCCACCTTATCATGGTGGCTCTCCTGTGCAAAGCCGACCCTCAGGAAGACACTGATGAGTTATGGGAAGGAATTTAAGGCGTGGCAAACTAACACCCTGCACTTATACTACACCAAACTACGTGACTTTGCGACGATGCCTTTCTCGCCAGCCCGGCAGTCGATGGTCCATCGCACGAAGGCGCAGATCTCCTTGATCATGCGGCGTTACTTGAAAGGAACTGTAGTCCGTTCTCGTGCTTCAAATCGTATCCCTCAAGAACGTCCGCCGATGTACCACCTCCTTCAGGAACGACAACGACGACGACGAGATCTGATCCAAGTACTCACTGATGTGGAAGGGCGCCGGCACGACACCCAACAAAGCATCGGTCGTGCTCTCCATGCTCATTTTGCCGGGCTATACGCAGCCGTACCGCATTCTGCAGCACTGATCAAAGAAGTCGCACAGCTAACCACGACCACTCTTCCGGAGGATGTAGTGCATGACCTCCAAGACGACGTAACCACAGATGGAGTGGTAGATGCTATCAAGGCGGGTACCGATAACAGATCTCCTGGACCTGACGGTATACCCATCGAATTTTATAAAAGTTTTCACTATTTGTTGGCTTCCACGAGGACGGCAATCGCACAAGAGCTGATGTCACCGATGACAGTGGTCCCGAGCGCCTTTCTATATGGCATTATTATCCCCGTCCATAAACCGCACGGGTTATCGAGGGTCCAGGACTATCGACCAATTACTTTGCTCAGCAGCGACATGAAAATATTCACACGGCTATTGGCATCGCGACTCAAGAAGGTCGCACGTTACGTCACATCCTGCTACCAGACTTCCCTAGGAGGCGACAACAACATCCGTACGGCCCTTTGCCATTACAGAGACATGATAGCATTGGCGCATTATCAACGTCTCCCTGGCGCCTTGGCTTCACTGGACTTTAGCCAGGCTTTCGACCGTGTTGACCACTTCTATTTACGGACAGTTCTTCAGCATATGGGATTTCCTGGCGGTATTGTCACAGTGGTTATGCGCCTGTTGAGTAGTGCAACCTCTAAAATCATGTACAATGGTCGCCTCACACCGCCCTTGGTCATCGCACGATCTGTACGGCAAGGCTGCCCTCTTTCCACGATTTTGTATGCTTTCGCATTGGAAGCTCTGCTCCACGGCATGCGCCAACGTTTGGAAGGTATGGCTGTGTACGGCCACCGTTTTTGTTGTACAGCCTACACAGACGACATAGTACTATATCTGCGCAGTGAAGATGAAGTACGAGCTGCACTGACATGGGTGGCGACTTACTGCGAAGCGTCGGCTAGCTGCCTCAACGTGTCAAAATCCAAGGTCATGCTCATTGGTGACGGCTTGCCGGAGAGATGCGTTGCGCCCCTTAGTGTCGCCGCCACCATACGATGTCTTGGACTTGATTTCGCAGCAGATCTGCGCCGCTCGGCGACTATCAATGGTAGACGCTTGCTACAATCAGAGAAAATCTCGCAGATCACCGGCTACGAGCTCGTGACGTTATCCAACGCGCGCAACACGTGAACATGTATCATGCTTCCCGTATACTACACGTGGCTCAAGTACTACCAGTCCCAAATCTCCTGGCCCGACAACTGTTGATGGCTTTCGGCTTCTTCGTCAGCTCGGGGATGTTATTCAAGGTGCAATATGAATCCCTTGCACTGCCACGAGATCGTGGCGGGGTGGGACTCATCCACGTGCCGACTCGTGTCAAGGCACTTTACGTCAGCTCCCAACTAAAACTTTGGCATCGTTGCCCGCAGAGCCTTACTAGCCTCCTGCTTCACAACTTTGCGCCGGCCTCCTTGTCCGCTCCAGTACTGGTATCGACCATTCCAACTCCGTTTTCTTACATCCCACGATTTTTCCTGGAGTTCAGTTATGTCTACCGGTCCTTACCGCATACGCGTTTGTACCTAACGAAAACAGTTTCCGAATTGTTACAGCAGTGCCGCCCGTCCAACCCCATCGAACGTAAGTATCCCCAGTACGTGTGGCGACACATATGGATGGCGATCCATGCGCGTTTTCTCAAATCAGACGTTCAATCAGCGTGGTACATCACCGTGAATGGCAAACAAGTTAACCGAGATCGTCTACACCGCATCCATCTCGCCGATTCATCCCTCTGCACCCACTGTGGAGTGTATGACACGGATGTCCCCCGGTTCCACTGTGGCACAGCGTTCGACGTCTGGACACTTGCGCGGCGAATTTTGGCGTTTCTTACTCGACAGACACCAGCTCAGATCGACGTCCACATGCTTTTGTACCCCGATAAAACTTTCTACCCCTCCGCCAAAACTCACTCTGTGAATTGGATCTGTGGCCACACGATCCACTATCTTTTTACTTCTGGTGACATGTCTACGCTAGGATATTGGACTTATCTCAACGAACGACACTGCGTTCTGATACGCAACCCACGCTATAAGCAATATTTTTCCTATTTCTTACGGAGCACCTTCGATGACCCACCTCGTAGCTGGAACGTCCAATCCCTGAGAAGCTGAAAACTGTATTAACCGAACCGAACTGAATAGATCTGCTACCCAGAACCCACGCCTACGCAATGAGAAGACACGTTTGGACGAGCTGGCCTGCTGTAGGCGGAGACACTTCAGGCGCTCCTGTAAGAACTGGTCTTTAACTACAAGTCGCACGACGACTTTGTATATCTGGCCAAACGTGCCTTCTCATTGCGTAGGCGTGGGTTCTGGGTAGCACATCTATACTATACTATACTAAAATAAAAAAAACTTTCCCTTATTTATTCCTCATAATTTCTTCTTAAAGGAAAATGAAATTTGATTTTGGCTTTGGGGAACCTTTCTCTTTTTTTTTTTTTTTTTTTTGTTCCAAAAGATTACTTCTTCGCCATCAAGACGAAGGAGACTAAATTTTGTTTACTGGAAGGAGAAACCAGTCTAATTGGAGTATTTGCTTTCTTTTGACAAAAAAAAGAAAAGAAAAGAAAAAGATGTTTAGGGCTCGGACCCTTACGCCAGATGTCTCGGGTTCTATTCCTCCTCTGGCACTTTTTTTTCTTCTGTTTCATTTCCTTTTGTTAGTCCACCAATTATTCAGAAAGTTTCCCAAACTAACATTATCTTTAACAAATTAGTTACATTACTGAATAAAAATTATTTTCTTTTTGTAAAAAAAAAAAAAAAAAAGCGGTCTAAGGCGCAGCAGTCATGGACTGTACGGCTGGTCCCGGGGGAGGTTCAAGTCCTCCCTCGGGCATGGGTGTGTGTGTGTGTGTGTGTGTGTGTGTGTGTGTGTGTGTGTGTGTGTGTGTGTGTGTGTTTGTCCTTAGGATAATTTGGGTTAAGTAGTGTGTAAGCTTAGGGACTGATGACCTTAGCAGTTAAGTCCCATAAGGTTTCATACACATTTGAACATTTTTTTGAGAAACTGATGTGCTAACTGTATTTGCATCTTATTTCTTATATGGATATTAAATAATCTGATTTGAAATTACAATTATTTAAGTAAGATTGTATTATTCAGTAACTAGCTCTGCCAATCTCAAACAACGATGAGTCGCTGGACTGTCCGCGCACAGTCTCATTCTGACTACAATCTTTCAAAATAGGTTTCACATACATAAACTTTTATTCAAAAGCCTAATAAAAATCCGATCAGTTGTACGAGGGAGTTCGTGTAAATCTTCCTGAATTTTACCCACACTTCTCTTGTTCTCTGGTTCTATTTGTGTTATCTCATATACAGTGTGTCCCAAATTATTAGGTCGAAATTATACACACGCTAGACGGTCCTAAAGTGTGTAATTTGATACAAGGGACTAACGATCGGAAGTCAGGCTTAAGCTTTTTGTTGACATAAACAAACTAAGCCTTACAGTATCAACTTAAAGCCGTAACAACTGTTCAACTCGAGTGTTACAACACTATTTATTAAAAGAACTGAAGTCTGAGTTCAGAATCAGTTGACCTATTTGCCTGCATACATTTTTTATGATAAAGATCTAATTTCTGCTCTACCACTAATCGTCGCATTGATGTCTTTGTAGTTTGTATTTCAAGGACAAGTTGACGGGAACTTACTGATGATACTCCTCCTATACGGTCCAACACTATCTCCTGAAATTCTACTGTGTAAACAGTTAACTTGATTAGCCGTGTAGCTTAGTTAGGCGCAAGTGGTTCAAATGGCTCTGAGCACTATGGGACTTAACTGCTCTGGTCATCAGTCCCCTAGAACTTAGAACTACTTAAACCTAACTAACCTACGGACATCACACACATCCATGCCCGAGGCAGGATTCGAACCTGCGACCGTAGCGGTCACGCGGTTCCAAACTGACGCGCTTAGAACCGCACGGCCACACCGGCTGGCGCTTAGTTAGGCTTCTTTGATTCGAAACAGCCATTTTCCCATAAGTTTCCATACTTGTCAATAAATTTCTTACAGCTTAGATTATGCTTGTTGCGAAAATTTTCTCAGTACCTTCCTCTGGCTTTCCGTGCACTACAGCGTGGTGCGGCATAGGCAGTATTACATGTATGTCTCCAAGTTACTATAACGAGTAGTGTACAAACTTCGGAAATAATTCGTACTGTAAGTAGCGGTAAATTCCACCGTAGACACGCCACAGACGATTGTGAATTGTTTTTCACTTTAGTGCCACTAACGTCGATATGGCAAGCAGTTGTTTGCTACGAAACAAAATCAGTTTAACATGCTTTACTCATTCAACATTTCGTGCTGCCTGCGATCTTTCTTAACTCAAAATACACATTTTATGATCTTCTACTATCAAATGATTTTGACACTGAAGGTTTGGAACACTGTGTATACGGGGTCAACTGCTGTTTCCACCGAAAATACACTCCTGGCCATTAAAATTGCTACACCAAGAAGAAATGCAGATGATAAACGGGTATTCATTGGACAAATATATTATACTAGAACTGACATGTGATTACATTTTCGCGCGATTTGGGTGCATAGATCCCGAGAAATCGATAACCAGAACAACCACCTCTGGCCGTAACAACGGCCTTGATACGCCTGGGCATTGAGTCTAACGGAGCTTGGATGGCGTGTACACGTACAGCTGCCCATGCAGTTTCAACACGATACCACAGTTCATCAAGAGTAGTGACGCGTATTGTGACGAGCCAGTTGTTCGGCCACCATTGACCAGACGTTTTCAATTGGTGAGAGATCTGGAGAATGTGCTGGTCAGGGCAGCAGCCGAACATTATCTGTATCCAGAAAGGCCCGTACAGGACCTGCAACATGCGGTCGTGCATTATCCTGCTGAAATGTAGGGTTTCGCAGGAATCGAATGAAGGGTAGAGCCACGGGTCGTAACACATCTGAAATGTAACGTCCACTGTTCAAAGTGACGTCAATGCCAACAAGAGGTGACCGATACGTGTAACCAATGACACCCATAGCATCACGCCAGTATGGCGATGACGAATACACGCTTCCAATGTGCGTTCACCGCGATGTCGTCAAACACGGATGTGACCATCATGATGCTGTAAACAGAATCTGGATTCATCCGAAAAAATGAGGTTTTGCCATTCGTGCACCCAGGTTCGTCGTTGAGTACACAATGGCAGGCACTCCAGTGTGTGATGCAGCGTCAAGGGTAATCGCAGCCATGGTCTCCGAGCTGATAGTCCATGCCGCTGCAAACGTCATCGAACTGTTCGTGCAGATGGTTGTTGTCTTGCTAACGTCCCCATCTGTTGACTCAGGGATCGAGGCGTGGCTGCACGATCCGTCACAGCCATGCGGAATAGATGCCTGTCATCTCGACTTCTAGTGATACGAGGCCGTTGGGATCCAGCACGGTGTTCCGTATTACCCTCCTGAGCCCACCGATTCCACATTCTGATAACAGTCATTGGATCTCGACCAACGCGGGCAGCAATGTCGCGATACGATAAAACTCAATCGCGATAGGCTACCATCCGACCTTTATCAAAGTCGGAAACGTGATGGTACGCATTTCTCCTCTTTACACGAGGCATCACAACAACGTTTCACCAGGCAACGCCGGTCAACTGCTGTTTGTGTATAAGAAATCGGTTGGAAACTTTCCTCATGTCAGCACGTTGCAGGTGTCGCCACCGGTACCAACCTTGTGTGAATGCTCTGAAAAGCTAATCATTTGCATATCACAGCATCTTCTTCCTGTCGGTTAAATTTCGCGTCTGTAGCACGTCATCTTCGTGGTGTAGCAATTTTAATGGCCAGTGGTGTGTTTCGGAGGTTGTTCAAGGATATTTTCTGAGTATTTTGGGACAAGGTAACCATGGACTCCGATCGATCTTCACAGAGTACTTGCATTTGGTTTGACAATAATGGATTGGTCGTGCTGGTCCTGTTCCATGGCCAGCTCAGCATGCGCGGATCCATCTGGATGGAGGTGTGAGGAATTGGTTGGTTCACAGTATTTTACTGTCACCGCCCTTCCCAAATATAAATTAGCGTCACACCCACGTGTAACGTGCCACAGGTGCCTATGATTTTAACATTAATAAAAGTAAATTATACAATATATTTTAATCCAATCATAATAATTTGTGTACACCAGTGGCTTTTGCCTTTTCTAGGGGCGATGTGCTCACTACTCCTCTCACCCTTCCCCTGAATATGCGTGTTCACCTCGGTCGACAGACATGACACCGTCGCCATGTGAAGAGCCTAGCTTACGAGTCTCCGGTGCTCACTTGGGCGTGGTTAATAGGCTTGTCACAGTCACAGAAGTTGCGTCCGTGAACACACTTGCCGTGATCATGATGATCGACATTTTGTACAGTACCTCTAAGGAAACAGTTTGGAATTTTTTATGGACAGTAGCGTACACTGCCAGAATAGACTGAACACATAAAATATACCTATTTGGTCTGACAGTTGTTGCATCTCTGTTTTTTGTGACGCACCCTTTGGTGATTACTTTTTACAGGCTTTCCACTGCTAATCAGCTATTTTCGCAGGAACATAGGTAGCTGGGGTAATAACATAACAATGAGGTGACAAATGTCGTAGGATGCTTCGTAATACAGTGCCGGACCTCCTTTTACCCGGTGTAGCGAAGCAACTCGATGTGACACGAGCTCATCAAGTCGTTGGAAGTCCCCTGCAGCAATATTGAGTCATGCTGCCTCTATAGCAGTCCATAATTGCGAAAGTGTTGCCAGTGCAGGATTTTGTGCACAAACTGACGTCTCGATTACGTCCCATAAATGTTCGATGGGATTCAGGTAAGGCAATTCGAGTGGGCAAATCATTCGTCCGAATTATCCAGAATGATTTTCAAACCAATGCCGAACAACTGTGGCTCGGTAACTTGACGCATTCTTATCCATAAAATTTCCATCGTTGTTTGGCAAATGACGTCCATGAATGGCTGCAAATGGTCTCCAAGCAGCCCAATATAACCATCTCTCGTCAGTGAACCATGTAAACACAACCTACACCATTACGGAGCCGCCACCGACTTGCAACTTGTTGCCAAGCAGGGTCCATGGGTTCGCGAGGTCTGCACCACACTCGGAACCAACCATCAGCTGCTGCCAACTGAAATTGGGACTCATATGGTGATATCACGGTTTTCCGGTCGTCTAGGGTCCAACCGATATGGTCACGAGACCAGCAGAGGCGCTGTAAGAGATATCGTGCTCATAGCAAAGGCACTCGCGTCGGTAATCTGCTGCCATAGTACAAATTTTGCATCACTGTCATAACAGATATGTTTATCGTATGTCCCACATTGTTTTCTGCGGTTATTTCATGCAGTGTTGCTTTCCTGTTAGCACAGACGCCTCTAAGCAAATTCCGATGGTCTCGGTCGTTAAGTGAAGCCCATCTGCCACTGCGATGCTCTTGTTGAGAGCTAATACCTGAAATTTGGTATTCTCGGCACACTCTTGACACAGTAGATCTCGGAATACTGAATTCTCTAACGATTTCCGAAACAGAATGTCCCATTTTTCTTGCTCTAACTACCATTTCTCGTTCAAAATCTGTTAATTCCGGTCGTGTAATCATGTCGGCAACCTTTTCACATGAATCACTTGAGTACAAATGACAGCTTCACAAACGCACTACCCATTTATAACTTGTGTATGTGATACGACCGGCATCTGTATGTGCATATCGCTATCTGATGACTTTGTGTATTATTCTGTAACGAGCCTGCGGAGGTAATGGAGTCCCTTATCCCAAAGTACTCATAAAGTACGCCTGAAACTTTTCGGATGGAGTTCAAGTTCACTCTGTATGAGAAAACAGTGAGGCTGTTAATGGCTTGGACTCAACTGCTGAGTTCATTAGTCCCCTAGAACTTAGAACTAGTTAAACCTAACTAACCTAAGGACATCACAAACATGCATGGCCGAGGCAGGATTCGAACCTGCGACCGTAGCGGTCTTGCGGTTCCAGACTGCAGCGCCTTTAACCGCTCGGCCACTTCGGCCGGCGGCTGTTAAGTACTGCGCAGTGGATTAAGCTTCCCGCTAGTTTAGGCGAATGACGACCTATATCATCTATTTTTACGAACTAACAGATATTACATGTATTAGATATAACACCTTGTAGAAAAATACGTAATTCGACGACGAAGGACGAAACTACTACTTCAGGATTGCCTGAGTTTAAGTGCGTCATTATTCACTGAACGTAAAAGGCAGAATAGAAATTTGTTATGGAGCTCATGTACCTTGTGAAATTCCAGTCGGCGAGTGAAGGTAATATTTACTTTAAGGCGAGAAGAAAGAGCAGCCGTGGAACGACTTTATCGTTTGACGCCACACATCTGCCAACAACTTGCTGACGTACTGCCTTGGGATTACGTCATGTAAACACACATCGCCTACGGATGTTTAGCAAGCAGCGTACTATCATAGACATAAGATATCAGTATTTCAATATTGCCGTCATACGCGTTACTGAATCTTTATATACCTCGCAAGTATAAATTCCGTGTGGGTTGGTAGGGGAGGGGGGGGGGATGTTCTGACAAGGTAACACAAATAAAGTTCATAAAATCAGTTAAACCCTGGGTATCGTTACGGGAAGACTGCAGCGCCAGTAAGGATAGCAAAGAGGGAAAATGTGCTTGTTACGCGTTCCAGTATACAAGAAGATTACATAAATTAATTTTAGGTGATTTGAGGGTATACCGGCAACAATTGCTCTAATTCTGTTGGGCATAGACACGAACTCCATTTGTTGATGATGAATGCAGTCTGGGAACGTTAATTCCTCTTGGAGCCTCCACACACGGTATGTACATCGAGATGCAGCACGCAGAACCAAGACAGACTCGTCGATCAATGCAGCTTCATCTCGATGCCGTAGTTCATCAATCGTAGTGGGTGGCGAGTGGTGGCTTGCCATTTTCTCGGTAAACATGACCAGACCCCTTTCCATAGGGGAGTGACCAGTAGAATGTACGGCCAATACAACAGTCGAATTTCCACCACTGTGTCGAGGTAGCTCAGGACACCACGGGCAACATGTGGTCTTTCTTTACCTTGCCGAAAGATAACAATACGGAGACGGCCTGGCCACCGGCCTTAGCACGTCAGAAATGTAACTACTGCTCTCCAAATTACCGGCACTGTGAACCAGAGAAGAGTGTGGTTTTGTACCCAGTGTAACTCCATACCCCCACGCCTGGTGCGGGTTGCGTATGACGACGTTGAACGCAATCTGGGAACGTTCGTTCCTCTCGGAGCCTCTATCCAGAGTACTTACATCATGATGCTGTATTCACAACCGAGACTCGTCTGATAATACGACATTATGGCACTCCTGCGTTCGGTGTTGTCGTTGGGCGCAACACTTTAGGCGGTCCTCTTTCTGCTGCCATGTCAACGGTTGCGGCAATAACGGTCGCCGTGCTGGTAGTCAGTGGTACTCCGGGACGTCTTCGCTTTATCCGTTCGGATATTTCTCTTGCTGCAAACAAGCCCATTTCTTGACTCAAGGTACATGGCGTGGCTTTACGATCCTGCACGGCCGAAAAGACTATATGTTTGTCTTCTCGGGCACTAGTCTCCTGGGACCGTTGAGAGCTGTGTGGCGTTAAAAATAGACCTTCTGAACCAACCGATCTGATATTCGCATGACATCGTTCTATCACCACCAACACTAGCAGCAATGTCGAGGAATGATGAGCTGCAGTCTCAGTTAGCTACAACCCTGTCCCTATGGAATTTGGACAGCTGGTAGACGTTTCTCCTTACTCGGTGTATAACACGAGCTTCTCACAAGAACCCAATATTCACACGTCATTTTTGAATGAGAAACTAGCAGTGTAGTCTTTCCTTAGATGACAGTTGCAGATGGCGTTACTCCTTCCTACTTTGTGCGGTTGCACTGAAATGCCAATGGTCTGCATATCTAAGGATATGTAAGGATATCCACTGCTGTACAACTATCCTGTTGGTGACAGATTGTAGGAAATAGTAACCCCCGTAAAAGAACTAGGAGTATCTGCCCGAAGCGACCTTAACTGAAATGATCACATAAAACAAACAATAGGCAAAGCAGATGCCTGGCTGAGATTCATACAGAGAATCTTAAGGAAATGTAATTCATCCCCTAAGGAAGTGGCATACAAGGCGCTCGTTCGACCGATTCTTCAGTATAGTTCATGACTATGGGACCCCTACCAGGTATGGCTGACAGAATAGATAGAGAAGAACAAACGAAGAGCGGCACGTTTCGTCATAGGATAATTTATTCCGCATGAGTGCATTATAGGGATTCTCAACGAACTCCAGAGGACCGCGGGACTGCTACGGTCGCAGGTTCAAATCCTGCCTCGGGCATGGATATGTGTGATGTCCTTAGGTCAGTTAGGTTTAATTAGTTCTAAGTTCTAGGCGACTGATGACCTCAGAAGTTAAGTCGCATAGTGCTCAGAGCCATTTGAACCATTTTTTCGAACTCCAGAGGCAGACGCAACAGAACAGGCGTTCTGGATCACGGAGTGGTTTACTATTGAAATTTCGAGAGTGTACTTTCCGGGAAGAGTCGGAAAGTATATTACTTCCTCACAATGCGTCTCGCGAAATGACTGCAACGAGAAAATTCGAGAAATTGGAGCTAATGCAGAGGCTTACCGCCAATCAGTCTTCCCGTGCGCCATTCACGAATTTCATAGGGAAGAGGGGATCATTTAGTGGTAATAGAAGCATCCTGCAGCACACAGCGACAGGTGGCTTGCGAAGTACTGATGCAGATGTAGATGTAGATGCACAATAAAGTAGAAGACTTCATGCCAATTCGACGTTGCCTCCATGCTACCTTCATAGTGTTACAATTTTCATTGACCAACAGTGTAAACGTCACACGCATTTGAATCTTAATTTACTCTTTATCAATACATCTGGCAATCTGATGTGTCTATATCATTTGTTATTGTCAGCAAACGTGTGAGAGGGAAAGTTTTTATACTAGAGCTTCAAGTCTTTTCAACGTCGCCTTAAGGCAGAGAACGTATAAAGTATGGTAAGGATGAATAATAAGGTGGACGGGCGTGTTTAATGATCTGTCTGAAAATTCATTTGAAGAGGTTTAATGAATTCATGGGAACCTATGTTAGGTTGCAGCATGGAGGAGATTTTGAAGCTCACGTCTTTCGAAATCGACTTCGTTTTTCTTGTGCCTTTGGCCCGCATCGGCGCAGAGTCGGCATGATTATGGACGGATTTTGTACGGTTTATTTAAGGGGTGCCCGCATGCCTTTCCTGTCACCACTCCCTCCACCTCCCCTCCCCCCACCCCCTCCCCACATCCCTCCTTCACCACTGCACCGGGACGAAATATGTGCACCCCAACTGCCTGATTGTAGTGTTATGTATGTGAAAGTTAAGTTTTCTAAATGTTTGTGAATGGTGTAACTGAGGCGAGACTTTTGTATCAGCACGGTATTCACCTAATGGGTTGTGGGAAACCGCCTGAAAACCACATTCAGGTTGGCCGGCACATCAACATTCGTCGATAATCGACCGGACGGACATGATCCGAGACCGGCACATTTCCTCATTCCGGATACACCGCTTTTAACATTCACGGCTACCTGCAGTTTCGAAAACAATTGCCGCGTCTTAATCACTATAGTGCATCGTTTGATATGTGATCCCAAAAGGCACAACGAGAGGCTTCTTGGTTCTATGCAAGGAAATATCTAAATTTTTAAGCAGGTCTGACGCGCAGGTTTACGGTGGCAAGCTTCAACGACGAGATGGTGTTGCAGATATAGCCGCTTCACGTCCAAGCAGCTGGGAGAACTTCTCCCGGCGTGACGGTACAATGGCGTTCGCCCTTTGGACTCTAGAGGAAACTAGTACATCAGGCACCTACCTAAACTTGGCGGCACACTTTCGTACTTTGCGAGAGGATTAGTCTACTGTGTATTAACACATGATATCAGCCATTCCCTCATCATAATCAACACCAATGTCAACAACAACCACAACGACGACGACGACAACGACAGCCGCGCGGGGTAGCCGCGTGGTCAAGGGCGCCTCGTAACGGTCCGCTCGGCTGCCCCCGTCGGAGGTTCGAGTCCTCCCTCGGGCATGGGGGTGTGTGTTGTCCTTAGCGTAAGTTAGTTTGAATTAGATTAAGTTGTGTGTAAGCTTAGGGACTGATGACCTGACAGGTTGGTCCCATAAGATCTTACCACAAATTAATTAATTAATTAACAACAACAAGGCAGATACAACACTACGCTATCGGCGAACTCATCACAGTCACCCTCCAAGGCAACTATAGGTAAGAGAGGTGACACTTAATCCGGCGGACCATCATCAATTAGAACAGCTTACACCAGGCTGTGAACTAAGCACGTAAACTACTGTTCGACAAAATGCTTCGAAGACCTGGCTGTATCGGTAACTTCCTTGGTCACGTGACAAGGTACAGCCCCGTTCGAGATGCTAGGATCGTTACTGGTCGGTAGAACCCCACGAAAGTGAAACAGGATGCTCGGTGAACATAACATACAATGCTTAGTTAACGCTAAACTTTTTGGTTGAATTTAGAGATGCAGTATTCAAAGAATACTGTGCGACCATTATGGTGCTACCATTGTATATTTTGCGTATGTGTCATGAGAATAACATAAGAGACATTTGATAACCTACGGAGGCATATAGATAGTCATTGTGCCCACGCTCAGTATGTATATGGAATAGGACAGATAATCAGATTCATTCCCTGTATCCTCCACTAGGCACTGCACAATGTCTTTCGAAGTATGTATACTATGAGACCAAAAGTAACCGGACACCTGGCTGAAAATGACTTACAAGTTCGTGGCGCCCTCCATCGGTAATGCTGGAATTCAGTATCGTCTTGGCCCACCCATAGCCTTGATGACAGCTTCCACTTTCGCAGGCATACGTTCAATTAGGTGCAGGAAGGTTTCTTGGGGAATGGCAGCTCATTCTTCACGGACTGCACTGAGGAGAGGTAACGATGTCGGTCGGCGAGGCCTGGCACGAAGTTTAGGTCAGGACTCCGTGCAGGCCTATCCACTACAGGGAGCGTAACCATCCGCCACAGGTGCTCGACCGTGTTGAAAGATGCAACGCCATCCCCGAACTGCTCTTCAACAGTGGGAAGGAAGAAGGTGCTGTGCTGTGATAGTGCCACACAAAACAACAAGGGGCACAAGACTCCTCCATGAAAAATGTGGTGTCACCGCCAGACACCACACTTGCTAGGTGGTAGCCTTTAAATCGGCCGCGGTCCGGTAGTATACGTTGGACCCACGTGTCGCCACTGTCAGTGATTGCAGACCGAGCGCCGCCACACGGCAGGTCTAGAGAGACTTCCTAGCACTCGCCCCAGTTGTACAGCCGACTTTGCTAGCCGTGGTTTACTGACAAATTACGTTCTCATTTGCCGAGACGATAGTTAGCATAGCCTTCAGCTACGTCATTTGCAACGACCTAGCAAGGCGCCATTATCAACTGCTATTTATCTTGTGATGCATGTACCGTCAGACCGATGTTCACCAATTATGGATTAAAGTTAAGTATTCCAACAGATACGTATTATTTTTGCTAGTCTCATATCTCTGACCTGTTCCAGACCTCACGCCAGCCTGCGTGAGCTTAAACGCGTGTCTTTCGGCTTCCTCTCATAGTGACTTGGCTGTCTTGCCAAGTCACAACAAAAAACATGACCACACCAGAACACCACCGCCTCCGAATTTTACTGTTGGCACTACGCACGCTGGCACATGACGTCCACCGGGCATTCCCCATACCTACACCCTGCCATCAGATCGCCACATTGTGTACCGTGATTTGTCACTTCACACAACGTTTTTCCACTGTTCAATCGTTCAATGTTTACGCTCCTTACACCAAGCGAGGCGTCGTTTGGCATTTACCGGTGTGATGTGTGGCTTATGAGCAGCCGCTCGACCATGAAATCCAAGTTTTCTCACCTCCCGCCTAACTGTCATAGTACTTGCAGTAGATCCTGATCCTGATGCAGTTTGGAATTCCTGTGTGATGGACTGGGTAGATGTCTGCCTATTACACCTTACGACCCTCTTCAACTGTCGGTGGTCTCTGTCGGTCAACAGACGACGTCGGCCTGTACGCTTTTGATCACATAGTGCATGTAGATGTAGTTTAAAATAGTGTGCGTTATCACTTCTCTGTGGAACTATGAAAATTGGTCGCTGTAAATGCCATTGTGGTCGATGGCGATGATTTGCTGTTAGTGTTTTTAAATTTATTGATGACGAGAAGGAGAAAGGAATGACAGTGGTTACGAAAGTGATAGAAATTGACAACAAAAAGTTAAAGTTGTGTAAGTCTGTGTTGTGCAGATTACAATTGGAGGGAACTATACTGAGCGGAGTGGGATTCAAGTATCTAGAATCAAAGTGCACATAATAAGTGTCACACCGACGATTTGGATAAATATTTTATTAGGCAGTAATTTCTGTGACATTATGAACAATACAAAGAAATGCCAACTTTTTGAAACGATCACACGGGTGGCCTAACGGTTCTAGGCGCTACAGTCTGGAACCGCGCGACCACTACGGTAGCAGGTTCGAATCCTGCCTCGGGCATGGATGTGTGTGATGTCCCTAGGTTAGTTAGGTTTAAGTAGTTCTAAGTTTTAGGGGACTGGTGACCTTAGAAGTTAAGTCCCATAGTTCTCAGAGCCATTTGAACCATTTGAAAGGATCACAGCTTTTGTTGCACAAAATGTTACTTCAAGACTAGTAAAGAAATTCTGAATTAAATAATGAGCTTTGGTTGTAAAAGGCGCCAGAATGAACGAGACGTCAAGTGCGAACGAGATGATATAATTTCAAGAAAGGCACACTGCATTAAATGTTTCCGAAAAATTAAGCATCAAAGCGCTGAAACTGAAGTAGCCTCAGTTTTGTTCAGGCGAAACTTCGATTCATACACATTATCCCCTGAGTAAAAGTTGTCAAAGTGTGCGAAGACTGTTATAAAACAAAAATGTCAATCAACGTTTGATTATTGTGCTACGCAGAGCAATAGCTATACCTTTAGCGTGTCACAGTAATCCACATCTACATCCACATCTACATCTACATTTATACTCCGCAAGCCACACAACGGTGTGTGGCGGAGGGCACTTTACGTGCCACTGTCATTACCTCCCTTTCCTGTTCCAGTCGCGTATGGTTCGCGGGAAGAACGACTGTCTGAAAGCCTCCGTGCGCGCTCTAATCTCTCTAATTTTACATTCGTGATCTCCTCGGGAGGTATAAGTAGGGGGAAGCAATATATTCGATACCTCATCCAGAAACGCACCCTCTCGAAACCTGGCGAGCAAGCTACATCGCGATGTAGAGCGCCTCTCTTGCAGAGTCTGCCACTTGAGTTTGCTAAACATCTCCGTAATGCTATCATGGTTACCAAATAACCCTGTGACGAAACGCGCCGCTCTCCTTTGGATCTTCTCTATCTCCTCCGTCAAACAGATCTGGTACGGATCTCACACTGATGAACAATACTCAAGTATAGGTCGAACGAGTGTTTTGTAAGCCACCTCCTTTGTTGATGGACTACATTTTCTAAGCACTCTCCCAATGAATCTCAACCTGGTACCCGCCTTACCAACAATTAATTTTATATGATCATTCCACTTCAAATCGTTCCGCACGCATACTCCCAGATATTTTACAGAAGTAACTGCTACCAGTGTTTGTTCCGCTATCATATAATCATAGAATAAAGGATCCTTCTTTCTATGTATTCGCAATACATTACATTTGTCTATGTTAAGGGTCAATTGCCACTCCCTGCACCAAGTGCCTATCCGCTGCAGATCTTCCTGCATTTCGCTACAATTTTCTAATGCTGCAACTTCTCTGTATACTACAACATCATCCGCGAAAAGCCGCATGGAACTTCCGACACTATCTACTAGGTCACATGTAAGAACAGTGAAGTGGACGCTATTACTGCCTCCACTCCCTCTTTCCCGGGCGTTAACACGGTGGTCCTGCTACCCTGGCCTGCCTTCCCTTCGCTTTGCTGGTCAATTCTTTTCCAGTGATAAATTTCCACGACGTGTGTAAGGTAAATATCAGAATTGAACGCATAATTAGCAGATTTTCACTTGAAATTGTACGAAGTCTCTCAAGACTCGGGTTGAAGAAATGAATTATGTGCACCCGGTGCTGCTTTGTGTTAGTTTATCAGTGTACTCACCTATTCATGGAATGCTCTGATGTCGTGACGGACAAAATAATACATCTCTTCTAATGGAAGTTTAGTGTCAACTACGTATCTGCACCTGCAGTTTTATGACCCTACGGTTCATTGCAGGTCATTATAAATAAACACGCAAGGGGACTAGATATTTTTCCACGCAGAAAGTTAAAGGTTTGCCTGAGGTTGAATACGAGGTTGACACGAAACAGGTAGTTTCTGTGCATGATCAAGGCGGTGCACGTATGATATTGACACGCGTTGACATTTCGTACAAAGGTGGGAGATGAGTAATTAAACCATCCTCAAGATGTGACTTGAAAAAATTCAGCATGTATAGCTACCGACACTGATCGATCACCCGAGACGTTACGAATTTGGAAAATAGTCTTTTCTATCCAGTGGAAATAGTGGGTATTGTAAACCAAATGTCAATTGGATGGACAAAGCTTAGTATTTATTTGATGTAAGCGTATAGATACACGACTATCGCATCAGGATGACAGAGAACTGTTACATAACTATGCAAACTCTATCGCATCAGATAATAGTAACAGTGAGATGCGGAATGAGTGCGTCTCTAATTGCTGGTTACTTTTTCTTTGAGGAAAACAACAAGCACACTGGCCGGGCTGTTTTCGCCACAAGTCAGAGCAATGCAGCGCTTTCCATTGATAGAATTGTTGCCTATGGCATTATTAACATTCAAACAAAATGGCTCGCCTCCGCACATTTGTACGAACTGTCCAGCAACTGCTCGCTTGGTAACTGCCACCCGCGTCAAAATTCGATTTTATGTGTCCCTCTTCCGCCGCCCATCCCCCAACCCCCACACAAGGTCCGGCCTTTTCCAGTTTTTTGTTTAATCCTTACGCAACCCCTACTCCCAACCACCAGTATTTTTATGTTTGGATACGTTGACAAAGGAAAATCTAAACGTACGACTTTTTCATTAACTGCCGAGTGCTTTATTTTTTTAATCTATTGGCTTGCGGACGGTGACCATACAGCCATCTCAACACTGGAAGTATTATAATACAGTTTGTTCTGACAATTCAGAGTACGCATTAGTTTAATTCGCACTCTGGTACAAAGTTACATAGGCTTAACGAAGGACAGATTCCGACATAAAACAAATTTTACATCCACAGAGTTTTTAAATTAAATCTATATAATGTTTTATCACAATGATTTTGCAGTGAAAATTCAAACTTTTACAAAAAAAACATTTGTTCTGCTGTGCGGTAATTGTGTATTTTTTAACATAAAATCCCGTGACATCTTATTGAATCTTAACTATGTTCCTTCACTATAGAAAGCTGTAATCTCAAGGAAACTCTGTTGGTCTTTCAAATCGATAAAAATTATGTAACTTTTTATATGTTTCCGTGTTGCCCCTGACCCTCCCTTTTGTCCCACACTTCAGTCCGCGCATTTTCCCCATGACACACTTTCCTTCGCTTTTTTTTTTTGTCGTTGTGGTAACAGATCCCCTACATTATACCAAGAATCGAGTAATAATAAAACAGCGTTGATGGCTGCATAAAATCAGTCTTCGGACGGAAGATCATAACAGTTTCAATAAAATAAATTTGTGAAATCGGCTCACTTCCAAAACCTCAACTAGAAACTGCTATATTTTAAACCAACTTCCAAGTTAATACAAAATTAATTAGTCAATCTTTCTGGAAGTTAACAGAGAAAACATTTTACAAGTAGTTATATTAATGGAGTTTTTGTCTGTTATGGCTGATGAAACTACTGATTCACTGCACATGTTCCCAGTTGTCACAATGCTTAGGTATAGCACACAGATGGATATCTTGACGAAAGATTGTCGTTTGCATAGCATATCAAAAATTTTGAAAGATAGATATAAAATGACAGAACAAAATAATGAGAGATTCCGTCCGTTAAGTGCAAGCTAAAGTGAGGGATGCGTATCCTAACGCACATTTCATCCACTGTTCTGCTGATCAATTAAATTCGATCATGGTTCGATGAACCCTCTGCCAGGCACTTGAATGTGATTTGCAGAGTATCCATGTAGTTGTAGATGTAGATGTAGATGGAAAAAGTTTCTAGATAAAGTACAAACATTCGAAAATTATTTTCCTATCTGCCTTCCACTCCGACATATTTATATATTTATTTTTCTCGCTCTCTACACGAACTTGAGTTTCAGATTTGTGTGTTATTATCAGGAATGCTAGTCGTGGCTCAACTAATTGAAATTTCCAATGAAGAACCCTAAATATTTTGTAAGAGAAACAGTTAACATGGTAGAAATGTTTTAATTTTTCAGAGCCAAATACTGCAAACGCTGCATCTATGAATAAAGCGTCTGTCTTTTGGGGCCAGCATTTAAGATCTCGAGTTACGTTTAGTTATAACTCATTTTTATGTCCTCTTCAGTCATATAGAGGTGTGACACACCGAAAGTTCAGAGACATTTTTGGGATTTTACTTTAAATGGCTGTACATGAAGAAAAACTATGAGTTTAAACCCAGTCAGTCACATTAAATGTGACCACTGCCTATGTTCGACGTCAACGTGCAAGAACCACTCACAGACGACAGGTGGAAGCACTAGCAGTGGAGGATGTATAAAGCGTGTATGGAGGACGTGGAAACAATGCAGTCGTCGTCATAACGCGTGGAAGGAGCGTTTTATCTGACGTCCAAAAGAGCAGCATCATAGGCTTCCGGGCCAAGAATGGGAGCATTTCCAAACTGCTAAGCTCGTGAACTGTTCCCGTGCCGCCCTGGTTAAAATATACCGTGCATGGCAAATAGGCGCTACCCAAAACTGGCGCAGAGGGAATTGTGGTGCGCTACGGGCTATAGATGTCAGGGGTGGACGACGGCTGTGGAGATGTGTACGGGCGAGTAGACGTGCAATTGTTGAGCAACTGACCGTCCAGATGAACCAAGCGGCTACCAACAGTGTGTCCTCAATGACCGTTCAGCGAACGTAGAGTGTTAAGGTAATAATGTTAAGTTAAGGTAAAGATGTATACAATGCTATTCAGTCATTTATCGTGTCCCTTAGAAAGAGAACCCTCGGAGATATGAAACGAGTTAAGGTATATATTAACATAAAAAGTAGACATCATTAATCTGCAGCAAGCGTCTGGTTCATTTACCCATGCTGCTTCCCGTTCATCGGCGACGAAGGCTGGAATTTGCACGCCAGTATCACAACCGGATGTTCACTGAGTGGCGACAGGTCGCCTTTTCAGGTGACTCACGTTTTATGCTCCATCGGACAGATGGCTGTTGGCGTGAACGGCTCTGCAACAATCGTCGGAAGGGCTCAGGGAACGTTATGATCTGGGGAATGTTTTCGTAACTTCCGGTGGGTTATCCTGTCGACTGGAAGTCACAATGGATCAACACAAGTATGCATGTATCCCAGGTGATCATCTCCACCCCTACACGCAGTTTTGTTTTCCTCGGCACGGTGGCATCTACCAGCAGGACAACTCAACGTGCCATTAAGCTTGTTGTGTACGGTCCGAAGAGCACCAAGGTGAGTTAACCGTACTCCCCTTGCCACTAAACTCTCCAGATTTAAACGCAGTCGAGTATCTGTGGGACTACCTCTATCGGGCTGCTCGTACCACGGATCATAAGCTGAGAAAAATAGCGTATCTGGCCAAGGCACTGAAGTCGGCAAGGCTGCACATCCCTGTCGGTAACTTCCAGAACGTCACTGACACTCTTCCTGCACGTCTCGCACAGCAAAAGATGGTTATTCAGGCTGTTGTTAGATGGTCACGTTAATGTAACCGGGAAGTGTATGGAAAAGAAGCAGAAAATGGAAACGTGTGAAAACTGACTGAACAATGCGGTTGGTTAATAACTGCAGATAATGGTGTACGCGATGCTATTCATTCATTTATCGTGTTCCTCAGAAAGAGAACCTTCGGAGGTATGAAACGAGTTAAGGCACACATTAACATAAAAAAGCAGACATCGTTAACCTGTTTTCAACAATAAACTAACACTATAGTGCTTGATTCTACGATTATTATGCTATTTAACTGTAATGGAGTAAATTCTACACCTACATCTACGTGATTGTTCTGCTATTCACAATAAAGTGCCTGGCAGAGGGTTCAATGAACCACCTCCAAGCTGTCTCTCTACCGTTCCACCCTCGAACGGCACGCGGGAGAAACGAGCACTTAAATTATTCTGTGCGAGCCCTGATTTCTCTTATTTTATCGTGATGATCATTTCTCCCTATGTGGGTGAGTGCCAACAGAATGTTTTCGCAATCGGAGGAGAAAACTGGTGATTGAAATTTCATGAGAAGATCCCGTCGCAACGAAAAACGCCTTTGTTTTAATGACCGCCACTCCAATTCACGTATCGTGTCTGTGACACTATCTCCCCTATTTCGCGATAATACAAAACGAGCTGCCCTTCTTTGTACTTTTTCGATATCATCCGTCAGTCCCACCTGATGCGGATCCCACACCGCACAGCAATACTCCAGAATAGGGCGGACAAGTGTGGTGAAAGCAGTCTCTTTAGTAGACCTGTTGCACCTTATAAGTGTTCTGCCAATGAATCGCAGTCTTTGGTTTGCTCTACCCACAATATTATCTATGTGATTGTTCCAATTAAGGTTATTTGCAATTTTTATCCCTAAATATTTAACTGAATTTACAGCCTTCTGATTTGTGTGACTTATCGCGTAATCGAAATTTAGCTGATTTCCTTTAGTACTCGTGTGAATAACTGCACACTTTTCCTAATTCAGGGTCAATTGCCACATTTCGTACCATACAGATATCTTAACTAAATCATTTTGCAAGTCGTTTTGATCATCTGATGACTTTACAAGACGGTAAATGACAGCATCATCTGCAAACAATCTAAGACAGCTACTCAAATTGTCTCCTATGTCGTTAATATAGATCAGGAACAACAGAGGGCCTGTAACACTTCCTTGGGGAACTCCGGACATTACTTCTGTTTTACTCGATGACTTTCCGTCTGTTACTACGAACTGTGACCTTTCTGACAGGAAATCACGAATCCAGTCGCACAACTGAGGCGATACTCCGTAGGCACGAAGCAGCTACTTTAACAAAAACAGCTGCCTCCTCAGTTTTTCTCTACAGCTGTTGTTTATCTACTATTAGTCGTTTAAGATTTACTTGATCACATTGCTGTTTTTCAGAGAAAATAATTTAATGAAAACTGAGGTCATTTAGAACGATTTTAAACCAAAATATAAGTCGACATATTCTTAACACTCTCTTTCTCTTTGTTGAAGGCATTGCTCACTCCAAATTTCGTAAGTTTGTTTACATTATGTACTAGCAATAATACCATGTGAATCCAAAAAGTTTGGATACTGGATTAATAAAAAATAGAAAAAACTTATGATGTGGTTTAATGCTACAGGTTTTCTACGTAGCCTCAGAGAACAATCGTACAACAACGTGAATGTGTCTGAAAAATCCTTCGTTGGGATGTTGTTCAGCTCATGCATCGCACTGGCTGGAATGTCGGTTACTTTATAACAGCGTTTACTTTTAGTGTGAATTTCTGCTCTTAATCGTTTTGTGGTAGGTTCTTATTCATAACACCAAAACTCATCATCCGTGATCATTCTCTCCAAAACAAAAAAAAACAAAAAACGGTTTACATTTCAACCAAGCCGTGTCAGACGTCCACGCGTCCTTGATTTTGTTCGGTAGCCAAGATGCACGGGACGAATTTTGCACACATTTTACTCTTCTTCAAAACATTCTATAGAATGTCTTGAAAACTTGATTCAGAGATGATACACCATTGTTACATGAGACACAACAAAGTCTACACACTACGGCGGCACGACTACTATTTAACACCTCATGCTCACAACTGACTGGTGGAATGCATATTTATCGTTTAGAGTTGTTAGTTTAAGCTACGACTGTAGTCACTGCGCTGACGTCGCTCATATGCCAGGAATAAAAACAGTCTCGGAATATTTTAGACGTGTGGTGTTTGCATCTAAGTGAGTGTACCGTGAGTGTGCCTTTTAGTCTCAATCAGTTACTCATAATACACGCATTCGGAATTCTATTTGTCGCAGAGCTACCCACACTAGAGACATATGACACTATAAAAGTACAGTATGAAAAAATAAGTATTAACTTGAAGTAACAATTGTAGTAATAGTGTCATCCAGGAAGAACTACTCTAATGAATCCAAGCTCAGAAGATTACAAAGATGTTACTTGCATATACGTCCAACACCGCCCTGTCTGTGTTGATGACCGAGCGAGGTGGCGCAGTGGTTAGACACTGGACTCGCATTCGGGAGGACGACGGTTCAATCCCGCGTTCGGCCATCCTGATTAAGGTTTTCCGTGATTTCCCTAAATCGCTCCAGGCAAATGCCGGGATGGTTCCTTTCAAAGGGCTTGGCCGACTTCCTTCCCCGTCCTTCTCTAACCCGATGAGACCGATGACCTCACTGTCTGGTCTCCTTCCCCAAAACAACCAACCAACCATCTGTGTTGATGCTCAATGTCTGTGTTACAACAAAAGGGAACTCGAAAAAATGGCATGATTCTCAATTGAAGCAAGAGGCAGCAGTATCAGCATGTCATGAGTTCGTAAATTGTGGAATATTCGACCAACAAAAAAATCTGATTGTGGTACCATAACATTTCCGCTCGTACACAGCACGCAGCAGCGCATGACTTCCTAGAGACGGGGGAACTAAAATCTGTAGGCATAACGCCAGAGAACACAGTGCTCGTATGGGAACAAGTACCCTGCAGTTAGTAATGTAGTTGCAGCCACTGTTCGAAGCATGTATTCAATTATACACTAGCATCTGTTGGATAAGTTTGAAGTTATCTATCGTTACAGTAAACTTCTTGATTTTCGACTAGAACGCGAGTAGCAAGGCAAGGCTGGTGTGGCCACACTCTGCATTGTTGCCAAATTTATTCAAGATGGCGGCCATAAATGTGGCAATGTCGCAGTGATGTCATGGTGGGCAGTTCAAATTTTGGAGAGAAAATAGGTCAATTGGGCTACCTCCACTAACCTAACACCACACTCCAACCCCCCTCCCCCCTTTCTCTCCTACTCCCTCCCATTACCCACCTTCCCACCTGTCTCCCATCTGAAAATTGGAGGAAAAAGGATGCAGTCTGTGTTGGGCTGCCAGATAGGATGGACATAAGTATGCATTGTTTATTTAAACAATTTTAGTTGTCAAAAGGCAGTAGCTCATTCCAGTGTGTTCACCATGAGAATTGGAGTCCAACTGACCTAGTTCAGAACACAGCCACCAGAAGGCGCTGTCGGCCCTCCCCTCCCATGACGTAATCGAAGATGGCGGTCTGGAGAAAAATTGTGGGGAAAGGACTCAGTCTGTGTCTAGCTGCTGGACTGGGTATACAGATGTAATTGCATACTGCGTTCAATTGGTGAGATGTCTGTGCTGGAGAATGAAGAGTTTAACAGGTATATTACCTGTAACCATGCAGCTGAGGACTGTGCTGATAGCAATGATATTTGGTGAAGATGAATACACTTCATGAAATAATGAAGATGCAGCAGTATGGGGCTAAGTTACACTGTGCAACTCATACAGATAACTGCATGTGCTGTAACTGTAGTTCATTCTATAAACGTCCAGTCAGCATTCTGAAGTGCAAGAGGCTAGATGTTCACTCTGGCACATGGCCTCTTCCAACACGGGCAGAGATTCGAACAGGGAGTGCGCCAGGTTCCATGCTCCAAGAGCCTTCACGCCTGGTAGAAGAGGACACGCGGTAGCTGCAGGGCGACCACGCACACTAAGCAAAAAATATCCGCAGCCTTCATCCTTCCCAACTCTGGCGCAAGGACACCCTTTACCATTGAACATTAACTGCTTCAGGAGTCATTACATCAGGTCTTTAAGCAACTTACGGAATACTGTCACATATATAACTTGAAGATGTTACAGGGACCAAATATACCACTGCAAAAAGAGAGAGAGAGAGAGAGAGATTTGCAGATGGTGCAAGAATATTTAAACAATTACACGTTTTATCCCGAGGAATACAACCACTGCCACACTTGAACACAGACTCTAAAAGAAAAGATCGCAGCATGCTTATGAAACCACCCCAGAGACACTTCGCTCGCTTTTGTGGGAAATACCCTTGTCTTTGATCACGAGCTGCTTCAGCAGCTACTAAATCCAATTGAATATGTTTCTAAATACACTTTCAAAAAGATCGTTGCACTGTAGTTTCCCTCATTCTTACAATGTACACCGCCACACTCGAACATGGACTCTAAAAGGATCATTACACACTTGTGAAACCTTCCTGAGACACTTTTCACGCTTTCCTGGAAAACAGATCCCGAACCGATATCAGCTGCAATACCTGATTGTACAAACCAAAACTATATTGGGAAGTCGAAATAAACACCTCTGTAGCTCTAAACAGGACGCTCACTACTTTTCGAGTTTTAGCTCCTTGTTTGAACGCACTGCCAGAGAGAGGGAAATTTCTGTGTTCTACACTCTAAACAGGACGCTCACTACTTTTCGAGTTTTAGCTCCTTGTTTGAACGCACTGCCAGAGATAGGGAAATTTCTGTGTTCTACAGCTGCTGTGCACTTTTCTGAAACGGTGAGTAGCCTTAGTTTATATTTGCTGATTCTGGAGTCAGGGACATTATTTTCCTCACTTCTCGAAGCACACACTTGTGTCAAAGCACAGACAGTAAAATCAGAAAAATTCGAAGCACTCTCCTCCTTCAATGTCCTACAGCTGCTGGTTTGGAGAAGCTCTAAAGCCACAACGGCAGATGAGGGACAGCATCCCGCCAGAGAGGATGGCCTACTTGGACGTGCCTCTCAACACTCGAACAAACAATACATGTTACTCTCAGACGCCACAGAACATTCTGTAGATACTTTTCCCCCGTCTTGTTCAAACCAGTCTGTGCAGGCTCCTATGACCCTCACAGTGAATATCTTGTGAATGGAGCATTCTGAGTGGCTCTTACTGAATTTACCCACCAAACTGCTGCTGCTGCTGGTGAAGGAGCACTGTCCACCATTTTCTGCAGAGAGACAAATTACGAGAATTTCAGTGGCAAAACTATTTTGTACAGATTGAAAAAAAACATGTACCAGTCCTACTGCGCTGACGGTTAAACCCTGCAAAAGTTGTCTACTGATCATGAAATACGGAAACTATCGCCAAAGGCACTTCCTCAGTTAGACTGCTCTGCTAGAGTTGAGGAAAGCTTGACTTTCCGGTGTGAAACAGATCTTCAACCAGGCTATATCACTACTAACGATTGTACCAACATGCCATATCGATGTAGTAAACACAATTCGTATCCTGCACCATACAAAATCGTCACTTCTGCATACTGCAAATAGCTATCGATCACCAGACACTCATACATATACTGCAAAGATAGACAGATCCAAAAGAAACATAAGCACGTACACAGTGTATAGTTGCAGCACTAGATATATCCTGCGAAGTCAGTGCCTCATCCACCATGACCAAAAGTCCCGAGTTAACTGTCCCTGCACATATTAGACTGATGTGTGATCGGAGCATCCTCCACAGACAGCAGGGGTCACTCTCAAAACTGGTGTACAAAGGCTGGGCTGGCTCCCCTCGTCACAAAAGCATTACTGTTTCCAGCTCAGACCTGCTTGCTCATTTTCTGCCATGCTTTCTATAGCCGTCTCCAGACTCTGAGATTACAAGAAGCTACGTATTTTCAAGTATTTTGTTAGAATGTCATACCATTTACGCGATAGTTCTCGATATCAAACACATAGCAGTATGCCACCGACCGCTTGCACGGTATAATTCCACAGATAAGAAATGGAGATTATATTTCTAGAAACCAGAAAATTTAGAGAGTTGCAGCGAGGTAGGATGTGCTGAAACCACTGAGTACCTAGAAACTTATCTCGTCTGTGAAGATCTTCACATGAAAACTCGAAAATAGAACAAACTGGTTGTTCCAAACTCATTTTTTAACAAATACCGATTTTAATGAGATAACAGAGTCCAAATCATCATGTTTCTCATGTGTAGAGAACCAGCAAACGACTCTTCCAGCTATTTTCACCATCTAGAGGCACACGACATAAACCACAACCAATGTTCTCTCAACCAAATAAAGATAGGAAGTGTGCAGAAGCAGTCAACCGGACAGTTTACATGGGACAGAGAAACTGTCCAGTGCAAACACATTCCCATATTGTATCTTCTCAAATTTAGCTGGAGAACACAAGCGATCACGAAAGTTGCCAAACACATACTGAGTATTACTTCGCTATTCATCCGTCTAGAGGGCAACACAGTTAGGTCAGCTACAGTCCCGTACCCCAGCTGACCTCTCCATTCAGACCGCTCTTGCCATAATCCAAAAAGTCAATCGTTCCGGTCACAGACGACTATTGCCATGTACCCTGTACACACCAGGCAGAATCGTCCTAGGAAAGAAGCCACATGTATTTTATCACTGTTCTTACTATTAAATATTATGATTGCAGCCTGATGAAATTCGACAATGAGTGAAGTACTCTCTCCTGATGAAAAATGGTTGAAATGGCTCTGAGCACTATGGGGCTTAACATCTATGGTCATCAGTCCCCTAGAACTTAGAACTACTTAAACCTAACTAACCTAAGGACATCACACAACACCCAGTCATCACGAGGCAGAGAAAATCCCTGACCCGCCGGGAATCGAACCCGGGAACCCGGGCGTGGGAAGCGAGAACGCTACCGCACGACCACGAGCTGCGGACTCTCCTGATGACGCTTCAGATATAAATATCTGTACCAATTTTATGACTGGACATAATTTTCCACGTAAGAAAAATCTTTCATTCCCCTTACGGTTATCGCAGTTTTCCACGTAAGATCCATACCTCCCTTACGACACGACATATTCATTTTCTTTACACATCTCAGAACACACACATACTTTATAAGTCTCTTGATCACAGCGAATCTATCACACAGATCCTACTAAGAGTAATATTTCGCCAATAATTGAATGCTGATGACAGAAAAAACCATTGAGTGAAAATTCGTGTTGAATGGATATTTCTTATTTGTTTTTTTCTTGTGAGTGGTACCAGTGTGTCTTAGGAAGACAGACGTAATCTTCTTACAAGCCACCAAATGTAAAAAGCACAATCTGAACGACTATGTTACTATCGCAAGTGGTCTTGGTTCTACCAGTGCACACAAGTATCACTAACGATACCCATGTTAAAAGCTATACAAGCTTCATAAATCGAGGTATGGTGTTGCTTCCAAATGAAGTGGTTTCCCACACAAATACCGCGAAACTGAATAAAGACGATGACCATGGGGTGTGCATTAACAGACTAAAAGTGCAGATGCACGTCACTGGCCGTGTAAGCTCACAATAAAATCACCAAATGTAGAATGTGACTCAGCCAAGTAACGTGGAATGAAGCTGGTATTTGTAACTTCCTCATGCCACTGATAAATATTTCTCCAGTATTTCGATGCCATGTCAGAGGTTCTGTGATATATCCAATGGGTTAGACGAGCTGATTGATTGACAGTGATCACGTACAGTAGATGATGTGCTATGCGATGAATCACTTTAAAATAAATGCAATGCTATATTGAGGTCATAAGATATGTACACTGGGTTTTCAGATCTATAGTGTTATGCTTTCTGGTAGAAATGATGCCTGTGATTTGGAATCAAGTCTTTCAATTCAACCACATACCTACGTTGGATCCCATGGAGATGTCTTTTAATGATTACAGCCACTCGTTAGTCATATTCGTGGCACTCTCATATCTCGAAACAAGTCACCTTTTTGAAGCTATCTGCTACAGTAAAACTCCAACGTGTTTTTTGTAGACAGTCCCTATGGTTCCTGTAACTGTGCCTTAGTCTCTGCCCCACCATCCCTGCAGCTTTGCGCATTTGATCGTTCTAATTTAAGTCAGAACTGAGCAGAAGTCAGAGAGTGCTATATCTACGACCTTCTGCAAGAGGTTTAGAAACAGGGTGATCTGAGTTAATGTGACAGGACTATCTTTTTTTCTTTAGCACTCGTTGGAGACGGGAACATGTTGTCATAGCTCCGCCAATCACGTACGGTGCGTAAGGTCAGCGCCAAATGAAGCTTTCTCCTGCAAAACGAGCCAGTAGTAGAACAAGACAGTATGAAAACTGGGAGAAAGACGAGGATATTGCTGCTGCAGTGCAGTGCGATTAATTTCCAAGCTACATACAGGTACTGCAGTCTTAAGGAGATCTGCATTCCTCAGGGTGCATTCACATTTGTCACCCAAACATTCTTTCTGTCATGTGCCATATAAATGAGAATAAGAAACTACGAACTATAAAAACTCCACTAACGTTATCCGGTATAGTACTTAGTTGAGCATATGCACTGAACCACATTAAATATACGAGTGTTGATCCACTCAATGATCAACGTAACCTGCACTGACCAGTGTAAGGTTTCACCACCTGTATTCTAAGAGGACCAATCCCACACACTATCAGATACAAGAAAAAGACCGTGTGTTGTTGTTAAATACATTATTCTTTCTGGTATAACACTCCAAGCAGTGTATAACACAGCTTTGTATACCCCCACCTCCACCAAGACTTCGAGTTCTGGGTCTGATTCTAAACTGACATTAACACGTTTCAATCCATTGGTTCTGACTAAAAGCAGGACACTGTGCGGTGTAAATTATGCTGCTGCTTCCACAACACATACACAGGATGATTTTAAGTAAAGGACAGTCACAACATATGGATATTGGAATAGTTTTGTGGCTTTGTGGAATGTTTCCGAATACCTGTCTAAAGGTGATTTATGACCTCTGCGTTTAAAGTCATCTTTCACAGTGATGGGATAGCAGATGCTTCACTGTTCCATTTCAATTGATTCCACATACTGCAGTCATACATGCGATCACTGTTTCAGTGCTATCCAGTCCCAGAATATGTTGCCCATACACCAAGACTCTTTCTTCATCTCAAGCAAGAAATGTCAGTCAATTACTGTGTGGTAACTAACAGGGTACCAGTGGTTGCATAGAATGGAAAAGACCCCATCGATGTACTGTAATAATAAGCATCACAGTTGAAAGTGCGATCAGTTTTAATAATTTTCCAGTTTTTTAATGCCTACAGTGACACGACAGTGTGCTTCACTAAGAACAACCCTCCTGCACTTCGCGAATACCATAGCAAACGTAGATAGATAATGTGCAGTACGTCCATTCATTGTTAATTTCAAACATATAAAAACAAAAGTATACAAGACAGCAATCTACATGTTTCTAGCACTTCGATCATAGTGCATAATTTACGATTACGATTGCCCATTGTTTGCAATATGAATGAGAGTCACAGAGCATTCTCACATTCTCAGGATAACGTTAGAGACTGAAAGATCTCTAAGCATTGTCTTTGACCAACGCTCCCTGCAACACTGTTACCAACTGAATTTGCAGCTGACCAGAAGTAGACTTGTACATTCCACATTTTGTGAAGGTACAGAGCAAACTGATTATGTAACTGCTGTGGGAAGAAATATGTCCATCCTGTTTCGACACACTCCTCTAGATGAACATAGATTCACTCCATTTCCCCTCCGCATCTTGGGCGTAAAATCGAGTCTCCAGTTTCATAACTATAGTGATTCTAAGTTAGCAGCAGATGTTTGTGAGATACTGCAATCGCCATGCATACATCTGCTTGAGCGGTGTCCTGTTTATGGAGTTAGTGGTACATTGCTGCTGCTACGCATTTGTCTGTTTCCTTGTAAGAGGCATTCTCCGTTACTAATGATCATTTTTATAGGACTGACGCGAGCATAGGATAACTTCTGAACTGTGATCAGATGTGTATGGCGGGCGCTATGCACATCTGGGGAGCTATATTGCGCATGTATCACAAAGAATCGATGTTTTCTTTGGTGTGCAAGGTAGTTCTTTTTTTTCATTTTACATTTTGTCACCATAGTTTATCATGGACAAACCTGCAAGGAGAATGTATGTCATGCACTGGAAATATATATTGTACACTGGGATATTAACTGCATTGCATTCCACGTGACAAATAGGTCGGAAGCTGCTCCACTCAAATTTTATAGCATGTTATAAGTGCAGAACTGTGTAGCATTAGAAGTGCATGTGTTTATGTTCTCTCTTAGCAACATCTTCTTGATACTGACCACACTCACTAGAACAATACTTTAGAATTGATAGCACGGTTCATTTATTTAAACTGCTTCAAACTACATCTGTCTGGAGCTCCATCATGCATAAAAACCACATGTTTGTTCTTCTTAACCATCTGTTATATCATCACAACACCTTCATATCTACTATATGCTGATAAGGGGTCCTAACCTCCTTGATATGTGCACACTGTGCGACGTTCTCCTTTCAGTCAGATCCAATGGATAGAAATGTGTTAATGTCAGTTTAGAACCTGGCACAGACCTCGAAGTCGTGGTGGAGAAAACAAAAACGTATCTTCACCTAATATCATTGCTATCAACACAGTTCTCAGTGGCATGGTCACAGCTAATATACCCATGAAACTACTCCTTCTCCAGCACAGAACATCTTATCCACTGAACACAGTAAACAATTATGTCTGTACTCCCAGTCCAGCAATTAGACACAGACTGAGTCCTTTTACTGTCATTTATCACCAGACCTCCATCTTGGATTACATCACAAGAGAGGAGAGGGCGAGGGCTGACATCACTCTCTGGTAGCGGTGTGGTGTGGTGAACTAGGTCAGTTGTATTCCGGACTTCATGATGAACACACTGGGTGGAACTATTACCCATGACAACTGAAATTGTTTAAGTAAACAATGCATACTTATGTCCATCCTATCCAGCAGCCCAGCAAAGACTGAGTCCTTTTCATGCCAATCTCCAGATGGGCGAGGAGAGGGGAAAGGATTTAGGGGCAGGGGAGGAGAGGGGGGAGCGAAGGTGTGTTAGGTTAATGGAGGTAGCCTAACTGAACTATTTTCTAGCCAGAATTTGAACTTCCCATCATGAAATCACTGTGTTGTTGCAATATCTGTGGCCGCCATCTTAGATCTAACATCTTGAATGAATTTGGCAACAACGCAGAATGGAGCCACACCAGCTTTGCCTACTACTAATGTGGTCCATTGTCAACTGTTCCTTTTCCATCTGTAAAGCTTTGCAGCCATCGGCAAACAAGTTCTTTACTCTTGACTTCTGTTTCACATATTTTCATCAACATTACGTGCGTTCTGTTTCCAGTTTGTAACACATGTTTATGCATTGCTCTTTCGCACTGCAATCCATATCGCCACACCACCATGCTCGATTAACAGCAGGCATACCTGCTTCAGCACAAACGAATTCCATGGTAATCCATGAAATGACTCACCATACATGTACGCATGCAAAGAGTTTCAGCATTGTTGTTTGTTGTTGTGGTCTTCAGTCCTGAGACTGGTTTGATGCAGCTCTCCGTGCTACTCTATCCTGAGCAAGCTTCTTCATCTCCCAGTACCTACTACAACCCACATCCTTCTGAATCTGTTTAGTGTATTCATCTCTTGGTCTCCCTCTACGATTTTTACCCTCCACGCTGCCCTCCAATACTAAATTGGTGATCCCTTGATGCCTCAGAACATGTCCTACCAACCGATCCCTTCTTCTAGTCAAGTTGTGCCACAAACTTCTCTTCTCCCCAATCCTATTCAACACCTCCTCACTCGTTATGTGATCTACCCATCTAATCTTCAGCATTCTTCTGTAGCACCACATTTCGAAAGCTTCTATTCTCTTCTTGTCTAAACTATTTATCGTCCATGTTTCACTTCCATATATGGCTACACTCCATACAAATACTTTCAGAAACGACTTCCTCGCACTTAAATCTATACTCGATGTTAACAAATTTCTCTTCTTCAGAAACGCTTTCCTTGCCATTGCCAGTCTACATTTTATATCCTCTCTACTTCGACCATCGTCAGTTATTTTGCTCCCCAAACAGCAAAACTCCTTTACTACTTTAAGTGTCTCATTTCCTAATGTAACTCCCTCAGCATCACCCGACTTAATTCGACTACATTTCATTATCCTCGTTTTGCTTTTGTTGATGTTCATCTTATACCCTCCTTTCAAGACACTGTCCATTCCGTTCAACTGCTCTTCCAAGTCCTTTGCTGTCTCTGACAGAATTACAATGTCATCGGCGAACCTCAAAGTTTTTATTTCTTCTCCATGGATTTTAATACCTACCCCGAATTTTTCTTTTGTTTCCTTCACTGCTTGCTCAATATACAGATTGAATAACATCTGGGAGAGGCTGCAACCCTGTCTCACTCCCTTCCCAACCACTGCTTCCCTTTCATGCCCTTCAACTCTTATAACTGCCATTTGGTTTCGATACAAATTGTAAATAACCCCTGCCACCTTCAGAATTTGAAAGAGAGTATTCCAGTCAACATTGTCAAAAGTTTTCTCTAAGTCTACAAATGCTAGAAACGTAGGTTTGCCTTTCCTTAATCTAGCTTCTAAGATAAGCCGTAGGGCCAGTATTGCCTCACGTGTCCAATATTTCTACGGAATCCAAACTGATCTTTCCCAAGGTCGGCTTCTACTAGTTTTTCCATTCGTCTGTAAAGAATTCGCGTTAGTATTTTGCAGTCGTGACTTATTAAACTGATAGTTCGGTAATTTTCACATCTGTCAACACCTGCTTTTTTTTAAATTGGAATTATTATATTCTTCTTGAAGTCTGAGGGTATTTCGCCTGTCTCATACATCTTGCTCACCAGATGGTAGAGTTTTGTCAGGACTGACTCTCCCGAGGCCGTCAGTAGTTCTAATGGAATGTTGTCTACTCCCGGGGCCTTGTTTCGTCTCAGGTCTTTCAGTGCTCTGTCAAACTCTTCACGCAGTATCATATCTCCCATTTCATCTTCATGTACATCCTCTTCCATTTCCATAATATTGTCCACAAGTACATCACCCTTGTACAGACCCTCTATATACTCCTTCCACCTTTCTGGTTTCCCTTCTTTGCTTAGAACTGGGTTTCCATCTGAGCTCTTGATATTCATACAAATGGTTCTCTTTTCTCCAAAGGCCCCTTTAATTTTCCTGTAGGCAGTATCTATCTTACCCTTAGTGAGATAAGCCTCTACATCCTCACATTTATCCTCTAGCCATCCCTGCTTAGCCATTTTGCACTTCCTGTCGATCTCATTTTTGAGACGTTTGTATTCCTTTTGGCCTGCTTCATTTGCTGCATTTTTATATTTTCTCCTTTCATCAATTAAATTCAATATTTCTTCGGTCACCCAAGGATTTCTACTAGTCTTCGTCTTTTTACCTATTTGATCCTCTGCTGCCTTCACTACTTCATCCCTCTAAGCTACCCATTCTTCTTCTACTGTAATTCTTTCCCTCATTCCTGCCATTTGTTCCCTTACGCTCTCCCTGAAACTCTGTACAACCTCTGGTTTAGTCAGTTTATCCAGGTCCCATTTCCTTAAATTCCCACCTTTTTACAGTTTCTTCAGTTTTAATCTACAGTCCATAACCAATAGATTGTGGTCAGAGTCCACATCTGCCCCTGGAAATGTCTTACAATTTAAAACCTGGTTCCTAAATCTCTGTCTTACCATTATGTAATCTATCTGAAACATGTCAGTATCTCCAGGCTTCTTCCATGTATACAACCTTCTTTTATGATTCTTGAACCAAGTGTTAGCTATGATTAAGTTGGGCTCTGTGCAAAATTCTACCAGGCAGCTTCCTCTTTCATTTCTTAGCCCCAATCCACATTCACCTACTACGTTTCCTTCTCTCCCTTTTCCTACTACCGAATTCCAGTCACCCATGACTATTAAATTTTCGTCTCCCTTCACTATCTGAATAATTTCTTTTATTTCATCATACATTTTTTCAATTTCTTCGTCATCTGCAGAGCTAGTTGGCATATAAACTTGTACTACTGTAGTAGGCGTGGGCTTCGTGTCTATCTTGGCCACAATAACACTATGCTGTTTGTAGTAGCTTACCCGCATTCCTATTTTTTTTATTCATTATTAAACCTACTCCTGCATTACCCCTATTTGACTTTGTAATTATAACCCTGTATTCGCCTGACCAGAAGTCTTGTTCCTCCTGCCACCGAACTTCACTAATTCCCACTATATCTAACTTTAACCTATCCATTTCCCTTTTTTAAATTTTCTAACCTACCTGCCCGATTAAGGGATCTGACATTCCACGCTCCGATCCGTAGAACGCCAGTTTTCTTTCTCCTGATAACTACGTCCTCTTGAGTAGTCCCCGCCCGGAGAACCGAATGGGGGACTATTTTACCTCCGGAATATTTTACCCAAGAGGACGGCATCATCATTAACCATACTGTAAAGCTGCATGCCCTCGGGAAAAATTACGGCTGTAGTTTGCCCTTGCTTTCAACCGTACGCAGTACCAGCACAGCAAGGTCGTTTTGGTTAGTGTTACAAGGCCAGATCAGTCAATCATCCAGACTGTTGCCTCTGCAACTACTGAAAAGGCTGCTGCCCCTCTTCAGGAACCACGCGTTTGTCTGGCCTCTCAACAGATACCCCTCCGTTGTGGTTGCACCTACGGTACGGCTATCTGTATCGCTGAGGCACGCAAACCTCCCCACCAACGGCAAGGTCCATGGTTCATGGGGGGGGGGGGGGGGGGGGGGGGGGGGGAGTTTCAGCATACGTCGCTCTATTCATCAAACACTTTACTCGTATCTGTCATTTCGCTGTTTATCAAACAAGAAAATAACTTTGCGGTTATTCTATACATTTACATGATCTGCATCACATCAGATTCACTGGAGAAAGAGTAGAGACTTAACAAGCACAAACATAACTCTGTGGATCAAGTTTCGACAATACTAGCCAAAAATTAAATGTTTATCTCGTACCATTTCACTGTCACTGCTAGTAATACTTCTCTGTAGCACAGTTCCTTTTTTTTCTTTTCTTTTTTCCCAATTTATTGGTTTTGAGAGATGCCCATACAAACAGCTCAACAATGAAATATCATTTACGACAATACGAATGCAAGGACAAGAAGCACTCACTTCCCGAGCGGAGAAAATCTCCGACCCTGCCATGAATCGAACCCGCGTACCTTCGCCTAGTAGTCTGTCCAGCTGATCCTGTAGCTACCAAGGCAGACTTGCACAATTTAGCTGTAAAAAAAAAAAAACTGTCAAGAATTTGTTGCCTGATACCGGAAGGTAAGAATATTTCGTCACTGCTTAAAAGTTTATGATTGTATTATCTTATTCCTCCGTATCGCAATACGGTAAAGATATTGCAAAAGTAGCCCTGTTATCATTTTCTCATCCAGGCTCTTATCTTCAGGCTACAAGCAACTTTTTATTGTTTACAGTAATTTACGTCATTTCTTCTCCTTCCATAAAGGGTAATAAGGGGATTGTTGTTTATGTTACGTGTTCTCTTGAAACTTCTTCCACGCCAGTATTATCGTTATCGTTATCTGCATAACATGTCACGTTTATCGCTTCCTACTCATTAAAACAGTTGCATGTAACGTAATTTGAAAGTCTCTCAAAAAATGTTAACGGTTTACGAGCTCTCCGCGTTAACTACTTCCTTTCCCTCGTGAGGTATCAGGCTGATACGCAAGATGCCTTTTATCAAGAGGCAGATATCATAAATGTAATCTACGAAACATAAATTTTCGTTAACGTCTGCAGTTTTGTCCGTTAGAAACAACACTCTGACACGACACAAGTAGCTGATAACCTCGCCGTTGAGTGCCCATAAGCTCCTTTCGAATGGCATAAGTCTTTCGAAGAAACATCGGTGTCGACGGGACGTTAAACACTAATCTTCTCCTCCTCCTCCTCCTCCTCCTCCTCGAAGAAACACGATGCGAGCTCTCGCGTTGGCTAACACACTGGATTAAAATTCTGAAGGAACGGGCTTTCAAACCCCGTCAGGTCATCGAGATTTAAATTTGCCGACGTTTACGAAAATCGATTAAGGCGAAGAATCAGCCCGAATCACTTTCTCATACTTACCCCATTCAAGACGGTGTCCCGTGTCGAATGACCTCTTCACTGACGCAACGCTAAAACCTAATCTTCCATTTCTAAGAAACTGATCCGATTAAGAAGACAACACGACTCCTCAACTTATCAGTGAACGTTCGTGTGAGTCATGAAGGTAGAATCAGTTCTGAGAACAGTGAACACGACATCACATTTACGCTGCAATACTACTCATTCTTTCATAATAAAATAGAATTGGAAATATTTGCACCCATAGCCTAGGCCGCTACTGGTCGGTTCTCGACATGGAAGTAGCTGCTTTGTGTCTTTGTGTTTGGGGCAGGGGTTAGGGTAAGACATTATCATTATCAGTTTTTGGACATCAATGGGATATGATGTGTTGGAAGAGACGCAACATGGTGGTACATGCTTTCTTCTCGTCATGCCGTGCGCCAGTGTCCTGAGTTAAATCTCAGTTCTGTTGCCAGTGGTTCGTTGAGTGATAGCATGTGACACTGTTGATGGTGATCCGTTCATAGGATAGGGACGCTACATGGTGGTACTATGTTTCACCGTCTCCTTTGGCATTCAAGTATGTTAAATTATTTCATCCATTACACAACAATCACGCTTAGCAAGGGAAAGCTAATCAAACAGCACTAATTGAAGACACCGAGCCCTATTCGGCATAACAAAGGAAAATTTCTTATGATCTGATTCTTCAGTTTCTTCCAGCGTATTAATTGATCGAAAAGTCCACAGGTTTAATGCCGGTTCATAGGGTGCAGCAGCTGCAGTATTTGGGCCAGCAGACATGTCGCCATCGTTAGGTGAACGGACGGACTGACCTGAGGGCCACTGGCGAACCTACACGACATGACTAAAAGTCATGGGACAGCGGTATGCACATATACCGATGGCGGTAGCATCACGTACACAAGGTACAAAAGGGCAGTGCATTGGTTGAGCAGTCATTCGTACTCAGGTGACTCATGTGAAAAGGTTTCCGACGTGAATTTTCAGATGTTGAAAGCGGAATTGTAGTTGGAGCTAGACGCATAAGACATTCCATTTCGGAAATCGTTAGGGAAATCAATATTCCGAGATCCACAGTGTCAAGAGTGTGCCCAGAATACCAGTTATCATACATTACCTCTCACCACGACTCAGAGCAGCGGCATTTGTGGAGCCTTGTCAGTGATAGCAGACTAGCAACACTGTGTGAAAAAACGCAGAAATCAATCTGGGAAGTAAGACGAATGTATTCGTTAGGGCAGTGCGGCAAAATTTGGGTTAATGGGCTATGGCAGCAGACTTTGCTAAGAGCATGACATCACCTGCGGCGCCTCTCCCAGGTTCGTGACCACATTGGTTGGACCTTAGACAACTGGAAAACTGTGGCCTGGTTAGATGAGTCCCAATTTCATTTGATAAGAGCTGTTGGTAGGCTTCAAGTGTGGAGCAGACCTTCCGAAGCCATTGACCCAGTTTGTTAACGAGGCGCTGTGTAGACTGGTGGTGGCCTCATAGTGGTGTGTGCTGTGTTTACATGGAATGAACAGGGTCCTCTGGCACAACTGAGCGTATTATTGACCCGATATTGCTATGTTCGGTTACTTGGAGACCATTTGCAGACATTAATGGACTTCACGATCTCAAACAACGATGAAATTTTTACGGATGACAATGCGCCATGTCACCTGGCCACAGCTCTTCACGATTGGTTTGAAGGACACTCTGAACGATTCGAGCGAATGATTTAGCCACCCAGATCGCCCGAAACGAATCCCATCAAGTTTTTATGGGACATAATTGAGAGGTCAATTCGTGCACGACCTCCAGCACCGGCAACACTTTCGCTATTATGGACTGTTATAGAAGCCTCATGACTCAATATTTGTCCTGGGAAGTTCCAACGACTTGTTGAGTGCATGCCAAGTCGAGTTGCTACACCGACGGGCAAAAGGAGGTCCGACACGATATTAGGAGGTACTCCATGACTTTTGTCACCTCAGTGTAGATCCCCTCCTTCCTCAGGCCACTCCGCACGCTGTACGAGCACGGGGTGCGCGTCGCTGGTCAAAGGGGCGATTGCGTCCGCTTCTGTTGCCCGTGCCGCCCAGTGGAACGTCTCGTTGCTGTAGCGATGATGCAGGCACAGTACTCCTTCTTCCCTGGCCGCGAGCGTGTGCCGATTGCTGTGTGGCACCAATAACGTCACTGCTCTGTTATTTCGACGAGTGTGCAACAATCCTGGTGCTTTCTTATTCCAACCCACGAGTCTCTGGTAAAGAGTGGTCTGTGACCGTTGACGTGTTATGATACGGTAGTCGAGAGTGTTGCTGGTGTCACCAGCTACGATCTTCGATTTTTGGTCCAGCATATGTCTACATCTACATCTACATACATACTCCGCAATCCACCATACGGTGCGTGGCGGAGGGTACCTCGTACCATAACTAGCATCTTCTCTCCCTGTTCCACTACCAAACAGAACAAGGGAAAAATGATTGCCTATATGCCTCTGTACGAGCCCTAATCTCTCTTATCTTATCTTTGTGGTCTTTCCCCGAAATGTAAGTTGGCGGCAGTAAAATTGTACTGCAGTCAGCCTCAAATGCTGGTTTTCTAAATTTCCTCACTAGCTATTCACGAAAAGGACGCCTCCTCTCCTCTAGAGACTCCCACCCGTGTTCCTGAAGCATTTCCGTAACACTCGCGTGATGATCAAACCTACCAGTAACAAATCTAGCAGCCCGCCTCTAAATTGCTTCTATGTCCTCCCTCAATCCGACCTGATAGGGATCCCAAACGCTCGAGCAGTACTCAAGAATAGGCCGTATTAGTGTTTTATAAGCGGTCTCCTTTACAGATGAACCACATCTTCCCAACATTCTACCAATGAACCGAAGACGACTATCCGCCTTCCCCACAACTGCCATTACATGCTTGTCCCACTTCATATCGCTCTGCTATGTTACGCCCAAATATTTAATCGACGTGACTGTGTCAAGCGCTACACTACTAATGGAGTATTCAAACATTACAGGATTCTTTTTCCTATTCATCTGCATTAATTTACATTTATCTATATTTAGAGTTAGCTGCCATTCTTTACACCAATCACAAATCCTGTCCATGTCATCTTGTATCCTCCTACAGTCACTCAACGACGACGCCTTCCCGTACACCACAGCATCATCAGCATTCAGCCGCACATTGCTATCCACCCTATCCAAAAGATCATTTATGTAGATAGTAAACAACAGCGGACCTACCACACTTCCCTGGGGCACTCCAGATGATACCCTCATCTCCGATGAACACTTGCCATCGAGGACAACGTACTGGGTTCTATTACCTAAGAAGTCTTCGAGCCACTCACATACTTGGGAGCCAATCCCATATGCTCGTACCTTAGTTAGGAGTCTGCAGTGTCTTACGATATTTGCATTTTTACTGTAAAACGGAAACTTGTATATTTTTCCCTAGTGAAAGGTAACGTGGATGCCCGTCTCAATACAGGGCTCATGGCCATATCGGCTGAGCCCTAGACGACTGCTGGAGAACCGTGGCCTGGTCAGATGACTTCCGGTTTCAGCTGGTGAGAGTTGATGGTAGGGTTCGAGTTTGGCGCATACCGCACGAAGCCATGGACTCAAGTTGTCAACAAGTCACTGTGCAAGCTAGTGGTGGCTCCATAATGATGTGGGCTATGTTTACATGGAATGGACTGGGTCTTCTGGATGTTCGGCTACATGGAGGCTATTTTCAGCTATTCATGGACGACACGTTCCCAAACAACGATGGAATTTTTATAGATGGCAGTGTGCCATGTCACCGGATCACATTTGTTCGCGATTGGTTTGAAGAACATAATGGACAATTCGGGCGAATGGTTTGGCTACCCGGGTCACCCTACGTGAATTCTCATCGAACATTTATGGGACATAATCGAGAGGTCAACTCGTGCACAAAATCCTGCACTGGCAACAGTTCCGAAATTATAGACGGCTGTAGAGGCAGTATGACTCAGTATTTCTGTGGGGGACTTCCAACAATTCGTTGAGTGGATGTGACGGCGAGCTGCGGCAGTACGCCAGGCAAAAGGTGGTCCGACACGATGTTAGACGGTCTCCTGTGACTTTTATCAGCTCGGTGTATATCCAACCCGTGGTCCGTAGTATTTTTCTCCATGTTCTGAAGGCACCTCGCTACATGCTAGCATTAGGAAGATATGAGACATAGAAGTCCCAATGCTCAAAACTCCGTATTACTTAAGTAGGACATATGTGTCCTACCAGTCAGGAAAGTGTTAAAAATATACATCGGCCAGTCCGATTCCCAAGCAGTGAGGTCATGTGAATCCGGCAGTCTCTGGTGGCGTGTATACGTTGCACACCACCACCCTCCCGCCTCGGTTGGTTGGTTGGTTGTTTCGGGGAAGGAGACCAGACAGCGAGGTCATCGGTCTCATCGGATTAGGGAAGGACGGGGAAGGAAGTCGGCCGTGCCCTTTGAAAGGAACCATCCCGGAATTTGCCTGGAGCGATTTAGGGAAATCACGGAAAACCTAAATCAGGATGGCCGGACGCGGGATTGAACCGTCGTCCTCCCGAATGCGAGTCCAGTGTCTAACCACTGCGCCACCTCGCTCGGTCTCCCGCCTCGGAGACAGCGAACGATGAAAGAGGGAGGTCGCCGATTGCGCACTGGTGGCGGGATTGAATGTGGCGTAGCTGTGTGTGAGGCGCGGTCGATGAAGACGGTCGATGAAGACGCCGTCGATACTTGCCTTTTTAATTGGATATTTTGAAACACTACGACAGCAAGCAAGGAAGAAGGGGCGATTAAGGTTTAGTGTCGAATAGCCGAGGAGGCTATTACAGACAGAGTACGAACTTCGATGTGACAGGGATAGGGAAGAAGACCGGCCGTGTCCAGCTATTTACCTGAAACGATTTAGGGAAATCTTGGAAAACCTAAATCGGGGTGCGCGGACGGTGATTGGATCTACTGTCGTCCAAAATTCTTGTCCAGTGTCACGGCAAAGAGTTACAAATTTTTGTGTTAATGGCTTCATATCTTAATTACAAAGATACTTTTAGACATTTTCCTGTTCCTGAAAAAGGAATGTAATGTTATTTGTTTCCAAGAAATAACCTAACTGCAGTCATGGAACATAATAGATCTAAATGTTATATAAGCGAACCTTTTCTTACTCTGAGAAAAACAGCGTAGTTATTACGATGTGGCACTCGCATCCGGAAGGCTCATGGTTCATATTAACGTTAGGCCATAGTTACAAATGTCTCCATCATTTCTCAAACGGTTTCTTAAACAGGCCAAGGCTTCTTCGTTCCCATCGCCATCTCGAACTGAGAACTATATTTTGTTGCTCTTGTCGAAGTAATGATAAGTACAGTCTACGTTCCATTCGAAGTTCCTTTCATGAAAAGCATATTTTATTGAACAATGGTAAAGAAGTGTTGTATGTGTGCACCTATGTTGTGCTAACTAAAATTGCTTTGAATGTATCAGTTACACAGCCAGTTAGACCATTATACGAAAGAGCAGTGTTTTTAAAAAGATAACCAGAATGGACCCAGCACTTGGAACACTTGTTAGGCTGTGTGGCACGTGCGATCGTCCGTAGAGCATTTTCGAGAAGAAGCTAGGACTCACAAAGAGTTATGTTTTGTTTCATGTGAAGAGTCGGCGGGTCCAGGTGCTGGATTTCACTGCGGACTGGCAAAGCAGAGAGCAGCCTGGCCGTTGGTGAGATTTCAGGTGGCGCTTGAGCAACCAGACGGGAGGGGGAGGATTCAGCCGCCGGCCGGGTGCCTTCAGCGAGCGCAGATGTCATCAGCAGCAGGTGCAGGCCGCTGAGCCGTTGCTAGGTAACGCAACGATACACCAACGCGGCGTTTGAGGAGAGTGAGTTTGCGACGCATCACAAAGACTAAGTGTGGGCGTGTGCTCGGATCCTGCTTCTGATATCCCAGCAGTGCTTCCCTGTGCATTTATCTGTGACGTGTAAACACGTGTTCATTAGCCCACGATATTTCTTTTTCTTATTTGTGTTATTTTTTTCTCTTTCTCTTTGCAGAGAACTGAATTTTTTAATCTATGTATTGTTCATGTTTTTGTTGGTGTAACAGGTGGAATTGGACAAAGTTTATTGACTTGTAGTTTCGTTGTCATACACAAAAACCCTTTGTCACTTGATTACTTGTTTGATTTAGACTGTTTGCCTGAAGTAAATAATAAAATTTGCGGTGAATAATTTTGAGAAGTATGGTTCTGTGTATTTTTATTTCAGCATGAACTTCCATATTTCATGAATTTTGAAATGGAATGAGACGTTATGTAATTGTAATTATCAATGTGATTCTGTAGTGTGAAGAATTTTGAAAAATGTGTTTCTCTGTAATTTTATTTCTGCATGGACTCTAATATATCGTAAATTTTGAAATGAGTGGAAACGAAATGTAGTTGTAACCTTCAATTTGATACCGAGGTGTGAAAAATTTGGAGATATGTTTAAAAATGAATATAGACAGTCTCGATCGCAAAAAAAAATTATCTTGTGGTAACCGGTTTCGGTCAGTTTTTGACAATCTTCAGAGCCTCATACTGAAATATGAACATAGACTGGATTTAGAGGAATGTCTGAAAACAGTAATGGCATATAAAATACATTGTATACAACAAAAATTAAAGGAAGAAATTATACCCATGGTGGTAGGCGGTGGCAGTGAACAGAGCGGGTGTTATAACTCCACGAACGTCAACTGCTGAAGAGAGCAAAGCAGCTGTTGCTTAAATACGCGATGCTCCACGCACTGCATACCGAATTACGTCAGCAATAACCAATCACGCATACATTACGTAAAACACTTATTACAATAATATATCAACAGGATGGTTACACTAAAGCTACTAACAAATGGAGAAATAGGTGCAATACATTGCACGAAGTAACTGCTATAAACAACATTTCATCAGTCTGTGATATATATATAAAAGTGATCACTAATCATAATCGGTTGTGAGGACACCGACAGCTATCCGTGGTGATGTATCGAAAACGTATATTGTGTGGCTGAAAGGATAGTGGTTAAGCGACGCTAATTGCTCCCATGGAGACAGCGTGGTCAAATCGATATGCGCTGTCATTTTTAAAGTTTTTTCTGGCAGACCACTGTTCGACACGAGGAATGTACTCGAAAATTACTTGTAGAGATGTGTTACTATGTACTTTTTTTCAGAACGAAAATTTTGTATATGGTGCTAGAGCGAGCTGTACAGGTCAAAAGCTGTATATGAAGACAGAGATTGGAATACAAACAGCAAATACACTACTGGCCATTAAAATTGCTACATCACGAAGTTGACGTACTATAGACACGAAATTTAACCGACAGGAAGAAGATGCTATGATATGCAAATGACTAGCTTTTCAGAGCATTCACACAAGGTTGGCGCCGGTGGCGACACCTACAACGTGCTGACATGAAGAACATTTCCAACCGATTTCTCATACACAAACAGCAGTTGATTGGCGTTGCCTGGTAAAACGTTGTTGTGATGCCTCGTGTAAGGAGGAGAAATGCGTACCATCACGTTTCTGACGTTGATAAAGGTCGGATTGTAGCCTATCGCGGTTGCGGTTTATCGCATCGCGACATTGCTGCTCGCGTTGGTTGAGATCCAATAACTGTTAGCAGAATATGGAATCGGTGGGTTCAGGAGGGTAATACGGAACGCCGTGCTAGATCCCAAAGGCCTCGTATCACTAGCAGTCGAGATGACAGGCATCTTATCCGCATGGCTGTAACGGATCATGCAGCCACGTCTCGATCCCTGCGTCAACAGATGGGGACGTTAGCAAGACAACAACCATCTGCACGAACAGTTCGACGACGTTTGCAGCAGCATGGACTATCAGCTCGGAGACCATTGCTGCGGTTACTCTTGACGCTGCATCACAAATAGGAGCGCCTGCGATGATGTACTTATCGACGAACCTTGGTGCACGAATGGCAAAACGTCATTTTTTCGGATGAATCCAGGTTCTGTATACAGCATCACGATGGTTGCATCGGTGATGGTGACATCGCGGTGAACGCATATTGGAAGCGTGTATTCGTCATCGCCGTACTGGCGTATCACCCGGTGTGATGGTATAAGGTGCCATTGGTTACACGTCTCGGTCACCTCTTGTTCGCACTGACGACACTTTGAGCAGTGGACGTTACACTTCAGATGGGTTACGACCCGTGGTTCTACCCTTCATTCGATCCCTGCGAAAACCTACATTTCAGCAGGATAATGCACGACCACATGTTGCAAAAATGTGTGTGAAATCTTATGGGACTTAACTAACTGCTAAGGTCATCAGTCCCTAAGCTTACACTCTACTTAACATAAATTATCCTAAGGACAAACACACACACCCATGCCCGAGGGAGGACTCGAACCTCCGCCGGGACCAGCCGCACAGTCCATTACTGCTGCGCCCCAGACCGCTCGGCTAATCCCGTGCGGCCGCATGTTGCAGGTCCTGTACGGGCTTTTCTGGATACAGAAAATGTTCGGCTGCTGCCCTGGCCAGCACATTCTCCACATCTCTCACCAACTGAAAACGTCTGGTCAATGGTGGCCGAGCAACAGGCTCGTCACAATACGGCAGTCACTACCCATGATGAACTGTGGTATCGTGTTGAAGCTGCATGGGCAGCTGTACCTGTACACGTAATCCAAGCTCTGCTTGACTCAATGCTCCGGCGTATCAAGGCCGTTATTACGGCCAGAGGTGGTTGTTCTGGGCACTGATTTCTCAGGATCTATGCACCCAAATTGCGTGAAAATGTAATCACATGTCAGTTCTAGTATAATATATTTGACCAACGAATACCCGTTTATCATCTGCATTTCTTCTTGGTGTAGCAATTTTAATCGCCAATAGTGTAATTGAGTGCGCAGTTTTCAAGTGCTACTCTGAGATGAAGAGGTTCGCACAGGAGAGGAATTCATGGCGGGCCGCATCAAATGAGTCAGAAGACTGATAACCCAAAAAAAAAAAAAAAAAAAAAGGAACAGAAATGAACTGAAACGAAATGAAATTACGATTTTAGATTTGTTCTTGTGGAGCTAATTTTTTTTTTTTTTTTTTTTTTTTTTAGAAATGTTTTGCTGTGTATATATCTTTCAGAAATGGCTTTTATTTTACACAAAATTTGAAATGGACTTAATTGTATTCTTAAACACGATCTTATACAGTTTAAATAAGTCTATACATTACGAAATTGAATACATTTTTGCAAATGTCAGTAAATTGTAGGAATGGATGTTGTATGTGTGATGTATAAATTTGGAGTCAAGAAAAGTAAAGACTGTGTTGTCAGACTGTTGGGGACCACTGAGAATTTCAATTACGTTAGTGGGGAATTCCTTTTTTTCTCAATAATCTAGGGGATTTCTTTGTTTTTTCCGACATCCTTTTTTCACTCGGATTTTCAAAATAATTAGGTGGGGGTGTAAGGCTACAGATAGCGACCGTAAACTGGAAGGATCGAATCTACCGATACGCTCCTTTGCTACAGCGCGGAGGCATTGCTGACTGGGGTGCCCCATAGTTCTAGCAGGGAGAGATTGGCGCCTGCAAATCGTTGGCGCGAAGGAGTGAGTCAGTGGAGCCTGAGAATGCTCACAGGGCTGATCTCGAGTGCCTGCGCTTCTCGCGATCGCGCATAAAAGTAAAAGATTCTACTGTTAGGTGCACTCGAGTTAAAAGTCAAATACACTACTGGTCATTAAAATTGCTACACCACGAAGATGACGTGCTACAGACGCGAAATTAAACCCACGGGAAGAAGATCCTGTGAGATGCAAATGATTAGCTTTTCAGAGCATTCACACAAGGTACGCGCCGGTGGCGAACCCTACAACGTGCTGACATGAGGAAAGTTTCCAACCGATTTCTCATACACAAACAGCAGTTGACCGACGTTGCCTGGTGAAACGTTGTTGTGAAGCCTCGTGTAAGGAGGAGAAATGCGTACCATCACGTTTCCGACTTTGATAAAGGTCGGATTGTAGCCTACCGCGATTGCGTTTTATCGTATCACGACATTGCTGCTCGCGTTGGTCGAGATCCAATGCCTGTTAGCAGAATATGGAATCGGTGGGTTCAGGAGGGTAATACGGAACGCCGTGCTGGATCCCAACGGCCTCCTATCACTAGCAGTCGAGATGACAGGCATCTTATCCGCATGGCTGTAACGGATCCTACAGCGACGTCTCGATCCCTGAGTCAACAGATGGGGACGTTTGTAACACAACAAACATCTGCACGAACAGTTCGACGACGTTTTCAGCAGCATGGACTATCATCTCGGAGACTATGGCTGCGGTTACCCTTGACGCTGTATCACAGACAGGAGCGCCTGCGATGGTGTACTCAACGACGAACCTTGGTGCACGAATGGTAAAACGTCATTTTTTTCGGATGAATCCAGGTTCTGTTTTACAGCATCATGATAGTCGCATCGGTATTTAGTGACATCGCGGTGAACGCACATTGGAAGCGCGTATTCGTCATTGCCATACTGGCGTATCACCCGGCGTGATAGTATGGTGTGCCATTGGTTACACGTCTCGGTCACCTCTTGTTCGCATTGACGGCACTTTGAACAGTGGATGTTACATTTCAGATGTGTTACGACCTGTGGCTCCACCCTTCATTCGATCCCTGTGAAACTCTACATTTCACCAGGATAATGCACGACCGCATGTTGTAGGTCCTGTACGGGCCTTTCTGGATACAGGAAATGTTCGCCTGTTGCCCTGGCCAGCACATTCTCCAGATCTGGTCAATGGTGGCCAAGCAACTGGCTCGTCACAATACGCCAGTCACTACTCTTAATTAACTGTGGTATCGAGTTGAAGCCGCATGGGCAGCTGTACCTGTACACGCCACCCAAGCTCTGCTTGACTCAATGCCCAGGCGTATCAAGGCCGTTATTACGGCCAGAGGTGGTTGTTCTGGGTATTGATTTCTCCGGATCTATGCACCCAAATTGCGTGAAAATGTAATCACATGTCAGTTCTAGTATAATATATTTGTCCAATGAATACCCGTTTATCATCTGCATTTCTTCTTGGCGTCGCAATTTTAATGGCCAGTAGTGTATGTTAGCGCGTCCGCGTGTGTGAGTGTGTGTGTGTGTGTGTGTGTGTGTGTGACAAAAGTGGTGATTTTGAAACTCAGAATTATATTACGAGGATTTTTACGTAATGAAAAGGCGATCGCACAATAACGAACTGACAATCGTAAACTCATACAAGCGCGTGATAAATGAGTGAGTACAAAATTGTAGTGTGAATGCAATTCCAATCAGAAGGTACGTGTTACTGGAATTGGAGGTGGAATAAAATAACTGTTTCGTACAAAAGTGTTCACATGTTAAATTCTCTTCATCATCAATAGGATAATACGTAAAAAACAGAATCCTAGAACAGTGTAGGAGAATAGATAGGCATGCGTCGTAGGTTCACGGTCAGAACTTTAGTTATCGGCGCATGTATCTTCGGTGTAAGTCCGCCCTCTATAACCGGTTACCTATTAATGTCCGGTGCCTAATTTTACTAACCAGACAGATTACAGCAAATACTAATCATCTATACTCAACGCCCAGAAATAAAATAGTAGGAGGGGAAAGGGCTTAAAAACTCACTCATTTACATCACTGAACTCCACAGTACCACGGCCTGCTCTGAAAGCCGGTCGATGTGGCCGAGCGGTTCTAGGCGCTTCAATCTGGAACCGCGCTGCTGCTACGGTCGCAGGTTCAAATCCTGCCTCGGGAATGGATGTGTGTGATGTCCTTGGGTTAGTTAGGTTTTAGTATTTCTATGTCTAGGGTACTGATGACCGCCCGCATCTCGTGGTCGTGCGGTAGCGTTCTCGCTTCCCACGCCCGGGTTCCCGTGTTCGATTCCCGGCGGGGTCAGGGATTTTCTCTGCCTCATGATGGCTGGGTGTTGTGTGATGTCCTTAGGTTAGTTAGGTTTAAGTAGCTCTAAGTTCTAGGGGACTGATGACCTAAGATGTTAAGTCCCATAGTGCTCAAAGCCATTTGAACCATTTGGTACTGATGACCTCAGATGTTAAGTAGCGCTTAGAGCCATTTGAACCATTTTGAACCTGCTCTGAAGTGACATATAATGTGGTACAACTTGCAAAAGCTGTCTAAAGGGCAGGCTGCGTTATACATGACGCCAGGGTGCATAAAATCTACTGTCTCACAACCGAAAAGAGGGCGTATTCTATCAGATCCGACTGGAGCTTCTAAAGAAAATAAGTTTTTGGTGAAAACAGGGGTAGTCAATCATTTTCACTTACCGCCCACTTTTATATCTGTGTTCGTAATAAAATTTTCTAACTGGCCTCCAGTTCCGCAGTAATGTTGATTTATACAGCAGAAAAGTCATTTCACTTTACAAAATTTATGAAGTAGGGTTGCAGCAAATTAAAACCTATAATAATAATTGATTACCATATACTTTATGCCAAAATTTTACGAAAACCCAATGAAAATGGTTTTAAAATCCCTACCCCCTACCGCCAACCATGAAAGCTGGAACTCCAACTACGGGCCGTAGGGACCTGGTTGACTACTGCGGCGCTAAAACAGCCACGCTGTACTACCACTTCAGTAATAAATTTGCTGCGACCAAGTCTGCCCTAACACACTGTTGTATATTTTTCCGTTTATTCATACCGCACATCCTCTTACTAATAGCCACCACAAGCATAGAACTCGTGCCCGTCTTTCCAGAGAACCGCAGTTATAATTAGTAAATAAAAAGTTTGGAAAGTCCACACGATGTTCAGAGCGGCCAAAGCCAGTTCCGTCTCTGAAGAGTTCTCTTCTTGGAAGACAATGTACTAGGTTTTGTTTGAAATAAATATTGAATCCATTTGCATACCTAATCTAATACTCAATAGACTTAAATTTTGTTTATTATATGGGGTGATCAAAAAGTTTCCATTTAAAGGTCAGTCCTGAGTCGGTATGCCTATCTGGAAAAATCGCCGTAAGCATTGAGGCAAACATCCCACTGACGCAACAGACTGTAGATACCCGTTTGGTAAAACACCGTGTCTTGCTGCGTGAAGAAGTCCGCAACTACCTCCTGCACGTCCTCGTTCGACAGTAATCGTCGACCTTTCAATGCATTTCGTAGGGACCGAAGCCGTGAAATCGCATGGGGACAGATCGCACTATAGTGCAAGTGATCGAGCGTCTCCGACTTGAGTTGCCGTAGCTTCTGCGTTACGGGATTTGTGAGACACCATTCCACATATACATGCAAGCGCACACACATTCCTCCTTTCCGACGGATGTTTACCAGTGTCTGTCCTTCGGCGCCAGCAAAAGCGTAACAGCACGTTGATCCTTTTTGGACGCATTTGGTAATAAAGTCGTCATATTCAACTTTCCTTATTTACCGCACGCACATCGGAAAGACACGAAAGCACCACTAATCCCTTGCCTAAATGTCGGAGTCGCTCTACATTGCTGCTAACTGTAGAAATGCCTTCAAATGGAAACTTTTTGATCGCCTCATATACACTCCTGGAAATGGAAAAAAGAACACATTGACACCGGTGTGTCAGACCCACCATACTTGCTCCGGACACTGCGAGAGGGCTGTACAAGCAATGATCACACGCACAGCACAGCGGACACACCAGGAACAGCGGTGTTGGCCGTCGAATGGCGCTAGCTGCGCAGCATTTGTGCACCGCCGCCGTCAGTGTCAGCCAGTTTGCCGTGGCATACGGAGCTCCATCGAAGTCTTTAACACTGGTAGCATGCCGCGACAGCGTGGACGTGAACCGTATGTGCAGTTGACGGACTTTGAGCGAGGGCGTATAGTGGGCATGCGGGAGGCCGGGTGGACGTACCGCCGAATTGCTCAACACGTGGGGCGTGAGGTCTCCACAGTACATCGATGTTGTCGCCAGTGGTCGGCGGAAGGTGCACGTGCCCGTCGACCTGGGACCAGACCGCAGCGACGCACGGATGCACGCCAAGACCGTAGGATCCTACGCAGTGCCGTAGGGGACCGCACCGCCACTTCCCAGCAAATTAGGGACACTGTTGCTCCTGGGGTATCGGCGAGGACCATTCGCAACCGTCTCCATGAAGCTGGGCTACGGTCCCGCACACCGTTAGGCCGTCTTCCGCTCACGCCCCAACATCGTGCAGCCCGCCTCCAGTGGTGTCGCGACAGGCGTGAATGGAAGGACGAATGGAGACGTGTCGTCTTCAGCGATGAGAGTCGCTTCTGCCTTGGTGCCAATGATGGTCGTATGCGTGTTTGGCGCCGTGCAGGTGAGCGCCACAATCAGGACTGCATACGACCGAGGCACACAGGGCCAACACCCGGCATCATGGTGTGGGGAGCGATCTCCTACACTGGCCGTACACCACTGGTGATCGTCGAGGGGACACTGAATAGTGCACGGTACATCCAAACCGTCATCGAACCCATCGTTCTACCATTCCTAGACCGGCAAGGGAACTTGCTGTTCCAACAGGACAATGCACGTCCGCATGTATCCCGTGCCACCCAACGTGCTCTAGAAGGTGTAAGTCAACTACCCTGGCCAGCAAGATCTCCGGATCTGTCCCCCATTGAGCATGTTTGGGACTGGATGAAGCGTCGTCTCACGCGGTCTGCACGTCCAGCACGAACGCTGGTCCAACTGAGGCGCCAGGTGGAAATGGCATGGCAAGCCGTTCCACAGGACTACATCCAGCATCTCTACGATCGTCTCCATGGGAGAATAGCAGCCTGCATTGCTGCGAAAGGTGGATATACACTGTACTAGTGCCGACATTGTGCATGCTCTGTTGCCTGTGTCTATGTGCCTGTGGTTCTGTCAGTGTGATCATGTGATGTATCTGACCCCAGGAATGTGTCAATAAAGTTTCCCCTTCCTGGGACAATGAATTCACGGTGTTCTTATTTCAATTTCCAGGAGTGTAGAAGGAAACGAGGGACATTATCCAGTCCCATGCAGAAGTCAAGGAACTCGAACAATTATAACACGCCCAACACTGCAACTTGACTTTTATCAGATTCACAAAGCATTTGTCGTGGATGAATATTATGTTAAGCGCCAATACGAAAATAAATTATATTTCCGACCAAGTAATGAGACTTTGACCGTTCGGATGCACCTCATTACCATTACTCTTACAGAGTGAGCAAAATAAAACTGGCCTCTAAAATATTTCGTGCACCTTAAGAGTGGCAACCGTACCTTATTTTACCTGCCCTTTGGACTACGAGGCTATATCGTGGTAATAACAAAATGGTTCAAATGGCTCTGAGCACTATGGGACTTTACTGCTGTGGTCATCAGTCCCCTAGAAGTTAGAACTACTTAAACCTAACCAACCTAAGGACATCACACACATCCATGCCCGAGGCAGGATTCGAACCTGCGACCGTAGCGGTCGCGCGGTTCCAGACTGTAGCGCCTAGAACCGCTCGGCCACTCTGGCCGGCTGGTAATAACAAGTGACAAGATAGTCCACCTACTAGAGGTAGGGCAGACACGAACGGTGAACTAAATATGTTTGAAATGGCAATAGATAAAATCACATCTAACGCTTCACTCGGATGTGTAGAAACTGCCTAATGAAAGGTGGTCACACATAGGTGGCCGTACATTTGTTTGCGGATAGTTTCAGAATGAGTGGAAATTTCATGTTACATGAGGGAAGCAGTCGCATGTGACATCTGTGGAACAGTCGACTTCGAGTGGCAATAGTGTCTCTGAACTTTTGTATCTTTGGCTCAGTTGTAGAGCGGAGCGTAGTAGAGTGTTGGACATGAAGTAAGCTGGCAGAACTTTTAGTGTAAAGCATATTAGAGGGAATGTTGCTGAAGAACATTTTTACTCATTATTAGTCTGATGAAATAACTTACAGACGCAGCATTCATGGAACAGAGTGAATGAATTTGCATTATGCATATGTTTTTAAGATAATAATTTTTGCTGGCTCTTACTAATAGTGTTAGCTATTCTTGCAACAGTACAGTCCACCTCCCCTCTCGTTTTAGGTCTACATCTACATCTACATACATACTCCGCAATCCACCATACGGTGCGTGGCGGAGGATACCTCGTACCACAACTAGCATCTTCTCTCCCTGTTCCACTCCCAAACAGAAGGAAGGAAAAATGACTGCCTATATGCCTCTGTACGAGCCCTAATCTCTCTTATCTTATCTTTGTGGTCTTTCCGCGAAATCTAAGTTGGCGGCAGTAAAATTGTACTGCAGTCAGCCTCAAATGCTCGTTCTCTAAATTTCCTCAGCAGCGATTCACGAAAAGAACGCCTCCTCTCCTCTAGAGACTCCCACCCGAGCTCCTGAAGCATTTCCGTAACACTTGCGTGATGATCAAACCTACCAGTAACAAATCTAGCAGCCCGCCTCTGAATTGCTTCTATGTCCTCCCTCAATCCGACCTGATAGGGATCCCAAACGCTCGAGCAGTACTCAAGAATATGTCGTATTAGTGTTTTATAAGCGGTCTCCTTTACAGATGAACCACATCTTCCCAACATTCTACCAATGAACCGAAGACGACTATCCGCCTTCCCCACAACTGCCATTACATGCTTGTCCCACTTCATATCGCTCTGCAATGTTACGCCCAAATATTTAATCGACGTGACTGTGTCAAGCGCTACACTACTATGGAGTATTCAAACATTACAGGATTCTTTTTCCTATTCAACTGCATTAATTTACATTTATCTATATTTAGAGTTAGTTGCCATACTTTATACCAATCACAAATCCTGTCCAAGTCATCTTGTATCCTCCTACAGTCACTCAACGACGACACCTTCCCGTACACCACAGCATCATCAGCAAACAGCCGCACATTGCTATCCACCCTATCCAAAAGATCATTTATGTAGATAGTAAACCACAGCGGACCTACCACAATTCCCTGGGGCACCCTCATCTCCGAGGAACACTCACCATCGAGGACAACGTACTGGGTTCTATTACTTAAGAAGTCTTCGAGCCACTCACATTCTTGGGAACCAATCCCATATGCTCGTACCTTAGTTAGGAGTCTGCAGTGGGGCACCGAGTCCAACGCTTTCCGGAAGGCAAGGAATACGGCATCCGTCTGATACCCTTCATCCATGGTTCGCAAGATATCATGTTTCAGTTTAATTCATGTCAGTTTTCATAATCATAAAAGCATTGCCTTGTACGACTTCTGTAAAGAAAGTAAAGTTTTTGGTTTTGTGTGCGTCTTAGGTGCTTGTGAAATAAGAGTTTTAAATGCAGCATTGTCATTATAATGAACCGATTAGTATTTTAATTTCAAGTAAGAAGTTTTTTTAGTATGAGAAAATCATCCCAATTTTTCTCCCAATAGTTCAGTTTTACTTTAGCATATTTTAGCTGGCGTGATTTCTTCATGCTGCGTTGTTGCTGCTGATTATGCTGTAATTTTTCTGGTGAAATTCTTTTCATATTTTGTTGGTTCTTTCGTTTCTCGTCTCACGTTTCCATCGCGGAAATTCTAAACATATTCTTTATAATTCAGCTTTTTAATGGGCCTGTCAACAATGTGTGTTTCATAGTGTTGCTATTTAATTTCGGTGTTTCAGTTTTTTTAGACAGTGCACAAAGTGATTTGAGCTGCAGTTATGATTTAATTTCCTGCACAGTAAATGTCAGTTAGTTTTGTCTTTATGTAAATGTGTGCACTGAGACGTGCAGTTCGCTATAGTAATTTCAGTTCAACGTTTTTATAACAGAGGACACTACATTCAGTTTTGAATAAAAAACATGCAAACGTTTCACTGCTCATGAACGAACGAACGATCGAGTCAGAGCAAATAACTTTCACTATCACATAATTTGCATATAATCTGATGGTCGCACTATAGGTAACAGTTGACTCCCAGTGTCACCGAAGTAAAGATATAATCATTATAAAAATTCATATCACCTCGGTCCATGAATAAGATGAAACCCACTGTGTTTCCTCCATTCTACTTAACTGCTGTTACTGAAACTATAAAAAATCATAAAAGAAAGCTGATACCTCCTACGGTGATCGGTTTATTTACTCGTATGAGATAACATCCAGAATTCTTCTTCTGGCAGACTTGTCGGCTCACATTACGCTGTCTCTGTGGGTGCTTGATGTACAAATGAAGAAGAAAGGAAGGAAGATTAAGACCCGACAGAACAGTCATCTCTCATATACAGGTGATTTTTTCCACCGTGTAGAAACTCTAGATGTAGAAGTAACTTCGGGTGTGTCCCAGAGAAGTGTGTTGGCACCCTTGCTGCTCGTGTTGTATATTAATGACATTGCACACAATATTAATAGTAAAATCAGGCATTTTGCAGATGACACAGTTACCTACAATTAAGTACTGTCTGAAAGAAGCTCCATAAATATTTAGTCAGATCTTGGTAAGATTGCAAAATGGTGCAAAGATTGGAAACTTGCTTTAAATGTTCAAAAGTGTAAAATTGTGCACTTACAAAGAAAACATAGTATCCTATGACTATAATATCAATGAGTCGCCGGCCGTTGTGGCCGAGCGGTTCTAGGCGCTTCAGTCTGGAACCGCGCTACCGCTACGGTCGCAGGTTCAAATCCTGCCTCGGGCATGGATGTGTGTGATGTCCTTCGGTTAGTTAGGTTTAAGTAGTTCTAAGTTCTAGGGGACTGACGACCTCGTATGTTAAGTCTCATAGTGCTCAGAGCCATTTGAACCATTTTGAACCATCAATGAGTCTAGCTGCCAGATTCTCTATTGAGAGTCTTGATTAGGTCTCTGTGGCTCGACAGACACAGTTTTTCGTAAGTATCTACTGACCGTGATAAAATTCTTCGCATTAGGATGAGGCCTGATGCGAAAAGTTCCTCCATACATTCGTTCAGCTTTCTGATTCCTTCATTCTGCTGAATCATGCATTAAATACAAGTCTTCAAGTTACGGAAACGAGCAACTATCCCTATTATACAACCATTCATGAACTGTAAACAGTGGTAAAGTCCACCGCGGACTCATCGTAGTCGACTGTTTATTACTTTTATATGTAGCGTCACCAACTTCGATATGGCAGTTAGCTATTTGCAATGGAAATTAAACAATTTACCAACTCGTGTCTCTCAGACACTGCTTATTCAAGATCTCGTACGGCATTTCGGTAACGCATGTACATTGGCTCTTCATCTCAAAATATGCAGTTTAAGACGCAGTACCTTCTGAACAATTCTAGTCCTAAAGGTTTAAGAGACAGTGTATTGTTCGATCTTTGCTCCATGTGGCTTCCTGTCTTATTGTGCCGTTTGTGTCGAAATTGAGAACTAGCCTAGCAGTCAGCTGAGAGCCAGTCGCCACGCCTGCAGATTCTACAGGTACCGCCGCGCGTGATTAGCCGAGCGGTCTATGGCGCTGCAGTCATAGAGTGTGCGGCTGGTCCTGGTGAAGGTTCGAGTCCTCCCTCGGGCATGGGTGTGTGTGTTTGTCTTTAGGATAATTTAGGTAAAGTAGTGTGTAAGCTTAGGGACTGATGACCCTAGCAGTTAAGTCCCATAAGATTTCACACACATTTGAACATTTTTTTTTTCTACAGGTACAATACATCAAAAGTAAGATGTCACCTGAGAGACAAAACCGAGCGAGGTAGTGAAGTAGTTAGCACAATGGACTCGCATTCGGGAGGACGACGGTTAAACCCTGCCGGCCGTTGTGGCCGAGCGGTTCTAGGCACTTCAGTCCGGAACCGCGCTGCTGCTACGGTCGCAGATTCGAATCCTGCCTCTTGCATGGATGTGTGTGATGTCCTTAGGTTAGTTAGGTTTAAGTAGTTCTAAGTTCTAGGGGACTGATGACCTCAGATGTTAAGTCCTATAGTGCTCAGAGCCATTTGAACCATCAGAACCTTCCAAATGTTGCCAAATGTTGTCTGGAAGTGTCTCTGCACTGTGGGTTTTTTTAAGCCCCCGCGTCTGGCCGTCCTGATTTAGGTTTTCCGTGATTTCCCTAAATTGCTTAGGGCAAACGCAGGGATGGTTCCTTTGAAAGGGCACGGCCGCATTCCTTCTCTAGACTTGCCTAATTCGAGCTTGCTCCATCTCTAATGACCTCGTCGTCGACGGGACGTTAAACGATAATCTCCTCCTGAGAAACAATCCATCATGCAATGTAATTGTCTGTTTTGATCGCCATTATATCTTCTTTTTCATACACCTAAACACGTTTCGGCCACAACCATCATCAGAATATGTCAGACGAAAAGAACAAATAAAAAGTAATATTTCTACAATAATTGAATAGACCTAATGCAATATATAAAAACAGAATGAATACATACCACATTTAAAAATTACGGAACACTGCACCTCATCAGGTACACATATACCTGTACCATGACTAGTGGTGTTCAGTGATGCACCCTGCCTTAAGAGTAGAAGTACCACGTGGGTCACTTTTGGCGAAGAGGGATTTTCGAGGGCTCTAACCCAGTCCATAATCAATGCAGGAGCAAATGTTCCCATGACTTTCCATCATTTATGGGATGGTACAACTCACCAAAATTTCATCCCTCTAGTCCACCTACAAGTATGAAAAATTTACCTGTTATACCAGTAGTACCATGTGGGTCATTTTTTACTCATACGCACTATAACTCAATTTGATATCAGAAACACCAGTTTTGAGACACTAAATAGTTTCTGGGCGTGCCTCGACGTTATTCGTGAGATGCTGGAGTATATTACGACACCTTGGGCTAAAATGAACATGAAATACGAAGTATCCGGAGGTTGGGTGATACTTTATATCAGCATAGCTTGACGTATTCTACAGACTGGTGACATTCAGACCTACGAAGGGGCCGGCTGTAGTGGCCGAGCGGTTCTTGGCGCTACAGTCAGGAACCGTTAGACTGCTACGGTCGCAGGTTCGAATCCTGCCTCGGTTAAGTCCCATAGTGCTCAGAGCCATTTGATCCATTTTGAACCTACGAAGGGACACTGGGAAGCCACAGAGTATATATCGCACACCCTTCTACACTGCTCTCTGGGGCACCGCTAATAGTTCTCTTACACGACAGCAGGTGTCAGGCGCGTTGCTTACTGAAGTTTCCTGTTAGTGTGTCTTTGATTGTGGTTAAGCCGAGAGGCTGAGGCAGTCCTGACGCCATCGACGTGAGCTTGCAGTTTATTTTCGCGAGTTCGCGTCATTGGAGCTGCGATGGCAGCCGCCGAGCCGAGAGGACGGTCAGCAGCAGCAGCACTTGCGTGATAAACAGGAAATTAATTTTGATTTTCTTTTTTTTCACGTGCCTCTGCAAAGAAGTGAACTATACGCGTGTATTTTACTATGTAGACTAGTGGTTAGAAAATTAATCGCAGTTTTTGTCTTTGCGTAAGTCTTGTGAATATCTTCCTTGAGTAGGGCGGCATCCTAGTGTAAATTTTCCCGTCGCCAGGAACTCCGCCACGCCAATATGTTTCAATTTTGTGGTAGTAGACAGCATACAGTTTAGGTCAGTGCATTATAGTTTCAATATTTATTTCGTGCAGTAACTTTTCAGTAAACAGGATTTCTAATAACAGGTATCTGTAAATACATCACCTTGAGTGAGAAATTTATTTCTGTTTAATAGCTTGCGGTCTCAGAATACAGTGAGAAATCTTCACAGCATCTTTTAGTGTTACTTTATTCTCCTTTGGTATATTTTTTATACATTTCAAACTCAGTAGCACCATTTGAGGCCTTATATCTATTTTATACACAGTACGATATGGCTGGGGACTATGCCTGTTGTGAGCGGACACAAGGAGAGTTGGCTGCAGTCAGTAAAGAGCTGGAGTGTTGGCTACCGTCGACAAGCTTCTAGCTAACGCTCGAAGTTGCGGTGACGTCGGGGCGCCAGTAACGAGACCAGCGACACCTTTGGTGCCACTGGAATCCCCTGGTAACCCAGACGTGGCTGCGGTTTCTGATACGCAACATCTACCCGGTCCGTCCTCATTCCAGTGTGGGTGGCAGACAGTGGTGGGTTCACATGTCACTGGGCGGAAGGCGAAAGGATGAGCAGGCCGTGCGGCTGGCTCCCTACGTCTTAGCAACAGGTACGAGGTGCTACCCAGTGCTGATGATAACTCTGAGCCAGCACATGATGCCTCTCCTGTACCGCCAGCGGTCGATTTTCCTGCCCAGTCCGGATAAGTGCATTGTCATTGGGAGCTCCAATGTTAGGCGGGTGATGTAGCCCCTCAGGGAAATGCAGGCAAGGCCGGCAAGAACTCCAGTGTACATTCGGTATGTTTGCCTGGAGGTCTCACCCGTGATAGGGAGGAGGCCCTGTCGGTGACTATCGAGCGCACTGGGTGCAACCGGCTGCATGTAGTCGCACGTGCGGCACGAATGACACCTGCCGCTTGCGTTCTGAGGCCATCCTCGGCTCCTTTCGGCGGCTGGCTGATTTGGTGACGGCAAACGGACGCGGGGTACAGGCTAAGCTGTCTATTTGTAGCATCGTACCCAGAGTTGATCGCAGTCCCCTGGTTTGGAGCAGAGTGGAGGGTCTAAACCAGAGGCTCAGACGACTCTGCGACGGTATCGGATGCGAAGTACTCGACCTCCACTAGCAGCTGCAGAATTGTAGGGTTCCTCTTAATAGGAGGAGGAGGAGGATATTAGTGTTTAACGTCCCGTCGACAACGAGGTCATTAGAGACGGAGCGCAAGCTCGGCTGAGGGAAGGATGGAGAAGGATATCGGCCGTGCCCTTTCAGAGGAACCATCCCGGCATTTGCCTGAAGCGATTTAGGGAAATCACGGAAAACCTAAATCAGGATGGCCGGAGACGGGATTGAACCGTCGTCCTCCCGAATGCGAGTCCTCTTAATAGGTCAGGCGTGCACTACAAGCAGGAAGCGGCTACTAGAGTAGCGGAGGACATATGTCGTGCACATGGGGCTTTTCTAGGTTAGAGAACCCCTCCCTTGGTATCAAAGACAACTTGCCTGTTAAATCAGCCACAGTGACCTCAGAGAATCTTGGTCCTCACAGATCAGAGAAAGAATAGATTAATATGATTTTAGTAAAAGGCAGGTACATCCGAGAAAAGGCCCCAGAATAAGTATCGCTTGCTGAAGGTTACAATGCACAGGTAGTACTGGGAACAGGAAGCTGGTTGAAACCAGACGTCAATGAGAACGAAATCCTAAGTTCATAGCGGAATGTTTATCGTAAGAATATATCAGTCGCCACTGGTGGCGGCGTGTTTATTGCAGTAAAAATTCGATAAAATCTAGCGAGGTTATCACGGATTCCGAATGTGAATTAATATTGGTGAAACTGAGTATCAAAGAACGGTAAAAAATGATGATCGGATGATTTTACAGACCGCCTGGATCAGGATCTATCGTTGTATAGCGCTTCGCGCAGTACTTAAGACGATACCATCGTGCCCTTACAGCCAAATAATGGCGCTCTCTTTCTGATTTCACACATGATCGGCCCTGCCCTGGTCTTTAGGACACAGTTTCGGTCTCTTAAAGCTGTCGCCACATCCGAGAAACAACTGAACGATTCACGTTAATCCGCCTGGCTATATGAGTTTGCGACTCTCCTGCTTCCATTCTTCCTATGGTCCTCCACCGCAGAGAATCTGGTATGCGTCTTCTCTGTGCCATACTCCACAGTCTGTAACTGTGTACACAGCGACTGTGAATGTAAGACTACCCGACAAACACTGCTTAGTTTCATAGGTGCCCCGACATCATTGTTAGCGTGATTTTCCATTGACTGAAATGGCATCTTCCCTGGAGAACACGACCGTATGGACATCTGTTGACAGTTTGTATGATTAGATCGTGAATTAAACTCAGGACGGCGAAACAGCTGTTTGGTTTTTTTTCACTATGGATATCAGTGTAGATGCTTTCATTAGCTTACTCTAAGCTCATTGAGCATATGGGGCTCCGTGTGTTTCATATAAACAATTATGTAACAAGAAGTGGGGACCTCCTTCCTTTCAAATCACTATGTCAGAGAACAGATTTGCGGAAAAATGCTGTCATCTTAGATTTGTTTCTATGTTATCAAGAAGACAACGTAAGGAAACTGATAAATTTTGCCTTACTTCAGAAATATGGAGTCTGTTTACTGTCAATTGCATTGCCTGCTACAAGCATAGCGAGAACATGACTGTCGACGAGCAACCGTATCCTTGCAAGTGCAGGTACTTAGTCATACAATACATGCCGAGTAAATCTGATAAAATGGGATAAAATACTGGATTTTGTGTGATGCTGATAAGCGCTACATCCTGAATGGATTCCCTTACCATGGCAAACATGAAGTTCGTGATCGAAGCAAAGGTCTTGATCACCATGTCGTTGTGAAGTTGACGCAGTCATTCCGCAACTGTGGTCGTAACATCACGACTGACAACTTCTTCACCTCTGTGAAACTATCGGATGATCTGAAACAAAAAGGAAAAAGTTTACTTGGCACTCTTCGGAGATCACTCAAAGAGATCCCTCCTGCGGCGCTAAGTGGAGATGACGCACTGTATGAAACACACACGCACAAGTCAGGCGACAACCTTCTCACAGTATACCAAGGGGAAAAAAGAATATTCTGAGTGACACTCATACTGGATGTCAGGTGAATAAGAATACTGAGAAGAAACTTCCAGAAACTGTGAAGTTTTATAATGAAACTAAGGGTGGAGTCGATATAGTTGACGAAATGGCTGGACAATACAGTGTCCGAGCTGGTACCCACAGATGGCCTGTGCATGTCTTTTATAGTATTCTTGACCTTGCCATGATCTGTGCTCACACAGTCCTTAAGTTAATTACTTCTAAGAAGATTTATCGCCGAGACTTTATCCTCAGAGTAGCAGATGAGCTTGCTGCCCCCTACGAACTGCAGAGAGGAGCCAATCTCCCCTTGCAGGCGTTTGATGCCGCCGCTGGCCAATATGGAAAAAGAGGGCGTTGTCAAATTCAGGTTTCCTGCAAACAACAAAAGGGGAATACAACATCAAATGTATGCCTCAAATGCAAGAGTGCAAAGGCTGCAAAGGAAAACTTTTGTCGAATGTCTGAACTGTGGGCCCATCCCAATTTAGATAATTCTAACAACTCGTTGTACCGAAATATTTATAATTGTAGACTGCAGTTGTTTGTTCTTATGTTTTAGTTCATTGATTGCAATAACACATAGAGCATTTAAAATCACAGGCTGCGTTTTAGAATCTTTCACAAATACTCGGTACTTACCGTATTTGTATGTAAAAATACTATTAGTACTTACATAAATAGTATGTACTGACTCTTTCTCAATCTTTTTATAAATGAAAACAGTGTAACATTGTTTTTCTTACTTGTCTTACGATGATTTATGAAATATTGTTGAATTTCTCTTCTGTAAAATTTAAAATAAAAAACTTTTATATCTGAAAATTTATGTTGGGCAGTGTACTATTCATCTTAGAGACCAAATTATTCGTTAGGTACACTTCAGAGTCTTCCTGAACGTACTATCAAGATGGCGACATTAAAACATCACCCAAATATAAATAAAACGGTGATTTCCTATTGTGGGTCAAAAATGACTCACATGGTACTACTAGTGGTGCCGCGAAGTCCTGTACTTCTAGTGTTAAATAACATTCTGTAGTCGTTAGGTTATGTTAAAAGTAATAGGACTTGTCAATGTCAATTACAAATAAAGCATACATTCATTTCATGAAAGAAAGAAAGTAGTGAATCGGAATTACCACGCTAAAATTTAAAAATGACGTCTACTATCTGAGCGTAAAGCCATTTATCTTAAAAAATTATCTACAAAAATAATTAAAAGCACATGTCACGTTAAACACTCACATTTACTTCACATATTAGGCACACAGTCACTTCATAACAATTAACCTGTAAAAAATAAAATGGACAATTGTGCTGATAAAACATTCTAACGTATAACTATAACAATATAGAAGTCAGAGCTTAACGTAAACTTACCTCTACATCTACATCTACTGTTGGGCATGTAAGGATTTATTTGAGATCTTTTTACTTTCTTAAATTGAGGATATAAAACGTAATGACTTTATATTAAAATACGTAGCAAGGCATTAACATATTAACACAAAAGCTTTGGTACTATCTAAATCTCGCGGCCGGCCTGAGTAGCCGAGCGGTTCTAGGCGCTTCAGCCTGGAACCGCGCGACCGCTACGGTCGTAAGTTCGAATCCTGCCTCGGGCATGGATGTGTGTGATGTCCTTAGGTTAGTTAGCTTTAAGTAGTTCTAAGTTCTAGGGGACTGATGACCTCAGATGTTAAGTCCCATAGTGCTCAGAGCCATTTGAACCATCAGTCTCGCGGCTCTTGTGTTTACTCTTGGCGATGACGCTGTAACCATGGCCACATCTGCCACGACTCATGGCCGATGCACATGCGATGGACGAAAGTCAAGCAGGCTGCGCCACTCGAAACACTGATACGCTAGTAATGTTTGGAAAATTTCAAAGGACCCCGCTGCGGTTCCTTTTCTGTCGTGAACTGAGATTTATTTTTCTTCTGTTATGTCTAGGGTGTAGCTTTTAGACGACTTGTGTAAAATCTCTAAATTATCTAGCATATTAAATATTTTATATTTATCAGTGTTCATGTGATTACCGAGGGCACTCTTCTTTTGATCATATGTGTGCTCGCTAAATCTAACTGTTAAGTTCCCGCCAGTTTGTCCAACGTAAAATATACTATGAAGCGCCAAAGGAACTGGCATAGGCATGCGTATTCAAATAGAGAGATATGTAAACAGGCAGAATACGGCGCTGCGGTCGGCACGCCTATACAAGACAGCAAGTGCTTGGCGCAGTTGTTAGATCGGTTACTGCTGCTACAATGGTGGATTATCGAGATTTAAGTGAGTTTTTACGTCATGTTATAGTCGGCGCACGAGCGATGGGACACAGCATCTCCAAGGTAGCGATAAAGTGGAGATTTTCCCATACGACCATTTCACGAGTGTATGGCTCAAAATGGCTCTGAGCACTGTGCGACTTAACTTCTGAGGTCATCAGTCGCCTAGAACTTAGAACTAATTAAACCTAACTAACCTAAGGACATCACACACATCCATGCCCGAGGCTCCTAGAACCGCACGGCCACTGCGACCGGCCTCACGAGTGTACCGTGAATATCGGGAATCCGGTAAAACATCAAATCTCTGGTAATCTCGTGGCCGGAAGAAGATCCTACAGAAACGGGACCAACGACGACTGAAGAGAATCGTTCAACGTAACAAAAGTGCAACCCTTCCGCAAATTGCTGTGGATTTCAGTGCTTGGCCATCAACAAGTGTCAGCGTGTAAACTATTCAATGAAACATCATTGATATGTGCTTTCGGAGCCGAAGTCCCGCTCGTGCACCCTTGGTGACTGCACGACACAGCCCGCATCTCGTGGTCGTGCGGTAGCGTTCTCGCTTCCCACGCCCGGGTTCCCGGGTTCGATTCCCGGCGGGGTCAGGGATTTTCTCTGCCTCGTGATGGCTGGGTGTTGTGTGCTGTCCTTAGGTTAGTTAGGTTTAAGTAGTTCTAAGTTCTAGGGGACTGATGACCATAGCTGTTAAGTCCCATAGTGCTCAGAGCCATTTTTGAACTGCACGACACAAAGCTTTACGCCTCGCCTGGCCCTGTCAGCACAGACTGTTGATGACTGGAAACATGTTGCCTGGTCAGACGAATCTTGTTCAAATTGTATCGAGCGGATGGACGTGTACGGCTATGGAGACAACCTCATGAATCCATGGACCCTGCATGTCAGTTGGGGACTGTTCGAGCTGGTTGAGGCTCTGTGATGGTGTAGGGCGTGTGCAATCGGAGTGATATTGGACCCTTCATACTTCTAGATACGACCAGACAGGTGACACGTACGTAGGCATCCTGTCTGATCACCTCCATCCATTCATGTCCATTGTGCATTCCGACGGACTTGGCCAATTCCAGCGGCTCTTCAGTGTATTACGGTCATGTGAGTTTATTTTATAAACATCATAATCCATGAATTTGTTTCTCATCGATTCTGTGGCTTAGCCTTGCTTCAAAGGGTCCTTTGATGCGGAAAACTACGTTCACTTTAGCTTTTTTAAAGCAATGCGCAATTCGTTCAGACTGTGCACTACCCTACGTCTTTGCTATATACTTTTTATCGCGAACATCCTTATCCACTCATTAGTTTCCCTTTCTTTCCTCAACTTGTTGTATATTTTCCTCTCGTCATTCTCTATTATAGAACATATGTCGAAAACATCATATTGCTCTGTAAAGGTGATCAGGACGAGGTGTGGAGTACAGCCTAAAAAAATATTGCAATTCATACAAAAACCACCATCGGCAAAGAGGGTAGTATCAGTTTTCTGGACCTAACAATCACACAATCACAAAAAAGATGGCAAACATTTATTTGGAATATAGCTGACGAGATACAGTGTATCGGGGTTTTCTTAATGTAATGTCTTCATTATGTTTTATACAATGTATTATTGCAATTATTGTGGAAATATTACTTCTCATTTGTTGTGTTCGTCTGACACATTCTGATCATGGTTGTAGCCGAAATATGTATTTAAAAAGAAAAGAATAATTTGATATCATAGGTATAGGTACTGACAATTACATTTACTATTGATAATGATCGCTAACACGTATAATGGTTTTACGTCATTTATAGACGAAATCCATCAGGGACATTTCAATCCTTCTAAAGCTGTCCAAGTGGACTGTTGTCGATGTCATTGTGAATTGGAAACCCGAATTAACAACCACAGCTAAATCGAGATCAGGCAGACCTCATATACTGACGGGAAGGGACCATTGAGCATTGCGAGGAGTGGCTGAAAAATGCCTCGTGAAACCAGAGGGAGGAATCATTTGTATTCTAAAGTGCTACCAGCAGTCCAGGTAGCACAATGACTGTGACAAGAGAATTTAAAAGAATGGGGTACAATGGTCGAATAGCTCCTCATAACTGACTCAGTGCTACACGATGGCGGGAAGGGGTACAAAGAGCGAACTCACTAGACAGTGGATGAATGGAAACGAGCGATTTGGTGAAATGAGTCATGTTATACCCTGTAGTTATCTAATGGAAGGGTTTAGGTTTGGTAAACGCCTGGAGAAGGTAACACCATTTCCTATGTACGTCACTGAAGACGGAGGACGTGATGTTACGGCATCCCGCTGATTTTCGTGGTTACGGTGTGATCCCTTTATCTGGCTTAAAGCCGGCCGCTGTGGCCGAGCGGTTCTAGGCGCTTCAGTCTGACGCAGATTCGAATCCTGCCTCGGGCTTGGATGTGTGTGTTGTCCTTAGGTTAATTAGGTTTAAGTAGTTCTAAGTTCTAGGGGACTGATGACTTCAGCAGTTAAGACCCATAGTGCTCAGAGCCATTTGAACCATTTGAAATCTGGCTTAAAGTAACGCTTAATAGGAAAGGAAGTGAATACATTTTATAGCATAGCGCACTGGGTACAGTGGAGGAACACTTCGGAGATGCATGTTTGTATAAACATGACAACGCACTCTGTCATAAAGCGGCATCTGTGAGGCAATGGTTTGTGGATAGTAACATTGCTGAAATAGACTGGCATGCCATGAGTCGCGACATGAACCCAATGTCGCACCTTTTGAATGAGCTAGAACGTCAAAGTCGTTCCAGACTCCACCATCCAATATCACTAACTTCCCTGGTTTCGGCTCTTGAGGAAGAATGGTCTGCAATTCCTCCACAGACATTCAGACACTTAACTGAAGGCGCCCTCAGCAGAGTTTAAGCTTCCGTAAAGGCGAAGGGTGGGCAGACCCCTTCTTAATGTCCATTAATATGTGTCTATATACTTTTGATGAAATAGTGTACGTCAACAACATAATCCTTATTAGCGTTAACTGTATCACAACACTTCAAGGAAGCAAATAAGGACACGTTCTCGGTCAGTCAGACATAATCCTCCATTATAGTAAGAATACCGTGTTTTAACAGAACCAGACTCACATTTCCTTTCTCTTAGGGAAATTTGTAACAGTAATGGAACAGTAGCTATTGCTTCTGTAGATAGCAGGGACGTCACAGATGAATGATGAAAAGCGACAGTGCCACAAATAAGCACGTGATGGCGTAATCTACTGGAGAAACCAGAATCGGTTATTCAGTGAGGTACAACAGCAAAGTTCGTAAACGGCAATCACTGCCACGTAGTTTCATAGATAAGGCCAACACCGCAGAGTGGGATACGTCACAGCTTCAGCTGCTTCCATTGTGTTCCCTCAGGCACATTAATTCTAAACTTCTTCCAGGGAAGCAACAACCTGAGAAATGCCCCATTATGAAGCAGAAAATGCTCCTTTTTATGACAGCCATGGTACGGGAAGTACGCTGCACCAAACACCGTAAACAGACTTTCTGAGTACGAATACGGATATAACTGACGGAGAAAACAGAAGTTATGTATTGTTGTCTGGCTTCCTTGCTAGATGGCAAGTGTTCCGTGCAGTACATCGTCGACGGGCGGACAGAGGTCTGGGCAGGCTCTGTCTAATGTGAAGGTCAGATGGTCCTGGGAACTGCAACTTATTTACCATATTTATGCAAATGATTTATTAATGTCAACAGAAATATCACTTCTCATCGAAGATGACCTCATCTCTTGAGAAGTGGCTGGCGTCACTGAAGCGCCACTTCGAGTAATGACTTGCAACTAGAATTTAAGGCGCCATATGTAAGCAAATGTTAGTGTAACTATTTGACAAGGGTCCTAGAAACCTGTATCGCAGTGACGCAAGTCGCAGTTGTTCGACAAAATAAACTAAAATGATTCCTCGTATGTCTGGCATCGTGCGTAGCCAACACGATTTTTTTTTCAGTCAACGTCCGTCATATCCTTTGAAGTGCAGACGTAACAGTCAGTACGCACTTAATTTTTACACATTCTTTTATCCGAATGCTGCATTTCTTGTTATTTCCACTTCATTCACTTTATCCACAAACGCATCCGGCCGGATTCAAATTAAAAAGAAGTTTACACGTTTCAAAATAGTAACGACACCTGTTGTGTTATTTAAATACATACTCGTAACACAGAGTAATTCATCCCTAAAAACGTTAACGCCAACGGATCACTAAAAATCTACGGATTCCTATTTTCTGGAACTGCAGTGTGCACCTTGCCAGTCTTCAGATATGTACGGGGAGCACACTGAGTGCTGACAAAATGGCTCTGAGCACTATGCGACTTAACTGCTGAGGTCATCAGTCGCCTAGAACGTAGAACTAATTGAACCTACCTAACCTAAGGACATCACACACGTCCATGCCCGAGGCAGGATTCGAACCTGCGACCGTAGCGGTCACGCGGTTCCAAACTGAAGCGCCTAGAACCGCACGGCCACACCGGCCGGCTGAGTGCTGAGGCTTGAACGAAATTAAATGTCATGTTTAATCATTTTTCATACATTTCTTTACGAATGTTGGTCTATCCACAAGCCTGATCGTCATTTATCCCTATCAGAAACGTAGATACACTTTAGGCAGACAGGCGGTTTGAGACATTAATTACCCTTGTCCGTTGGCAGTCAGTACAATAATCACTGTTTCTCGATGTCTCGGTAGACAGGTTGCAGAACATTTACAAAAATAACAAAATTGGAGTTAATCAAAAATTTTAAACTCGATAAATTATTTCTGAAATTTCGATTGACCTGCTGGTGTAGAGTAAGGCGCAGTGCACTGGATTACGGCACAGGAAGGTTCGCCTGACCCGGTTCGAATCCTCACGGTAGGTCAACGACTGTGGGTTGATATTCCGGCCAGCCTGTGTGTAGTTTCGAGGCGATTTCCCACATTCGTTTAGGCAAATACTGGGCTGATTGCCGTCCTCTGTCTAAGAGGACACAATATGGAAACAATTGAAATACGATAACACAGAGGACAACGTCTACGTTATTCACAGACATATAGTGCACATGACTTCCGTCATGCCCGCATCTCGTGGTCGTGCGGCAGCGTTCTCGCTTCCCACGCCCGGGTTCCCGGGTTCGATTCCCGGCGGGGTCAGGGATTTTCTCTGCCTCGTGATGGCTGGGTGTTGTGTGCTGTCCTTAGGTTAGTTAGGTTTAAGTAGTTCTAAGTTCTAGGGGACTGATGACCATAGATGTTAAGTCCCATAGTGCTCAGAGCCATTTGAACCATTTTTTGAACTTCCGTCATTCAGGTTACCTTGATTACTGTGGTATCAGGAAGGGCAGCCGCGCCGGTTTTCCGCGCGGTCTTAAAAGTCCTGTCACCGCTGGTGGTTCGCGTCCTCCCTCGGGCATGGGCGTGAGTGTTGTCCTAAGTGTAAGTTTAAGTTAGATTAAGTAGTGTGTAAGCTTAGGGACCGATGGCCTCAGCAGTTTGGTCCCATAAGATCTTACCACAAATTTCCCAATTTCTGGAAGGACATCTTATGGCTCTGAGCACTATGGGACTCAACATCTTAGGTCATAAGTCCCCTAGAACTTAGAACTACTTAAACCTAACTAACCTAAGGACATCACACACACCCATGCCCGAGGCAGGATTCGAACCTGCGACCGTAGCAGCCTTGCGGCTCCGGACTGCAGCGCCAGAACCGCACGGCCACCGCGGCCGGCTGGAAGGACATCTGTCCACATAGTTAAATAATAAAGGTAAAATTTTCCAAATCCTGAAAAAGCAGATCCATACGAGACGGAATAAACGCTAGAAAAATGAGAAGAAGACGGATCATTTTTGAACTTTCATTGACAAGCAATACTTTTGAAAAATTGTTAGAGATGGATAAAAATATGATTATTAATGTGTAAAGAGATACATTAAAAAGCAGTTTACTTCAGATATTTTTTAGCTCTGTAATAGGAACGGAAGCATACAAAGATTGCAAAAAACAATTCAAATGTGTGTGAATTCCTAAGGGACCAAACTGCTAAGGTCATCGGTCCCTAGACTTGCACACTATTTTAACTAGCTGATGCTAAGAACAACACACACACCCATGGCCGAGGGATGACTCAAACCTCCTGCGGGAGGGGCCGCTCAATCCATGACATGGCGCCTCTAACCGAGCGGCCACACCGCGTGGCCAAGGGTTGTTCAAAAATAAGGAAACACCACGAAAAATTCGTGATTGAACATAATTGCAAATGATAACGAAGCCTGCAGATTGTGATGTTGTATTTGGCCACGAATGACACCTCTACAATGTCCTTAATACGTTGCAAGTGTCAGCTCAATAATGGTTCAAATGGCTCTGAGCACTATGGGACTTAACATCTGAGGTCATCAGTCCCCTAGAACTTAGAACTACTTAAACCTAACTAACCTAAGGACATCACACACATCCATGCCCGAGGAAGGATTCGAACCTGCGCCTAGAACCGCACGGCCACCGCGGCCGGCTGGTTGGATCAATACCTTGCATGTCAAGGGTTGTTAGTAAACATGAATATTTAAGGAGCCAGCCATGTTGTAATTTGCTAGAATTATCCATAACTTGCATAACATTACTTGCATTACTGACAGAATGTGCCATGTCTCCCCCAATTGCAAATTTCAAAGGAAACATCCGCATCTGAGATTCATTTTTCTAGATGGTTTTAATGTCCTTAACATTCCATAGCAACTTTTGTCTGCGAGATGTGAGCATTTTATCATAATTATGCATCAAATATGTCCGAATCACATTGCTTTACGGGGCACATTTTTATTTTAGTGCCCTCTAAAGAAGAAATCTAGTGGGCCTTCACATACACACACACACACACACACACACACACACACATACGTACACATGTCAATCAAAACCTCTAGTATGCATGAATTCGTGGCCTTGCAATGGCTTCCAGCCGTGTCAAGGGATTGTATGAGGGATATTTGGAAAGTAAAGAACGTTTTCTTCTACAGAAATTTTTATTTGATATAATTAAACGAAACTGTATTTTCCATACAATTTGATACCCAAGCTACTTTTGCACGTAGCCACCGTTGAAATTTAGGCACTTGTCGTACTGTTTCATCAGCTTTTCTATGCTTTCTGCATACTCAACTGCAGCCAGGTTGTTGAACCACTGATTAACGGCTTCTTTTATCCATCGTCTCTCCCGTAGCCCTGTCCACTCAAAAAATATTTCAATTTGGGTAATAAGTGACAATGACTTGGGGCTAAGTCCGGACTGTATGGCGGATGTTGAAACATTTCCCACTGAAACCGCTGAAGCAAGTCCTGTGTCATTCCCACGGCATGCGGACGTGCATTATCGTGATAGTTAGCATTCCGCGCCGCTTGTTTTTAATGGCGTGGCAAAGTCGTTGAAGCGTCTAACAGTAGGTCGCTGTTGTCCACCAACTGCAAAACACCAGTCTTCCCGGATTTTTGTATCAGTCCTTTCTTTGAGTCCGTCAGTCACCACTTAGAGTTGGACCGAGCGATCTTCGTCGTGAACATTCTTCCATCCGCCATTAAACACGATACAACACTTCCGAACTGACACTTCGTTCATTATGTTACCGTAAACCTCAGTTATCTCTCTATATATTTCAATGGGTCGGACTTTTTGCGCGTTTAAAAAGCGGATGACAGTGCATAACCCACACTTGGCGGGATCATCACTTTTGTCACACACTCTGAAGTCACATAGCTAAGCAATAATCAACCGTAATGGATAGTAGCTGCCGCCAAAGTGAAGCGGATGAGTGCCGAGGTCAGTGGTTGCTCGGTGGTGGTGGTTGGGGGACGCAGTCACGTGTCAAAACAAAACGTTCTTTTCTTTCCCAATGAGCCTCGTACATCCACATAGCGTGACTCGAATCCCGGCAGGACTTTGTTCAAAACTTCTAGAACTCCCGATAACCCGAAAACAAAAAACTTTATCGAGTCATGTGCGTTATACACTCGTGAGCCAAAACATTATGACCGGTGCCCAGCTAGAAACTGAACGGTGCCTGGTGGTATTCTGGGGATGTGAACCGGTAAGAAATGTATGTGCGTTGAGCAGAAACGAATGGGGAATTATTCTAGCGACAACACACATCGCAAATAGTGGAAATCTGCTCTAAAATCAGCATTAAAAAGGGCAAATCATTATGGCCCGCCTCCTGAAAACGACCATCGGCTCTTCCGAGCTACTATCCTGAGCATCCATGGAAAGAGGATGCAGGACGAAGAAACAAAGTGTACAAGGTGTTGTATGTGCACTGCACCACAGAACGTGGAGTCGGAGGCTTGCCCGCTTTGTAAAGAGGGATAGGGATCTGTTGCAGATGTGACGATAGAAAGCAATACCTGTGCAGGCGTTAGTATTTCATAGAACCTCGTTCAGTGCTAAATGTTGAACACGGACTCCACAGCCGAAGACCCCTATGTGTTTCCATCATGGGGTAGCGTCGCCGTGAGTTACAATTTCAGTGGGCACGGGATCATCCACACTGAACCATGGATCAATGGGAACATGTCACCTGGTCGAATGGGTCACGTTTCTTGTTATGCCAGGTCGATGGTCATCATCCACAAGAATGGCTTTCCAGCACTTGCACTGCGCTATGGACGCAGGCCGGTGGAAGTAGTATTACGCACTGACCGACAGTCACCTGGCCTTACATGGGACCTGTGTAAGTAACCGATGGCACCATTACAGCGGCCTACTTCGTGAACATTATTGTGGTCCACCTGCATAGCTTGCCATTTGATGTCTTCCCGAGGGTGATGGCGTCTACCAGCAGGATAACTGTCGCTTTCACAAGGTCATAATCGTACTATAGTGATTTAAGGAACATGATAGCAGATTCGTGTTGATGTTTTGGCCGCCGAATTAGCCTTATCGGAAGTAATCCAACACATCTGAGAAGCTTTTGGGGGCCATCCCAGCGTCCTCAAACCACCGGCCCGTAATTCGTGGGAATTGCCCAACTTGTGCGTTGAAATCTGTAGCCTCATATCTCCGGAAACCTACCAAGTGCTTGCCGAAACCATGCCACGCAGTATCGTTGCTGTATTGCATTCCAAATGAGGACCGAAACGCAGTTAATCAGATGGTTGTCATGTTTTGGCTCATCAGTGTATTACTGAAGTATTAACACATTATCCTTTATAAAATTCGAAATTTCTGCTCGAGAAGCCTTGTAAGGAAAATTTTGGGTATTGATGAGACCACTTATATGGAAAGTGATACAACCTGACTATTTGTTTTCACTAATGGTAGTGGGCTTAGGTTCCATCAGGGGAATTTTTCAATCACATCGTGTGGACATCGCGTTTTCATTATGTCGACAGTTTACATCATCATTACGGGCTATGCCGATTGACACGTCTAACGCAATAATGGTCCGCCGTCGTTAGAGAACTACTTAGCTTGCATTCAGAAATAGCGGATACGCCTTGTGGTAACAGGTAGAAACGCCAACTTCTGCAAAAACTTGATCCGTTAATTTCTCTAGTTCAGAATAAGTGTGATGGATAGTCAGAGTTTACTGAACACAAGCTCTTATAGGACAAGGGTAGGGCAGGAAATCCAACAAGTCCTTTTGAAAGGAACTGTGTTGATGTTTTGTTTCATCAATTTAGGAAAATAATAACCCCGCCCTGTACCACGGCGAGAGGGCTTAGTTCAGAAATGATAAGCGAAACAAGAAACTCAATAAATTAATCATAGGCGAACTCGTTTTGTCTTACCTGGGATGAACGTTAACAAGATTCGCGCGATCGCTGCTAGCAATTTTTCCGTATTACTTTCTACATAGTCCTATGCACGACATCCATTGTACGTTAAACACATCGACTACTGACTGAAGGCTCCGTATACACTCGAGCACAATGGCCTCTTTCAAGTCACGCGTCAGTAGAGTTCGTTGTCCCCGCAGTCGTTGTAGTGTGGTAGCAATCGCATTGTCACGCTTAACCGTGGGTACATGTGTGGCGCAGACCCCGCGACGCCATGGACTCAGGTCGTCAACAAGGCACTCAGCAAGCTGGTGATAACTCCATAATGGCGTGAGCTTTGTTTATATGGAATGGACTGGTCCAACTGAACTGGTTATGTTCGGCTGCATGGAGACCATTTACATCCATAAATGGACTTAATGTTCCCAAACAACGATAGAATTTTTATGGATGACATTGCGCCTTGTTACCGATCCACAACTGTTCGTGATTGGTTTGAAGAACATTCTCACCGAGCGAGGTGGCGCAGTGGTTAGACACTGGACTCGCATTCGGGAGGACGACGGTTCAATCCCGCGTCCGGCCATCCTGATTTAGGTTTTCCGTGATTTCCCTAAATCGCTCCAGGAAAATGCCAGGATGGTTCCTTTGAAAGGGCACGGCCGACTTTCTTCCCCATCCTTCCCTAATCCGATAAGACCGATGACCTCGCTGTCTGGTCTCCTTCCCCAAACAACCCAACCCAACATTCTCAACCGTTGAACGAATGATTTGACCACCCAGATCGACCGACATGGACCCCATCGAACATTTATGGGACACAGTCGAGAAGTCAGTTGGTGCACAAAATCCTGCACCGGCAACTCTTTCTCAATCATGAACGGCTATAGAGGCAGTAGGCCTCAATATTTCTGCAGAGGTTTCCAGCAACTTGTTGAGTCCATGTCACGTCGAGTTGCTGCACTATGCCGGGCAAAAGGAGGTCCGACACGATACTAGGAGGCATCCCATTACTTCTGTCACATCACGACTGACAGTGTCAGTGTACCGATGCAGTGAATTAATGGAGTTCTTTGTTCCCACCGCTACACATACAGTGGCTCTGAGCACTATGGGACTTAACATCTGAGGTCATCAGTCCCCTAGAACTTACAACTACTTAAACCTAACTAACCTAAGGACACCACACACATCCATGCCCGAGGCAGGATTCGAACCAGCGACCGTAGCAGTCGAGCGGTTCCGGACTGAGCGCCTAGAACCGCTCGGCCACCGCGGCCGGCTCTACACATGCAAGTTGCACTGGTTTACCTACCCTATAGAGTTTGCAACTATGTATCTAATGTATCAGTTTATCATGTCGTACAAACAACAATGCAGAAACTACGATGATGTGAATGAAGCTGCCCGGTTTCTTGGTTTATAAACGCATATTGTCCAGTTCGCCTACAAGAAATGGCAAAGCCCTCGTGGCTATGGAACAGTCGTCCCAAAAGGAACATAAATGACAGATGCCGGAGACGAGTGTCACAATTTCTCAATGACAGTCCGTTTCAAACCCGATAGGAATTGTTGGTGTCAGTAATCACAGGTAAATTAGTTTCCCAGTGAAATTTCCGAAAAGAAAGTACAATTTATGGACACTAGGAGTCAGGTTCCTCACAAATTGCCATTGATTACAGCGGTACATAAGGCTGTCCGTCTTCTGTTGGCCAAATTACACAGAATCTGGACAGTCGCTGACTGACGCAATTTGCCGAATGCACCGATGGCGTAATGAGGCGATTGGCGGGTATAGTTCGAGCCGCAGGTAGTTGTCTAACGTTTTGAGTACTGTTTTCAGTACCATGACCAGGTCTACTAATTCGGGTCAGTAAAAACATAAACCTGGATGTTTCTTGAACATTCTCGGAGACCTAATTTGGCCTTTCAACTACATCTTCATGATTACTACACTGTGAACACTCCACTCCTCCAAGATGATGACAGCCATGTTCACTGGGTTGCACACATACTTTCTTGGCTTGAAGAACATTCGGCTACGCTACACGACTGACCCTGTAAATCATCCGATCTTAAAACCATATAAAATATCTGAGCCTGCTTGAAAGAGCGGGTGAAATATAGCATTCAGCATCCACTCACTGTGATAGCTCTGTGCTAGATAATAATTAGTATTTGACTTCAACTGGATTTAGCATAATTGCAGAAACTTGTGGACTCTTTTCGTCCCCGAACTGAGGCCGTTATCAAGGTAGTGGCGGCGATATATGATATTAGCATGATGTCTTCTGGCCGGTGACAAACTTTTTGTCCGGTGTGACAAGCGACGAGAAACATAGGTTATTCTTACGCAGATGAAGGGAAAAATGTAAATATGGATGGACACGAAGACTATGTCCTGTTAACAATAAATAAAATGTATTGCGCACTTCAATTTGAGTTATCATTTGAAATTGGCACACACGCCGAAATCGCGCGAGTGAAATACTGTAAATCCAGTAACAGTCCAACAGGAAATTGTTCTCGTTTCTGAAATACTATAGATTGTGTACTCAAGTGAGCAGAAAATGATAGAAACATTTTTTCGTAGTTTCTTGTAGTCTGGTGTCAGATTTACCAAATCAAATGGTTCAAATGGCTCTGAGCACTATGGGACTTAACACCTGTGGTCATCAGTCCCCTAGAACTTAGAACTACTTAAACCTAACTAACCTAAGGACATCACACACATCCATGCCCGAGGCAGGATTCGAACCTGCGACCGTAGCAGTCTCGCGGTTCCGGACTGAGCGCCTAGAACCACTAGACCACCGCGGCCGGCCAGACTTATCCCACAACATATTTTGGTTCGTAGCTTACAACTCGGTCGCCTACGAAGTAGTGTGTCTTGCCACAAACTGATATTTTTCCTATCAGCCCTACAAATTTGTAGCATCGCCGTAGAACGGCTTCTGACTGTTGCACAGAATAATTGAACTATTCGCAATTTAATGTATTTATTCTAAGCCAGTTGGGACGGGTTGCCGGGGTTATACGTATTTCAGTCTGGAGAGTAATTTTACGTGCATTTTTAGCGGTGCAAGAGACTATTGTAATCAATGAGACAGGCGTGAACATCAGAGGGATTTTCAGAAGACGCTCCAGTCCACACATGCTCCACCTGTTGTCAAGTTTAAGGAATGCGATGGACTTCCTATTAATCCAAGTTCTCAACGCTCGGTGAATGCTTATGTGGAATGTCAGGGCTAGCATTTGGCCCCACTAGTATTCAGACGGTTTCCCGTGACGTCATGGGAACTTTTGAAGTCATTAGTTGCCAACACCAGGTTAAGAGTGGTTCTGCAAGGTCGCACCACCGTCTCCATGGTTGTTAGTTCTTGTTGAGGGGGCTGAGCTGAGAATAGCCGTCGGTGAAAAACAATCTAGTCGATTTGTAATCACAGTGATGATTTTGGCTTATAGGCCCACAACGATCAAAAATTTAGAGACCTTATCTGCCCTCGAGAAATGGCGAAGTGGATCGTGGACCCATCTGTAAGGAGGAAGCACATGTGGGGGAATCAGCACATTGAGTGGAGTATTATCGTCTGTTTCGTGTTTCGTGCACGAGCGTGTTAGTTTAGCTCAGGTGTTTGCGATATCACGGTGGCATCGGTGGCATCTTGCTGTGGTGATAAATGATTTGCAGTTTTACTTTTCAAATTCGAGTGTACGGCCATTTATTCGAAGGTGTTACTATTCGGAGGCAACTTTCCGCTACACCAGGTAGCTACTAGCTGGAAGAAATGTTGGTCTGGGAAACAGATTTTTTGACGATTATTTTAATGGGAATAACCTATCTTTCCGTGGCATTTGAAATTATTCAGCTCAGAGTGGCTTTCTGATCCACATATTTTTTATCTATAATGCTTAGTCTGTTTCTTTATTGAGATTGCAGAGGACGTTGCAAGGAGTCAACTGGAGGTTAAATAGATACAGTCAGTGTTTTATGTGTCCGAGTGCAATCAGACTGTTACGGGATAATTATCAATGGTGTTATACCTGTGAGTGTCTAGCCTTGTCCCAGGGGTCAAAGCAAGGCTGGCTCTCCTTATCAAAGATCGTACTATTAACATAGTAGTGCAGATATGATCCAGGTAAGTCGATTAACGGTTCTTCACCGATAATAATGCAATTGCGTCTCATAGTGGTATTTCGTCCGCTGCAAAAGACAGGAGCGGGTGACTGCAGCATTGCTGTGCTTTCGCAATTATGTGCAGTTCAGAACCCAGGCTTTATGGGAATTCATTTGAAGTTTAAAATTTCAATTCACTTAAGATCCTTTATAAAACAACTAAACAGACATTCCGCTGAAGAGGTCTTTTCTATGTCATCCTACTTAGAAGTCCTTCTACGTTAAAAATTTCCATATTTATTCTGTAGGGAGACAAAATCTTTCGTAATACTACATAATTTTTTGTGATAATTAACCCGCTCACTGTAATATTTTTCTTAATAATGTCACTAAGAAATATGTAGACTGAAATACTTGAAAAATTTATAAGGGGCAGTCAAATGAAAATTAAAAATGTGGAGAAAGCTAGGTAAACTGTTTATTACTTCAAAAGCAAGCGACTAATCTGCTGACACATTTATCCCACTGTGAGACAAGCCGATCAATGTCTTGATCGAAAGATGTTTGCGATTGCTGACGGATCTATGAGGGTACCCAGGCGTGCACCTCTTAGTCCGAAACAAATCGACGCCGACGAATATCTTTCTTCAGCGCCCCAAAAATATGGACATCGCATGGTGAGAGGTTGGGCTTGTATGGAGGATGTGTAACGGCTTCCAAGCGAAACTTCTGCAGTGTAGTCGAAACGACCTTCGCAACATGTGTGGGGGTGGGCTGTGGGGAAGAGGGGTTGGGGGGAAAGGAGGGGTGGAGTGGCATTATCTGGCAGGGAAATGGTTCTGTCCGTCAATATACCTGGGAGTTTGAAACTGATGGTGCTCTTCAATATTTCCAAAGTATCCACGTACCGCTGTGCGTTAATTGTGGAGCCGTGTTGCAGAAAGTCAATGAGCAGCGGACGCTTGCAGTTAAAGGAAAAGGTCGTTATGACTTTCCCGGACTCGGCATTCTTGTTGTTTCGATTGCGCTGCAGAAGTTTCAAGGGAAACCCTTACCCTTCCTCACATAGTCCCTATCTCTCCCCATCCGATTTCAATAGTTTTGGAACTCTGGAGAAAGATATTCGTCGCCGCCGATTTGTTTAGGACGAGAGGTACACGCCTGGGTTCTGTAGGCAACCGCAAACATTTTTGTATGAACATACTGACCAGCTTGTCTCATAGAAGAAAAAAAAATTATTAACAGATATGGCGATTTCTTGTATTTAAAACTGCCCGTATATAGGAGTGAACAACTTTGGAACATGACTGCACAATGTTTTCCGACAGAAATATCGGTCAGACGCTCTTGATTTTTGAGAAGGTAAGTGCGACAACCGCTATGCTAATTGAGAACTGCTTAAGCGCAGAACAATGCTATCAGCTGAATAAAGATGCGCATAAGCTTACTTCACATAAACACATTTGTGCCTTCGCCGTACACAACGGAAGTATGACGTCTCAATCACAATGTGATACAAAAGGTTAATTCAGACGTAATGCGATGTCGGAACAAACTACTGAGTCCCCGTCCAGAAAGAACATTACTTCACCATTAAATTATTCTGACTTTTCTGCGTTCATGTCCCCTACCTCCAGTGATCTGAATTCAATAGGGGACTTCAAGGTCCCAACACAATCTCGTAATGCGCATTCGTTATTGGCACAACTAAACGGTGAATTCTGTAACTTCACAATCTCTCGAAAAATTCAAAGTAAATCAGTCCTGCAGTTTTCTCAGAAGACTAAAAGCATGTAACAGCTTCTAGCGACATCACGCACAAGAGATGTAGCTGCTTGCGCTGTGACGGAGAACTCAAACAAACACGAGGAAGTTTGGCGAAGGGGCACACGGAAGAGCCTCAGACGGGCTACCTGTATAATTGTACGGTAGACATTATTGATATCTGATACACTAACGCACACTCAGGAGAAACACGGTTGCTCTCTAATCGGTTATCTTTATCTACCCAGCCATGATTATCCGCATTTTCTCAAACGGCTACCGTAATAGCTCCTTTGACAAGGCAATAACCTTTTTTTTTCTTCTTTCTCCTAAAATCAGATGTAGTGGTACGGCTCCAACTGTATTGAGTCCACCACTGGAAGAACTTCATTAGAAAACAGTCTTTCTGACGGTATACTTGATCTAACTCCTGCTTAATTGCCGCCTGCAATATTGACGTAACCAATTTATTAACTACTTTGTTCCTTGCTTCAAATCTCTAACTGATGACGCTCCGCGTCACATCGAATCACTTCATTAACTGCTGGCACTCTTGTTGGAATTTAACAAACAATGAGTATTGCTCGTCGATCTTGAATTATCTCCTGATAGAATTAATAGAGAATATAATACTGACTCAAAGAAAAGCTGCATGTTTCGTCACGAATTCGTTTAGTCAGTGCAAGAGATTCTCATAGAAAACCATCTAACTTCAGTGGCTAGATTACAAGAAAGATCGTGTACATCACAGTTAAGATTATTATTAAAATTCCGATAATGCGCATTCCATAATGAGTAAACTAGCATATTTCTTCCTCCGAGATATGTATGGCCAAACGTTCATGTCCGAAAATTAAGAGAAATTTCAGCTTATACAGTGAATTAACGACAGTTGATCTTCCTGCATACCACTCGCAAATGGAACAGCATGAATCCGTTAGGAGTCTTTGTTTACTCTTCATTTATTCTTCACTATTTCAGCCTATTACCTGAAAAGCTAAAATAGTCATGTAGATCATATTTTCTTGCATAATAATAAATTTATATGTTAGCTATATCTTTCTGATGCTTAATTTTTTAAACACTACAACCAAATTTTAATACTACACTTAAATACTTAACCAGTTACCCAACTATTAATACTACTGTTAGCACTAAACAATCTGTTTATTTTTTCATTTATTTTGGTTTATTGAACCTGTAGATTCATATATGCATGACATTATGAAGTTAAGGGACGATGTATTTTAATGTACAAACGGAAGTACAGATTCAAACAGCTAAGATCGCTATTGTACAGCATATGCAATAAATGCTGTACAATAGCGATCTTAGCTGTCTGAAGTTGTACTGCTGTTTCTAACCTGAAGATGGTTGCTTCTGCTATTTTATCTGCCCTCATACTGCCACTGTCAACAGCCATTGTGTGCTATATTCCTTCGGCGTCGGGCAGCACGTCAGCAGCATTTCCAGTCTAACAATCAGTTCCACTAACTGTTTCATTCGGTGGTCCCCGACCTCATCTGTCTTCTCTCCATCTACACAGTATATTGTCTAACAGGGATGGCAACATATTGGTGTGTGGTTGAATGCATTGTCAAGTTTTCCTTGGCCTTCCTGGATACTGCGGCTGCAGTGTCGTCCAAGATGCGTCAGGTCGACTCGCTCTTTAGTGCTGCTTTAGAATCCAATATCCTTAATGTCTGACGGCCACTACCTGCCGCATGTTCGTAGAGCGCGATGTCCCACAATGTGTGTGCTCTGGTGTGCTCACACTGCCGCTGGCGCAGCTGTCATTCATCTGTCTTTCGATTTCGTATATTTCGTATAGATACGTAGCATACGGGCCATGGCCAGTCAGGTAAGGTATCAGTCCACTTGACGGGTTAAGAAATCTTATTTTTAGTGTCTCCCTGATGTTATGGAGAAATTCGTATGTTCCCCCGCCTGTGCCTGAAGTGTCCCATTTATTTTTGCACAACTGTAATATGTGATCTTTCATTAACTTCTTCGCATTGCCCTCAGCTCCAAAGCATCCTTCATACTTCCACCTGACAGACTTTCTTTACTCAATAAAGGACTCCTCTTTTCCTAATATCTAGGTCCAGTGGACACATTCCTAGAATTATTAACAAAGTACCATTGGGGGTAGTGCAGTAGTCACCTGTTAATCTTAGTAGCACTCCTCGTTGAACTCTTCTCACTAATGAGGCTGCCTTCACTTGCTGCAATACATCCTACGACTGATGCTAATATAGATTGGTGATATGCTCACATTGTTTTCAAGGGAAGCCGAAGTTGCCTATTTGCAGAAGTTATAATTTAGTTCATGACGTTTGAAGCTTTCTGCCTTCTTCCTCTATATGACGTGCAAAGTTGCGACGTTCGTCGAGAAATACCCCTGGATATCTCGTCACTGCGCTTGATCCAGTCGTTACAACATTTAATTTTATTCTGTAGAATCTTACTAGCTTCCCTTTCAGGGGTGCATATGTTGTTTTGTGAGATACTAGAGACAATTTAACAGTTCGATACTAGCCCTCAAGTTCGTGGAGTGTCGCACTACATTTGTCTTCTACAATTCTTCTGAAGTCACCAACTACAACGAACAGCAAGTCATCTGCAAATGTTACCAGTCCGCTTATGTTACCACTGTCCTGTAACTTCTGTAGCGTGGTCTCCGGTGGTACATCCTAAAACCACGCTCGGATCCTTGGGGACAATCTTTTATTAGTGTCTTCGTTATTTTCTTTCCTGGGCATATTAAAGATGCATATATCGTGTGATAATAATTTCTTAGGCAGTTGTACAGCACGTCTGCATAATCCACCTCCCGAAGTCGTCCACAGAAAGACAGCCACCATAGGTTATCGAAAGCGCTAGCCGTATCGATTGTCAACGATAGAGCGTACGTAGAATGACTATCTGTCGCTAGCGAAGTCGCCTTATTAATTGCGTCTTCATCTGAATTGCCTATTCTAAACCCGTACTGGTGAGGGCTCATTCCGTGTAGCAATCTATGAGCTTCTAAGCTGTTGCATAGCAGTTTTTCAAATATCTTACCGAGAACGTTCAAAAAATTAATTTCTCACTATCATTTGGGAATCATCGGATCCTTGTCTTGCTCTTTACTAATTATCACCACTTCAGCATTCTTCCACGGTACAGGGACCCTTACTTGCACGAGACACTAGTTGTACATTTCGCGCAAGCAACTATCTAACTGGTGACATAGACTAGTAGCACTTCGTCAGGGATCCCAACCGGTCCAGGAGATTTATTTCTTCTTGAGTCTTAAAACTATATGCTAATTTCTTCCTGTCTGAATGGTACTCAAGTTTATTGTTTCTATAGTCTTCCCATAATATTTTTCGTAACCTGCACCGATCTTCTGTCTCGCCTTCTTCTCCGTCGGCAGAAAGTAGTGTTTCCATCAGCAGGGCAGCTGACTGTTCCCAACTATCTGTTGTCGTCCCATCATCCCTTTTGAGCGTGGATAAGACAGTTGGCAATCGTACTTCCTCGCAGATTATTTTAAGTGGTATATCACAGAAATCCGTTTTTAAGTAGGCCTCCACGGATTGCTTACATCGTTCCATTTTTATTTTGGATAACTCTTCCTTAAAGCTTTGTTTAACACACCTGTATCTATGACTCTTTCTTTTTGGTTCATGTTGCTCTGGTATAGCTTCCTGGCCTGTCTTATTTCACATCTTAATATCTGCAACGTCTAGGTCCAGATGCAAGGTAATCCTCTGGAATGACCTCTCCTGACAGGTACCGATGCCTCCATTGCTCTGTGTATAGCCATTGTCATGTCTTGCACTTTAACATCTACGTTTTCAAGCAGTGATGGACTTCCCGTATACTAAAACATACTTCTTAGTTCTTCCCAGTTAGCGTCCTTGATGTTGTACACTGTAGAGCCAAAGAAACTGGTATACCTCCCTAATATCGTTAGGGCCCCCGCGAGCACGCAGGAGTGCCGCAACACGACGTGTCATAGACTCGACTAATGCCTAAAGTAGTGCTGGAGGGAACTGACACCATGAATCCTACAGGTCTGTCCATAAATCCATAAGAGTACGACGGGGTGGAGACTTCTTCTAAACAGCACATTGCAAGGCATCCCAGATATGCTCAATAATTTTCATGTCTGAGGAGTTTGGTGGCCAGTGGAAGTGTTCCTGGAGCCAGGACGTGTGGGGTGTCGCATTGTCCTGCTGGAATATCCCAAGATCGTCGGAATGCACAATGGACGTGAATGGATGCAGGTGAGCAGATACGATGCTTACGTACGTGTCACCTGTCAGAGCAGTATCTAGACGTATCAGGGGCCCCATTTCATCCAACTGCACATGCCCCACGCCATTACAGAGCCTCCACCAGTTTTAACAGTCCTCTGCCGACAAGTAGGGTCCATAGATTCATGACGTTGCCTCCATACCCGTTCACGTCCATCCTTCTGATACAATTTGAAACGAGACTCGTCCTACCACGCAACATGTTTCCAGTCATTAGCAGTCCAGTGTCGGTGTTGGCGGACCCAGGAGAGGCGTAAAGCTTTGTGTCGTGCAGTCAGCAAGGCTACACGAGTGGGCCTTTGGCTCCGAAAGCACATATCGAGGTTGTTTCGTTGAATGGTTCGCACGCTGACACTTGCTGATGGCCCAGCATTGAAATCTGCAGGATTTTTGCGGAAGGGTTGCACTTCTGTTACGTTAACGATTTTCTTCAGTCAACATTGGCCCCGTTCTCGCAGGATATTTTTCCGGCCGCAGCGATGTTGGAGATGATATTTTACCGGATTGCTGACATCCACAGTACAATGGTGAAATGGTGGTACGGGAAAATCCCCACTTCATCGCCAGCTCAGAGATGCTGTGTCCCATCGCTCGTGCGCCAACTTTAACACCACTCACTTAAGTACTCATAACCTGCCATTTTAGCAACAGTAACCGGTCTAACAACTGCGCCAAGCACTTATTGCCTTATATAGGCGTTGCCGACAGCAGCGCCGTATTCTGCCTGTTTACATATTTCTGCATTTGAATACGCATGTCTGTAGCTCTTCCTCAGGAGCTTCAGTGTATTTGAACCTTACGCCCACGTTTTCTGTAGCGTCTTGGATATCCCTTACAGTGATAGTATAGTGAATGATATCGTGATCACTTGATATCTCTCCACTCTCAGCCTTCCAGCCTTTCACACGGCGCTAAAGCGACGTCAGCATTTGATGTTGTTTCGACCCTCACTTCGTAGGTTCGCTGATTGCGAGGTGCGTCCAATACCCGCAGGCTGAGTTCCATCATAGTTTCCTCTTGTTGTCTTCCACGGTCCTCAGTCAGGCGTATGCGCCACAAGGCCGACTTCGCATTTGCATCAATGAAACACACAAAAGGCTTATTTCGTCCTACGTGACTAATACGTTTTAGCTTTAGCGAATACTCGTCGATATGATCACTAAATTGAAAATACTGGAAACAAGGATGCGACTCTCCCTTCCGGTTAACGTTTCCACACAGATTACGTGTTCTGAAAAATACTGTGATATCTTTGTCACTGTTATGGCCTTGTTAAATAATATTATTGTTGCCATAGGACATTGCCCTTGGATGGCTATCTGGACCGTTATTTGCGTACTCTGGACCTTTCCTCCCTTAGTATTATGTTCTTGAAGCACAACACATATAACTGCAATTATTCTGCCAATTTTCTAGTCTCAAACAATACGCTGACACTTTTCGTGACATTAAGATGACCTATTGTCATCTCCATTAGTTGATGGGTATATATTCACTTCTGCTGGTGGATTGTTCACTTTGAGATGGATTCTGTCCACAAAATCAGGTACAGTAAAAGTAATACACTCTCCTTCTGAACGCATATTCCTTACCAGACGCCTTCACCCTGTAGCAAGCGTCATCGATTCGTCCAGCCTAGTGAGTTACATCACGTTCTCTGTGCTTTCATAAATCTGTTCAGGTCTATGTTTTATTGTTTGATTCTCTTTTGTAGGTGTTTGTCTCTTGTACCAACTGGCTCTGAGTCTCGCACAATTTTTATTGCAGATTCATATCACGCATTGGCGTATCTTCTTTCACTTCTGTAGGTAGCGCAGTATTTCCTTCAGGTTGGATGCCGTCGCATTCTAGGTACAACCGCCCAGTTTGTGTCACAAAATCCTGATTGTCCATATCATATGCCACTCCTACATTCACCTTTGATCCTGCTTGCCTGTTATACCACATAGTCCTGAATTTTCGCCAAAAGCTTCTTTCCTGCCTTCCGTAGGTATGTGATGCTCTACTTCGGTCTGTGTTGCACGCTCTTTTCTGTGGTACTTACTGCTTATTTTTCGCCAGAAATTTCTCGCTCTTTCGGTGTCCCCACTCCTCCTAGGTGGTGATTTATGATTCTTACCTATATGGCACTTGATTAGAGTTCTCATAGCTTTCTAGTGTTGTGAGACGCCTATCTATAATCCATTCTTAAAGTCTGCCTTGTTAGGAGGGTTTGACATTCCTCTCTGTTCCCTCTGTACTTTTTACTCCTGCCGCTTATTTGATTTTATTGCAGTCTTTTCTGATAGTGCCTTCTTCCACACAGTGTCCACGAATTACTACTTGCTTATCACAGTGGTTTGCAAATGGCCATGGTCTTGGCGTTGAACGCATTGCCTCATTACTATACAGTCATTAACTGAAACCGAATTAAATCCAAGGTTTGTATCACATCCGCTTCAGTGCAACACACTCTTTACTACACAGAAAATACACATATAGCGTAATCACTTAGTTCACAATTCCAAACCGTGACAGGCCGCCGTAGACAGTAGAACACACTAAAAGAATAATCCAGACAATCCAGGATTGAGCATATCCGTCAATAACCGGCAGAACAGCAATCCAAAACATAGTTCAGTTGTAATTCAGTAAACAGACTTTAGTGCAGCAGGATTCTAAGTGCCTTGGAGTGACCTGGCGGGTGGGTTTCATCTCCGGTTTGATATCAGTGACTAGGCCCATGTGAGAGCCTGTTGGTGGATCTTCCCAGCCACTGGAGGAGTCGTTGGTAGTGGAAACTGCAGGGTATCGGCCTTGCTGTTGTATGACAGAGATATAGCATCCCTCCAACTTTAATCGACGCACAAGTCCAGAAATTTCTCTGTAATTATCATGATCTCCGTACTGGTAGGGTGTGTGGATGGAAGGACAAGGCAGCTAAAGGTTCACTATCTAGCTCGACATATGGCGCATCTGCGTCGTCTGCTTTTGGCAGGCGTGTGGTGCTTCTGCTGGAGTTGGCTGGAGTTTGTGCTCCAGTCTCAGGGTCCACGCCAGCGATCAGCGATGCTGAAGGTGGAAAATGGTCCCATTCCATAGGGAACCAATTCTGACGGCGCTGAGCCTGGGGATGTAGGTCAGCCAGGCATCTAAAGCTGTAACAAGCCAGATCCAGGGGTGGTGGTAATTGTCTTAAGGTGGAAGCTGCTGAGAGTGGGCATAGCTGGTAGCTGTGTCGTACGAAGATGGCACCATTGGCGTTGGCTATGAACTCTTGGGGTCCCCAGGCGACTTTGATGATGTCTGGTACCCATCCTGGAACCCTCCCGAAGGTGCGAGCCCAAGCCTCCATACCTAGTGACCGCTGGGCTGGCATGGGCGTGTTGTAGGTCTCAGATGGTCGCAGACGATTCGGTGTCGGCGATCATGTAGCAGCTCCGCCATTAGTGCGCCCATGTATCAGTGTGGCCCTGTAGGAGGCCAGGAACTGGGTCAAGACATCGGCCTAGTGTGTCTTCGCCTTCAGCATATTTGGCGTGACGTCATAAGCGCGTGACTGCGGGTGAGATCGCACTCTAAGTTTTCATATACTTTTAGGTTTCAGATACATATTTTAACGGTTTTTGTGATAATATTTACAATATAAGTGACTTATTAGTGGTTTCTTCATTCACCTCCGCCTTTCTTGAGTTGTGACCTGATATTTGTGAGTGTTTCGTATCGAGCAACTTAACCTCTTACCTGTGTTTACATTCGCGCAGACCAGTTGCAGCTGTAGCGGCGCATCGAAAGCTAAGTACTAATTAATTGTTTGTGTGTAGTGGTTTATTTACGAACTTTAGTAGTCTTCAACCAGTGTTCTTGGTGTTTTCTGATGAAATAATTTCAGAAGAAATTTTTGGGAACTGTTTTCAGTTTCGTTACTGTGTCATTAGACGTTTGATTTTCTTTCTGTGTTAGTCTTTTGTTATATTCTCATTTGCTGTTGATTAATACTGTTAATAATAGTAGTTTCTTCCCTTGTGGAGTAAGTTTGTGATTATTGTAGTCAGTTTTTTAACATCTTCTTATTGTAGTAGCGGAACTTAGATAAAGTAGTTTTCTTGTTTCCATAACTGTAAAATTTTACCATGAGTGAGAAGTGTGGGCATTGCCGTAGGTTCGTGAGTAGTGGATTGCGGTGTGAGACTTGTTCGAAGTATTTTCACTGGGGGGAATGCAGTGGGGAAGCCAGTGGGCATTCTGGTGAGATCCTCTCCTGGAACTGCAGGTTATGTAGCAAGAGTAAGTTGATAGAGGAGCAGGAGCGTAAGATCTGTGACCTTAAGGTGCAGTTGAAACACGCACAGGAGGAGCTAGATAGGATGAGGATGGAGAAGGGGGTTGGGGAATGGGAGCTGGCTGTTGGCAAGAGATCTGCTAGGAGAAGGAGATTTTCATATAGTTTAACTATTGGTGTTTGCAATAGATATGACCAACTGTCAGAGTCTAGTGGAGAGGAATCTCTAGTAGCTGTAGATGTAGGAAGTATACTTCAGACCTCAGCAGTTACAGTGGCTATGACAGTTGCAAAGTCTAAGAGAAAGAAGAAGGTTCTGCTGTTAGGTAGTTCTCATGGTAGAGGTGTAGGCCAGCAGATGCAGGTCACCAGCATTGTGAAGCCTAATGCAGGATTCGCTCAGGTGACTGTTAACATAGGAGGTTTATGTAGGGATTTTACTAAAGAGGATCAGGTAGTGATTATGGGTGGGGCTGGTAATAGTATTGATAGGGATGGGGAGTATGACATAGATGGTGACCTGGAAAAGATAGCCACTCAGACTGGCAACACGAATGTACATTTCGTGGAACTGTTTCAGCGTCACGATCGGCCTCATCTTAATACAGCCGTCAAGAGTAACAACATGAGACTTGGGGGTGCGCTGATGACAGAAGGCATGAGTCATATTTCAGTGGTGTCGTTGGAGTCTATCAGCAGGACGGGTTTCACTAGACATGGCCTGCACCTCAACAGGTATGGAAAGGGGAGGTTGGCAAAGCTTATAGATGACAGCATAGGTGGGTGTGGTGGGATCACTCATGGGAAGATTCCTGTACTAGTGGGTGTTAGAGCTGCACCTTTTTTAGATTGAAGTCAGCTGATAGGTTTTCCTGCTTAAGGGAAGTCTCTCTAACAAAGAAACCACTTCCGACAAAGCTTAGGTATCCGAGTACTGAGGGAATCAGTATATTTCATCAAAATATACAAGGTATTAGAGATAAAGTTAGTGAACTGCTTATAGATGTTGACTCTGAAATTATTGGTATATCTGAACACTTCTTAAATAAGGAGATAATTCAGAGGCTTCCTTTACCAGGATACAGGTTGGCTGGCAGCTTTTCTAGGAGCTCTTTGCGGTGTGCGGGAGTAGCCATGTATGAGAAAAACGGTATCCCATTTGAGTCAATTGATGTTTCAAAGTACTGCACTGAAAAGGTGTTTGAATATTGTGCAGGTGTGGTTAAATTTAGTGGAGTTAAACTTCTAACTGTTGTTATTTATAGATCCCCAGACTCCGATTTCACAACATTTTTGCTAAAGCTAGTGGAGGTTCTTGGTTCACTTTATAGGAAATACAAAAAGTTAGTTATATGTGGTGACTTCAATATTAATTGTATAAGTGACTGTGGAAGGAAAAGGATGCTGGTAGACCTCCTTAATTCATATAATCTTATGCAAACCGCATTCTTTCCAACGAGAATGCAAGGGAACAGTGGAGCAACTACAGACAACATTTTTGTTCATTCCTCATTACTAGAAGGGCATTCTGTTAGCAAAAAGGTGAATGGCCTACCAGATCATGATGCACAAGTTTTAACTCTAAAAGATTTTTGTGCTGCAACACATGTTAAATATAGTAATCAACTTTTTAGGAAAGCTGACCCAGTTGCTGTAGAGACCTTTGTAAACCTTATCAAGGAACAAGAGTGGCCAGATGTTTATAGTGTTCATACGGTAGACGATAAATATAATGCTTTCCTCAAGACTTTTATCGCGCTTTTTGAAAGTTGCTTTCCGTTAGAACGTTCAAAACAGGGTACTAGCACAAACAGGCAGCCTGGTTGGCTGACTAGAGGGATAAGAATATCTTGTAGAACAAAGTGGCAATTATATCAAAACGTTAGAAACAGTCAAAATCTAAATGCAGCAGCCCATTACAAACAGTATTGTAAGGTGCTTAAAAAAGTGATTAGGAAGTCAAAAAGTATGTGGTATGCAGATAGAATAGCTAAGTCTCAGGATAAAATTGAAACCGTAAAGGAAGTGGCTGGTCTGCAGAGACAGGTCGAGGATATAGAATCAGTGCGTAGTGGGAATGTTCGTGTTACTGATAAGTAGCATATATTTACAGTATTTAATAATCACTTTCTGAATATAGCAGGTGGACTAAATAGAAACCTAGTCCCAACAGGGAGTCATATAGCGCTTGTAGAAAAAAGTGTTCCGAGACTGTTACCTGAAATGCTCCTCCATGATACTGACAAGAGGGAGATTGAGTCAATAATTAAATCACTAAAGACCAAGAACTCTCATGGATATGACGGGGTATCTAGCAGAATACTGAAGTATTGTTCTATATATGTTAGCCCAGTACTTAGCCATATCTGTAACGTTTCCTTTAGGAGCGGTCGGTTTCCTGACCGATTAAAGTACTCGGTAGTGAAGCCACTTTATAAAAAGGGAGACAGGGATAATGTTGACAATTATAGACCTATTTCTATGCCATCGGTGTTTGCTAAAGTTATCGAGAAGGTTGTATATACAAGGTTACTGGAGCGTTTAAATTCACATAATTTGCTGTCAAATGTACAGTTTGGTTTTAGAAATGGTTTAACAACCGAAAATGCTATATTCTCTTTTCTCTGTGAGGTTTTGGACGGATTAAATAAAAGGTTGCGAACGCTAGGTGTTTTCTTTGATTTAACGACGGCTTTTGACTGTGTTGACCACAAAATATTACTGCAGAAATTGGACCATTATGGAGTAAGGGGAGTAGCTTACAATTGGTTCGCCTCTTACTTTAAGAACAGAAAGCAGAAGGTAATTCTCCACAATATTGAGAGTGGTAGTGATGTTCAGTCCCAATGGGGCACTGTTAAGTGGGGCGTTCCCCAAGTGTCGGTGCTGGGGCCACTGCTGTTTCTTATTTATATAAATGATATGCCTTCTAGTATTACAGGGGATTCAAAAATATTTCTGTTTGCTGATGACACCAGCTTGGTAGTGAAGGATCTTGTGTGTAATATTGAAACATTATCAAATAATGTAGTTCATGAAGTAAGTTCGTGGCTTGTGGAAAATAATTTGATGCTAAATCACAGTAAGACTCAGTTTTTACAGTTTCTAACTCACAAGTCAACAAGAACGGATATTTTGATCAGACAGAATGGGCATATTATAAGCGAGACGGAACAGTTCAAGTTCCTAGGCGTTCGGATAGATAGTAAGCTTTTGTGGAAAGCCCATGTTCAGGATCTTGTTCAGAAACTAAATGCTGCTTTATTTACCATTAGAACAGTATCTGAAATAAGTGAAAGTTCAACAGGAAAAGTAGTCTACTTCGCATATTTTCATACGCTTATGTCATATGGTATTATTTTTTGGGGTAATTCTTCTGATTCAAAAAGGGTATTTTAGGCTCAAAAACGGGCTGTTCGAGCTATATGTGGTGTAACTTCGAGAACCTCTTGTCGACCCCTATTCAATAGTCTGGGAATTCTGACATTGCCCTCACAGTATATATTTTCTTTAATGTCGTTTGTTGTTAGCAATATTGGCTTATTCCCAAGAGTTAGCAGCTTTCACTCAGTTAATACTAGGCAGAAATCAAATCTGCATGTGGAATGCACTTCCTTGACTCTTGTGCAGAAAGGAGTGCACTGTTCTGCTGCATCCATTTTCAATAAGCTACCACAATAACTAAAAAATCTTAGCAGTAGCCCAAACACTTTTAAGTCTAAACAGAAGAGTTTCCTCATGGCTCACTCCTTCTATTCTGTCGAGGAGCTCCTGGAAGAGCTGAAAAATTTAGCAAATTCCAGTGTTACATTGTTGATTTTCTTTATTTAAACTTACGAATTGTCGCCTTAATACATTTCTTATATTTCATTTTATCTGTTTCTAATATCGTGTTATAATTTCATGTATTGATTCGTTTCATGACCATGGAGACTTCTCTTTAATTTGGTCCCACGGAACAATAAATAAATAAATAAATAAAATAAATGAAAGCTGAGGACGAACCGTTTGGGTTCAATATTGGATGCTGGATGGAACTGTACCATTGTCAGGCGATTATTGCTGCCCCAAAAGCAGGAATCCTGGAATATATTGGATGGATGTTGAGGGTAATTATCAAAAAAGGTCGTTTTGGGGCCACTTCAAAGGTGTATGTTTTCTGTAAGACGCTTACTGTCTCTCTTGAAGTGTTATTTGACAGTCGAACTACATAAGGAAAATTGAAGAATCATTCTATGGAGATTAACCACATCTTTCTGAAGAAGGGGCCAGCAAAGTCCACAAGGATGTGATCCCATGAGCATTGCAGCGTTTGCTAGGTGTGGACCGTTGTGGGATGCTGACTGGTTTGACTCACTAGTCTCCCAGTAGCCGATTGTTCTCTGGACATCCTGCCTGATGCTGGTTCAATAGGCACGCCACTTTGCGACCGCCTTCATGCAGATCATCTCCCAATGGTGAGCGTTCAGGACGTTTACGATATACTGACACAGTGGTGAGCTGATGAACACCTGGTAGTTGTTGTCGACTGATGTCAGCGTCAGTACCCCCCGAACTATATGGATCTTGTTTTAGGGGGAAAATATGTGCAAAATTCTGGAAAGGAGTGAAGTGCGAGGTGTTCTTACCAACTTTGGTGAACTTATTTCATAATTTGTTTGGAGATTGGGTCTTCAGTGGCATTCTTCGCAATTACAGACGCAGTGAAAGGAAACTCTTGTAGGTGTCGTCTGTTTGGAAGTACAGTATTTGATGCGACTCAAATGTGGCAGTGGATCCCATACGTAGTCTGGATAGGGCACCAGCGTTAACAGGTTTTATTGTCCTTTCATAGTGAATTGAATAACTGTAATTCTTGAGAAAGAGGGACCAGCGTTGTAGACATTGTGCCATTTTTTGTGGAAGGCGATTCTTAGGACCAAACAAGGAAACTAATGGTTTCTGGTCATTTATGACGTAATATTTTCTAGTGTGAAGAAATGTATGGAATATTTGGATGCCAAATATGATAGCCAGCACATCTTTTTCAATTTATGATTAATTTATCTGGACTGAAGTGAGCGTTAAGACGCGTATGTAATGATATGTTCATGCCCATCATCACTTTTGTGAGAAAGAATGGCCCAGATGCCGTATTGAGATGCCTCAGTATATGGTATTTTGGTGTGTCATAGTTGCCAGACACTGATGTGACCATCCATTTTTTGAACCTTTCTTGTGTAGATTCTTAAGCGGTCTGGTGATATGGGTGGCTTTTGATATAAATTCTGCATACTGATTTATTTCGCCAAGAAATGGTTGAAAGTCTTTTAAGCTCCTAGGCACTTGGATTCTTTCCCATGGCTTCCACTTGCTGCTGAGTCGGTTAAAGTGCTTTATAATTCAATACGTTGCCTAGGATCTTATGTCTATTTTGTTGCAGTGTTTGGAACAGATCTAACTTTGTTGGATGTTGCTCTCTTGTAGTGCCACTTGCTAATACAGCGTTAAGATAACTGACTGTGTTGCGGATATTTTGAAACAGCTGCTCCAAAATACGTTGGAAAATTTATCGTTTACTGGCAGTTCCGAAAGCAACCTGTTGTATCTATACAATCCACATCGAATGTTGATAAACGTAAGTTAACAAGACACTTCGTCTAGAGACAGTTATAAATAAGCTTCGGATACATCAGTTTAAGAGAAGTGCTGTCCACCTTATAGTCTTGATATGAGTTCTTCTGGCCATGGAATGAGATACACGTCAATGTCTATGTATTTATTAACCAGAAATACGTAGGAAGGCATTTTATTGCACCAAACGATCTAATTCGGACTTGAGACCATCTCACAATGCTACTGGCACTGGCCTTAATGTGAAGTAAGACCAGTAAAAGCCTAGTGGAAGTAAGTCTGAAAATTCGGCACCTAACGAGCAAATAACATGTCATCTACTCTTTTAAAACCAAAAGACTAAAAAGCCTCCATCCCAAAAAATTTTGTGCTTGACGTGCCGGCACAACTGAGAAAGTAACCTTAAATCAAAATGTCGTATTTCCTTACTCAGTTTAAGGAATAAATAGTACACTGACGGAAAAAATCGCAATTGCAAAAAATAATTAATGCAGAGCAATGTAATTTCGGAAATACATTTTTCTAGGTAATACATTTAAGCGATTAACAATGCAAGATTCTGCCAGACTGTTGGATGCAATCATGCAAACGTGGGTGCATTGTGTTATATAGGTGCTGTATGTCAGTTTGTGGGATGGAGTTCCACCCTCGTTGCAATTGGTCTGTCAATATAAGGATGGTTGATACTGTTTGTGGATACCGCTGGAGTGGTGCTCGATTGGAAAGAGATCTGGTGATCGAGCAGGCCAAGGCAACATGTCAACACACTGTACAGCACGTTGGGTTACAACAGCGGTATGCGGGCGAGCGTTATCCCGTTTGTAAACAACCCCTGAATTGTTGTTCATGAATGTCAGCACAACAGGTCGAATTGACAGAATGACGTACAAATTTGCGGTCAGGTTGCGTGGGATAACCATGAGATTGCTCCAGCTGTCATACGGAATCGCATCCCAGACCATAACTCCAGGAGTAGGTCTAGTGTGTCCAGCACGCAGACACGCTGGATGAAGGACCACAATTGGACTCATTCTAACCAACACACGCCCATCAGTGTCGCCGAGGCAGACCCAACTTTCATCAGAAAACACAACAGACTTCCACCTTCCCCTTCAATGAGCTCTCGCTTGACACCACTGATGTTGCAAATGATGGTGGTTTGGGGTCAGCGGAATGAATGTTGCAAGGTGTCTGGCTCGGAGCTGTCCTTGGAGTAACCGATTTGTAACACTTCGTTGTATCACTGTGGTGCCAGATGCTGCTCATATTGGTGCTGCAGATGCAGTACTATGCGACAGATGGTCTTCCCTCTCGGTATTGCCACGTGGCCTTCCGGAACCCGTTCATTCCCGTGACCATCGCTGCCAGAAATCGTGTACCGTGGTCACATTCCTGCCTATTCTTTCTGCAACGTCGTAGAAGGAACATCCAGATACTCGTAGCCCTATTGCACAACATCGTTCAGACTCAGTGAGATGTTGATAATGGCGTCTTTGTCCCCTTCAAGGGATACTTGACTAACATCATCTCACCGCTTCCTGTCTCAAAGTTAACAGCGAGTATTTAAAGCAAACCTCGTTTGCATCCCCATAGTGACGCTACTAGCGCCACTCTTACGTGACTGGCGCGAAATCAGAATACGAGGTGTGGCTAGAAAAAAACCGGACTAGTACTGGTGAAACAATAAAACGAATGGAATAAGGCTGAAAGTCGCGTGGCCTGTCACGTGACTCTCGCTCCGCCTACTGCTCGAGTTTCATCTGCCTCCTGCACTCAGTCTGACCGTGGCGTCTGTTTTAAGTAGTTGACGTTTTGTCTGTGCGTCGGAAAATGTTGAGTGTACAGAAAGAACAGCGTGTTAACATCAAATTTTGTTTCAAACTAGGAAAATCTGCAAGTGAAACGTTTGTAATGTTACAACAAGTGTACGGCGATGATTGTTTATCGCGAACACAAGTGTTTGAGTGGTTTAAACGATTTAAAGATGGCCGCGAAGACACCAGTGATGACACTCGCACTGGCAGACCATTGTCAGCAAAAACTGATGCAAACACTGAAAAAATCGGTAAACTTGTTCGACAAGATCGCCGTTTAACAATCAGAGCAGTGTCTGAGTTAACAGGAGTTGACAAGGAAAGTGTTAGGCAGATTCTTCATGAAAGTTTCAACATGAACAAAGTGTGTTCAAAAATGGTTCCAAAGTGTCTCACAATTGAACAGAAGGAACGCCGAAGAATGATTTGTTCTGACATCCTGGAAAACATTGAAAGTGATCCCACCTTCTTACAAAATGTTATTACTTGCGATGAATCGTGGTTTTTTACTTACGATCCCGAAACTAAACGCCAATCGATGCATTGGAAAACTCCTGGTTCTCCACGACAAAAAAAAAGCACGAATGTCAAAATCGAAATTCAAGGCAATGATGATTGTTTTTTTTTTTTTTTGACATCAAAGGGATTGTGCACATTGATTGGGTACCAGAGGGACAAACAGTGAATCAGCATTACTACATTAGCGTCCTGGCTACCCTACGTGAGCGAGTACGGAGAAAACGGAACGATTTGTGGAGAAAAAAGTCATGGATCCTTCACCAAGACAATGCCCCAGCTCACAGTGCGTTGCCAGTGAAGACGTTTTAGGCAAAACACAACATTCCCATCTTAGATCATCCACCCTACTCACCTGATTTGGCCCCTGTGACTTTTTTCTTTTCCCTAAAGTCAAGTCAGCTTTGAAAGGAACTAGATTTGAGACTGTTGAAGCAGTAAAAGAAAGAGCGACGGAAGTAATGTATGGACTTACCGAAAATGATCTGCAGCATTGCTATGAACAGTGGAAAATTCGTATGGAGCGGTGTAGAGACCGAGGAGGAGAGTACATTGAAGGAGATAACATGAAATTGTAAATAATTGTAAATAAATGTTTTTTCCAGCATCAGTCCGGTTTTTTTCTAGCCGCACCTCGTAGACCTTATCTTTCAGATGTAGAAACAGGCCTACAAACTTTCGTTTACGTCGCATAACTGCTCCTTGGTGTTGCGTTTTTTTCTTTCAGTTTCAAATATTGAAATTTATTCCTGAAATTCAGCTTAAGTAATGGATATAGATATACTACGTAAAACGGTATAAGAAAATTTGTGCCGGACCGGGGCTCGAACTCGGATTTCCCGCTTAGACTGGAAATCCGGGTTCGAGTCCCGATCCGGCACAAATTTTCATACGTCCCTTTAGGTAGTAAATAGAGGGTGGAGAAAAACAGTGTCATGAATTTGTAACCCTGGATAGACGATGCCAGTAGGAACCAAAATTACTAATGTTGTGTTGGTCGACAAGGCACCATTTTTAAACTACGGAAACTTGGCGCCAAGCGCTCCGATTGGCTGTGGGATTGCCCTGTTGCCGTTCGTCGGTTGACGGACAGTGCTATGGTTGTCGGTTCACACATACAAACGTTCATCGCCACGTCACTGCCCCAACGTGATACGCACATGTGTCGAATAGATCTTGCTGTTTGTCTCCAACTCACGTCAGAGGCATCCACACGTAACGTTCGCTTCGGAGCACACATACGTCACCTGCGATTTAGTCATACAGTAAGCATGGCGGCACAGTATTCGTTTGAAGAACAACGAGGTATGGTTTTTGTTTATGGATTAGCCGACGGTAATACTCATGAAGCTCGACAGTTTGAAACGTCCCCTTTGAACAATTATACACGAGACTGTGCTTAACCTGACACACAATACTTTGTTAGCGCAACGCAATCTGACTTTCACAATTCCCTACAAAAGAATGGCCCTGACTAACATTGAACTATACCTTTCACAAATCACTTACCTCACAAAAATCTTCGCTGCTCAAGCTACTGCAATACAGCGAGCGCCACTACTGCCAGCTAAATAAAAGATTCAAACTATGGAAGGCACTAACTACTGATAGGGATAGCTAGCAAATGAAAGATATTAATAGAGAACAAACAATGTATTTACCTTAATATCATCACAAGTCATAATATATATATATCAGTTCATGACAAATTACAAAACTCCGCCATCTCTCTCCCCACATCCACCACTGCTGGCGGCTCACCTCCAACTGCGCAACGCTACGCGCTGTTCACAGCCAGCTGCCTAACACTACAATGGCGAGTATTACAACAATGCAAAGCAGACACAGACTGCCCACAGCACAGCCAGTGATTGTCATACAGAGGTGGCGTTACCAATAAAAAACCTAAACAGCCTACTTACATAGAGAAAACATAAACAGCCTACTTACATAGCCCCCATGCTCCCCACAAAAATTTTTACAAATGGTGTTGGGCACTGGCCAATACAGATTTGACAAAAATTTTTCACAATTACAGTAACAAAGATATAAAATGCACACACTTATTAATATTATGTTGGTCAAAAGATCAAAATTTCTCACAGTCCATAAAGACAGTCCACATTGTTCATCACAGTAAAAATGCAGAGTTTTTCTCAAAGTCCAAGCAGTAAAAGAAAATGCACATAGAAGTAGTGGATTTCCATGCAGTCTTGAAGAAGTAGTGTTGTCCTTCCAATGGAAAGACAGTGCTGACTCTTGATATGCTGACAGATAATGGGCCACAACATAGCAAACCCACAGCAGAGTCATTCGACGTTTTGAAGAACATTGGTAGGTCATCACAGAGCAGACCCACTGTAGTCCTGGTAGAGATTACGGTATTGGTGGGCCACCAGAGGTGCAGACCCACTGCAGTCCCTGTAGAAATAATGGTATTGATGGATCATCAAAGATGTAGACCCACTGTAGTCCTTGTAGAGATAATGGTATTGGTGGGCCACCAGAGGTGCAGACCCACTGTAGTCCTTGTAGAGATGATGGTATTGGTGGGCCACCAGAGGTGCAGACCCACTGTAGTCCTTGTAGAGATGGCCAGCAGCCATCTGTTGCGATTGTGCAGGTGCACATTCACCATTGAAGAGTCTTGCGGAGAATATAGCAAGTCCATAAACCACCACTTGTGCACTCACAAAGTTTTTGGAATTGTCCTTAGAACGAGCAATGCTGTTATCCAGTCCCTTGCTGAATTAGTAACACACGTGCAAACACTAACAGTCCCAACTTCTCACATATTGTCCATATACTATGACCAACAGAAACGTGTGCAGTGAAATGGAACTTACAAGTTAATAATATCATGAATTGGTGACAATTACAATTTTATAACAGAAGAATACAATAACAAAGGTACAAAATACATCATTAAAAACATAACAATATAGATAACATTTGTAGTAATAGGGGCTTTACAAAAGAATAGAAATAGACATATACGTCAGTGTTACAGGAATTATGACATAAGTAAATACATAAAAGATCAGAATAATTATTGAAACATCAACTTCACACATGAGCATTTAAACAGAATGAACAATGTCTAACATCTTTACAAAGTAAATAACATATTATTAATGCCAATTACATTTGAGGATAACAGTATTCCTCATCATAGTGAATGTAGCTTAATATTAAAAGAGAAAAAAATTCTATGAAACTACACAGAGACAGGAAGAAAACAAATACACAAGGGTACACAAACACATAGTGGGATAACACCAATAGGAAAGGACAGGGTTCGTTTTCAGTGTAACATGTGGTACTGCAGTCCAACCCAAAACTTCATATATCTTTCTTCTTATTTCATCCTTTGTTCCCACCAAAAAAATTCTATCTCAGCATGCTTTCTGTATTCTGTTCATATTTCTTTCAAAATAATTATTTCTGATTGTACAAAACTCATTTGGGCCCAAATCCTTTTTATATAACTTCGCAATGCATTCTTTACCTATTCTCCATAGTCAGTTTCTCATATAGTCTACCCCCTCTTAAGCTAACTTAAATCTACTGAGCTCAGATGCTAAACTAAGGGACGAGGCAATGCAGCATCACATAACAAATCAACACAAACAGCAATGCAAAAAAATGCAAATTGGCAAAGCTAGCAGCATAAATGAGCAAAAGTCAAATTCAATAACACTATGCCTGGCAAACAGCAGCAACTTATACTGAAACATGACATAGCGCAAGCAGAAAAAATATTACAGTAAACAACAATGCAGATAAGGGAAATGTATATTCACATCTTAATGTCTATGTAATTAAAGTGGTGCACCACAAGAAGTTATTCTACCAAAAAGTTACCTATTACTTGAAAAGAAAATTATGAATGCAGTTACTAGTTCCTTCTTATTGTTCTCTCCATTCCAAGTGCTCCTTTTTTTAAAGAATGTGGATCATAAAATAATTATTTAATAGATCTGTTGACAGAAAGTGTTCACATTAGCAAATGCATTTCATTTTATAAAAGCAATGCTGCAACACAGCTGGAAACCAGATATCAAATGAAATAAGCAACTATGAAAAGCAAAGCATAAAAATATCATTCAGTAGTCATGTGACATTTCATAAGTTAGTAGAAATTCTCTCAACTCTCATAGGAAGACGCTTGTCATAATCAGGTGTGCAGATGTACGAATATTTCCCATCAATTCATAAGCATTTCAGTAATTAGCACAAAGTGCGAGTAATCATATGTTTTCAAGTAACGAGGGTGTCGCATTAGCGATGAAAGGCACACCCTAATGGCTTGTTCTCCAGGTGTTTGACACGTCCCACGTCCCCTTTTTTTTTTCTACCTGTGCCGCTGAAAAGGGCTCGCAATAATGGCTTTTTCTCCAGGCGTCTGACACAGCTGGGTGCCCGCGACGCATTACGTGCAGGTGGTCACTTAACTTTCGTACGGAAATAT